>NC_136468.1:19401807-20008938 GCF_902686455.1 Sciurus vulgaris | reverse complement strand
CTGGACCCATTTGCAGTGATTGGCTGCCAAGTCGCCTACAAGAAGAATAAGTGTTCTTTCCAACAGGCCAAATATCCAGGATGTGGCCCTTGATTTTCCATTTCCTGTCTCAAGGTTTGTCTCTCACTTGTAAACAGAACTGCAGTTCTAGCACATGGAGGGTAGCTATGAGCCAACTGGACGCTAGATGAGTTTGTGCAGTGCCTCTGGTATCAGGGAGGTAGTAATCACTCTGAATATGCATTCTCGTTAGAATGACACAAATGACTTATTTTACTGTCAGTTCTAGAAATACTGCCTCAGTGTCTTATCTGTCAGTACCTTAGAGTTTTCTGTTTCTGGAAAAGAGATAAGGTATGCAAAAAGGGAGAAAGAGATGGGAGACTGTACCACCCGAATGGAAAGGAAGCTGGAATGGATAGTAAATCTTTTTCCAATTAAGAAAAATGAGAGTGGAAGAAGAAGAGCTCTAGAGGGCACTTTCTGGGGAGGGAAAGATCATAAAAGGCCTGTTATGAAAATCCGTTACCCATAAATTTCCTTGCATTAAGCACTGCAGGTCTGGAGAGGATGCTGAGAATCCATTCGGCTGAACCTCAGAAACACAGAATATGTGATTTAACTTAGCATTATCCACATGCTGTGTAACATTTCCATAGGTATGTCTGCAATACCACTTTCCCTTACAGGGATTCCTTTTAATTAGTCACAGGCTTATAATTTCCATTTAAGGACATCTTGTTTTCATTTCTCTGGTTACTTCATTTCATTTGTCAGATGTTTACCAGTGTGATAGCTGTACTATAATTTGAAGCTCAACCACGTGAAATTATGGACTTGTGGACTGTGGACTGTGTCACACAAATATTTCAGATTTGGGAGTAAGACTGAAGTATTTAGATCACTCATATAAGACTCATATAAAATCAGTTCATAATTTTTACATTTGAAGATGGAAATGAAAATTTCTGTTTCTCAAAGATTGTCTTTGGGTATGAAAAGAATTTGCTTGTTGATATACTTGTGGTTAAGTGCAGATGCATTCAAATCAACCAGTGGGAATGTGGGACTTCCCCTACACCCTGCTGTGGAGCAGGTGCTGGTCAGTTATGTATCCAGATCTAAACCTTTAATGCAGGAGAAAGAGTTGGCAAAATGTAGCATGACCAGTTGTATTGGTCAGTTTTAAATCCCTGTGACCAAAGCACCTGATAAGAACAACTTAGAGGAGAAAAGGTTTATTTAGGGTTCATGGTTTCAGAGGTTCAGTCCATGGTTGACCAACTCCATTGCTTTGGCTTTAAGGTGAGGCAAAACATCATGGAGAAATGGCATAGTGATGGAAAGCTCAAGTCAACTCATGGCATGACTGTTGAGAAGCAGCGTGGATGAGAGAAGAAGCAGGGACAAGATGTAGTCCAAGGCCACATCCCCAGTGACTCACTTTCTCCAACCGTACCTCCCCTGTCTACAGCTGCCACCTAATAATCCATTCCAATTATTAATTTGTCAAATAGATTAATTTCATGATGAGGTTAGAGCCCCTGTGGTTTAATTATTACCTAAAAGCCCCACCTCTGAACCTTACTGTATTGGGGACCATGCTTTTAAAACATGAGATTTTCAGAGAACATTAAAGGTTTAAACCATAACTCCATTGCTAGGCACCTGAATCTGAAATGTTCTCTCTTGCTTGACTTTTAAAAAAAGCATTGACTAAGCCCAATGCTTATTTTCCACATACTGTGTATATTAAAGCAAGATTGTTCTTTAATAGAGACAACGACCAGAGACTGTCTCCAATCAGACTTGATTTTTGTTTGACAACATCTTTTTAAAAAGACTGAGATCAGGGCTGGGGAGATAGCTCAGGGCTGGGGAGATAGCTCAGTCAGTAGAGTGCTTTGCCTTGTAAGCACAAGGCCCTGGGTTCGATCCACAGCACCCCTCCCCCCCAAAAAAGAAAGACTAAGATCATTAAGATTTATATTTTCATATTTCATATGTTTACATTTATTTGAGATTCCTATTCACAATTTAAGATTCTTACTAAACAGAGAATCCTCAGCTGGGCCTGACGAGAAGATCAATTCTTGTGACAATACAGGTAGTAGCTGAGTTTATCGACATTAGCCACATTTATACTCATTGAATCATAAATAAGAGTGGAAAATGAGGAAGGAGTTTGGTCAATTTGATTTTAACTAGCTTCCTGGCTACTTAACATTTCTCTTCCTCCTTTTAATTCATTTTAACTCAACGGACCAAGTGAGCCGCAACATACATATCTTCAGCCATCAGCCCTCCTTTCCACACCTCCTCTTTATAAACATTTGTATGTTAAAAAGTGAATGTTTGTATCTGAACAAGTTTATTGTTTTAATAGGGTAGGGTGGTAGATGGGATGGTGCAAATTCATAGATAGATAATAAACTAATAGATAAACTAATAGATCTTAGTTTATCTCGGGAAACTGTCATGAAATTGCTCCACCAAAATCTGTAATGGGATGCCTTCTTTTAAAAAGAAATCTAAGAAAAATAACAGTTCAATAAGAAAGTAAATTCAAATTCTATTCATTTTGTTTCTATTAAATATTACAAACCATTTGTGAACTTTTTAAAAGAAAATGTGCAGTTGAATAAGTTATTCATTTACCCCATCAAACGCTCATATCAAGAATGTTTGGAAAACCCTGTGCCTCCTCTATCATTATAAACTACATCTATTCATATAAACATAGGTGAATCTCAATAACAAAATGTTGTATAAAAGATCCTAATCACACAATGCATACATTAGTATTATGTGAAGTGTTTGAAAGGCAAAACTTTAAAATGTATTATTTGAGGAGTCATACCAAGGTGATAAAACTACAAAGAAAAACAAGAGAATCATATAAATATTCCAAAATTCAGGGTAGTGGTTATTTGGTTTAAATGAGAGAAGGATGGGATTGAAAGGAGCACATAAGTCTCCTAATGTTCTATTCAAGGTGGGTAGTAGGTGAATGGGTATGTTTTATTCTTCTTTATAGTGGTCTTACACTATAAACTTATTTGCAGGTATAATACAATTCATGACAAAAAGTCTTTTAAATTTAAAATAATGAATCCAAACAATTAGATTCTACCACTTAAAAATTTTCCATGGCTATGTGTATCAATTCATAGGACATTCTAGAATCTCCTATAACTCAGTCAGAAACTCCAAGCACTCCCCAGGTCTCTTCCATAACCATAGGGAGTCGGGCCCAATCTGTTGAATGGACAAGATGTTGAATTCATAATGGTGCCAAGAACCAGCCTGCTATACATGTAGACACACAAAGAGGTTTTCTTTCGTGGTCTGATGCTCTGTAGCATGTTTCCCCATCATGGTCTGTGGTTAGAGGAACTTGTGTGATTATAGGATGTCATCATCATATGAAGCAAATGCTGGGCTGGTGGTGATGCCTCGTGTGGACATATATAAGAACACCAGAGTTTGCAAGCACACAATGTTTTATTATCAAGAGCCCAAATGAATGGTTGATATATAAACTTCAGTGACTCCAATGTGTTTATGTATGGAGAAAGGGGTGGGAGAAGAGCAGACTGATAAAGTGAGATGTACTTCTCTTCCTGGGTAATTTTATTCAAAGTCTTGTATCTCCTTGTGTATCTTTACCCCAGGAAAGTCACAACACTGATATAGCAATGAACACTGCAATTAAATAATACAGTACATTTTCACCACCAAAAAAAAAAAAGCCCTCTTCTAAATCAAAGAGACTTTGTTTCACTCTATGCTGTATTCATTACTAACAAACTATCAGCTATCAATCATTTCTAAACATATTGATATGAAAATATTTCTACTTTTTAAATTTTTTTCCTCCATTTTAATTTTTCATTGCCTTTCTTTTAAAGACTCCAAAGAAAAAATTCAGAGTTGGATTTTATGTGCATTAAGTGAAACCGCAACATTTGCAGACACCACATATAAACAAAATCATATTCAAGAGCCTGGACTGTTTCTATAAACTCCTTTTAACTTTCAAATATACAGCAAGTCTGTTGGGCAAATATGACTCATTTCAGTAGCTCAGAATTTTCCCTCCTGATCACAGCATGGCCTGAGATTTTGCTAGGAGTACTTGAGTAATTTATGGAGTTGATTGGATATGTTTGGAGAATCTGCTTGCATTTCATATTATAAAAGAAAATCCCTGGGGGTTTTGGTACATGAAAAAGAATAATGAAAATATGTATTAGTCATTTTTCCTCTTAATAGTTGCTTAGCCTATTTTCAACCCATGAGGCTTTAACTCTTGGGGTTAGATTCCATATTAAGACCCCAGTTAAGATAGTGACCTTGGAAGAACTAATAATGATGGCAATCAAAATGAAAATAGTAGTAGTAGTAATAATAATAATAATAATAATAATAATAATAATAATAATAATAATAGACTCAGAAGCTGTCCTTCTTTGAATCTCTGGACCCTGGCTTTCTTCATCCTGGGTGTGGACTGTGTGGGAAATATATAGCTGCAGAAAGTTGGGGGCTGGATTTTTGCCTCAGTTAAAGCCTGAAATCTCCTTTAGCCAACATCACTTTCTCTTGAAGAACCTGTCACATAAAAGTGGAGGTACTGTGGGATACAGACCTATCAGGGTTGATTTGGGGGTCCAGTCAACTGTCTACTGGTCTATATGTTATTATGCATTCACAAATGGCACCCTTTGGTAGCATTTGTTCTTTCAGGTGGTGAAATGATTCAATCCGTTGGTATTTTAGGTTCAACTTTTTTTTTCAAATAAGGGAGACAGAAAGACACAGGAACTGCTCTGAGTAGGATTTTTTGTAACTGGGCCTCATTAAAGTGTATTGAGTCTTATTTAACCTGAACTTCTCTCACTGAACCCCTGGATCTGTTTATCTGTGTACACATGTGTACCTACCAAGTCCGGAAATGTGGAAGGACACAAAAGGATTTGAAGGTTACAATTCCAGGTCTGTTCAGGGGCACTCTTGTAAATTTCTTCAAGTTCAGCAGTGGTTCTCCAGCACTGAAATCTTGGTAAGAGAGTTCCAAGTTCATATTCCATACCAAGTATTTTCCCTAGTTTGATAAATAACTGTCTCATGTAAAAAACACTTTTTCTAAAAGATCGATCGATCGATCGATCGATAGATAGATGTAGTGGATCTATGGATTCCATAGATGTAGGAATCTATGGATTCCTTTTATGCATTGTAGAATTTATTTTTATTAATAAATAACAGAGGCTGGGGATATAGCTCAGTTGGTAGGGTGCTTGCCTCCCAAGCACAAGGCCCTGGGTTCAATCCCCAGCACTACAAAAATAAACAAATAAATAAATAAGTAAGTAAATAAATAAATAACAAAAGTATAAGCAATTGTCATATCATCTTTTTCTTGATATTTTAAAAGACTCCTCATTCTTAAAATGTTGGAAACCACAGAGGAGATTGAATCTTTCCTCTTAGCCTATCAGGTCAGCAGTGAACTATCTTAATATATGCTGGTTCAACTTGGTTATAGAAGTGACTGAGCACAGGGATGTAAATTGGAATAACTATTCCACTTCTCACCATCTACTTCAGAGAAACACATGCATTGTATGCAATAAGGAAAAAATGGAAGAAAACCCAAAATGTCTGTGTATAAGATAATAATCAGATAAATTATGAGCTCTTGCTAAGTAGATGACAAGAATAAAGTATAACCCAGGAAACTGATTTTGAGAAATCTTTAAATATGTTATTAAATTGTTTAATTTTTAAGATGATATCTGTGAAATATGTAATGTATGTAAAAAATATATAATAGCAAGACTGCAGGTCCAAACTTGATTTAGCTATTTGATTATCCAGTTAATTACCCAGAGCATACTGTGATTATCAACATAAAATAAGTAAATGTGTGCATGCTATAGACTTAACTGTACATTTTCACTCTGGGTATTTAATATTCTTAAACATGCAGTCAAATCAGCCCCTGCTCCAGTAAAATGGGTTATTATTTTTTTGTATTCTATTTTTAAGCATGATTTCCTGCTAAGAGATCTTGTTTTGTTAATAAAATCTCATTGCCAGAATTTTACTTGGAAACTTCAAGGAGGATGTCCTGTAGTCTCAAATCATAAAATTAGCAAAATGGAAAAAAGGAAAAATAGAAGGAAATAAGAGCAATATTCTTCCAACCAGGGGGGATTTGGAGTACCAACAAAACAAAACAACCTGTGCTGTAGATGAATTATCACATGAATTTTGTCGGAGTTGCTCAAGTCCTGAGAAACACTTCATGGGAGTGTGGGATGAGGTGAAGGCAGAGGCAGAGAGACAACTAACATTGGTCAAGAAACTTCTGCCTGTCAGTCCCTGCTCTTTTCATCTGGTACACATTTAGACCTCGCCCATCCTAATGTAAAGACACTGAGTCCTCAATGATTTTCCTATTTGCTGGGTTTGCAATACTTTTGCTTATTTGAACATTCTATCTAAAATACCCAGAATATAACATGATCATCCTGTGGCTTGAATATACTGAGGCAGCAGAGTGCTAGTCTTAAAATAGCTTTGTTGTAAAAGCCACAGCATTACAAGAAAGTTTTCCTGTTGCATGGATCTGTTTCTTTTTCTTATCATATAACACCCAGGCCTTTAAGCAATGGTTCTGGGAATGAAAGAAAAGCCAGTTTTCTCTACATTTTTCCTATCACTGACACAATCAAATAGCATCATGTAGTTACGATGGACTGTGGGGATTTTTTTGCACTTATTTACAGGTAGTCTTTCTTTTGAATCTCCAATGAGTGATTTTGCTTCAGCAACATTGGTCTTGCTGAAAGGTCAATTGTGCCTTTTTCCAAGTGTTTGTGGTAAGAATGATCAAAAGCATTTACCAAGAAACAAAGTGGAACACTCTATAGTAAACCCTCTTTCAGTCAGCACAGATGGAAAGCTCATGGGTTCTGATCCACCAAACATTTTATTTAATGGAGAGTTGCTTCGTTTATTTGTGGATTTTTAAAAAGTAGATCACAATAAAATGCATTTGATTAGAACTCTGTTAAACATTCTTCAGTCTTTCTCAGATGATTCAGAGGAACTTCAGGATCCCACGCTGCTTCTGAATCATCTAGGAACATCTGTTGTCTTTGTACTGTAGAAAAGGGTGGACTGGTTAACACTGGCATCTGCTGAATTTTCGCAGAAGGAACACATGGGTTGTTATTCTTTTATTACAATCCAGTGGCTGGTTAGGTATGAGTTTTACTAGCCATCAGCATTTCATATAGGTTTAAATCTGGTGTGTGGAAAATCAGAAATGTTAACATTTTGTCTTTAACTGGAACATAAAGCAGAGTTGTGCTATCATTTGGATACATTTAGGATCCTGCGTACTTGTCTTGTTGGACCAGTTTTACTTATGGTGAAATTAGCACTCCCATGCATCACTGGCGTTACAGACCTTTCTGGAGGGCAGTTTATCAGTGTAAACTAAAAGCCTGTAAAATAAACATACTTTTATTTAACTCAGAATTCTAACTTCTGAGTTTTCCAAATTTTATTAATGTGTTAAAAATAGTCATAAATAGGGTAAGTTAAAGAAACTTTATCAAATTATATGTATAACATGATCCCACTTTATAAAAATGTAAATATATAATAGGAAAATGTTTGTAGAATATATCAAATATTTATCATGTTTGTATCCTAGGAAGACGGTTTTTACTTTTGCCTTTATACATTTTGTAATATTTTGTTTTTAAAATAATAATTATATGCTACTTTTAGAATAAAACAAATTGAGCTTTTCCAATGTTGAATGAAAAACAAATGAAGTTGTGATAGAAGTATAAAAGATGGGTTGCTTTGGAACATGCCTAAAAGCTAAGGAGTTACAATTTGTTTTGCATACTGTGGGCTAATGTAGAGAATATCACAGTTGACGGATTTCCCCACCTATCATGTTATTTGGTACAGACACAATTTCACTTATAAATTATAAAGTCAACTGATAGGTTCTTGAGTCAGCAACCAGGTATTTTATAATTGAAAAATAGCATGAAATCATTGTGGCTCTTTTTGTTGTTGTTGTTGTTCTTAATTTTATAAGCAATTTTGTCTTGTTCCTTTTTTAGTAGAAATAAAAGATCCCTACAAACCCAGCTCTGGTGACTCTAGCAAAGCACCTAACAATGGAGGATGGCTGTTCATTAGTTGTAAGCTTAAAAATGAGAATTAGAGGAGACAGTGAAGATGATCTGATTGTTCAGGTCACTCTGTCCATGAGAAATCTAAGAGGAAGAAAGTTAAGTGTGACCTAGCTGCAGTGGCAAATCTAGTTCATGTCAGAGCTAAAAGCCAGCAACATCCAGCCACGAAGGTCACTGTGTATGTGGAAGGAGGAAAAGGGCAACCTCTCACATTTTTCCAATGGAGTGGGAAATGAGGGTTTAAACTTCGATTCCATTAGGAGAGGGAGCATATTTGCTTTTAGCTTAGGGATGTCTTACTTGGAGCTCTTGCTTGTCTTGGAAGAGGAAGGTCTCTGTAATATCCATGACCTCATGACTGATCCAGAGATGTAGAAGAGCAAATTAAGACTTTCTGTTTGATTAGCTTGGGAAGCAGTCATGAAGGACTCTTTCTCCCTGCTGTGGTTAAAGCTGTCTACTGAGAAATAAGCCAAAGGAATATCAAGCCAAGAATCTGAAGGTTGAAGCCAAACCACTGGGAAGGGCTTTTGACTACAAACTACAATGTGATTGAACTAGAAAGGAACATTCGACTCATGTCATGTTGACACCTCAAACTCAACAAGTCTAAAATTGAACTCATCTTTCCTCCAAAGCAGCTCCTTAACTGACCTTTCCTAACAGCAAAATACTGCACTTTAGAATGCTTTGTCATAGCTCACCCACTATTTCATGTAACTGTCACATGCCTACAGACAAGAAAAGTTCGCTCAGGTTAATCAAAGGCCTGCAAGTACCTAAGAGATCAGTTCTGAAAACCAAGTTTTCTGAGTCCTAATCTAGTCATCCATTAACTTTACCACACTGCCCCTTCTCTCCATATTTGTGGAAAATTACCAGTCAGTTTTATAGAATTACTGACACTTTTTATTTATATTGGCATTTGAGCATTGCACACTAGCAGATTTTAGTAAGTATGAAGTAAGATTTTTTAAAGTAGCAAAGAGCAAACCAACCAACCCTTGAATTGCTAATCTTGTTTTTTATAAGATACCTAGATGAAAAACTATACATAGCCTTCTTATTATTGAAGTCAAAAGATAATGCAGATAAAATGAAGTACTAGAACTAAGCCCCAAATGGCCAGTTGGTAAATCTAACATGAGCAAATCATCACTGGTCATATTAGATGATTGATTACTGATATAAATTGTTTTCTCCCAATGTTTTGTTTTCTTTAATTTAAAAAGTATTTTGGTTTTATAATTATAATAATCATAAGCATATTCTAGAGGTTGCCCTGTAACATTGTGCATGTTGTTAACAATACTGTATTATGCACTTAAACACTTATTAAGAGAATAGACCTCTCTGGGCATGGTAGCACATGCCTATAATCCCAGTGGCTTGGGAGTCTGAGGCTGAGGATCACAAGTTCAAAGCCAGCCTCAGCAACTTAGTGAGACCCTAAGCAAGACCCTGTCTCAGAATAAAATACAAAGTAGGGCTGGGGATGTTGTTCAGTGGTTGAGTGCTACTGAGTTCAATCTCTGGTACCAAAAAAAGAGGGAGAGAGTAGATCTCACATTAAGTGTTCTTACTACAATTAAAAAAAAAAAATTCTAACATGAAACATTCACATATTTGTATTTCTTTTAGTAGATGTGTAAGTAATATAATAAAAACACTTTAACTTTAGGGTAAAAAGCAACCCTCTGTAATTCAGCCTCATCCACATCCCCCAACAAGCTGCCAGGCCCCGGGCCGGGCGACACTACCCAGGCCTTGTTGGAGTTCTGTATCTCAGTGTACATGACACCTTCAGAAACAGCCAGTTAACCATCCAGACCATTTCCTCTTGACTTTGGGCATCTGTAGTTCCATAGCCTCATCTTCATTTGGAAATAAGTATTAGAGGAAACATACCTAGCATAGTGATACTAATTGTGTAATTTCCCCAAATAGGCATTTGCTTCCAATGAAACTGTACAGGCTAAGTAACTAGGCACATGTGGAGTCTCCTGTGGCTTTTCGACCTGTCTCATCTCTTCGGCTTCTATCTAAATACACTCTTGTGGGCCACTGTGAGGTGCCCACCATGGGGGTAGAAGACACTGCAGCAGGATTCAGAGCACAGGAGGAGTCCTTAGAGCCACCTCTTCAAAATGCACTGACTTTGAAACCCTCAAACACTGGTCAATAACACCTCCACTCTCCAGGGAAAAGGACCTGAGAGGAAAAGCAAAATCAACCAAAGAAAACACCCTGCTCTTAATTTCCTTGAGCAATTTTGGCTTATTTCACCGAAGTCTTGGTTTGCTAATATAACTTGATTCTTGTCCGATCTTTGTGACAGTGCCTACACAAGTAATTTACGCAACACGCCAAATCCTTTTTAATAGGTCTTTTGATGATTTTGGGCTCAATACTTTGGATTTCTGCTTCTAAATTTCATGTGTGATAACTGGCTTAAGTAAAGGAATCTAAATATTGCTCACCAATAGTCTCCAAAGGCAGTCTGCTTTTCTGTAGATTTTTTAGTTTATCTGATCATTGTAGGTCATCCTCTGCAGTTGTTGGATGATGCCTTTCGAGTGCTCAAAAGTTTGAAAACTAGTCAGTTGGTCCTCCAAGGTTGGGAGCTGAACCATCCTGCTAGAGTCCTGTGGTTCACTAGCAGTGAGGTTCTGCAAAGGGACCAGGGATGCTCCTGCTGAGACGTCCATGAAAACAGTTGGCAGCTGGCCTTGCTCAGGAGCCTGCCTTTGTTATGTTCCAGAATTGCCTATCAGAGGAACGACGATGACGAAGAAGAGGCAGCCCGGGAACGCCGCCGGCGAGCCCGACAGGAACGGCTGCGGCAGAAGCAAGAGGAAGAATCCTTGGGACAGGTGACCGACCAGGTGGAGGTTCACGCCCAGAACAGGTACTGTCCTCTTTGGAGTGGAGAATTTCTCAGTTGTGTCTTAGCCTGTCTGTTGAATGAAACTTACCCAGCAAGGCATTCCCTTCTCAGTCCACCTCAACCCTTTTCCAATCTATCTGATTTGGCAAAAAATGAGGTTGGACAATCAATCTAAATTAGACATTAGGACACCTTTATTCACTACACACACACACACACACACACACACACACACCATTGCCATCTCTAAACATACCCCAAGTGAAAGCTTTTGTTTTGTTTTATAATCTGACATTTTTAAAATTTATTAAATATGCTGGATTATACTTTTAAATAAGAAAAACTCTTTATATTTCTTTGTATCATATTGCTGTTTTGAACTGAAGATTTACTAGTTTTAAGAGAGACTTATGTGCCTACCAAAAATAGATGACTCTTGAATTTTAAAAGTAGGTATGAATTGCAGATGTCCTCTTTTTCTTAGCATAAAGCCCAACTCAGTATTTTCTGATCATCAATGTAGTATAAGTGAGATGCTTAATTTATAATGACTTTTCAAACTTGTTTAATAAGTTTACTATTATATTTTTTCCTACTCAGACCCTGGTAGAAATTGGAGTTGAGAACACCTAATAGGTTCAACTTCTTCAAATAGGTCTTTTGTAACAGAAATAGGAACACATGGTTCATTATGTTGATGGTTAGTGTATGTCATTTATTTGCACCAAGGTCTAGAAAAGATAAGGCTATTTGGAGAAAAAATAATTTTAATTTAAAACTGCAGACTGATTAAATAAATGAAACCATATTATAAGGTCTTGCATGTGGTTTTGGTTTTTGTCTGTTTGATTTTGTGCGTGTTTGGCGGGAGCGGTTGATAACTCCTTTAATTCAGTCTATTTAGAAAATTATGAAGGGAAAGGGTCATGACCTCGGGCTCAAATTCAAGTTTCTCTAAGGTTGTCTTGCAAATGCTGGTAGGCAAGGTCAGTTCAATAAGGAAACTTACTGGCTAGGTAGAAAAGTAGAAACCTTGACCCTTGGTAAGCAGCTCCTAATTAGGGAGGAAGGACAGCAAAGGGGACATGTGTATGATGTCCAGGACCCACTAACTGTCTTTGAATCCCAACTCGATGCTTTGCAAACTGTTTCTTCACTTAAATAGAAATAGAAGTTATACTTTTCGTCTAAGAATATAATTAAACTTTTTTTTTTTTTTCCAGACCTGGAGATTGAAATCAGGGTTGCTCTACTTCTGAGTCACATCACCAGTCATTTTTTATTTTTATTTTGAGACAAGTTCTCAATAAATTGTTGAGGTTGGGCTTCTACTTGCAGCCATCCTGCCTCAGGCTCCTGGGTAGCTGGGTAGATTACAGGCACCACCAAGTCCAGCTCTTTGTTTCTTTCTTTTTTTAAGGAACACATATTCAGGTCTGAGAATATGTGACTTATCTCTGACATATTCATTAGCCTCAAGAAGAATAAGTCTTCTTGGAACTAAATGGCTCTAACTGTCACTTGGCATTGTTACTTGAAATTGCTGTCATGATTTGTAAAAAGACAACAAAAGTTTTAACAGTCTGTTGGTTTCTTAGCTTCTTATTTTCATCAGGCTAACACACTGGAATTTGGGGTACCTTCTTAAAATTATTAGAATTCAGTTGATTCAAATGCCTTGCATTGGGCTTTTCCCCGTGAGCTCGGAATTCTTTGTATTTTCATGGGCGTTTAGTCCTGATATGTCTAATTCATGAAGACAGTGTCCTGCAGCAATGGCAAAGGCCACACGTTTGAAAATCTAGGGTTTACTCTGCCATATTTTGTTGTTAAATATGAAATGTGTTTTCCCAAAATTAAGTGAACTTGAACATCAAAAGGGCCAAGTTTTGTATAAACCATGAAATTTGATGGAGTGTCTAAACATCGTGAGGCATTCACTTCCAACTCTGGTCACAGCTCTGGTATCACATGACTGACTGTCTCCTGCCAGGGGAGACCAACGCCCTTGGCTTGGGCAGTGACCAGCACCTTCCGAGAGAGTGAAATGAAGAGCATGGTACAGTTTGGATTTAAGAGATTTTCCTTTTTTTAATAAATTAAATACAACTACTACCTTTTGTTCATTGTAGAAAAAAAGAACAAGAAGCCTTTTATTCTTGGAAATCTTGACAAAGAAGGTAGATAATCTGTATATTAGTCATGATAGTCCTGCTACTAAAACATTGAGCCCCCATATTTTAGTAGTTTAATGTGACACATAAGTCCAGTGTGGGTATTTCTGTATAGTAGGCAGAACCGGTCACCGGTCTTCCTTCCTCTTATGACTCTGTGAATCTCTAGAGATTTGGAGTCTTCTGATCCTGCGAACAATCAGAGATAGAAAGGACAGAGAATGGACCTCTGCTTCTTGATTGCCTTAGTTTGGACATATCACTTCTGCTCATATTTCAATGGTAATTATGGGTCACATGACCCTGCCTAGGCACAAGGAAGAGAAGAGGGTAAGAAATCCAATCCTTGATTGGCAACCACTCAAAGCACTTCTCGCATGTTAAATAGACTCCACAGAGTAAAGAATCACAAATGCTGTCATTTGAAAATCAGGCAGGTGTGTACTGCAGTGGTAACGTCCAAGGCATGTGGCATGGTACTACTGACATCGCTCTAGTCCTGGGGGGCACTGGCTATATAAATGCAGCTCCCAGATTAATCAGCAAGTTGTCTTTGGTGCTGTTCTCTCTGTTGTACAGTGTCCCCGATGAAGAGTCCAAGCCAACCACCACCAACACACAGGTGGAAGGCGATGACGAGGCTGCCCTTCTGGAGCGCCTGGCCCGGAGAGAAGAGAGACGCCAGAAACGCCTTCAGGAAGCCCTGGAGCGGCAGAAGGAGTTCGACCCAACAATAGCAGATGCCAGCCTGTCACTCTCCAGCGGAAGAATGCAGAATGACACAGCTGAAAACGAGACAGCAGAGAAGGAAGGAAAAAGAGAAGGTCGCCAGGAGAGATATGAGATAGAGGAAACAGAAACAGTCACCAAGTCCTTCCAGAAGAATGACTGGAGGGATGCCGAAGACAAGAAGGAAGGTGGAAAAGAAAAGGAGGAGGAGGAAGAAGAGAAGCCAAAGCAAGGAGGCACTGGAGAAAATCAGGTAGAGGTGCTGGTGGAAGAGAAAACAGCAGAAGTCCGGGAGGAAACAGTGGTCATGGCATTGAAAAATGGGGAAATCGATGCAGACGAGTCTAAACTCGAGGACAGGGAGCGAGGCTCAGAGGAGATTTCCCATCATGAAAAGATGGAAGAGGAAGGAAGGGAAAGAGCAGAGGCAGAGAGGCTAAGGTTGGAAGCAGAAGAAAGAGAAAGAATTAAAGCTGAACAAGAAAAACAGATAGCAGATGAACGAGCAAGAATCGAAGCTGAAGAAAGGGCAGCTGCACAAGAAAGAGAAAGGAGGGAGGCAGAGGAGAGGGAAAGGATTAGGGAGGAAGAGAGAAGGGCAGCAGAGGAGAGGCGGAGAGCCCAGGCAGAGGAGGAGGAGAAGGCTAGGCTAGAAGAGCAAAAACGTAAAAAGCAGCTAGAAGAGAAGAGGAATGAAATGCAAGAGACAAAGATAAAAGGGGAGAAAGTAGAAGAGAAAAGAGAAGGGAAGAGGGTAAATGAAAAGAAAGTGCACGAAGATAAACTTCAGACAGCTGTCCTAAAGAAACAGGTACAGTAAGCACTTTGCACCAAATGTGTGATGCCTGTGACTTACGAGAAATGTAATGCACATCAGATTTGGGACTGAGGCCACATGCATACAGCTCCACGTGCTTGATCATTTGGCAAGCTCTTTATTCATTTCTTTTTTTCAGGTCATAGCAATGCACAAGCATGATGCAATTGATTGCTGGCTAAATATGCAGTCAACCGAATTTACTGGGACAACCAGACAGAAATCAGTTGCTCTGTGCTTAGTTGTTATGAATACCAGAAAAAAAAAATGAATTAACCCAAAAATGATAAATGTGGTGGTGCCGTGTTGGCTTACGTTTCTGCACCTGCATCTGAACTCATTCCTTTTGAATCTTTCCTGTATCCATAGGTCTACATGAGGCAAGAGGCCCGTAACTCCTCATCTCACATGTATTTTGATATTAAATAATTATAAACCTAAGGGTGGGGAATTAACACAAAGAATTATGGGCAGACATTTCATCTTAAGAAGGCAAACATAAACCCCATGAAGGAGCCAGTTAGAACCTTTTATGAAAAAATAAAAACATATCCCTCAAAACTCTGATTTGCCATCATGTAGACCTGAGCTTAATGTAAACTTGCAGAAAGCAAGGTAGCATCAGTAACTGGTGGGAAATTAAGAGCATACGTTTTGCTCCTTTTACCTTCTGGGTGACACAAATTCATGTGGCCTGTGGAAGGATGGGAAGAATGGAGGGGAGAAGAATGTATGTAAACTGCAATTTTTTTTTTACTTTCTGCAAGGCTGCATTAAAGCACTGTCCCTAAGCACCACCACCAATCCCCAAACCACAGGGAAAAAAGAGAAGCTTGCATGTGCACCTTTCCAGAGCAACCTCTCCGTCACCAACTCCACAACCACCTGCCGTTGTCTTTTCACTCCTGCTTCTCTACAAGGGGCTCTGCACATGGCTATAATTGAGACGGTCATCAATGAAGTGCACCCAGCCACACACATAAGGTTTGTAAACACACACAGGGAGCACCATGTCATGCTAGATTTCAGTGAGCACCATGGAAGGCACACCAGAGAAACTGAGTGGGAAGAAAATATCCACATTGCTGCGTAGAATCACTGACACCAAGGGGTGTAAGTACCCGCTGGGACAGCCAAAGAAGCTGTCCCGCAGCACCTGCTGAGTAACGTGCACACCCTCTCACTCCTGCAAGCTAGAAAAGAGGTTCTTTTACATGAGTGACCTTAACAATTCTTGAAAACGAAAAGGAAGAAGAAAAGGGAGCTAAAGGGCAAGCTCAAAGGCAAAAATCCCAAGAAGACAAGACTACCTTCAAAAAGGAAGAGGTAAATGTTATTGAGAGATGATCTGATCATAAAGCAACAGAGAGCAGTGTTCCAAGGTATCTCAGGTCTGAGGATTCTCAGAATTCTAACCTCTAACCCAGTGTTTTTCAAGCCACGGCTCCTGATCCATGAGACCCACTTAGAACATCTCAAAATTAGTTCACCGGCATTTTAAAAAATGAAATGATAGAGGGTATCAGAAGGCACAGTGGGTAGTAAGTATTGCATTATTTTAGAAATTGTCTTTCTTACTGTGGATCATAGTCAAAAAGGCTTGGAAAACACTGCCCTAATCAATCTTTCTGCTTTCTACTCTTCTGAGTGCTAATTTTTTGCCCTTGAGCCATTCTACTTGCGTTTCAATCATGAAATATTCCCAACTGGCCTTGATTAATGCTTTGACTTTTCAAAGGGAAAACACCTCCCCACACATATCTCAGTAGAAAATTTGGTGAACTGAAGATGATAATTTGGTTTTCAAAAGAAAAGTTTGGCAAAATGTTCTGCATTGCATTTCTGGGGCACACACCGGAGCAGGTGCCAGGTATTTGAAGGTAGGTAAGTAGAGAGAATGTCACAGGGCCCAACAATCAGTGTGCCACAACAGAAAGTCTGGCGTCATTTTAACCATTGAGCTTATGTTAGAGCCAAATAATCCTATAAACTGTGACTCTAAGTAATAGTTAAAAATTCTTGAACATGGCAAAACTGAATCATCCAAGGCAGGAAGACCTGAGTTATTTTGCTCATGAGATTGATAAAGTGATTTGTAGCCATTGAGTGCCAACCCAAGTGTTCTCTCACTATCTTTCTCTGCCTGTTATGGCTTCTGTTAAGAAAACTCAAACAGAAGAAAAATTCATTTTAAGAAAATAGATGACCAGAATAAATAAATAGGGGGTGGGTTATTTTCTTAAATGAGTTTTGTAAGATTCATATAAAATATGAGTCTTTAGTTTATGTTACATATTATATTTACTTTAAGTTTTACGTTACCCTGAGTTTCTAACAGATGTTGTGACGGGTCAGGAGTGAATATTGAATGTGAGCACTGCCCATGTAAAGGAAGGAGAAAGTGTAAATGATAATAGGGAAACTGAATTTAGCTCTAACAAGGCAGCTCAGGCAGCATTTGAACATGAAGGGAAAGATTTCTCATTTTGTGACAATACCTATAAATTCAAATTCATCTACAAAAAAAACAAACAAACAAACAAACCCCTCAGAAGTAAACTCAAATAGAAATGTCTCACAGGGGTCTTCTGCAGAGCTGGAGTTTTGTGGTAAATACTTTTAACTACAGAAGCAAGAGGGCCCAAGTCATTAACCTGTTAACTGACTCAACACATGGGGCAGGGGGTAGACGGAGAGGCTGCAGAAACCACCACTGGGATTCTAATGTAAAATTTAATTCAGTTCACCACGATGCGATTTGTTTTAATGACCAAAGCATTCTGTGCCTATATAGGGTGTCCCCGAGCTAGAAAGGATTCATCAGTGGTCACTAAAATCATCCTTTTCGTCTTTCCTTTAAGGGCCCAGTTCAGCCATGTCTGCAGTATCAGTAAGCTATGCCCAGGAATAGTTTCAGGCCTGCCTTTTTCCCAGTTTGCCCCACAGCACATTCCAGTGTCTCAAAACTTTGGCCTCTTTTTTTGCATAAAGTCAGATGAGCTCCTCAACCCAGCTTAAAAAAAAAATAATAAAAAAACAAAAACTGTACCCATGTTTTAACACTGTATTGGGAAACTGTTGGTTGACTGCTGGGGTTTCTCCTTTTTTAGCTCATTTTGTTGCTGCTTTACAGAGACAACTTCCAATCATTTTACCTGACCCAGCCATTCTAAACAACCTCTTCCTATTCTTTTTTTATTTAAAAAAAAAAAAAAAAGTCACACAAAGATAGACTGAACCCTTTGGTCACGGGCATCTATGCAGCATAAACAGGATGGGGCAGCCACAAGTAAACACAAACATCGCAGGAGCTTTCCTAGAGAAAACAATGCCGGAAGTCACTCCCGTGCTCCCCAAAACAAAAACAAACAACAAAACCCCCGTCTGCCTCCACTGCAGTTTAACTCCGCTTGTAGGGGCAGTGGGATTCAGATGATTGACAGCCTTAAAACTTAATTTAGCTTTCTCTCCAATTACAAAAAGCTAGTTCCTCACTAACAAGCGAGTTATTTCTAGTCTACAACCTAAAACAAAGTTTCTAGAGGTAGCAGAGTTGTTCGTACCATTCCAAACCTGGTGTTCATGTCATCTGGGCCCACACTTCCCCATGTGCAGACAAATCCATCACCCAGGAATTTCGTTAAGAGAAGAATTGATTTAGTGGCTCGAGGTGGAGTCTAAGTTCCCCGGAGGGTCCATGTTGTATTTGGACCAAACTTGCAGTAACTAGGAATCTGGAGGACACCCATGTGATAGAAAAGGACTTGGGGCTTCTAAAACTAACAAAAACATATTAAACCTGAACTAAAGAATTCTAACCTGCTCTCAGTTCTTGTGGCTACTCTGGAATCAAATCATGCAAGGCAATATGCTATAGCCTTTTTCCACTTGTTCCTGGATCTTTTGAGTGTCTCTCTGGCACAGGGGCATGCCACTCAGATTCCCCAAACCCACACACTCATGTTTTATCCCACTGGATATTCCAAATATCCAGTTTTGTCCAAATGATCACATTTGGCCAGAACCTTTCTAGCAAGTACACTAATGTTATCTGTGAACGAAGTACACTACGTCTTTCAGGACACTAGGTTACCTAGTAATCCCTTCAGCCCAGACTTTTTTTCATGGTAACATTCCAACCTAGAAAATCTAATTATCTTACCAAGGGGCTCAGAATCCCATGGGCTAGTACCAAACCTGTCGTAGAATCCAATTCACTGTATTCCTTAAAATAAGATTTACAGGCATTATGGAATTACTTTATTCATTTCCCAGAAAGAAAATAATGTCTAAAATCAAATGATTATTATTACATTGAGAACATTTCTTAAAAAGTTTTCCAAGGAGAATATAAGCATACCATCCACCATAATCTTTTCCAATAAAGACTGAACTTGAAAAAATGGAGGAAGGCCTTTTTGTTGTCCTAGATATCTATTGTTTTACAAGAACACTGATTTATTGTTTGGCAAGGACAGCCACCAAGAGGTCATCATCAAGTCATGTCCTTGAGCGTCCTTCTTCTGTTGTAGCCGCTCATGACCAATCAGGAGCCAGGAGGGAAAAGATGTTATAAACGATTAGGAAGATCTCATCCCACTCTGTCTTTGCACAAACCTCGGACCAGCATCCTGGAGATTTGTTCAAGTGACATAACTAGGTTGTTAGCAGCATTGGAACCCAAATCAAGTCCCCTGACTTGCAGAGAAGTCTTCCGAGAGTGAACAACACTCTAGATCCCCTCTTTGGCCTTGTCAAGGGACATCCTTGTACATCCCCCTCTTGGAGAAAGATTAAAGTCTTAGCTAATTAGGGCAATCTCACGGTGAATAGTCCACCTACGACAATTTAATAAGTAACACTCAAAGAAGATAATCCAGCAAAAGACTGTTGAAATTCAGAGCAGGAAAAAAAAATGTACTCTGCTTTGTAAAACATGCCCTTTAGGAGTAGATGTTCAGAGAGTGTTGAAGAATAGCTGGAAACAGGTGTGGGACCAGGTGAGAAGAGCAGACGCACAAGTTCCCATAGCCTCCCCTGCTTCTGGAGGATTCTTCAGAGCGTTAGAGCTTTGTAACTCTTCACTCGTAAAGAACAATAATGAACCTCACCTGCCTTCATGCTTATATTTTAAGAATATATGATTCTTAAAGGTTATGTAGCAATAATTTGAGCTCTTTTGTCCTCCCAAAGCTATGTAAATTCGTTTTACTTTGAAATAATGTCTCCCCACAACAATCACAAAACCAATTCCAGAGGAATAAATTTTTCTTAGCAAGGCGAATCCTGGAATTGTTCCCATTCCATTCTAGTAGCTGTAGTGGTTTCCACAGCTACAAATATGGTCTTACAGATCTCTCTTAAGTCCTCACACTCAAGGTGGGTTACTATGTGTTCCGTCCTTGGTTCCCAGTTACTCATTGGATTAAAATACAAGAGTGGTGTTCTCCAGAATTGGCTTGGTAGATCTTCTTTCCTCTTCACTTGTGTCCTAGTCAAACATTCACTGTCCGTCCCAGAAGAAACCTGGCCAACCAACCTGACCATTCTGCCATCAAAACCACACTCAATTCCCAGTGGGAACCACAAACAACTGCTCTTACGTGGTGTTCCCAGAACTTAATCGTTTCCAAACAGTCACATCCCCGCTGATCTCCAAAATAAAAACCCCAATGAGATCAGAGATGATATTTACTTCCTAAAATTATGGTCAAGGTCTTTGCCTATAGGCTAAGGGACCATAGCTCACTCTCTAAAAATGTCCCCTGACCCCCACTACCACACCATTCTTCAGGTGATTGTTCTGCTTCTGAGTTTGCTGGCTTCCTAAAAATGTTGGGTCTTTTTTGGTAATACCAACCAAAACCTAATAAGAGTCTCATTGTTATATTTCTTCCTAATGTGTACTGTTGGTTAGATCAAAGATGAGAAGATTAAAAAAGACAAAGAGCCCAAAGAAGAAGTGAAGAGCTTCTTGGATCGAAAGAAGGGATTTACAGAAGTGAAGTCACAGAATGGAGAATTCATGACCCACAAACTTAAACATACTGAGAATACTTTCAGGTAAGAGGTAGTGATTAAGTTAACAATAACTGTGTTCACATGTGGGGGGGAAAAAACCAGTCTCCCTGTTCTGTGCCTCCAGACAGAAACGTGCTAAACAGACAACATTCTTTGGTTGCAAGGTCACTGACCATTGTCTTAGAGATACACAGTCAGCAGGTCTGTCTCTCCCGTCACTAATAGGAGACCAGCAGTCATTGCTCAACCAGGCTTAGTCTGCTTTTCCTTTTTTTTTATGCAAGGCAGATCATACTTGGCATCCATGTTCCTATTCACTGACCTAAAATACTCACATAACATCAGTTTGTTAAAAAATATTGTGACTAGGGTTAATATCATTGGTCCAATCTCTATGTGGTCTGACCAACTTCATAAGAGACCCGACCCTTCTCAGTACCATTTTCAAGAATTCATTTTTTAAGAGTTTAAATGTTACATAAAGCTCAGATTGTTTCATAGCCAAATACTTGGGAACTAAGTCATATGTCTTTACCAAAGCCCTGAATGTTCATTTGCTTTGGGAATCTCTAAGAGAGAGGGTGAGGACCTGGAACTACTGTCCATTTCAGACAGTCTGGAAAACTCTGGTATAGCTTCAGATTCCCTCTCCTCACACACCTCCTCCCTATTATATTGAAAATCCAGGCAATTGATTATAGGACAGATTAGACCAGTATATGCAGGTAAACCCTCACTTCTAGATACAGGTGAATGCTGAGATCTGTCCATCAGTTTTGTAGGTACAGAGATTCTCTGTGCCCCATCACACATCACCCAGGAGGTATTGTGTACAAGTTAGACTTGCTTCTGACATCTAAGTTTTGGAAACATTCAGATGCTGTAGACTACTAGGGATGGACATTTCAGGCTCATCTAAGAGGCTAAGAGGTGTAAACCTAGGTGCCCTGGAACATTTTTTTTCTATTTAACAGTCTGAGTAGGAACCTAGTCACATTTATGAGCCTAAAATACTCAGGATAAAGGTATGCATGAGAGGCCTAAAGACATCTAGGAGGGAGAAAGAAAGGTAAACCTTGTAGACATTACTTGGAATTGGCAAGGGAGTCAACGTGACGATTAAGTTTTTGGAAATTCGTAGAAAACCTACAAAGCGAGTTGATCCGGGCTGGTAAACTGAATCCAAAGCTTGCTTCAGTAGCTGTAGCTTAATGGCTTAAAGCCTTACCTGAGTGTCAGATTCATGAAAAGTGTTCGGTGAGTATGACTCAGTATCATTACATTTTTATTACTTGATTGTTTAAAATTGTTTTGTAGGTAAAAGTTTTTTTTTTTGTTTTTTTTTTTTTTAAGGGACCAGTGTTTAAAAAAAAAAAAAAAAAATCTGTCACTAGAAAGAAGTTTAGTTAACGATTAGCAAACTTGCCCAGGAGCTTCTGTCAAAGCCCAAATTAATAATTAGCATGCCTATTGTGTAGAGATCTAAAGAGCTGGATAATTCAAAGAGAAGAAAAGTCACAAGAGATGGCAACAAGCCCTAAGAACGCTTAAATGTGCCTCCAGCCTTAGTTTTTCCATCTTCGGGCAGGGGGAAAAAAAAAAAAAAAAAAAAAAAAAAACCAAGGGAACAAATCGTCCTCGTGTTATTCATTTCTGCTCAGCCACCGTCATCCATGAGTTTTCATTCCAGCTAGAAGGTGATGCTAACATAAGCGGAGAAGCCTGGTTTTGCTCCACATTGTATAAAATGAGAGCGAGGAAGGAAATAAAAGCTTCTTTTTAGACAAGCTTCGTCCCTCCTAGCTTAACTGAAAACAAACTGTGTTCCCAGTGGCCAGGGGCCTGAAGTTCATGGTGAGTTTAACCTAAAGAAGCCAAGGATAGGGGAGAGAAGGTTATGGAAGAAATTTCCCTGCTCAGAGTCTGCCAGCACATGTAAGGAGAGGTGAAGTGGCCAAAGTCTTGCTCTTCTTTTGACCAGGATTTGTTTTATTTTTCTATTTTTAAGGTGAGAATTAAAGGATTTTTTCTGATTATCAGTAGCATTTTTCCAGGTATTCTTAACATAGCACTCAAGATAGGCAGGCATATGGACCATAATATGTCTATGTGTGAATGTAATTGTAAGTATATATTTTTAAATTGATTCTTGCACCATGCACAGCAATGTAGTGCAGCTAACTTTCTATTTCAAAAAGTACAAACCTACAGTCATGATGTTAAGAGTTCACTGGCTAATGTATTGACTTACTTAACCAGTCCCTTATCATGGACACTTTGATTGTCCAAAACGAAGACTGAGCGACACCTAGTGGTACTTAGAGAAGTTTCCATTAGTATGTCCCATGGTGAGGAGAGTTTCTAAGCAAAGATGGAAAGACCTGACTGAACTGAGAGAGGTATCACAGGCCTGTGAACTTTTTAGACTCTGAAAGAACAATGTTAAGTTTAAGAGACCCTCTAAACTGTTTGAATTCAGAATAAAAGAATTAATCTTTAATAGTCAAGAACCTAGAATAATATTTTTAAATTTTTTAACCTCTGTCCATAGCGAGGAACAAATTTTGTATCATGATCCACGATACACATATGTATATTATAACTGAAACAAGTCCGTCAACTAATGGTGCTTTTTTTTCTCTATACAATGCACTCTGATATATTCTCTTCCATTTTTAAAATGCTGGTTACAAACCACTAAATTGATCTTTTGATCTGCAGATGGAAAAAACATTGTCTTAGAGGTCATGGTATATTCAGAACTGCCTCAGTGCTTAAAAAGCATGAGATGCACAAAATAAGATCAGTATTGTATAATGTGTATCATTAACTCATTTGTTGTTTTATTTGTGCTCTTGTTCCATAGCTGGAAGTATTGTGCCACTCTTTTTTTTAATTTATTCTTTTTAGATAGACATGACAGTAGAGTGTATTTTGACATATCATACATACGTGGAGGATGACTTATTTTAATTAGGACCCCATTCTTGTGCTTGAGCATGATGTGGAGTTTCACTGGTCATGTGTTCATTTATGAGCTCTGTCCGATTCATTCCACTGTCTTTCCTATTCCCATCCCCTCCCCTTCCCTGCATTCATACCACTCTTTACACAGAATAGATGACATTAGATAGTGGTGATTCTTTCATTCCTTAGACAAAGGTATCAAGGATGGGCTACCCATGTCTACATCTTGTTAATACCTGTTAACTAGTATTTAAATAGCAGACATGCTACATCCTTGTCTTTCAATTAAGACTACCTCTAACAAAGCCCTTCAAACTCACTGCTAAATTCTCCTAAATAAAGTCCCAAGAGGATCCCATCTATCTATGGGAATTCTGCTTTAGTGAAAACAGAGTGTTTGGTAGAAGTCCTCCTGTGAGTACTAACATATGTCAAAGTCACCAGGAGCCTAACTCTATTAGATAGCAATTTATTAAAAGAGCTTGGAGTGCGTTAGGAGGTGCCTGTGATGTTGTTCCATGTTTTCCAGTGATCCGTGTAACGCATTAAGAATGCTATCTCTGGAGAAAACTTTCACATAGGGATTCAGGATAGCATTCTGTCTTTAGCCTTAACATATTCCCAGTTCTGTCATGAAATCCCTGTGTGTCATCCTTAGTTTCAGAGGAAAATTCAAGTTTCAATTTCAGTCCCTACTATTAAAGTCTTGTCCATCTTCGTCCTGTTTTATAAGCTATGCTGTCTGATAAAGCATTGTTTGACTCAGGTATGGATGGTAAGTTGGTTTAGACTAGAAATTCTAGAGACTTCAAGGTAGGGCACATACCTCACAGACTGTCCTCAAAGTGCCAGGTGAGTGGTACAGAGGTGGGCTAACTTCTATTTCAATTGATTCATCAAATTTAACTTCAGGCATAATTATAGTTTAGTGAAAAGTAGAGTGTAATTGGTAGAGAAACATTAGGATTCAGTCATGGTTTAACAACTTTTAGCTACCAAACCTTTGGGTATATTATTTTCTCTTTCATCTATGATGCACTTATTCATAGAATAGGGATAATAAACCTAACCTGCCAACTTTCCATTTATTGTGACTGTTAAATAAGATAGTGAACAAGAAAAGGGTTTAGGGCTAGGGATGTAGCTCAGGTGGTAGAGTGCTTGCCCCACAAGCACAAGTCCCTAGGTTCAATCCCCAGCACCACAAAAAAAAAAAAAAAAAAAAAAAAAAGAAAGAAAGAAAAAGAAAAGGGTTTATAAATTTGTTATAAATGACATTTAAGTAACCACCCTAACCATATCAGAGCTAATTTAGTAATCTTAAAACCTGTTAAGGAATATTCCAGTTGTGTTGGGGTCAAAGAGGGGAGAAAATACACAAATCGAAGCCACAGGTTAATGTGTGACCATTAAGAACTTTCTAGAAGCAACTCTGTAAAAATAGACAGGTATTATTGTATTTAGCTCAATCAAGAGACAATGGGTAATTTCATCTGCCAGAAAGCTGCTAGAGCATGCTCAAGGCAGAGCTGTGGAGAGGTGGATGTATTGGTTTCTGTGCTTACCCCAAGTTCAACCATTTTTTCCTATCTCCAGTGCCTGAATCTTTCCATCTTCTCTCCTGATCCATCTTGGATCCAGGCAGATCCAAGGCCACCAGTAACTTATTTAGGCCTGCCTAAATTTTAAAACTCATTCTATAGTCACAGACTATAGGCCCTCCTCTCTAGTAACAACTAATATTTACAAAAGTGAATAATTAACATTTATATAATAAAGAATCCCATGGGACCTAAAGAGTAGCCCACTGAGGCAAATAGAATCATTGTCTTTCCCCATCTTTTAATTGTAGTAAAAAAAAAAAAAATTTACCACTTTAGCCCCTGTTAAGCGTGCAGTCTGGTACTGTTAAGTATATTCTCAATGTTGTACGTGGAGCTCCAAAATCATTTCCTCTTGCTGAACCCAAACTCTGCACCCTTTTAAATACCTCCTGTTTTTCCTGACCTCCTAGTCCCAAGTAACCACCCTTCTTTTTTCTGTTTCTATTAATTGATTAGTTTAGATCCTTTATACAAGTAGAACCATATGGGTATTTGTCTTTTTGTAACTAACTTATTTCACGTAGCATAATGTCCTCAAGTTCATTCATGTTGAAGTGTGTGTCAGAATTTCTTTCCTTTTGAAGGCTGAATAATATTCCACAGAATAGATACACCACATTTTGCTTATTCATTGGGTTGCTTTCCCCTCTTGGCTATTGTGAATAATGCTGCTCTGAATGTGGATGTACAACCATCTCAAGACCCTGCTGTCAGTCCCTCTGACTATATACCAGATGGGCTGCTGGACCATGCATTGGGTAGCTCTATTTTTAATTTTTTAAGGAACATCTGTTCTGTATTCCATAGCAGCTGCACCATTTTACACTCCCACCAACAATGCCTATTTGCCCTCATTCTGCAGCTGAGGAAGTCAAGGATAAATGGCACAGTAGGGACCCTGTTGAGACCTTGTAATCCCTGGAGGACCCCCAAACTACACCCTGGTGTGGGCACCCAGGGTCTACCGGTGGCCAGTGGAGCTCTGGCCTGGGGTGCAGAACCTGCACACAGACACCCGCTCCTTCCAGCGGAGGCTGCTCGGCTGAAGCCCGGAATCTCCTCTCTGTCCCCCGCAGCCCCAGCCGCCCTGGAGCCAGGGCCGGGGAGGCCGAGGGCGCCCCGCAGGTGGAAGCCGGCAAGCGGCTGGAGGAGCTCCGCCGCCGCCGCGGGGAGACCGAGAGCGAAGAGTTCGAAAAGCTCAAACAGAAGCAGCAGGAGGCGGCCTTGGAGCTGGAGGAGCTGAAGAAAAAGAGGGAGGAACGAAGGAAGGTCCTGGAGGAGGAAGAGCAGAGGAGGAAGCAGGAGGAAGCCGACCGCAAAGCCAGAGAGGAGGTAGGAGCGCAGCCGCCGCGGCGCCCAGAGCTGCTCTGGGTCAAAATACACAGTTTAGGAACAGTAGACTGACTGTGTGCTAGGCATGGGTCTGAAACCTGTAGACATGTTAATTTAGCCAGTTCTCATATGTAAAGTGGGTAGTGATCCCATTTTTCAGACCAGGAAACTGAGGCGGTTTCTGTAATTTTCTCAAAGTTCAATATGTCTTCTTAGCCCCTTGCCCTATATTGCTTCTCAGTAAAGGACAGGGAGAGGGCCGGGCGTTGTGACTCAATGGTGAAGCCTTGCCTAGCACGTGTGAGGCACTGAGTTCATCCTCAGCACCACATAAAAAGAAACAAAGGCATCATGTCCATATACAACTTTAAAAAAATAAAATAAAACCTTAAAAAAAGAGAGAAAACTTAGAAAGATGAAAAATCTGCAAATTAGGTACAAGAACTAAGTTACATGATAGTTGTTTTCTAATAGTTGAAGAGTTTTTTGTAGAGAAGATTTTTAAAAATAGATTTGAATGTAAATAAGCAGGGTATCTAATTTGTTCACTGCTGTGTACCCAGGACCCAGTACAGTGCCTGACATACTGCAAAGTCCTATCATTATGAACAGATGAATTTGTTCCATCCTTTAAGACAGAACTAAAAACAACAGATAAAGTTACAAGAAAGAAAACTTTAGTTCAGCATATTGAAAAATGCTTACCCAGCTACAACTTATACTGCTACAGTTTACAAAAACATTCTTTCCTTTGGTCCTGGGGTATGTTCTCATTTTATGGGCAAAGAAACCAGGAATCAAATAGTTTAAGTGGCTTATTTGAAGATTCTTGATGATAAGTGGTAGAATCAGTAGTGGTTGGGATCCAACTTTTCCAACTCCTGAGCCTAGAACTTTTGAGATGATGATCACCCAACCTTCAATATATGCAGAAAACTTTTCAATGACTTTCTCTTTTTTTGGTACTGGGGATCAAACTCAGGGCCTTGTGCTTGTGAGGTAAGCACTTACCAGCTGAGCTATCTCCCCAGCCCTTCAATGATTTTCTGACATGAATTCTGTACACAATTTTCCTGAACTGTGTGAAAAGTTTGGATAAATCTTTCCAAGGTCAACTTTGAATGAACCAATGAACTTTGATTGGAAAGTCATTGTGATGATAGAGTTTTATAATCAGACATACCTGGCCTTGTATCCTAATGATGCCACTTACAACCTGCTAATTACTCTGCCTTGTTTTATCTGTGAAATAATATCTACTTTGCAGGATTTTTCTGATGACTGAATAGATCATTGTAGTCACAGTGCCTAGCACAAAATAGGAACCCAAAAAGTGGTAGCTATCATTATCCTTGCCATTATTATTGTGTTATTTAGAAGAGGAGCGTATCAGGAAGGCAGAAGGGAAATCATAAACTCTTAGAACTGTATTCTACCTGGAGGGTAATCTGCCAAAGCACTGTATCCTTCTGTAACATCCTCTGACCGATGGACATTAGTCTCTGCCTGAGAATACTAGTGATAATGATCTCATAGTTTGAAAACTACAAAAGGCTACATAAATCTCTCAAGAAATCATTCATAGAAGACAGGCAACTTGATCCGACCTCTGAACTTTTGGCCTGATAAAGAACAGAACAGAGTGTTCTAGGCCAGAAATGGAGGCACAGAGGGGTTCATGAGATAGATCATAAACATCTGTAATTTCACCACTTGGTCACAATATTGACATTATTTCAGGTTTGTCAAACCATCTAACATAATGCAGAAACAATAATTAAACAGAGGGCTAAAATGTAAATGTATTCAGTTGAGGCCACAGGCAACCATAAAATCATCTCTTGTACAATTTGGTAAATATAGTACCATGGATTTATAAAACTTTTTGTGTAAGTGATCTCATTTATTTCACAACTCTTCTAGAAAATAGATAGGAAGCTTATTTGTATTTCTTGTACATACACAGAAAGGAAAGGTCAGTATTAAATGACTTACAGGATAGTGAGGCTAATATATCAACATTAATGGAATCCACCATACTGAGCGTTAGTCTCAGCATTTTAAGTAGCTACTGTTAAGTAGCTACTAAGATTGTCTCTATTTTTCAGATGAAGAAACTGAAGCATGTAGCAGATAAATAACCTGGCAAGGAACACAGAGTGGAAAGCAGAGAGGCCAGAATCCAAATCCAAGTGGCTGGACGTCAGTGCTCAGGCCTGACCTCTAATGACCACCTTGAAAACAGAGTAGTGCTCAATCTAGAGCCGAAGTCTGTTACCCGGCTAGTGCTCTTCCTCCCAGAACACTCTTCCCTTTTCCCTGAAGCTGGCTGTGAGGTCCTGGTTATTTGTTCTTATTTTTTTAGGAAGAGAAAAGGAGGCTAAAGGAAGAGATTGAAAGGCGAAGGGCGGAAGCTGCCGAGAAACGCCAGAAAATGCCAGAAGATGGCTTGTCAGACGACAAGAAGCCGTTCAAGTGCTTCACTCCTAAAGGTTCATCTCTCAAGGTATCTTCGGCTCCTCTCCCTACCCTGGACGACCTTCTTCTAGTATTTCTCTTATAGCAGAAGCCTGATTCCAGCCCCCTGTTTAGTTATTATTTGTGCAAAGTCATCCTTCTGTTCAGGCTGCTATAAGGAGATGCCTGAGACGAGGTAATTTGTGAACAACAGCAATGTCTGGCTCACGGTTCTGGAGACTGGGAAGTCCAAGGCAAGGTGCCAGTAGATTCAGTAGCTGGTGAAGGCCTGTGCCTCAGTGACTTCTCATTGTGTTCTCACTCAGTGGAAGGAAAAGGAGGGGACAACAGGGCTCCCTTGGGCCTCTTGTAAAGCACTAATCCCATTCCTGAGGGCTCCACCCTCCTGACCCAGCCACCTGCCTCCAGCCCCGCCTGTTAACATCAGCACCCTGGAGATTATAGTTCAACAGATGAAATTTGGAGGAGCTAGACCACAGTCCCTTTTTCAGCCATTTCATAACTTCTCTTGTTTACAACATGTGGAAAGAAAGAGGTGAGATTTGTATCTGTTGTGAATGTGACACTTGGGTGCACATTAAGATGACATGCAATGATTATCTCTAAATTTCATTGGTCCATTCTCTTCGTACCTCATTGCTTTTAGGAATTGAGAATGGAATCATTTAAAGTTTATAAAGTAGGTTTTTAGTGCATCTGAAGTTTGAAAAGGGTTTGTGCTGCTTTCCACGCTAGCTTCGTCATCTTCAAAAGCAGGGCTACCAGAAATGGCAGCTGTTCAAATTTCAGAGCTGTTATCAAGGGAAGAGATGAAATGCCACTTGGATAGGGTCCTTTGCCAGGTTGAGTTTGGTCCTACTCTTGCCCTCATGGAACAGAGTTCCTGTGCAATGGAAGCACTTCCTAGAGAAGGAGGAACCGAGCCAGGGAGATGACAGAATAGGGAAAAGACAGCAGACTTGGGAAAGCACTATCTGTTGCTTACAATCAACCTGTCCCGTATCTTTTGCTTTGAGGATTAACATTTAATTGAGCACCTAGCACAGTGCCTTGCATATTGAAGATACTAATAAATATTTGTTAAAGTAATCGATGAAAGAATGAATGAATCTTCAGTGAACTTTTAACATTTTTATTCTATCCTCATTTTCCATCAACCTAGCTAGGTTATGAAGCATCAACAAGGAGCAAAACCAGCATATACAATATAGCCAGGCTCCAGTGGTTGAGGATGTTCACATTGTATGAGATCGTTTGATGTAGCACAAAAAATGACCAAGACCAGTTACTTACATTTTACAGTTATTGCTTTTTCAGATGAAAATCAGAATGTTTTATCCTCAGTTAGCTTCGCTTAGTCTTTATGATGATCTGGGGCTCAGTCATATTTCCAACACTTCCCAAATTGACTACAGTCACACACTGTATAATGACATTTTGGCCAGTGATAGACTGGATATGCAATGATGATCCCATTAGATTATATTACCTACTTATATCATAGCTGTCTTATTTTTTGTAAGTATACTCCATATGTTCACGAAACAATCAAATCAACTAATGACGACACATTTCTCGGAGTATATCCCTTATTTAAGAAATACATGACAATATTTGTACTGGAACCCTCATCTTGAGGTCTGCTTCAGAGAGAATCCAAACTAAGTCATAGAGGAATTTGTTTTTTCATATTTGGTGTTTGTATAGTTCATGTGTGCCATACGCTATGAGGAAGAGCAGTACTAAGCAAGTTGCTGGCCGAGATGCTAACGTGATTGACTGACTCACAGGAAACAATTCAAGAATTGCAGAGGGAGCCAAATGCTAGCCAGGGAGACCTCAGCAAAGCGGAAGGAGTAGAGAGGCTTTGTGTGGTAGGCAGCTTTATTTATGAGCACTGAAATTTGCATTTCATAGTTTTCTTGTGTCAGAAAATATCATTCTTCTTTGGATTTTTCCCAACCATTTAACAATGTAAAAAAAATTATTCTTAGTTTGGGGACTATGCCAAAAATACAGACTGCTTTAGGCCCGCTGGGCAAATGGGCCCTGGCTTACAGACCCTGCTCTAGAAGAAAAGGCAGAAAGTAAACAGCTCCCTCAGTTCTGCCTGTATCTGTACAGTACCCAGAGTCCAGCCTGGGCCCAGTCTGGGTCTTTTGTTTCTGGCTCAACAAAGGAAGAAAACCATATTCTTTCTTTCTACCTTCTTTAAAATCCCATCCAAGCTGAACCTTCCCTGAAGAGTCTTGATAATGTAAAGAAACCATAGACTTCCAGATCTTACTCCAGAGAATCTGCAACTCGTTCCCTCTCTTCATTGATTATCTCCTCTTGGTCAAATGTCTCAACTTCCTTATTTCTCTGGTCTTTTCCTCAACCACACACCTGGCTTCCATTTCATCTAGCCCTCCCCAAAAGCCCTTTTATCAACTCCTTCTGGTAGAGCAGCATGTGTAAGCAATCAATTAGAGATGATGTTAAAAAAAAAAAAGACCAAGACATTTTCAATTTCTTCATAACAGGGTCAGGCACATTCCTTGTCTCCATAGCAGGTGCCTTCAAGAACTTGCTTTGGCTGGGTTTTGAGCTCAACTTATAACCTGCAATTCAATTCTGATAGCTATTGATACTAATGATCACTATAATATACAGTTAATATTGTATAATACCAAGATGAAGAAAAGCATTTGCTATTTGACATCAAAGTATTATCAAAGAATATATTTTGTTGATTTCTCAAGACTTCTGTTGTCTGAGAAGCTCAGAAACTGGTCTCTCCTTGTTAAATTATGTTAGCAGTGAGTAATTTTTATATATAAAATAAGCAAAGAATAAACTTTAAGTAAATTACATGTAAAGGTTTTTATAAGTGTTTTCATGCATTGATGGAGAGGTATGGAATGAGTACCAATTTTCTAAACTTTGATGGTCTACATGTAATCGAGACAACACTGCCACCTCTTGGTCTTCAGAGAAATTTCCCTGGTTAAACTCATCAAACATTAAACAGAACATTGAATTTACAAATTCCGTACAAATTGTTTCATTCCTTACAGCCATTAAGTTAGGGCATTTTTCCAACAAGGATGCATCCTTAAATGGATGGTGAGTCCCAACAAAATGTGATAATGCGTCAAGCTGGATGAGCTATTTCAGAAACAGGGGGTAGGAGTTTGAGCACCTCTGATTTGAAAACTGTGATGGTCTAGGTGAGAAGGGGGATGCTCCCTGAGCTGGAAGAATGCTGGAAAGAACAAGTCTCAGGCTAGGGATATAGCTCAGTTGGCTGAGCGCTTGTCTTGCAAGCACAAGGCCCTGGGTTCAAATCCTCAGTCCCGCAAAAAAAAAAAAAAAAAAAAAAATAAGTCTCAGCTCTGCCACTATGATGAGCTCTTTAGTTCTACCTCCCCGCCTGCCCCAAATCTTTGAATACGTATTTACTTTGTTAAAACTATCCTTTCCCCTTGAACCTGGACTTCCATTCTTACTTTCATAAATTCAATTATGAAACTATATAAACTACAAACTACAAATATCAAAACTACTGAGAAGCCTTGCCCAACTCCCACAGATAATTGCTTGCCTTAGACATGTCATTTTGTTCTCATCTTTCATAGGGTACCTACCACTGATTTTTTAACATCCTTTTTATGTGCTTTATATTCTTCCCTACTAAATTTGTATGCTTCTTAAAGAAAGGGTCCTTGTCTCTCCTAGTCTGCTCAGGCCACCATAACAAAATCCCATAAACTGGCTCATGTAGGCTAGATGGGCAGTTCAGTGGTCTTTAATTCTTTTTTTAACTACAAACTTCTATTTGCTTCTAAATCAAACATTGTACTTTACTGAAACTTTATCTCTTAAATTCATATGTTCTTTATCAAAACAAGTATTTATTGACTCCATGTGGTACCCAACTCCAGACTAGAGATATTCTCTGCTACCCAAGGCCCATCAATATTAGCAACAGTGAAACTCTTTATGACTGCCTGTGCCAAAGCACACGTGTGCTGAAAAGTTCTGTGTTCTAACCTGTCCAGGTCAGCCTCAGAACCAACTGGACTACAGTTACCTACCGGAGGCTGATATGTTGACCGTCCCTCATCTCAATCAGTTTGGACTAGAAAATTACTAAATTACTATATGCACACTTTGGAGACTGGGAGGTCTGAGTCGCATGCCAGCAGGTTGGGTTCTAGTGAGGACTTTCTTCCTCCTCTGTAGATGGCCAGAGAACAGACAGAAGAAGCATGCTCTTATGACTTCCTGTACAAGGGCACTGATCCCATTCCTTAGGGCTCCACCTTCATGACCTCATGCCCTCCAAAGAGCCTCACCTCCAAATGCCATCACATGGGAGTTTGGATTTTAACATATGATTAGTTTGACACTGATTTATAATATTTTAGGAGCACTTTTATCATCTGATGTTTAACTTGCTTCCACACTTTGTATTTCTCTACTTATTTTCACTATCCTTTGCCAATCCTACCTTCACCTCCCAAATCTCCATCAAATACCTTATTTGTATTTTCTGCCTAGCAAAGCTGCTGTGATAGTGCCCTAATACCTTTATACATTGGTTGGTATTTTTATTCACCAGGTTCAAGAACAATAGTAGCATGGGCTGAAAATATTAACAGGATTTATTTTCTTTTTCAATTCCTAGATAGAAGAACGAGCAGAATTTTTGAATAAGTCTGTGCAGAAAAGGTAAATATGGTTCAATTGAGAATAAGTAGCTATTATATACATGGAAAGATTCTTCTCTCCCATATATATAGATCAATGAATATATATATCTAAATCTATCTTTCTATATATATATATCTATGCATATATTTTTGGGGGGTGGGATATTGAGGATTGATCCAGGAGTGATTTACCACTGAGCCACATTCCCAGTCCTTTTTATTTTTTGTTTTGAGACAGCATCTCATTAAGTAGCTGAGGGTCTTGCTACATTAGTGCGGCTGGCCTTGAACTTGTGATCCTTCTGTCTAGGCCTCCTGAATTGTGGACATTACAGGTGTGCACCATCACACTTGGCTTCCTCTCATAGTTTTATGTATGTGTTTATTTATTTAGCAGCGGTGTCAAAACAACTCATCAAGCAGCAGTAGTCTCCAAGATAGACAGCAGACTGGAGCAATACACCAGTGCAATTGAGGTGAGAATTGGCCTCCAAGTTGTGGTCCTATTGAACAGAAATAGGCTCTGGTGACATAGAAGATCATAGAAACACTAGGAGAATAAACAAGTCCAGTAGCCACAGTGGTGTTAGAATATTAATGATGCTTTACTCTAGTTTGCACTAGTTATGGAGAAGTACAGTAATAAAGATAAAAATAAAATATAGTTATAAAATATAATAGTTATAATAGTTAATATAAAATATAATAGATTGCTGCTTACTACTTTCAGCCTGAATGTTGTTATTTTTTTAATGAATGAGTTTATTGGTATTTAACTCTATTCTGTAGATGCTCACAGGTATATCTTTAGTATCCTTAGTTCTTTATGCAGTGGGTTTCTGTGTGTGCTTTGAATAGGTCCCTTAGGAAAGAAAATAGGTCCCTTACAATTTTGCTTGATCCTCTTTTGTTCATAAAAAGTCTATTATATAAAAGTAATAGTATAAAATAATATAACAATTATTGCCAACTCCAGTTTGGAAGACAATAGTTTTGTACTGTCTACCTTACTTGAATCCAGTGGACCTGGAAGTTTTACTGTATTTGGAAATAACGTGTATTTCTAAGGACCAAAGCACTCAGAGGGCAAGTGTCCTTGACCAGGCTGTGTCCCTGGTTTGCTCCCTGCGTAGACTTCAGCCAGTGGGTTTGGCCTCCTGAATCAGAGTGTCCGCAATGAAGTAGCTGCATCCGTTTGACTTTTCTCATTTCTTTGTACTCTAGGATGGAGATGCCTATAAGGTAGTTTGCAAAGAAATGATAAGAGGGAATAAGAAATAGAGGGAGCTGCTGATGTGTGAAATGAATAATCAAGTCCTAACAATTGAGACGTGATTTTTACTCATAAGATGAACATCCACTAAAGATAAGACAGCTGTTTTCTGTGATTCAGTTAGCCGTGGCACCAATAAGTCATTAGAAACCAAGAGAGACTTCGGACTTTGCATAGACTGGCAAAATCCTTTTTTAAGCCATGGCCACTGCTGGTGCCACTCATTGTAGCTGACCATCTTGACCACAGGCCACAAAGCAAGACCAGGGGAGAAACTGGTGCTGTTCTGGATATGTTTCTTCACTGCTGGGAAAGGATCTCAAATGCATACCTCTCTTACTTACATCCATATTTTCCTTCCTTCCAGTGTATTCACCATTCAGTAGTATCTGTCTTTCAGTTTTGAAAAACTTCCCTGCTCCAGGACATTTGCACATGCTGTTACCTTGGCATACAATGGAGTTTGCTCCACTTGATCCCTTTACTAATTCTGAGTCATTTGCCAGATCCGGGTTAAACATCACTTTCTCAGAGTAGTCTTTTTATGCTCCAAAACTAAGTATTCTGTCTCCCTTTTGCCAAGCTTTATAACACTCATTATTTCTTATAGCACTTTCCACAATGTGAAAGAAACACTCGTGTAACTAGTTGCCATCTTTCTGTTAAAACCTAAACCCACAGAAGCTTACAGAGCAGACAGTCATTTTGAACACCCCCTTTTACCCAGAACCTAGCAAAGTGCCCTGCACAAAGTAAGCATTTAAAATGTGTCTCTTAATGAAAAAAAGTTAGATGTCACTTTAAAAATAAACAACATGCCATTAGAAAGCATATTTCATTTTCAAAAGCTCTTACAGTTTGTTTTGAGGGCTATACGTCATCAGAGTATGGTTTTACAACAGAAAATATGACTCATTTTTGATGAAGATATATACACAATAAAATTTTTAAATGATCCTGTTGAGGAAGACCAGCTCCCTCTAATTTTATAAGGACAAACCTCTCAGCACCAATCCTAAAAATAATTCACATATTTCAGGGAACAAAAACTGCAAAACCTACCAAGCCAGCAGCCTCTGATCTTCCTGTTCCTGCTGAAGGTGTACGCAATATCAAGAGCATGTGGGAGAAAGGGAATGTGTTTTCTTCCCCCACTGCATCAGGCACACCAAATAAGGTGAGCTTATGATTTTAGTCTTTTAAGTTTAGAGAAGTGGATTTTTTTTTCCTGTTTTGTTTTAGAAGTCACAGTAGTTCACAATAAAAGCAGTGGCAAAGGCGCAATTTGTACTTTGTTTTGCAGTGACCATAAAAGCAAGTTCAGGGTAGATGCGCTCAGGAAGCAACCCTGTGTACTAGCCCTGGCCACAGACCTCTAAGGCGCCTGAGGTTAATTGCTAACTCTCTGGGTTGGGATGGTGTGAGGTATACACACACACAAAAAAAACAGATATTCTTTTAATAATCAATTTTTAGGTTTATGGTTCTGTAAAATAATACTTAATGGTGTTTGGGGGTTGCTTTCAAGACCCTTTCCCAAGTAAAGTTTACTTTTTTCTTTAATATTTTGGACGGTTGACTCTGTAGGAAACCGCTGGCCTGAAGGTGGGAGTTTCCAGCCGCATCAATGAATGGTTAACTAAAACCCCGGATGGGAACAAGTCGCCTGCTCCCAAACCTTCAGTAAGTAGCTGCAGGTTTATCTGAGTTTCTGGGATCTCAGCTTCCAGCTACAGAAGGAAACTGGCAGTTGGTCTGTTTTCTTAGGAAAGACAGTGCTTCTGTTGTCTGCTGAGTGAAAAGCAAGTAGGATGTGCAGACAGTCCTGGGCAACCTAACCATAATCACGCAGAGGGTGAAGTGGAGCCAGATCACCTCTCCACCCTGAGAGAGGACTTAACCAGAATGTTAGGGCAGTTCAAACTTAGACCTTTTGCTGGTGTAGCTTCTCTTCTAGAAACTACAGATGGGAATTTGAAAACGAAATGTCCGATTACTTTGGCTACTTCTCTAGTATGAGGACTTCTATACTTATTCCCCAAAGAATGTGTGTGTTGGCCATTTTGAACCCATATTTTCTAATTTACCCAGTTTCTATAACTTGGCATAAAAATGCAGTTGGCCTAAAAAGGTAGTTGTTGAAATAATTGCTATCATTTTGTTATCAACACCTGCAAAGGAAAACAATAAAAAATTGGAAACTAGTAAAGTTGGGGCCAGTTTTTCCCATAACTGGTAAATTTAGCAACTAGAAAACCTGATTTCGAGTGTTGTTTTTGAATATCTAAAATTTTCTCATTTATCAAGTGTAGCTATCTTACTATAAAATTTTTCTTTTAACTCTTTTTGAGTGTATGTGATAAGTGCCTTACATATAAATTCCCCACTATATATTGCTGAGTGTTCTGTTAGAATGGCTTTATACCTTTGTTGGTAACCAGGACAACAGAGAGTTAACTGCCATTAATCCTACATTCTAGAAGAAAAACCTTCCAAATCCTAAGCCTCTGCTGTTGAGACATAACAGCATTTAATTTTATCTGTTGGCTCCACATATAATTTCCAAAGTCACTAAATTTTATAACTTTCCAATAAAAAAAAAGATGGAAGTGTTTGATTTTTTTTGGTACCAGGGATTGAACCTAGGGGCACTTAACCACTGAACAACATCCCCAACCCCTTAAAATTTTTTTTCACATGTGGAGACAGGGTCTCCCTAACTTGCTTAGGGTCTTTCTAAATTGCTGAGGCTCGCCTTGAATTCAGGATTCTCCTGCCTCAGTCTCCCAAGCTGCTGGAATTACAGGCATGCACCACTGCAACCAGATACATATCCTTCTTGGGCATATTCTTGGGTATAATTCCTTGAGTCATTTAATTAATATTCAACCCAAGATTCTTTGCATAAGGATTTGCAAGAGGCATAAACCAATGTAAACCCAATTAGCAATTGGAAAATCTTTATATATTGACAAGAACAACATTTCCCCTTTCCTGCTACATATGGGAAAGGAGGTCCTGCGAAAGGAAACAGTTGAGACAGGAAACCATATCCAAAAAGTATTTGCTCTTTAGTGTGTTGTTTCCCCAGTACCCATGATAACTCAAAGAGTATAAATTATTTCAAAAACCAAACCATGACAATTTATATAAAGTTTATGATTCCAGGCCAATGACTAGTAAACTTTTTGACCCATTTGAAAACCTAGTAAAATCTAAGAAAACTCTCCCCCACAACATCTACAAGTTCAAGAAAATCATGGACCCTGTGAAGAACTCTCAAGATAGAAAAGGAACAAGGAGGGAAAGATAAACGTTTTCCTCTTTTGAATATGGTACATTATTTAGAGGAGATGGTAATTTTTTTCAGGTTTATAGCACTGATGATCTATTTCATTTCTGTATCAACTTGTTCTCATAAATTTGATCCAGGATTTGCTCCCTACTTGTTTATTGGCACTTTCACTGATAGTCTTATCATATCTTTATGTCATTCTAATGGAAAGACTTAAAAGATTAAATTTAGTTATTATTATAATTGGCATAACTGTGTCAGAGTTCCCACGTGCTACAGAATAATATTTTCTAGGATTATTGACAGCCTCCTCATAAAAGGCAGGACAGGGTAATTACAGAATCGATGCCTGCTTTACCTATAATTTAGTAAGTGATTTGCTAGACCACCTCCTAGAGGGTAGAGGTTAAAGGAAAGAATATGGCAGTTCATATGACTTTAGTGATGTCTTCTCACATTTGATTCTGTGGACTATGGTGTCTTCCTAAATAAGGAACATATTAGAAGAAATCAAATTGTAATTGATGTTGTAAATAAAATACTAGGTTTTATGTTCTTATTAAGCCACTTTAAGTTTTGTGCGTGTTCCAGCGGAAGTAGTGGTGACCCATACTTTAGACCTAGCAACCCAGTATCATGTCCAAAAATGGACAGCAAACAGGGCAATCTCTTTGGGAGAGAGTATGCCTTGGAGTTCAGCAAGGTAGAAGTGTGATTCCCAGACACTATGGGTCCAGCACAGAAAAGGTGAAATTTTGGCAGTATGGAAAGTGCTGGAAGAATCCTACAGATGCATAAGGTAGAAAGGCAAAAAACCCAAGAAAGGTAGTTTAGGAAGACAGCTCAATCGAGGATCTTGGGTCTCATCCACAGGATCTCACACTATTGGCCTGTGGCTAAAATCTCTGTGGCTTGACCCACATCATTGTGCTGTGTTTTCATTTTTAAAATTATACTTTGAACACATGTTTGAAGCATGGAGAGGTGCACTCTTGATGTTGATTTCCCTCTTTTCCTTATTTTCTTACTGCCAAGCCTCTTCAGCCATTTGTGTTTCCATCTTGGTCCTTCATGGAAAACTTGTTTGTTTGACACCATTGGGACTCTGGCCAGACAGATCATGAGCCCACAATGTCAAAAGATTACTTAAAAACAACAGTAATTAGGAGAGCCATAAAGCTGTCTTCTGATTTGGGAGTGAGGACGGTTTATGGCCAGCCCATTGCTTATATTCCTTGACACGGATGGATAGAGGAGAAAGTTAGGTTTGTGCTTGCATAGATATGCAGCCATTAGGACCAAATCATAGAGAAGTTAATGGAACAAAATGGTCTTCATCCAGTGAAATGCCAAGATGAAGAACAGAAGTAAATCATAGGATTAAAGTGTTGACTTCTAAACTCACTGCAGAGAAAAACCATCCTCTACCAGTAGTTAAGTAATAATTTTCATAGATGTTAAGAATTACAAGTGCTCAGAGCAGTTTGCCAACTCAATATTATTTGGGAGTCCTGAAAATTAATGTATTAATTTAAACACTGACCTATTTCTTACTGGGACATTCAAGCTGTTTGTGGAGAGAATTTACAGGATTTCAGTGTAATTTTGTAACTGGAATTCAATTCTAATTGTCTGTTTTAGCTGCTTTGTCTTATTCTTTGTGTCTGAACTATATGTTATGCAGTAATTTAAAAGCTAATTTGTCTTTCTTTTTGTTTAAAAAAACCCAACAACCAACAATGTCTTTCTCAGCTGGCTTCTCTTCTTCACTCTTTGGTCTCTGGTTGATTGGAAACCTGCCTCTCCTGCCTTCATTTCTCCCTCTTCTTCCGGAGTGGGTCTTTCTGTAAAATGTAGTCTGGTCAGGTAATTCCATTTATATTTCCTCTTTGATCTAAGGATGTTAATATTTTCTTAAAACTGACTCTTTAACCTCTTTAAGTAACCTCAAGAGATTCATTGGCAGGATTTTAGGAAAATGCAATCCATTTTCTCAGGTAAAAGAACCTTCATGTGAAATAAAAATATTTGTTGCGTACAAATCAAATAAATAATGTGATAATTGCTACTTTTCAGATCTTCCATCAGCACGTTCCTAATAATACTTTGCAAAATTTTAAAACGGTCTTCCAGACAATTTGGCAACTTTTACCTACATTGGGAATTCTTAAAAAAAAAAAATCCTGATTTGTTGCTTAATGTCTCCAAGTTAAATAGGTATAACTCTAATAGAATATCAGGAATTCGTGCCACAGAGGAAATCCAGAAATTCAATAAGATTAAGGCAAATCTGAAATGCTTCACATGGTACCATTTAATAGTGCATTTTCAGTATTGAGATTTCAATGCTATGTATTAGAAATATATTCGGTTAGACTGGCGTCCATGGATAAATGCAATTGCTGTGAGCTTTGCCTTTTTAAACGAGAAAAGAGTTTGCCAAAATAAGCAGTCCTATTTCACTACAACACATTTATTTTCTATAAACTACCTTTTGCCAAGTACTAATATAAGCAGATGCTGGAAAAAAAGTAAATGGAAACAGAATTTTGGATCCTCATCCAAACAAAATTAGTTATGAGGCAGTAAATAAAGGCTCAAAGCTATATAACTGTTACAGATCATATTTTCGGGTTTCCTTCCCAAGATCCCCACATGTACTTACATACGTCATTGACTGTCAACTTCTCTTACGGGTACAATTTGTGATAGATGTTTACTTTTGTGGGGCTAGGTTCTGCTGATCTACTTCTGAATTACCCACTTGCCCCTAGGAAACACAAAGTGTTCTTAGTGGGAGGAAAGTGCAGTTAGTGAAAGGTCTTAGCTTGGGTGATCAGACTCCAAGGCAGTGACCCTAGTGCAAGGAGTTTATTTGGGCGGTGAAGAAAATACTACAGGGATTGAGATGGGGGAAGAAAGCAGAGAGTGAGGACTGTGTTAAAACTGAATCCCGCTGGGGAGACCTTGGAAGCCTGGCGAACATGTGCTTCTGAGACTTCCTACCCGGGCCCGAGAGTCTGAGAGGCATTCTTGTTCTCATGCTCACCGGTCAGTGCTTGAGAGCTGCTCCTGAGATGTGAACTCTGCAGGCAAGTGGGCGTCTCCAGCCAGAGAAAGGCCTTAGGCAAGGAAATGCAATGTTGGCAACCAGAAGTACTAAACGCACTAATGCAGTAAGGGTTGGGGACATGGTGGGGTACAGTGAAAGAAAATCAATCTCTAAGGGACAAGATGCTGATTAAACCCCAAAAGAATTATTTTCAAATAACCTATGCTCTATTCACTTTAAAAACAATTTTTTTTTTTGTAGTTGTAGGTGGATAGCATGCCTTTATTTTATTTGTTTTTGTTTTGTTTTGTTTTTTTGATGTGGTGCTAAGGATCAAATCCAGAGCTTCACACATGCTCGGCACACGCTCTGCCACTGAGCTACAGCCCCAGCCCTTTCACTTTTTATAGAAAGTTAAAAATAGACCATGTTATTTTGAATAGGCTTAAATTCTAATTTCACTGTCCAATAAACAGTCAGTCCTTGGTGAAGGACAAGGACCCAGATGCTGTATGACATTCCAGCCCACTCTCATGCCATCAGACAGGTCGAGGTCCGTATAAAATCAAATAACAGTGAATGGTTCTTTTAATTCCACCCCCTCGAGATCACTGGGATCAAGTGTACTAAACAACAAATTGATCCAAACAAGACAATGGATGTGCTCATTGATTTAGACCTGGTCAGAAAATATAAATGGCTACCTATCAATTGCTTCTGCTTTCTCTTCTTTCTTCATTAGGACTTGAGGCCAGGAGACGTATCTGGCAAACGGAACCTCTGGGAAAAGCAGTCTGTGGATAAGGTCACGTCCCCCACTAAGGTAATCTCCTAGGAGGACTGGTGTTTCAGAGGTTTATTTTCTTGGTGAACATTTTGTCGTATAACATTTTGTCACAGGAGAAATATCACTGACCCACAGTTCTGTCTGTGCCTGACCCTTGGTTTCTAAAAGACCCACAGGTAGTCAGGTAAAAGGAAAAGTTCAGGGCGCCTTTGGCATTGCTCTAGATACCCTATAGTGGCAGGAAGGTCAGCAGAGAGGGCCACATGGGATAACCGGGGTCTGTGTATTTTTGCAAGGTCCCGGCTTGGTGCCACAGTCATTTGAGGAAAACAGATCCTTAGGGAGAGGTGTCTGTTTTCCTGAGTAGATCCAGAGCTGTTTTCTGGAACTCTTCTAGGAGACATTGCCAGCAGCCTCAGGCCCAAGGTTACCACGGCAACCAATTAAAATAATATTCACAAGGCAAAATGTACTAACCTGTGAAAACTAATGGCTAAGAATGCTTAGAATGCCTCTTTTACTTTTGGTCGTTTAGGTGAAGGGAAAGCTGGGTCTTCAAGAGGGGGCTCTGGACAGCATCTAAAGGATACAAATAGGGCCCCTATTGTTTAAGGAGCCAATTCAGCCCCTACTGAAGCCCCTCTCCATCTCGAGAAACAGATCCAGTCTTCTCTTTTAACAGAGGAAAATTTTTAAAAAAGAAATCAGAGACCAACAGAGGGTAAGGTCAGACTGCTTCTGGGTGGATGCAGAACTCTAGGGACAGAAGCAATTCTTCAGCAAACTCAGGGCCAAAGAACACGTCAAAGGTTTCACTGAAATGAGAGCATTCCCTCTGCACGTTTTTAAGTCTGGTGTAGCTGCCTACGTAAGTTACTTATCTTCTCTATCAGTTATATATCGCTCTTTCATTCCAGTAAAACCTACTAGCCAGCCTCTCTGCTTAAAGTGACTTTTAAATAAGTTCAGATTTCCAAGTGATTGCTAAATATATAAAAGCACCTGGTAAGACTGATCACCAACCACTACAAACCACTATGAGGGAGCATCCACCCTATGCCGGGTGCTGTTACTATCCCATTTGGTCCTCCAACCAGCACGCAAGGGAAGTAGTATTATCATTCCCATTGTACAGCTGAGGAAAATGAGGCACTGAGAAATTAAGTAACTTTCCTAAAGGCACACAGCAAGTAAGTAGGAAAACCTGGATTGCCAGTGAAGCTCTCTGATTGGAGCCTGCATTCTTATTCAGCAGGAAACGTAGTTTTAAATTTTCTTGCATTATTTTTATGTTGGTGGCAGGAGAGAGGAAGAATTTTGTTTGTTTTTTAAAGAAAGAATGAAATTATTGGCCTAAGATTTAGTGTTTCTTCTAGCATAGATAGCTGAACTTTCAGAAGTGGCCTCGCCTCTGAGCTGTCCATAGGCTGTCCTCACAGGTATAATGGAATCCCTCTGGACACACTCCTGTAAGCCAGAGCTCTGGGAAGTGAAGTAAAGATGACTTGGTGTGCCAGGACTCAGGGAACACCACTCACATACAATCCAGCATGAGTGGTACTCCCAGGAATTGTGCAACATGGTGGTACCAGATAGGAGGGTGACAGTTTTAACACACGCCACCCTCTTCTCCCTGGTCTATGCTGTTGAACTCCTTCTACAGCAATAATATGAATAGGCCCAGCAGACCCAAAGCTGAGATAATCAGCCAGTAGATTAGGTCATCTGCTCCAAAATGTCAAACTCTCTACCTATCATACTGTCTTCCTTTGTAATGAAAATGCACAACACATCGAAAATGCAAATTCACAACACTTTAGTATCGGTTAATACCTCAGCAAGGATTTTTAGCAGCTAGATAAGAAGGAAGGGGAATGGAATAAGGATAGGACTGTGGTCAGGCAAGTCTCAAGGGTCTGGGTATAAGAATAGGAGATTGCTAGGAGAAAAATGGGAGAAAACCAAAGATGAATATTCGCTGCTGCTCCCTTCTATGTTGATGGGGCCCTAACAGACTGCCAGTCAGGTGTGCCTATTCTGGTTGCACCCTAGAATTTTCTGGCCTTTCAGTGAAGCTTAAAACCTCCTGGACTCTGAATGCCACAAGCAAAGCCAAAGGTCAAGATATGAAAAGGGAACATACAGGAGAAAGATAGGAAAAGTGAAAAAAAAAAAAAAAATCAACAGAAGGGGTAGCATAAAAGAATACATTTGAATAGAATGTCCACAGTAATTCTCCCTTTCAGAAATATTTATTCCTGCCACACTATAATTGTTTTGTTTTGTTTTGTTTCCTTCTGCCATAAACCATCTAGGTGAAATATTCTCGGCTGTCGATTTAAATTTCTCTTCTCTTAGCAGGTTTGAGACAGTTCAAGAAGGAACCCAAGCTCAAGACGCTGGACCACCTCACTTGTAGAGGGCTACTTGCTCTGTTTTATATTTATGTCAATTTACAAAATTGGGTTCATTTTCTTTTGTTTTTCAATATCCCAGTAAACCAATGTATATGATCACTATATTTAATAGTCACATCTAGAGATGTTCATGGTAAAAGTACTGCCTTTGCACAGGAGCCTGTTTCTAAAGAAACCCATGCTGTGAAATAGAGACTTTTCTACTGCTCGTAACTCGTGCCTGAAGAATGATACCAACCACATTGGAAGTCAGCAACAGGAGGTTAAGATTGCCTGAGGAATGTGTGCAGTATCTAGAAAAATGAACCATAGTTGTTGTTGTTAATACAGGAGTCATATTGTTTCTGCACTTTAGAATAAAGCATGGAAGAAATTATCTACGTAGGCCATGGTAACTGTTTCTGAAAGTAACCCATTTTGGATTTGATATTCTGCAATAATGATGTCTTTTTTAAAAAAGAAGATGTACTGTTAAGGTATTACTTTTTTGTGCTGATTCATATCTAAATTGGATTATTATTTTAGCTGACAGTGGTACTGATTTTTTTTAGGTTGGTTGCTTTGTGGATTTCTTTGATAGTGTAGAAGCCTGACCCACATTTTAGATTACCCGATTATGTATGTATGTATGTGCATACACATATACAAACACACTAACAGTAGAGCGCTTTTCATGTGCTAGACTATTATTTTTAGTAGTATGTCTTTGTAACTAGCCAATATCACAGCTCTTTAAAAATTAAAAAACACAATATTATATTAATATTTCATATTTGCCAACAGAAACATGGCAGATAGGTATGGATATGTTTTCAATGCCCAATGACTTATTAAAAAAGTATTGAAAAGAGAGATTAGAAGTGTCAAAAGGAGTTGAAATTTTCTATAAGACATAGTGTTTAGTCTATAATTAAAGGCAATCTTGAAGCCCAGTGTGAATTTTACAAAATCTACCATTTGGATCAAGTTCAAACCTACTTACCTGTAACAATGAAGTTCATAGCAAGTTGGCCAACATGATAGCTAAGGTCTCTTCCTTTGCAAAGATTTAAAGACAAGAATTTCAGTGACAATACTGCACAGATTGGAATTCTAGACAGAGATATAAACAAAGACCAACTTTGGCCCATGTCTGGAAGGGAAGCAGAGAAGTAGAGTAAGTCTAGTATTTAGGAGGCATGACACCTTCATATACTAGTACCCTACCTTCATATACTCTGAAATATTTTTCAAGTTAAACTTCTATTCTACTTTATTAGTCATTGGTACTTGTCATAAGTTGATCATGTTCTGAAATTTCAAAACTATATGTAAATTTTACTAGTATTATTTTTTCCTGAGTCTTTGCTGACTCACCATTTGTACACACACAATCCAGATATCAGATCTTAATTTAGCATGTAAGTCTTTATTCATCACAGTAGGTGATGAACGGGTACTCCAGTATTTGGCAAAAATGTCCTAGTATAGACTTAATGCTTATAGTTTCACCATGTAAATTCATACCTCAGTTGACTTAGCCAAAATTGTCTTAAGCTCCATTCCTGCCACACTGAGAGAGCATCCCAAATGACTATTTTATAAGTCACACACTTCTCCAGAAAAGCTAGCCAGGGCAGGGCTGGCTTGAGGAGTAAGCGCTACCTTCCAAAGTCTATCTTCCTCTTAAACCAGGAAAGGTAAGGTTAGTTGGATCCCCTAGCTTTTAGCAAACCTGGACCAAAGGAAGGAAAGCCACCAAGATTGCACAAGCCATCCACCCATGACAGAGTAGACACAAGTCTATGATAAAATGAGCTAGAATTTACGTGAGGCTCCCATGTAGAGAATTCCTATCATTGGAGTGAAATGGTCTAACATCTGAATTAAGGCCAATGGTGAGGGAACATTGTTTTGATGAATTTTTGAACAAGAGCTTCTCCTGATTGCTATTTTATATATTTTCTAGAAAATCTAAAGTTGAGGAATGTATCGATCCTGACTTTTATTCCAGTGTTTAGATGGAATAAGTTTTAGGGTAGAATTTTATGCATTTTGAATTTAACCTTTGGGAAAACAAATTCCTCTTTGACTTGTTTGATTACAATTCTCTGTTATCTTTAAGAGATAAAACTGCAAGCTGACTAGCATGTTCTGTGAATCTGCCATTCTTTAAAATGTTATAAACACTTGATATTTTTCACTGATAATTGATCGCTGCAATAAAAATGTATTGTGAAAATGCATCCACAATAAATGGAATTCCTCCAAATGTCTTTGCCTCACATACTTTTATGTACTATACTGATTGCAAGAGGTGTGTCTGTTAAAATAAAGATGGTGGCATGGCAAATCCTATATTTCACCTTGACTATTGGTTTTACTCTTTTTTCCATATTTTTAAGTGCTTCTTATTAGAGGTAATTTTTCTAACCAAATATTCAAAAGTGTTCTAATGTGGACAACTGACAAAACATGTATGGAATAGTTTGAAAAGAGGGATTTTGTTGTTGTTGTTGTTGTTAAAAATAAACCTATCAGTGAAGGATACAGAAAATGACACCCCCCCCGGACAGGAAATGACAACCCCCAAAACTAACTGACCCAGAGGAAGAGGGAGGAGGAAGGCAATCATTAATCCTCTCTCAGTAACAATGGGCCCCAAGGGAAAAAAAGCAAACTTTCATCCCTTCCCAACCACAATGGGTCCTGAAGGGAGGAGGCAGATTGAAACGCTGAGCCCTGGACTTTTACCCTTTCCCATTGCTAATGAGTTCTGGAAGGAAAAAAGCAAAAAGGGAGACAATGAATCCCAGAGAAAGAAGATAAGCAGCGAACACTGAGTTCTGAGCTTTTCCTGGTGACACTGAGTTTTGGGTTTTTTACAACTTCTTTCCTGACTGTCCAAACCAACACGTCCTGCTTCAGTCGCTCATAATCAAACCACCCTCATTGTAAACTATAATGCTCAAACCACTCCTGTAACTGGCAGCCATTTTTCTACCCAGAAAAGGAGCCTCTCCAGTGCCTGATTAACTCTGCTGCAGAATAAAGGAAAGCTTGCTGATCCATTTGAGGTCTGCTTCTGTTCCAGGTACTTGTGTTTTCATAATGGTGCCGAAACCATGTTGGTTCTTTTTGCTTACATTCACTTTATCCTGCTTCTTATTCCCAGTGTAGTCACATACCACTCCTCTTGCTCCTAAGAGGGGCTTACAAACATACCGTTCATTTAAGGAATACTTGGTACTTTCAGGGCTCTGGTGATTGCATTGGAACCCAAAGATATTTTTTCATATTAATTTTGCCTACTTATGTAGCACTAATTGATTTGAAATCTGGGGTTCTCACAAAAGTTCTAAATTGTGGGTCCAGAGTGTCTGAACGGTTTCCTAAATTCTATCAATAAGACTGGCAAATTAAGTCACTGTAAAAATATATACTAATTTTTTTACTGTTCTGTCCTAACAAGAATAAGTCTAGATAATTGTCATCAAGATCAATTTACAGAATTAAGCAGTGAAAAGAATACAATCTATAGTACTAGTACAAAATTGATAAGATTAGGGGCAAATGAAAATTAACTTTATAATATACACATCCCGGATATGACCTTAAAAACATAATACTATAGTTCCTTGTTTGATATGGAAACTACTCTTGCTTGCACATGTGCTCCAACTAGAAGAACGGATAAGAAAAAAGATCTCATGATCCTAAGTATATGTTCTTCCATAGGAGTTAGAAGATAAAGTAACAAGGTCTGGATCCAAGTACAATGACTATTTGTGTCAAGTTTATTAATTATGCTGTCCAAACATTTCATGTCCTGATTTTTCCTTTGTTCTATTGCTAAGAAAAGTGAAAAAAAACTACCATTATGATTATGAATTTGTCTATTTCCCTGTTACTTTTACTCTCTATATTTTAAGCAAATTTAGGTGCGTTAAAATCTAGAATCATTCTATCTTCCTAGTGAATTTAATATTTTATCGTTTTGAAGTGATCTTCTCTGTGTAGCAAAGATGTTTGCCTTAAAGCTTATTTTTTTATTCTGAATATTGCTGCTGTATCTTTCTCTTGGATGGTTCTTTCATGATATAAATCTGTCCATCTATTTTCTTCCAACTTTTATATATCCGTTAGTTTTAGATGGGTGTCTCTAAAAATCATATATTTTGGGTTTGGGTTTTAATGCACTCTGATCGTCTTTGAGTTTTTGCTAGAATATTTTGTCCTTTTATCTTTAATGTAATTACTGATAATTTTTCATTAGCTTCCTAGCCATGTGTCACCTGTACTATGTTACTTTTTCTTTATTTATGCCAGGGCTGCTCCTGCTTCAGAGCATCTGCTGATGTACAAGAGGCAGCTTGAGAGACTAAAGCTTTAGTTTTGACAATGTGATTTAGCTAAAGGGGAAAGAAGTCAGAAATCTGGTAACTGCCAAAGATGAGGGCTTAGTACACTGTTTCCAGCTTATTGAGTCTCCAAAGACCTTCTTCCTAAAAGTAAGAGTGAACTTGAAGTCACCTGATCTTCACACAGACTGTCACCTGCATTGATTCTGGGGAATAGCTACATCATTATAGCAAGGAGACACATGATAACAAGTTATAAAACACTGAGTAACAAAGTATTCTAGGAGATAAAATATCACAAAGCTCTAACATGATTTTCAAAGAATTATGTAGTAAATAATTACCAGCAGTCAAAGGGAGGACAGGAATACTTCAGCCTCAAGTGATCAAAGAAAATTATAGGTTTCTGTGTGCTCGTGTGTGTGCCCAGCACCAGGATAAGTGATGATAGTTTCGTGAGGAACTCTAATTAGACTTACTGTTCATTTTTGTAGTAAAGTTCCTGGAGTTCTGAGAAGTTAATCTGTTTGATGACATTTTGTGACCTCAGATTCATAGTTCAAGTGTCAACTCACCCCCGTAGCTCAGCTCCACTAATACTGACTGCTTGCTTCACGCTAGTGCAGTTTGCGTAGCAGAATTTTGCCACATCGTGTTTTCGGTGATGATGGCTACCTTGAAATATGATCTTAAAAAGAAAGTTTCATTAAGATAAGATTTTAGAAGGCCTATCTGGTCATTTCTACCCAGATAGGAATCTTCGCAGAATATTCTAGGATTTTGCAAAAGGACTGCAATCATAGAAAACACAAGAGTAGTGTAACTGGATTTCAACCTCACTCAGCACTCTTCAGTACAAAAAAATGCCATCTTCTGTCTTGCGCCTGCCAACATTCATAACACAGGTGCTTGGGGGTTTTTTCAAATGATGGGGATCAGTTGTCCTGAGTTCAGCAGGGCTTCTGAATCCTTGGTGAACATCAGCATCAATAGTGGCCTTTTTAGTTATGTAGGATCCACTCCCAGCAGATTCTTGGTAGATCTAGAGTTGAGTTTTCAACTCTTTTCTACCCAAAGGAAAATGCAGAATCTCACCGCAGGTCTGGGTGGGGCCTGAGATTCTGCATTTCTAATGGGTTTCTAGGTGATGCTGCAGTGATGGCAGCTATTTTGGAGACAACATTTTAAGAAGCAAGTTCTCTCAGCCTACACTAAGAATGTATGCTTCAAATATTCTCAATGGAAACAACAAAGTGAGAGCACTTACTATAATCTAACACAATGTATGCTAATGATATAATCCTCATAACAAACCCTATGATGTGGATATCATTATATCCCCATTTACAAGGCAATCAAGGCACAGAGATGTTAAATAACTTACGAAAAGTCACACAGCTAAATATTCTGGTTCCCTAGTACACTCTTAATTCTCTATTTCAGCAGTTCTCAAAATTTAGGGTGCATCAGAATCAGCTGGGGGACTTTTTAAAACATCAATTGTTCTACCCCAAAGTTTCTGATTCCATGGGTCTGGGTTGGGGCTTTAGAATTTGCATTCTAATAAATTTTCGCATGATGCTAATGCTGCTGGTCCCAGGGCACATACTTTGAAAACCACTACCAGATGCCAAGAGGAGATTGGTGGCTCTGACCACCCCCTCACATGTTAAGAGTGAATAACACCTAAGTGCTTTGAACTTTACCTATTTTCACTCACTGAATCTTCTCAATAACCCCACAAGATAGGTACTACTCGATTATCCCCACTTTACAGGTAATTAAGTGGAAGCACAGAGAACTTCAAAAACTTGCCTATAGTTGTGTAACTGTTAAGTGGTAGAACATTTGACTCCCAGAAGTCAGCTGCTGAGCCCCTGCTCTTAAGCACTCTTCCCCCACGCCCACCCACCAACCCTGTCTGTCACAAGAGATCATCGCGTAGGGGTGGACGTTGAAGAGAGTACCTGGTCAACGGCCAGGTCAGAGTCACTACTCTCCCGGTGAGGACAGGATGTGAACCCAACCATGCAGCCAGTAACTTGGCCAGTTACGCACCCCTTGGGCTCCCCAACCCATCTTCATCCGAACACAGTGAGGAGCTAGAAACTAGAAAGACAGAATGGATGTAAACAGCAAAACACCACTCTTCCTCCCATTTCCCAAGCCACCAGAGTAGGAACACACCTAGGCTGCTCTGAGAGGAGAAGAGGGACTTTGAGAAACTAGAAGTTTAAAAGGAACTTAATATCGAATCTAAATACCAAATACCAGAATAAAATTGTTTTAGGAGTTGAAAGAAGCTGGAACATTATGGAATTAGGAGCCAACATGTCCTTGGTAGAAAAAAGATGACCCTTGCACAGTTCAGGAACAGTTTCTAAGGAGGGAAGACCATGTGTTTTTTTCATGAAATTTCACACTTAGCCCAAGAACCACTTGTTCCTTTTTGAGTTAATTTATCCAGATAGTTGTCAAGCAGGCAGGGGATATTCCAAGTGGTAAGGGGAATTACTGCTGCTTTGTAGTCCCCAAATACAATGAATCCTACTAATGATAGATTAGGGAAAGGGTCTTTATGGGAATGACTCTTTTTTGTTGTGGCTTAATTTTTTAAATTAAATGATACATTGGAAGTATAAAAGTTGCCTAGGCACAAGAGTTACAGAACAATGCGTGTGAGGATTCTGTTTAGCTTTCATTGTGATGACTTTTTTATCAATATCCAAAATCATAAACTCCAGCATTTTTTCTTAATCTAGTCCTACCTACACGATTGCAAACTTTAACTTAGTGTTCACTTGCCCACATCCTTGGATGTGAACCAAGACTGCTAGGAAAATTCAGATATTTATGTTCCCACATATAATACAATGGAATTCATCATTGTAATAAGATGATACTAGAGATTTAAAACTGAAAATGGGCCCTTATAAGACTCTGCATCTACATATACAATTTTAACCCAGCAACGGGACTTCCCATAATCTTTTGACTTAGAGTTTAAAGGCGTTTCATTAATAGTTTCCAATGGGCTGGGTGTAGCTGGGTGTAGCTCACTTGCCTAGAAAGCATGAGGCCCTGAGCTCTATCCCCAGCACAACAAAACAAAAATGAAAAAAATAATGTGCTGTATTTAGATAAAAAGTCTTAATCTGTAAGGAGTAAATACTAAAATTAGCATCACCAAATATAAAATTAAAAGTTTCAGTTGTTTTCAAAGTCAGCACAGACTCAGCACCCAGAGGGGATGACAACTGCAGTCCTCAGACTCTCCCTAGTGGGAACCACGTGGCTAAAGGCTGTCAGTGTCCAGCCAGTGCTGTTTCTTTCTAAACTCACCCAGGCTTCTGCCACTCAGGAGCTGTCTACTCCAACAGTGTGTTCAGTGAAACAAGCTGAGGACTCTGCGTTACAAAACTTCCTTAAAAAGTATCAAAGTGGCATTTGGAGATAGCACTGAAGGACTCTATCCCAGCAGTAAAAACTGACACTCAATACAGCCCAGGTAGGCGCTGGTCCCTCGGAGCTCCTCAGAACTGCACCACCCAGGGCCACACGGAACTTACACAATGCCATCTATGAAAAGCGACTTTCTGGTGTTTCTCCCAAAGACTGGCTCTTCATGCTTATTTCACATTCTTAATAAAACAAAATAAACTATGTTTTACTTAAGGCAAAGTTAAAAGAATTATTTCCCCCTCTACCTTTTATTTTATTTTATTTTATTTTATTTATTTATTTATTTATTTTTTTAACAAGGAACTATTTATTTGCCCAGACGAATTCACGTCTGCACCGGGGAAGGGGAAAAGGCAAGAAAAAAGATGGCGCATGGTTCGTCTCAGACATAGGAATTTCGCCGGGCTGAGCAGAACCAATCGTGGAGGAGAATTCTTACAGACTGACTGACGGACCAATGACATATTAGGACGTAATGCTGAAGGCAGGAAGCAACGTAAGCAGGAAATTCCTGGAACGTGAGAGGCGGGCTATCTACCTTTTAATTAAATCTTCCAGTAGGAGCCAAAATGATCTAAGGGAAGAAAAAGTACATTGTTATCTAGTTTAAAAATTCAACTTTAGGGAGATACTCAGATATTTAAGCCTAATAAGGAGTGGCTTTCTGAAAAATAGATACTTTAAGAAAAATCAACTTTATAGGAAAATAGTTTTGGTTTTAATATTCTTTTAGTTTTATTAAGCCATGAATTTCCCTACAAATTCACATAATTCCAACTGAAGGAAATTTAATTAATGTGCATGTCAAAGAGCAAAACATGTCGCTTTTTTTTTTTTTTTTTTTTTTTTTTTAGAAGAAGGTACAAAGTACTAAGAAGTCCTTTAATTTTTCACAAACTTCTGGACCTTTAGAATACTTCGTAAAAACCATGCATCTTCTTTCCAGTCACATACAATAAACTAGATGACAGTTACCTTTTATTCACAAATGCAGTAAAACATGAGGGGTCATTTATTTTGCAGGAACTCAAATTTCTGCAAAATGCAAATAGTAGTGGTGGATATTGATAACACTGGAATGATAAATAAGTTACTTAATATATACAATTTTTTTCCATTTTTTTAAATTAAAAATCATAAATTTACATAGGGCAATGTTGTTTGATTCATTCTGTTATTTTTTCCCTTCCCCCACCCCTCCCACCCCTCTTTTTCCTCTATACAGTCCTTCCTTCCTCCATTCTTACCACCCTCCTTATCCCTAACCCTAAACCTAACCCTAACCCTAACGCTAACCCCTCCTACCCCCCATTATATGTCCTTAATATATACAAGTTTAAGATAAAAGATACTGGGAATGACTCTTGAGCTGAGTCTTGGTTATTTGCTGGCTGGAACAGATCTCTAGACTTGAATTTGTAGACAGTCTGAGAGGTTTGACCTGATACTGAGTCACCAACACCCAGATGGTCTGAGGAAGGCCCAGAATGGTACCAGACTACTCCAGGGTTCTCAAGTCCTCCTATGACTTCATCAGTCAAAGTTAGGAACCTCAAGGGCCCCTAACTCCTATGACCACTAACTTCTATGATGTCATAAAGAACTGATTGCCCCAAGAACTTCAGATTCTACTTTAAGTCTCTGTTTAAGAGTCAAATTGATATAATTTACACAAAATAAATTATATTCCCAACATAACTTACATTTGATCATATTGCTAAGATGAGTTTTCTCCTGATTCCCACACCAGTGATTATGCCTTTGGGGTATGGTTTTGGTTGTCTTCTCCTTTTTTTCTTATTTCACTTTTTTTTTTTTTTTTTTTTTAATATATTGCCTTTTAGATTGCAGTCTTATAGTAATCTCACCAAAAGAGCAGAAGAGGGAAAGCTGCTACGGAAGTAAATCTTTCCAAAAAGGCAGAAGCAGCTATACAAGTCTGTACAGGAACTTTCTCAGATCACAGGGAAGTAGAAGAAAAACTCAGACTGATAGAAAGTCCTTGGTAGAAGTTGACTCTAGTTCACCTTAACTTATAGGCAAAAAAAAAAAAAAAAATCATTTCTAGTATGTTCTAAATCTGGAATAGGAGAATAAGCTAAACATTTTTTTTTTTTAATTTTGAGAGTTAAAAAGAAGCAGATACTTAAGAAAATAATTTTAAATTTGCTTGGGAAAGAGAAAAGTCCTTATGAAATCTATTTATGTAAAGAGATATTGACTCTAGCTAAGCTTTGGCTGAACAGTACTGCCTTGTATAATTCACGACACTTTTCTCAGGGACTCGTCCTTGCTTCCTCTAGCTGGCAAGGACATCCTTGTGGTTCATTCCTCTGGTCAAACACCATCTGCCTAGAGAGGCCTATCCCCATCACTCTTTCAAAAAGAGCTACTCTATTGAGGCCCACCCCCAACCCTGCATTCCCTATGCTCTTTATTTTTTCCAGAGTTAACTCCTTCCACGGCAAGTATTATTAAGGAGTGGTTTTTATTATTGTTGTTATTGGTCTGTCTCTTTTCTCCCATTAGAATATAATCTCTGTGAAGAATGCTTTGTTCCCCACAGTAGCCTTATATTGGGCACAGTCCCTGACATGCAGTGAGCATTCAATAATGATTTGTGGAATTAATGAAATATAAAGGTATATGATTTTCAAAGTTTTGTTATGCATTTCTAAGCATTTTTGTTATGCACTAAGATAATTTTTCTTTATAAGGATTCCTTGACATATTTGGACTTGTAAATATTTGGACTCAAAATAATGAGACTTGAATCCTAGCTTTGCCATTTATTTCTTGAATAACCTTTTCTAGGAGCTTCATCTTGTGCATTCGACATCCTATAGCTTATCCATGAGCAAAATCCAACAGAAAAAACACATAAAGATTGTCTTAATCCATTCTCTGTTGCCACTAATACAATACTAGACTGGGTATAATTAAAGCAAAGAGGCTTATTTTACATTCTGGTTCTGTAGGTGCAAGGTCAAAGGACCACATCTAATGATGGTCTTCTTGCTGGCAGAGTCCTGAGGGGATGTGGAGCATCACACGGCAGACTGTGTGTGTGTGTCCTCTGGTTCTTTCCCTCTCATTATAAAGTTGCCAATGTTCAATCATGGGGATTCCACCCAGATAGCATTATCAAATCCTAATCACTTTCCAAAGGCCCCTCCTCTAAACACCATGGATAGATGTTTTTACCCCCTTAAAACCTCTCAACAGAGGTTAAAGTACAATATATGAAACTTTGGGGGACACATTCAAACTACAGTTCAAACTACAGCAAAGACTTTGTGCATGTCACCTTCAGTGATGTCTGTATGGCATAAAATAAGGTACAATGAAGACTTATTTTCAAAAAAAACTTTATATAAATTATGCTTTATTTTCTCAAGCTTGGGCCTAATCTGGAAGGTTCGAATTTCTAAATTGCTGATCTAAAAAGCCTTATTTTCAGAAACTTACAAAATCTATAATGTTAGCCTTTTTCCATGCTTAAACCATACTTCTTTGCCCTTTATTCTACTTTCAAATTGCAGTAATCCATTATCTCCATTTCCACCCTATCACAAATCTCACAGCTTTTAATGGCTCATGAAGGCACCAAACATCTGTACATTCTTTTTTTTTTTTTTTTACGTTATACTTGGAAAACTGTTCCAAATACATTAAATTAACCACCAGAAGTAAAGATAAGGGAAAAATCAAAATGGGATGTACACAAATAATACTAAGCCTGTTATGGGAAGGTCATATGTAACTAGATGAGATAATACACATAGAGTGATTTGCCATGCCCCAGAAGACAGCAAAATGTTCAGTTTGTTAGCTAATGATTATTATATTTAAAGAGTCTCAAAACTGATAAGAATTTCGAGAGTTCACCCTAGTATGTTCTCGATTCCTCCAAATCAAGATTAAAAAGAAAATTCTCATTTTTCAGAATAAAGATCATTAGTCACAATTGTACAGAATGGAACTCACCATGCATACAAAGACCAACATTCGATTTAATCTTCTAATAACTCCAAGTAGTAGCTGCAATGATTGCATCCATTTAAAGGATGAGGAAATCTTAGTCCAGAAAATTAACCTGTCCACGGTCATGCTGTTAAGATCAGGTGAGCTTCGAAGTACCAATCTTTAACAATTATGCCTTACTACCTTCTCTGAGAAAAGGCCTGACAACCAACCGACACGTACAACGGGGACTAATTGCTATCCCGTCTTCTCCACTCCCAGATCCTCCCGCAGATCCCTGATGCTCTAATCTACCCCGCAGTCTCTCTGGCCGCCCCGCAACTTTGCCCCGAGTTCCCATCAAGCCCCGCGGCCCCATCTTTCTCTGCCAAAACCCTGCGCGCAGCCCATTGCCTCAGCGCGGGTCGCTAAGTGATTCCCGAGGAGGCACGCAGTCTCGCGAGAGTGGGACCGTTGCCGAGGTAACGAGTGATCTGGGCGTGGCTGAGGCTGCTAAAGGACAGTGGAGCTCCTGCTAGCTCCGGATCCGGTTGTTTTAAGAAGTTCTCGAAATAGTCTCCCAGCACGGGTGGGACGACTGACCTGGCCCAGGATTCGGGGAGGGTGTGAGGGGCCGCCTGAGGCGGGACGAGGTGCCGAAGAGGAAGGCAGGGTTGGAGGCAGGACGCCCCGGAGGAAGCAAGTGCGAAGATGAGCTCCTCCGCACTCCGCAGTGCCCTGCTGAAGTGAGCCGGAGAAAGACTGCCACCCGGGTTTGTGGCGGAGTCGTGCCTCCCACGGAGAGGGCGGTGGTGCGGGCCCGCACTCCTCTGCCGCAGACGGGGGAGCCCGGTTACACCTCTGCGTGGGGCTCTGCTGACGCTAAGGTTTGATTCACTGCAGTCCACGTGGTGAGCCTCGTAGGCACTTGTAAGGAAACGGAATCGAGCGGTGCGGTGCCCTCTCCAGTCTTGTAAATTGGGAGTGTGTCCCCGAGACTGACACTTAAGTCTCCCGATACACGCGATTTTCTCTTTGCATTTGTGGTTAATGTATGATGGACGTTATTCTGTGCAGCCTGTGTTCCAGAGCACTCTGGAGAGAGGAGCATAAGCCAATAGATTTGAGATTGGTAAATTCCTCTCCCAATCTATAGAATCTTGGCAAGGAATTTCGATTATTCCATTGTCTTAATGATAACCACGTGGGAGAATACTCGGATAGGCACATAATGGTCATCGCCAATACAACCGTCTGGTAGCTATTGAGATTTCAGTAAGAATAATATAACTGAATAGAATAGAGACCGTATCTACAGAATAATATTAAACTATAAAGAGAAGAGCCCGTTGTCATTTGAACTTGAATTTTCACTTCAACTGAAAATTAAGGAGAAAAAAATCTTTTGTAACTATTGCTCTATTTCACTGCCTGAATAAGAATTGTAATTTTTATTTATTATATTTTAATGCCTCTGTGTCATTCTGAACCTTCTATCACTATGTAGCATTTAACTGTAAATACAGAATGTCAACGACTTGTGTGTACTCTGGATTTTTTAAATTAAATTATTTATTTGCTTTGTCTTTCATTGTGATTTTTGTGTTTCTTGTAGTAATAGAAAGTTTCTTCAAATCTTTAAAGTTAAAGGTTTAATTAGCATACTAATTAAGTTTTTAGAGTCTTGTCACTGTTAATTAAATACAATTGAATGCATTTTTTAGTACTCATTTAATGTAAAAACACCCTTCAGCAAAAAAAGAAGGGCTATCAAATAAGTCCCTTAGAAATTGTCTTACAGCCTATCCACGTGATAAATTTCAAGCCAACACTGGAAGAGATGTCAGAAGATTCAGAAAAGGAGGACTATTCAGACAGAACTATCAGTGATGAAGATGAATCAGTATGTTTTTCTCATATTTTACTTAATTTGAGATAAAATGTTAGAAAATACATATTCCCAATTTAAATATTATAAAATCAATTTGATATTAAAACATTGCCCTTGAAGTTGGGAACATAATTCAATTGAAAAACTAAGCTATTACTGTGTGCAGTATGCCCTATTTAGAAAGAAAAACTATATCATTGTCTTCTTGAGAAAATAATTGTGATCAAGATTCTTCTGGGTTTTGTTAAAAGGTTTATTAAATCATTAGGGTTTTATTTTTGTAATTCATTTCCACTTATTTTCTTCTGTGTGCTAATGCTATAGTGTTACATCATAGCCTGTATGGTGCTAGAACCCAGATAGGCTTAATGTGTATGTGATATCACAAAAGAAAGAACATGGAAGAAGAAAATGGGAGAGAAATGTAGTGTTTAGGAATATTTTGTCTGATCCTTACACATATTTCTGAGAGATTCCTTTTAAATTTTATTAAAGTAAAAAATTATGTATGTGAGTCCAAAAATAAGCTCCCCCAAAGAAAGCCTCCTGGTTTTCTGTGTCTCTTTTTGTTGTTAATTTAAATTGAGTTCCCAAGTTTATCAGGTACCTTTGAACTTCAATCCTTATTCTTTCCCTGGAGTCATTGTTGCCATTCCCGGTGGAAGAGGAAGAATAAAGTTGCAAACTTTAGGTATCCAGGGTGTTTGAGATACTGCTTTGAGACCAGTAGCCCATAATAATTCTTTAATTTCTTCATTTATTAAACATTGAAGACATATACTCAATCCCCAGTACTAAGATAGATATAAAAAAATTTCTGAATTTAGAAACTTGGGTTTTTGTAAATTTGAAATCACTCTTGTTTTAGGATGAGGATACATTCATGAAATTTGTACATGAAGATATTCATCAATGTACACTATTAACAGGTTTGAACTTATCCATATATTTTTCCCTCCTTTTATCATAAGACCTTAAGTGAATAAAAAGTGAAGAAACTAAAAAAAATCAGATTGAGTAAAATAGGAAATTTTAATTCTGGTGAATAGGAAAAAAAATGAGAAATGTTGTATATACTTTTATAAGAATATTTTAGAGTTTAAGCTTTTTTAAGTTTAAGTTTTTTAAGGTTTGTTTTAGGTAAACCTGGTTTATATTAGAAAGTAGTAATGAAATTAAATGAAAGCCATGATTAGTTTATTAGTAAAGATTAGTCTTTTCATTCCAATTTGGGTGAAACCTATTGTTAAAAGATAATCTTTGCCACATTAAATTTTTGAAGAGTTCATTTGAACTAGCTGCAATTAACAAATCAGGCAGCTCAAAACTGGAAGTGGTTTGGGGCTGCACCTGAGGGGCACGAGGGGAAGGCTCTCACAGGGCGAATGCAGAATCAAGGCAAAGAAAACCTTTGACTGGTTAAAATGGAGCAGGAGTCTTATATGGGTCATTTCACTGGAAAGTTCCTAGTTAGAGGTTGTCAGTTTCTTCAGTATCTTAAAGGAAAGGAAATGAACATAAGGAGAGCTCAGTAAATTGATGCCACACAGTTAAAGAGGCAGGGTCACTGCACTGTCTGCTGGGGGTGGCCCCACTGTGACCCTAGAATGAGAACTGAGGGGGGAAAATTGTGACTGAGAGATCACTAGCAACCTTTGAGAACAATTGCAGTAAGTGGTGAGGAATTGTAGTCGCAGAGTGCACTTAACCCATTTGGAGAGAGAGCCTGATGAAATAGTTGATGATCTGCTAGGAGAGCCGCAAGAAACCGACGTGTGGTGAGAATAAATTGATAGCACACAGGGTCAGCAGTCAGTTTTTAGCCTCTGCAAAAATCAGTTCTCACAAAATTTCATTAATGCTTTTGTTTAAAATGCCACAATTGTTAGTTCTAATGATATCCACCAATACTCATGACTTGAATAGTGTTGGAAAGAAAAAAGGAACTATATAAAACATCACAAGAATTGGTGTTTTCCTTCTTGTCACTCATGGTTGTGTTTGAATCTTTTTCTCAGCTGACTCTTTTGGTGACCCATTCTTCCCTCGGACCACACAAATACTCTTGGAATATCAGCTGGGGAGATGGGTGCCACGCCTTCGTGAACCACGGGATTTATATGGTGTCTCTTCTTCTGGGCCCCTGAGCCCAACACGGTGGCCATACCACTGTGAGGTCATTGATGAAAAAGTCCAGCATATTGGTATGTATTTTAGCAGCTTGCGGGGTTCAAGTCTACCTTGGTCAGCCTTGATTAAAATCATTAAATGAGACTCACAGTGTTGGAAACATGCATTCTGAGAGAAATGTAACATGAGCCCTAGATGGAATTTTAAACTTCCTAGCTGCTATGTTTTTAAAGGCAAAAAAGTAAAATTAATTTTTGAAATATACCGTATTTAACCTAAATATATCCAAAATATTTCACTTTCCCTCTTTTTATACAGACTTCCAAATCTACTTACAGACATCTCAGTTCAGATTAGTCACATTTCAGGTGTTTCATGCCACGTGTGCTTAAATAGAGGGGTTTAAAATATGTGCCACAGTTCCAGTCTTTCTAACCAATTCCAAATAGCACTACTATCTCACCAAGTCAGAATCAGGGAGTGAACCAGAAGGTCCAGGAGCTGCCGTGCTACTCCTTTTTGCTCCCTCTTCCCCCATCTGGATTTCCTTTCTTAGTGTATCTTTATCCTCTTTTGCCATTTCCTGTCTTTTTCTGTTTTTCCCTATCTGTTCCTTTTATTTTCTATCCTTGTTCTCCTTTGTCTCTTTTTTTCCTTTCCTACTTTCTTCTTTCCTTTAATGGATATTTATGGAATTGAAGAGTACACACAGCAAGGTGGTATTTTTGTTTCTGTAGTATGTTTCCAAAATTGATTTTTCACTCTTAGAAAGAGCCAGAGCCTTGTGCCCCCAGTCCACAGAGAAGTATGATAGGAACATTCCCAGCGTTTTGCACCTTCCCATGGCTGCTGCATTTCTCCTGTTGATTACGTTATTGTGTGCTCACATGGACATTCATTGGTGTATAAAACTTAAAACTGCTTTGAGTGGCTACTTAAACTTTTTAGGAGTCCTTAACTAAGTTTTCCCCTCATATTTGCTGATTGGCTGGTAGATAGGTGGTAGGTAGATAGGTAGGTGAGTGGATGGATGAATGGATGGACGGAAACATGGAAAAGGGACAAAGAAGGAAAAAGAACAATGGTTTTTGTTCAGAGAGGACAAAGTTAATTTCCAAGAATTCCAAAAGTTAAAAACATATGAAAGAAATCATGCTTATTAGTACTTACATGCATCATTGATTTACAGGGATCTTTCAGCCTGCAGTAGGTGGATATATATTTCTCCTTGGGAGTGTAGAACTTTGCTCTCTTTTTCTCCTTTCAGCCCTTGTACCATTATTCCCACCCCTCCTCCAATAGCCCCTCCTTTTTACTCCCATACCAGGGAGAGAAAGTTTTTAAACCCAGTAGAGAAAATGCTATCATGCCACTTTGAACCTTCCCATGAGCCCTTCTTTTTGTACCTCCCTTCTGTTTCACACCCTTTGTATTAAACGTATCTATGGCAGTAGATATGAAAAAGGATCTTGGTCTGGGTTGTGGCTCAGTGATACAGCACTTGCCTAGCATGTGTGAGGCACTGGGTTCAATTCTCAGCACCACATATAAATAAATGAATAAAATAAAGGTCTCAAAAGAAAAAAAGAAATGAAAAAGGATCAGAAAAGGAAAATCCCTCCTGCTTCTAGGGTGACCTCTCTAATTTCTCTTCTGTGGCAGTGGTGAGAAAATGAGAGCAGAAGAGACCCAACCCCAACAGGAAAAGAGAAACACGGCCCCATCGTGCCTCTCTTCCAAGCATCCCCAGCCCGTGTGCTCATTCCACTCGGTGGTTCTCTCGCCATCTAACGAGGCAGCCCCACTGTGACATTCTCAGCGCACCTGTCTGCTCCTTCCATTTCCCAGCCCTCATTTTCAGTCTTCATGTGGCCCACAGTTGTGAGAATCACCATCTGTGGCTCAGGACAGAGAAAGTGTTTACCCCCCTGGTACTTGATAGAGTCCCACCCCTTCAAACAGAGCAACTGTATTTCTGGACTCTTCTATTAATTCCAAATCTACTTCCTTACCAAAATATTATTTTAAGAGTGTTAGATTCTATTTGCCATATTCCAGGTATCTTAGACTTTGGGCGTCAGGAGCCCAGTCTCCACCCCAAGTGAAGGTGTAGTACTACACAGGCAGGCGCTGATACAGCCTCTCGCCAGCAGTTTCCCAAGATCCTCAGAGGCAGGTTTGAGGTCACACAGATACTGGTGATACTGTCTGTGTAAGATGGTATCCAGCTGGGTGAAAACTTCACTTGGGGCTGGGCCACTGCTCTTGTTTTTGTTTTTTAATAGACAACATTTAAAAACGTTTTTCCACATATTTTTGTTGGTGCTTTATAGTTATACGTAATGGTGGGATTTGTTGTTACACATCAGTATATGCACACAATATAACAACACAAAATTGGCAGTATCACTCCTGGGAATGTCCCCACTCCCACCCCTCCTTCCACCTTCTGGTCCCTTTCCTCTGTTCTCTGATCTCCCTTTGCTTCCCATGAGATTCCTCCCACCTTTTCCTTTTTCCTCTCTAGCTTCCACATAGGAGAGAAAACATGACCCCTGACCTTCCAAGTTTGTTTACCACTGCTCTTTCCTCACAGTCTGTGTCCTGAAATATTTGCAAGCTCCACTGGTTCTCAAACCATTGCAACAACCACTGCAGCCTCTTCTAGGAGGAATTAGAATTTGCTCCTGGCTGTCCTTCACAGCTTTCTCCCCTTGACTTGCTACCATTTCAGAGAGTATATTTCCCACAGTCTTGCGTATTACTTTGGATCTTGCTGTTTTCATTTCACTATTGCAAAGATTTCACAAATTTGGATATTTGAAAGAACACGGAGGACTCCACAGTGTTCCACTTATATGTAGCTTTTGTTTAAAGGTAGAGGATATGGTGCAACAAGATAAAGAGGCTTCTGGCAAATGTTGGGACCCAAAAGATATCTTGATGCAAGTGTCACGGGATCTTTACACACACACACACAGACTTGTAGACTGAAACACCAGCATCTATGTGATGAGACCTCAAGGTAAAGGTTTCCAACTGGGATTTTGTGCCCCTGTAATCATGTCATCAGGCCAAGCTGTGTAACTAGTTCTGCCAAAATGAAAACCATCAGTAAACAAACTTGCCGTGTAGGGTTACCAGAGGAGTCAACTTTGGACAGCGCTTCATTAATCTTACTGCCCTTATCTTGGCCAAGAGTCAAAGCCAGACATCCAGACTTCCCGAGGGATAAAAATAGAGCTTTTCCAGCCCAGCTACAAATTAACTATGTCCTACACAGGCACCCTTGTTGACAGTCTTTTCATATCAGTCAATATATACTAATCTCCCTTTTATAATTGGTACATTTGATCTCATTAAATTCATCTAACCATAATTTCTTTAACTGGTACCTTATTAATGAATTTTAGATGTTTCCAGTCTGTGGCTCGGCAAACAAACCACAGGAACATCCTTTTACGTGTGTCCTAATGCATACATATAAAAATGTTTTTTGTGAGTAAATTTCTATCAAAGGATACTGTCTCAAAGTGTTTCCCATGTTTTCTTCCAGTATTTTCATATTTCTTTTGAGCTGATTTCTGTATGTGGTAAGAGTCAAGGATCTAGTTTCATTCTTCCCCATATATATGTTGAGTTTTCCAAGCACCTTTTAAGAAATTTTTCTCTCCTCAGTGTATGTTCTCAGTTCCTTTATCAAAATTCAGTTGACTATAAGTAAGTAGGTTAATTTCTAGATTTTCTAATCTCTTCCATTGGACTATGTGTCTGTTTTTATTCCAGTGTTATGCTATTTTGATTATTGTCACTTCATAGTATGTTTTGAAGTCAGGTATTGTGATGTCTCAGCTTTGTTCTTTTCACTAAGGATTGCTTCAGCTTTGGGGGATCTTTTGTGGTTCTATATGAATTTTGTGATTTTTCTGGTTCTCTGAAGAATAACATTGATATTTTAAAAATATTGTTTAAATTGTTGATGGACCTTTATTTTATTTATTTATGGTGCTGAGAATTGAACCCAGTGCCTTAACACATGCTAGGCAAGCCCTCTACGTTGAGTTACAACCCCAGCCCAACATTGGTATTTTGATGGAGATGGCATTGAATCTGTAGATCACTTTGGGTAATGTAGACATTTTAACAAAATTCTTCTAATCAATGAACATGGGATGTCTATTTCTTTATGTCCTCTATAATTTATTACATCAGTGTTTTATAATTTCATTGTAGAGATCTTTTACTTTAATTAAATTTATTTCTAGATAATTTTTTTCCAAAAATCTATGAATGGGATTGCTTTCTTGATTTCTTTCTCAGCAATTTTGTCATTGATGTATAAAAACACTATTTTTTGTATGTTGATTTTGTATCCTGCAGCATTACCAAATCAGTTCCAACAGTTTTTTGATGGCCCTTAGGGTTATCTACATATAAGATCATGTCATCAGCAGAGGTCATTTAACTTCCTCCTTTCCAATTTAGATGCCTCTTTCTTTCCCTCTTTCTTTCTCTTTCTTTTCCTCTTGCCTAATTGCTCTAATTAAGACTTCCTATACAATATTAAATGTGAGTGGCAAAAGTGGACAGTCTTGTTTTGTTCCAGATTTTAGAGGCAAGACTTTCAGCTGTCCCCTATTTAGCATGGTGTTGCATGTGAGTTTGTCATATGTCCTCTGTCTTGTTGAAGTATGTTCCTTCTATACCTAATTTGTTGAGTGTTTTTATCATGAAGGGATATTGAAATTTATCAAATGAATTTGTTGTGTCTGTTGTGATGACCAAATGGTTTTTGTCCTTCAGACTATTGAGCTGAATTATGCTTATTGATTTGTGTATATTGAACCATTCTTATATCTCTGGAATAAATCTCATTTGAACAGATTCATTTTTCTAATATTTTGGTGAGACTTTCTGCATCTGTGCTCATCAGGGGTATATTGGTCTGTAGTTTTTGTAGTTGGTCATCATGTTTTTGTCTGATTTTAGTATCAGTGTAGCACTGGCCTTATAGCATGAGTTTGTTGAAGTTCCCTCCTTTTCAGTTTTTTTGAAATAGGTTGAGAATTGGTGTTAGTTATTCTTTAAATCATTATTGGTCAATTCAGGTTTCCTGTATATTCAAGTTGTAATTTTGGTATATGTCCATAAATCTTTCTGTTTCCTCTAGGGTTTCCATTTCGATGGTGTATAGCTGTACATAAATAGCCCCTAATGATCCTTTGTAACCTAACATGCGGTCTGTCCTGGAGAATGTTCCATATGCTGATGAAAAGAGTTGAATTCTGTAGCTCTTTGAATTAAATGTTCTGGAAATACCTGTTAGGTCCATTTGTTCTACAGTATAGTTTAAGTCTGATGTTTCTTTGCTGATTTTTTCATTTGAATGACCTGTCCATTGTTGAAAACTAGGACATGAACTAGGGAATGAAGTCCCCAAGTATTATAACATTGTAGTCTGTCTTTTCCTTTAGAGCTAATAATGTTTTCTTTACATAATAATTGAATGCTGTAGCATTGGATGCATATATATTTGTAAGTATTATTTCCTCTTGTTTAATTGATCACTTAATCATTATATAGTAGCCTTTTTAAAAATGTTTTTGACTTAAAGTCTGTTTTATCTGATATAAGATGAGCTATTCCTGCTTTTAGTTTCCAAATGTATGTATTATTTTTTCCCAAAGGGTCACTTCTATAGTGTGGCTTTACTAGTAAAGTGAGTTTCTTTTAGGCAACATATGATTATGTCTTATTTTTTTATTCTTCCATTCAGCCAGTCTGTATCTTTTTGTTGTTGTTGTTCTGTTCAGATATATATGACTGTAGAGTATATTTTGACATTTTATTCATACATGGAATATATATTTTAATTAGCAAATTTGTTAATTATTTTCTGATAGTATATACGTTATTTATTCCTTTCTGCCTCTCTTTTCTTTTCTTTTCTTTTTTTTTTCTTTTTTGTGCTTCTTGTGTCTCTACACAGTTGTCTACACTTCTATTACATCAGATTGCTTGTGCTAAATTTGCAGATTAACTTTCATAGGGAAAGGCTTTTTCCTACAGACAAGTCATAGGGTGTTGGGTGTGTGGTTTTGGTTCTGAGTGGGCACAGTGGCTTATTCTCCATGTGAATTCTTTAGCTGTAATCAATGTTAGCAGTACCTGTTAGCAGTAATCAGTGGTTTAGAGTGCAGGTATTTATGGAGGTAATAGTTCATTTGTAGTTTTTAGTGTTTGTGACTGGTAGCATATGACATTAGGACCCAGGGGAGTAAGCACTGTTCACCAGTCACAACCAGGCCTCTGACGGTAGCAGAAGCAGTGCTGGAGAACATGGAATGTGGATGATGTGTCCAGAGGCCCTACAGGGGCAGGTGTTATTGGCAGTGGGGACCTTTGGCAATGGGAGTAGTGACACCAGGGGTATAGAGCACAAGGGATGTGTCTGCAGGCCCCTCAGAGGCAAGTTCCAGTGTTGGCAGGGGCCTCCAGCAATGGCAGTGGTGGCACTGGGAGTGTGCAACATGGAAGACATGCTTCCAGTGTCCACAGAGACGAGCACCACTAGAAGAGCCTTTAGCTACAGACTGGGGACACTGGAATTGTGGATCACAGGGGAGCATGGCTCTTGGCCTACGTGGATAAGCACCACTGGCAGGGATCCCAGCAGGGGGCACACAGCAGGCCTTGCAAGACGTGTCGAGGGCAGCAGCAGTGGTGTTATGGGCTATGAACCATGGGACATGGTTAGATACAGAGAATCCTAAAGAATTCGCTAAACAAAACTTATTTATAACTAATAAATGAATTCAGCCAGGTTGCAGAATATAAGGTCAATATGCAAAAATCAATTGCATTTCTATGCTCTTTTGATGAACAACCCTAAAATGAACTTAAATTAATTCTACTTTAAAGAGAACCAAAGAATAAAATAACTAGAATTAAATCTAAGAGTGTAAAACTTAAACTAAAGATCATTGCTGAAAGAAAATGAAGATCTAAAGATCTAATAAATAGATGAACAGATATTCCATATTCATGGATCAGAAGACTTACTATGTTACAATGGTAGTCCTTACCAAATTGATGTACAGATTAAATGAAATTCCCATTAGATACCAACTGGCTGTCTTGTAGAAATTGATATGCTGAATCTAAAATTCATATGGAAAATTTAAAAACCCTGAATAGCCCTATAAAAAATAAAAACTTGAAAAAAAAAAAAAAAACAAATTCAAGGATTCAACCTTCATGATTTCAAAACTTACTAAAAACTAACAGTAATTTAGACAATGTGATGCTGTCATGAGGGTAGACATATAGACCACTGAATAACTTGGGAGCCGGAGGCAAGAGGATAACAAGTTAAAGGCCAGCCTAGGCAACAAGACCTTGTCTCAAAGTTAAAAAAATAAAAAAATTAAAGGGCAGGGGACTTGGGATGTCCCCTCAGAGGGAGTGCTTGCCCAGCATATATAAGCCCCCAGATTTGATTTCCCTGTACTTAAAAACTTAAAAATTCAGAAATAAACCCATGTGTCCGTGGTCAACTGATTATTGACAAGAATGACAAGATTATTCAGTAAGAAAGTCTTTTAAACAGGTGCTGGGACAAGTTGATATATGGCCACATGCAAAAAAAAGTGAAGTTCAACACTTATTAAATAACACATGCAAAAATTAATTCAAAATGAATCAAAACCTAAATGTATAAGAATCAAGACGATAAAACTTATAGACGGAAACAGGAAAATCTTCATGACCCTGGATTTGGCAGTGAATTTTTAGATAAAGCATCAAAACAAGAACAAGGACAAACAAACAGATAAATTAGACTTCATTGAAATTGAAAATGTTTATGCTCCCAAGGAAATTATCAAGCAAATGAAAATACAACCCATGGAATTAAAAATTGCGATTCATTTACCTGACAAAGGACTTGTATCTAGAATGTATAAAGGACACTTCCAACTCAAAAATCAAAAGACAAACAGTTCAACTTAAAAAATGTGCAAAGGTTCCAAATAGACATTTCTCCAAAGAAGATAAACGAAAGGCCAATAAACACATGAAAAGATGTTCAACATCTTTAGTCATCAGGGAAAGACAAATTAATACAACATTGATGTACAACTTTAAATCAGCAAGGATGACTAGAATCAAAGAGATAACAACAAATGTTGATGAGGATGTGGAGAAACTGGAATCCCATACACTGCTGGAAGGAATGTGTGCAGCCAGCCACTTTGTAAGAGTTTGACATTTCCTCAGAAAGCCAGAGAGTTATACAATTTGACTCAGCATTTCTACTACTGGGTCTACCCAAGAGAAACGAAAACATATGCCCAAAGAAAAAAATGCAGACAAATGTTAATAGCGTTATTTATAATAGCCAAAACATGGAAAAATCCAAATGTCCATCAATACACGAATGACTCAACAAATGTGGTATATTGCATGATGGACTATTAACTGGCCATGAAAAGGAATGCTACAAGACAGGTGAACCTTGAAAACATGGTACTAAGAGAAGCCAGACACAAAGGGACAAATATAATTCCATTTATATGAAACGTCTAGAAGAGGCAAGTATAGAAACAAAATCTCACATATGCCTGCCCCTCACTCGGTGGTAATGCTTTTTTCCCCACTGTTTCCTTCCCCAGTGCAATTATTTGCCTTCAGTTTCCTATTAAAGATTAAGCCTCTCATTCCAAAGGAAGAGCATCTAGATGGTCTGGGTAGAGTTTTTGCAGAGGTTGCTGTTACTCTCCTCAAGCCAGCACCACAAAATCTTTCCCAGTATGTATAATGATAAGGGAATTTCTTAGATGGGCTCATGGTCACAGGCTCAATCACGGTCACAATGGCTACCTGCAGACAGGATGTGGAAATCAGTAGCTACTCAGTCCAGAAAGCTGGAAGCCTCAGACCAAGAGGGACCAGTGATACAGCTCCAATCCAAGACTCAAGGCCTGGAATGCACTGAGTCCCTGATGCACTGAGAAGTCTGGCGTCTGATGTCCACGAGTGACTGGGCAGCAGCAGTAAAAGCACCCTTAAGGAGAGTCAGCTGCAGGCAAGAACAAGCTTCCCCATTCTGCTTCCATTCTGTTCAGGCCCCCTGCCTACTGCACAGTGCTGCCCACACTCAGGGTGAACCTTCCCCCGCAGTTGCTGACCTACATGCCAGTCATCTGTGAAGCACCCTCACCGGCACACCTGGAAGTGTGCCTTACCATTCTCCAGGATCTTCCAATCCAGTCAAGTGACAACCAGAATTACGTGGCAAAGAGGTCATTTCTAGGATATAGAAAGTATTTCCACAAAGAATAAGTAAAAGACATCCCTACAGGAAAATGGGCAAGATAGTTGAATGGGCATTTAACAAAAAATGATATCCAAATGGCCAACAAAATAGAAATGATGGTACTCAATCTTACTTTGAAGTGGTGTCTCATTGTGGTTTTACCTGATTGTTAGTAAAGCTGAGTACAGTTCCATAGGCATATTATAAGGTTAAATTTTACTTATATGAAGTAATAGGATATAAAGCAAATAGAACTTTAATCATCTGATGGCAGATGTATAAATTGAAGCAAATGATTTGGATGGCAGCTTGGCATTATTTGCTGAAGATGAAGATATACGTGCTCTACCTAGAATTTTTTACTCCCAAGTTTATACCCAAAAATGAGCACGTGTGTTCCAAAGAATATGTCTAAAGCTGTTAGCACCACTGTTCATAATAGCCCTAACGGAAACAACCCGAATGTCCACTAGAAATAAAAACGGGTAAATGAATTGTAGCATACTTCTAGGGTAACATACAGCAATGAAAATGGACAAAATGTAGCAGATTGCCACAACATGGATAGATTTCATGAATATGACCGTGGAAGAAGGCACAGAAGAATATCTACTATCTGGTTTGATTTATATTAAGTTCAAAAGTAGAAAAAAATGTAGTTTTATATCTAAACTATATTGTACACATGTGTATATGTTAATACTTGGGTAGTAAAACTATAAAGAAGAATAAGGAAGAAAATGCATTATTGAAAAGCTAATGGTCTCTTTTCAAGAGGAGGGAAAGGCTAGTGGTAGTAAGGGGACATGAGTGGGACCCCTTCATACTGACAATGTTCTACTTCTTGACCAATGTTATTTGCTTTGTGATAAATCAGTAATCTGTGTTTCTTTTTTGCTTTTCGTAAATGCATTTTCTAGTAAACATTTTGTTTACATATTTTTTGGTTCTTTCTCACCATGTAAGCTATGGATAGACGTATGTTTTGGTAGATTTTTTTACATGAACACAAATAATTGGCAAAATGTAGACATACCATTGGAACAGATAAAAAGTATAGAAATAGACCAACACAATTACGATCAAATGATTTTCAACAAAGGCACCAAAGCAATCTAATGGGTGTAAGAAACGTCTTTCAAGAACTGGTGCCATAACAAGTCGGTATTCACATAGAAAAAAAAATTTGACTTAACTTCACTTAATGTACCAAAAATCTTTAATATGTTTGTAAGTGTAGGGGACATCATTATTTCAGGCAAGAGGCCGACAGTGCAGGGAAAGGAAAAATAAAAGGTGGAACAAGACTCTTAGAGGTGGAATAGAATGGCATTGAGGGCTCAGAAGAAACAGAAATTGTAGTATAAAACCTATAACAAGTAGGAGCTAATCTTGAACTACTCAATAATTTAGAAAGAGGCATAAATAAAATGTCATGAGTTATGTTATAGTGTTACGATGTTCATTGTTACTTCCTTTGAACCCCTGATACTATCCACCCCTTCATAAAATGCTTAATTTTAGTGTATATATATATTTATGTATATATATAGTATGTATATATGTATATATGTGTATATATATACTAAAAAGTATACTTTTTGAAGTATACTTAATACTTCAAAAATATAATAAAATTGCCTGTTTTATTTTGAAGTAATATTCAAATAATACCCCCCTCTTTCTTCCAGATTGGACTCCTTTCTATCCTGAGCCAGTATATATCCCAACAGGTCTAGAAATGGAACCGCTTTATTCAAACTCCAAGGAAGACACTGTGGTTTATCTGGCTGAAGATGGTAAGTGTATAATGAAACACATTGCTGAGAAATAAAATTTGACACCTTGGTTAATGTCTTAGTTATATTTGTTCTGCTGTTAATAGTAGAAATTTCAGATCACTATAAAGTCCCTGTCCCCATAATATTGGTTGAAATATTTGATTTGAATGTTAACTAATATTAATTATATTTTTGAAGAAATGATAGTTTATGTGAAACTCATTTAAAATAAGACTTCATGTTGACCATTATAATGGAGAATTATATTTAGAATGAATTCTGCCTCATGGAAGTTTTCAAAGATAAATCTAGCGCGCTCTGCAACTGTTGTTCGCTGGCGGTGTATAGCCCACATTCATGCAGTCCTTCACATGGGTTTCTTTTACTTGCATGCCTGTTCAATGCATTTCTTGGTGTTATCATCTTTGAAGGAGAAGAAAATACTCCATATTGCAAATAGCATCCAAGATCATATCTCAGGATATCATGCAGGATCAAGATTTATACTTTGAGAGCTCTCAATGCAAAATCTGTATCTGCTTTTATAATAAGAGAGTACTAATAATCAAACACAGAAGTCTCAGCCCATATTCTAAAGTGTACTGCTGCTGAAGCACTCATGTGAGGAATTATGAGGCTCCTGAACAGTTCCACCATCACTGTTTGATATCCTAGTGTTTTCATATATTGATAATTTATAGGAAGCATATGTGTTTGTAAAGTGCTAGCAAGACAAAGTTCACCATTTCTTTGTACAGTAAGCAAATCCATAAATCATGATTATATCCATATTTTTAAAAAACCGGAATGAAAGAAGTACCTCAGATTTTTTAAAATTTGATTTCAAATATTAACATGGTTAACCTCCCTTAGAGCTTCTATACATAACTGAAATAAGAGCTGATAAAAAAATTAAATTAAGGCGAGTCAGTGAGAGGTCTCACCAGGAATTAGATGGCACACATACGATAACATAAGACAGTTTAATGAAATTTAATGAATTTACAAAAGGGTGGACAGAATTAAGGGAGACTAAGAAGGGATGGTGAAGCAAGATAGGACTTCTGATGGAGCAGCATCAAATGTCTCCTGGGCCTGAAAGGGTAAGAGCACAGAATGGTTTCCAGACCTGCAGAAACCCTCAGCTGTTAGGAGAGCAGTCCCCAAACTGTGGTTTTCCATTTAAAAATAAAAATAAAAACCCGCTAACCTGTAGCGCTGAAGGGAGAAGTCCAGGGGAAGGGGTAACCCGATTTCATGCACCAGCTTCCCTTGCTCTGTGGTGCTTCCCCATCCCCAAAGGGCAAGGGGGCCTCTGAGGCAGCCCACAGAGATCAACTTCTTGAGAAATGTACAGTGTGAAGAGCAGAAGGTGAATCTGAAGGTAGACTGAACATCCATGTTAGTTAACATAATTTAATCTTATTTTTATGCCAGCCTTGGGAATTGTGAAGACCCACGTGTCAGTGGGTTGAAGGAAAACTGTAGAAACCAGGTTTAAGGATAAAAAAAAAAAGTCTAGCATTCTTGGTTTTCATCCAGCATATAAGTGACAGAAACTGAACAGAAAAAGGCAAATTTCAGTAGGTGAGATATAAATTAAATGTCAATGAAAATTAAATTTTCAAATAAAGTTGAAACCCTAGGATCAGATACTAAAGATTGTGACATTTGGTATGATTAGTTCTTATTTTGGTTAAATTGAGGTAAAATGTATAGAACAATGAAATACAAAGATCATAAGTGCATAATATTGTGGGCTTTAAATATAATCCATCCTCCTAATCAACACTAATATCAAGATATGGAACACTTTCTTCAGTCACCCCAGAAGTTTCCCACTTGTCCACGTTTGGTCAGTTCCCCAGCTGCATCCCTGGACAACCATTGTTCTTATATCTGTCACCACAAATTGATGTTGCTTATTCTTCAGCTTCACTGATGCAGTCATATAGCAAATACTCTTTTTGGTCTGGGTTCTTTGATTCAGAAATACATTTTTCAAAGTCATTTATGAAATTCGATTCTTTTTTATTGCCAAATAGTATTCCATCTTATAACTAGACCACAGTTTGTCATCTTTTTATGGTTGAAATGTATATAAATATGAATTCTGCATCAGATATATGTATTGTGCATATTTTCTTTCAGTCTGTGGCAGACCTTTTCATTTTTATAACAATGTCTTTTGATGAGTAGAAAATTTCAATTTGATGAAGTCAGTTACTAATTGTTTTTCTTTCAAGTTTAATGCATTTTGTGCCCTACTATCAAATCTTTGTCTTCCTCATGATGACCTGTACTTTGAGAAACTTTATCATTTTTCTCTTTTTCATTTATGTCTGTGATTCTTCTTGAATTGTTTTTTTATGAATGGTTTGGGATAGGAGTCAAGATTAATTCTTTCTCACCTGCTTATGAAATGATTTCATCATTGACTATAAGATGATTCAATCCTCCACTGAATTGCCTATCCACCTTTATTGTCAGTTGAATAGACACACATACATACACACACACATTTATATGCACACACACACACATACATGCATATGTTTCTAGATACTTAACACCACATTAAAGTAGCTTTATCCACAGCAGGCCACTTTGATATTAAAATAGCTACTTGAGATTTCTTTTGATTAGTATTTGCATAGTTTATCTTTTTCCAGCATTTGACTTTTAATCTGTACTTTTATTTAAATTCTTAAAAGTTTTGAGGTATAGACTGCATATAGTTGGGGTTTACTTTTTATAAAATTTGAAAATCTATGACTTTATTACATTTAATATAATTATTGGTGTGTTTGGATTAACAGCTATCATCTTGTTAGCTCTCTTGTATTTATCTCATCTGTTGTGTCTTTTTTGTTTTCAGCCTTCTTTGAGATTGAGTATATTTTTATTCCATTTGTCCCCACTATTTTGCCTTATCATGTGTACCTGTTTTTAAATTTTTATGTGGTTACCCTAGATTTTTTAATATGTATTTATCATTTAGAAAACTCTCCTTTCAAATAATCCCATGACACTTCACATCTTTTTTTTTTTTCTAGAATTTTCATTTGGTTATTTTTTTTATTTGGTTATTTTTTATAGTTTCCCTTCCTTTTTTGAGATTATTTGTTACCTCATTAGCTCTATCTTTTCCTTAAAGTTTTTGTACATTGGGCTGGGGAGATAGCTCAGTTGGTAGAGTGCTTGCCTGGCAAGCACAAGGCCCTGGATTCAATCCCCAGCACTGCAAAACAAAAACAAAAAAAAAAAAAAAGTTTTTGTATATATATTCAAAATCCTTTTCTGTTGCTGGGTGCAGTGGCATACACCTGTAATCCCAGTGGTTTGGTAGCCTGAGACAGGTGGATCACAAGTTCAAAGCCAGCTTCAGCAACTTAGTGAGGTCCTAAGCAACTCAGCAAGACTCTGCCTCTAAATAAAATACAAAAAAGGGTTGGGAATCTGGCTCAGTGGTTAAGTGCCCCTGGGTTCAATCCCTGGTATATAAAAAAAATTCTTTTCTTTCTATTAATTTCAACATGTGGGTTATCTTGGGGCCTGTAGAATACATACATATTATAATATATAATATGTGTAATATATACATAATATAGTATATATAATAACACATAATAAAATATATAATATACATTCTATAGAGAATGTACGCATTATCTCTGGCTGTTTCATGAAAAGTAAAAAAGGTTGGTCTGTTTTTATGCTATCGTTATGTTATCCTTACTTTTGAATGTGGTACTACTACATAGGGTGCAGCCTTTCTGGAATACTTAAAGTGTTCTGGGAGATATCTCCATCATGAATACATTGGAATTCCAGTATAGAGTGTATCCCCAAGCAATAAACAACCTTGCCTCCTCAACTCAACAAGACTATCGTATTATCTTTAAGTGTTACCTTGCTAAACTATAATCTAGAAAGTACTCCTATGCAGAAAGTGTATGTTGCTTCCTCATGGAACACATTTTTCTTGCTTCTCTGAATGATTCATATTTTTTATCATATGTAGGACATTGTGAAAGGTTGTTGTAGGGAGTCTGCATTTTTATAAAACTTTATGTTGAATTTTGTTCTAGCAGGCAGTTAAATTGCTGGCAAATCATTTTGCTTCTTTCAGGTGTGTGTGTGTGTGTGTGTGTTATAAGGGCCAGACATGGTGGCACACACCTGTAATCCCAGGCTGAGGCAGGAGGATCATAATTTCAAGGCCAGCCTTAGCAATATAGGGAGACCCTGTCTCAAAATAGAAAATAAAAAGGTCTCAGAATACAGCTCAGTGGTAGAACACGCAGGCAGGCTTATTTTTAGGATATACTTAATCTTAACCTACCCTTACATGTGAATATGGTACTTATACCTAGGGTACAGACTTTCTGGAGTTGCAGTTGAATACCCAAGGTGTTCTGGGAAATATTTCCACCATGAATACATTGGAATTCCAGTATATTCCCAAACCGTATGTTGGTATCTCAGCCCTCAGTGGTACTTCTTCTTGTCTTTCTAAGTCTCATCCTTCCTGTAGCTATACCCTCAGTAAAAGACTGGGAACCTCTGTTGAGATTGCTGAGGCTCTCCCTCTCTATCACTTTCTTCTCTCTGGTGCCTTGCCTTACAAATTTCAGCAGCTCCAAAAAATAAGCAGTCTTACCACAACTCAACAAAACTGTCATGTTATTAAGTGCAACCTCCCTCAACTGTGGTCCAGAAAGTATCTCTGTGCAGAAAATCAGGGCTCACTCCATATATTTATGTTTTTTCAGTGACTGTATAGTTCTGTTCTATGTGTTGTCCAAAGTAAAGAAAGGAGCTCATATTTTATGTTCAGTTTTACAGTCATTTACACTGAAAGGGAAAGTTCAGGATGAGTTACTCAGCAGAAGTGGAATGAATATTTTAATATGAAAAATATATAAACTTAATTTAGGTATTGCTTTTCTAGTCTAAGTACTCTTAGATTCTCTTTACTTCAATCCAAATCTGTATACATTGGTAACAAATTACTTTAAATTTACAGTCTTCATGCTTGTAGAAGTGTAGTTCCAAACTCTATGCAGAATAGCTTGCACACTTCAGACATGTCTCTACTTTGATGGTCTATTCTCTTACCAGCTTATAAAGAGCCCTGTTTTGTGTATTCCCGAGTTGGAGGCAACCGAACACCCTTGAAGCCACCTGTGGACAACTGTGACAACACTTTGATGTTCGAAGCAAGGTTTGAGAGTGGTAATCTACAGAAGGTAGTCAAAGTGTAGGTTTTAATAATTTTTATTGGAGGGACTAGACCATCAACTATATATATTATTTTTTATATTAGATACATTGAAGTTCTCATTAGAAAATTGTAATTTCTGAAGTATAGGTGCTAATTAGAGATATGAAGATTTGCTACATTTATTTTACCTATTCCCAGGTCATAATTTATACCTGTACTCAAATGTACATTAAAAAAAAAGTTACTTGGTAAAGGAAAAAAAGTCCCAACTAATCAGGTGAGATTGTATTATATAAACAATAGTCCAGTGAAATATTTTTGCCCTTATTAACATCTTTTTATAATTGTATTTTCTTCTTTAATAATAATAATAATATAAAACATTGACTGTATAATAGAAATCCCATACTCTGTCTCAGAGTAACACATCCAAATATTATTTGCTTGTAATAAAAGCAGCTCATTAAGAAAAATATAAAAACTTTCATATACTATAGGTCAGAGTAGAGATTTTTTTCTTTATTATTTCTACTTTAGCAAATTAATACTCATTGGACTTCACAACATAAAGATTAATCAAAATACAAATAATTAAATTATAATATAAATAAACATTAAAATTTTGGTAATCTAGAATATAATTTTGTATTTACTTTTTTCCTGAGTTATGTTATTTATAAATGCTTGTTGAATAAATTGTTGCATTTCATCTATGAAACAAAATACATGCAATACTTACTATTTTTAAAAATTAATTCATATTTTCAAACAAAAAAACGATATAGTTGTTTCATTAAATGTAGAAAACTATTTTGGTAAAATTAAACATCTCTTAACAGTAACATTTTCTGGGCTGATGGTGTAGTTCACAGCTTGCCTAGGATGAAAAAGAACCTGGGTTCTATCCTCAGCAAGTTCTGGAGGTTGGGAAGTCCAAAATCAAAGTAGCTGCAGATTCAAAATATGATGAAGGCCCACTTCTATATCTTCTTCATAGACCATGCCTTCTCACTGTGCCCTCGTATAGATAGAAGGGCAATCATCTAGCTCCAACTTCCTGTACTGTTCCTGTCCCAAGAATTCAGAGATTCAGTCCGTGGTTGGCCAGCTCCATTGCCCTGGGCTCAAGAGAGGCAGAAATCATGCCCATGAGTTTTGTGGAAGAGCCTTATTTAACATCATCTTCAGTGGTGGGATTCACCACCACTTCAGTTTGGGATTCACATAGTTATGAAATGTAGTCCTTGTACTAAAGAAGTTATTGTGCTGAAGGAATTCAAATTTTGTAATTTATATGTGATCTGTGAATCTATGTGATCGTCAATCTCTCAGTGAAAATCACTTCATATCCCCAGAATTGAAATGATTAGAAAACAGAAATATGTCTAAAGCAAAAAAGGACAAATGGATTTTTCTTGTTATCAATACTTCTTTTGAATCATTTATTTTATAGGAAACAACTGCTTTGAAATATATAATTTTTTACCAAAGCCCATGTTTTTATTGTGTTCTCTTGAGCACAAAGAAATACAAAGGATTTAGAATTAGCACAGAAGCTGTTTTTCAGCCAGTGAAAGAGAAAATTTCAGAATTTTATCTTTTGGAATGACTTGCTATTGGATACTGCCTAAGTAAACATTGTATCCCACAAAAATCTTTCTGTGGATATGTAAAATAGATAAAAATAAAATAATTTTCTTCATTTAACTTAAACTCAGATATCACTTTTACCTTCTTATGTGCTCTTCCCCTTCCTTTCTTGTGTATTAGGGCAGAATATGAATACCAGTTGACTGTGCGCCCTGATCTCTTCACAAACAAACACACCCAGTGGTACTATTTCCAAGTCACTAATACCCAAGCAGAAACTGCCTACAGATTCACTATTGTCAACTTCACCAAGCCCAGTAGTCTTTATAATCGGGGTATGCGCCCACTGTTCTATTCTGACAAAGAGGCCAAGGCCCATAACATTGGCTGGCAGAGAATAGGAGACCAAATCAGGTATTACAGGAATAACCTGGGGCAGGAAGGCCGCCACTTTTTCTCCCTTACGTGGACCTTTCAGTTTCCACACAACAAGGATACCTGCTACTTTGCTCACTGCTATCCATACACTTACACCAACCTGCAAGAATACCTTTCTGGCATCAATAACGACCCGGTACGGTCAAAGTTTTGTAAAATTCGAGTCTTGTGCCACACGCTTGCCAGGAACATGGTGTACGTGTTAACGATCACCACGCCCTTGAAGAACTCTGACTCCAGAAAGAGGAAGGCTGTGATTTTGACTGCAAGGGTCCATCCGGGAGAGACCAACAGCTCTTGGATCATGAAAGGCTTCCTAGATTATATTTTAGGAGACTCAAGTGATGCACAGTTGCTTCGGGACACTTTCATCTTCAAGGTGGTACCCATGCTGAATCCAGATGGAGTGATTGTGGGAAATTACCGGTGTTCCTTAGCTGGACGAGACCTCAACCGCAATTACACATCCCTCCTGAAGGACTCTTTTCCTTCCGTTTGGTATACACGGAACATGGTCCATAGGTAAAAGAAGACTCAAATTATCTCTGCTTGATTAGTAAACTTGGTAGTAAGAATTTTGCTCGGGTTGGGGTTGGAGCTCAGTGGTAGCGCGTTCGCCCAGGGCGTGAGGCCCTGGATTTGATCCTCAGTACCACATACAAATAAAATAAAGGTATTGTGTCTATATAGATATATATATAGAGAGAGAGAGAATCTTGTTCCCACAACCCCATTCATTTTACTTTGATTTTTCTTAAGGTACTTTGAAACAACCTTATTTTGTCCCCATTCTTCCCAAACGATTTTATAAATTTGTGGCATTATGCCACTGGATTCAATATCTTTCCCTTAAATAATGAAATAGATCCCAGAATGTTTTGATGACTCTGTAAAAATAATAGTTAAATTTGCATATCCCAAATTTGGTTGCTTGCTGAAGCTAACAGTAGCATTGATGTCTACAGTGGGATTCTTGAATCCCTTTTAAGTGGATGTTAACTGCATTTCACAGAGCCTTCCATTGTGTTGATCATACATTGCTGAATGAGTCTATCAGATTACATAGTTATTTAAACTTGCATGAACGTCATCTTAATTGCCCCTAGGAAAACTGAACAGCTTTAAAATTTCCAAAGACTCTAGAACAATAAAACATATACAACATTTAATTATTTATTGTTTAGGTGAATTCCTTGATGGATCATGGTAACAATAATGAGGAATAGACACGTGCTACTGTAGAGAGGTTTATTGGAGTAAGAGAACACCCATTCCTAATTCTAAGCCTCTTAGCTTTTTTGTTTAGGAGTAGGGATTTAGGGCTGGGGAGATAGCTCAGCTGGTAGAGTGCTTGCATTGTAAGCACAAGGCCCTGAGTTCAATCCCCAGTACTGCAAAAAAAAAAAAAAAAAAAAAAAAAGAGCAGGGATTTAAGAATTAAGCATATCATACTGAAATTCCTTTTATATTGTTTACTAACTGTGCAATTTAAAAAAAAAACTAAGTCTCAGTTTTGTCATCTATAAAACAGGAGTAACAGTACCTCAAAGTTGAGAGAACTAAATGAGAAAATTATTAACATGCTCAGAATAGGGGCTAGAACATTGAACTCTAAATGCATTTAATATGAATCGTCAAGTATAAAAAGAAAAAAGTTCATTGAATTTCCCTGCATGACACATGATGGATTACAGACCATCACCTGTTGGCTTGTCTTTAAGGACAAATGTCTCAGTTCTTAGATTGCCTTGAAGGAAGGTAACAAGCAGGAATCTATTCAATGAGTTTCAGAAGACTTCTAAGAAAGAGAAATAACTCAGTGCAATTAATCAAAGGTAAGTAAAATAAGAAATTGGTCCTGTTTGTGTGGAAAGGTGAGCAGCTGTAAGTAGATCTAAGAGTAAGTATATTTAAATCATATTAGAGTAAGAGAGAGTAGATCTTAGTTCAGGATACTTAGTATAAAATACTTACATATCTTAGTTACATGTGGATAAGAAGAAAATCCAAATTATTCTCTAAAAGTATTTTAATTAATGTAAGGTAAGATACCTTAATATCCTATTTTACTTTAGAAGTAATAATATTTCTGTAGGAATGGATTATTTAGAAGTAGAAGGTTTTTTTGACTCATGTATAAAAAGCTAAAACTGAGAAATTTGGGGTTTAAATATGCACAGCCTACTTCATATTTAAGTTCTTCACTTTCCTCACTTGATATTCATGCTTATCTAGTTAGTATTTTAAAAATTTGCAGTGATCTTTCAGTGGCTTTATGTCAGAAGTATGTTACTGATTAGAATTTATTTGGCAACAAATGAGATAAGGGTAATGAATGAATGTATATAACAGATTTCAGTTTGAAATTTCATTATAATTTAAAGGAGAATTGTTTTTAATAAAAGCAGTGTTTTAAATAATTTATTTTAGATTTTAATAGTTTTGTTTTATATATTACTATTCCTTTCATTTTAGTATTTATCCTTCCACATATAACAACAAATGGTACAACTTTCATTAATATAATAATGCTAGATAAGATCTGAAAATATAAAAAAGAGACAAAAATGTCTATAACTTTTTTATTTTTCATAAGTCTTCTCTGTTAGTCATTTTCATTAGTCAGTTTGAGGGTCTTATTTTTTATAGTTTTAAAATCATTGAGTGCTAAATTATGATTGTGGCCTTACAGAATGTATAATAATGTCTTTAATATATTTCTTAGAAATGTATTACAAAATTTTCAATTCAAATTTCGATACCATTTTTCTCAGAATGATATTTAGCCACCATACTAATTAAGAATTACCTATTATTTGGTTTCAACACCAATTTCTCAGGCATTCAATTTTTAACAAATATTTGGGTACTTATTATGTGCTGATCTAGAAGATTAAAAGTAGTCTTCATCCATAAGGAGTTTAAATATCAAAAATATGGAAACCTTCTAGACAAGTGCCAAGGAAATGCTACCCATAAAGTGCTACATTAGTTTGAAAAGAGAGAAATAGATGGGCTCTGTTAGTCAGCAAGAAGTGATGGGTTTCCCTGGGTGCGGGTAGCAGTTACATTTATAAAGGTGAAGGGGAAAGACATTCCAGTCCTCTAGAATCGAGGTGAAAAGTAATTCGCAAAAGCAGCAGTGATCTGTTTTCTCAGCTCAATAGAAAGCCAGAACTATAGACCAGAACTTGCTGGGACAAAGTCTTCAGAGTAAGGTAAATTTGTTCTTATGAAAGGCAGATTTTATATATAACAAACAGAAACTTATACATGTTTTTAAAAATGTATATTAATAATAATATGTGGTGTAGATAAGAGTAAAATTGAAAGCTAGGATATAAGAAACTGTATTATTTGGATTTTACATTTATAAATCCAGAATTGTACCCATAGAAAATTCTGAGGTAATATTTAGTACTTTGTTCTTTTTCTTCTTGATAGGTTGATGGAGAAACGAGAGGTTATTTTGTATTGTGATCTCCATGGACATAGCAGGAAAGAGAACATCTTCATGTATGGTTGTGATGGTAGCGACAGATCCAAAGCATTATACTTACAGCAACGAATCTTTCCATTCATGCTGAGTAAAAATTGTCCAGATAAAGTAAGTACTTTTTTAAGATTTTTCTTTTATTTTACTAAATGTTGCCCATGTAGGATAGTGGAATGAATCTATCGAGTAACCTTCTTTTTGTTAATCATTTTGACTGATTTAGACACCATAAGAAAATAACTATGTGGAATTTTTCAGTGACCAATAATTTGAAAATATGAGAAGACAAGAATTCCCATAGTCCCACCCTGTTAATGCCACCACTGTTTTACCTTTAAAAAGCTTCCTCTAGCTGGGCATGGTGGCTCATGCCTGGAATCCCAACAGCTCGGGAAGCTGAGGCAGGAGGATCTTGAGTTCAAAGCCAGCCTCAGCAATGGTGAGGCAGTAAGCAACTCAGTGAGACCCTGTCTGTAAGTAAAATAAAAATAGGGTTGGGGATGTGGCTCAGTGGTTGAGTGCCCCTGAGTTCAATCCCCAGTACCAAAAAAAAAAAAAAAAAAAATACAAATCAGAAACTTCCTCTACGGACCATTTTCATCAATCAAGTTTTGGGATCTTTATTTATTGTTTTAGTATATATTCAATGGGTAAATTATGTAGGCTAACAGATGTGCTCTTAAGAAATACATAATAATTTCCTTAGTGTATTTATTAGAATTTTACCAGGAAGTATTTCAAAAATATAGAGAAATTAGAATGAGAAGAGAATAGTGTATTTTCAGACTGTAGAAACCACTCAGTTACAAAAGATGTGAATTTTTTTAAGCATTCTTTAAAGATTTTAGATTAACTGAAAAAAAAATTTCTGTAAACTTCCTCTTAGGTTCTCAATCAAACAATTCAATTATAAAGACCTTACTGGGAAGTACTTATTGTTTTCTGGGGATAACTAGGATCCAAAGATATAAAAAGGAAAGGATGATCTGGTAAGAATAGCTATGTACAGAAATCATAGCTTTACTACCCAAAGAGTGTTTATTCCTTTAGAAAGATCAGCGAAAGCAACCCCAATACCCAAAGCTGTCCCTTTATAGTCATGGAAGTACTCATAGGTATAGTTTATTACTCCTATAAAATGATCCCATTTTATTAAGATATTTTAATATTTGTCTATTGACATATTTCTTACATGAAATGGATCAGTTGCTTGAATAATACAACCAGTCTACAGTTTTAAATATGTCTTCCACATAATATAAATTTTGCTTAAAAGATATAGGTTTGCCAGGTATGATGGCACGTGCCTGTAATTTCAGCAACTCAGGAGGCTGAGGCAAACAGATAGCAAGTTCCAGGCCATGTTCAGCAACTTAGTGAGACCCTGTCTCAACAATAAAAAGGACTGGGGATGTTGCTCAGTGGTAAAATGCCCCTGGGTTCAATCCCCAGTACTAATATATGTATGTGGAGAGAGAGAAGGGGGCGAGGAGTGTCCATTCTAGGTTTTTTCTTAAGCATGCTCCTTAAAATCTCTTTGTGCAAATCCACAATTATAGTTGGAGATATCAAATTCCTCTCTCAATTAATAATTGGTACACAGACAACAGACAAGGATATATAAGAACTAAAAACACCATTGTGTGAGTCAGCTTTTTGTGACTGTGACCAAAATACCTGATGGAACAATTTACAGGAGGAAAAGTTTATTTGGGGCTCATGGTTTCAGAGGGTCAATCCATACTCAGGTTACTCCATCACTCTGGGCCTGAGGTGAGTGAGACAGAACATCATGGTGGAAGGGCATGGCAGAGGATGGCTGCTCAGCTCATGACATCCAGAAAGCAGAGGGAAGCCCGGGATAAGATGATCCCCAAGGTCATGCCTCCAGTGACCTGCTTCCTTCACTCACACCCCACCTCCCCAGCCCTACCACCTAATAGTCCGTTCAGCTCTCATAATATAATCATTCCACCTCTGAACACTCCTGCACTTCGTGACACTTGAACTTTTGGGGGGATACCTTATATCCAAACCATAAAAACCACCACATAACTGATTTCAAGGGACATTTACAGAACATTTTACTGAACAACAAAATACACATTATATACAAATGCACATAGAACATTTGCAAAAGTATGGATTATATCCTATTTTAATACAAACCTTACAAGTTTGAAATAGTTGGAATCATATAAATATGTCAACTGACACAATGGAATTAACTTAGAAATCAATAAAAGAAAAAAATAAGATCTCCAAACATTAGAAATTAAACCACATTTCTAAATAATCCTTAGTCCAAAGAGGAGGTCTCAAGGAAAATTCAATAAATATTTTAAGCTGAAGGAAAATGAAAATACATGACATATCACATTTTGTGAAATTCAGCTAAAATAGCAGTGCTTTAAAAAGAATAAAGATCTCAAGTCAATAATCTTAAGTTTCTATAAAAAGAAACTACAAAAAGAAAACAAGCCCCAAACAAGCAGATAATTAATATAGGAGCAGGTCAGTGAAACTGGAAACAGAAAACCAATGAAGAAAATCTTTAAAACAGAAAGCTTGGTCAAGAGCAATAAAACTGAGAAAACTTAAATCAAGACTGATGAGGAAAAGGAGGAGATGACACAAATTATCAATATCAACAATAAGAGAGGATATCACTACAAACCTTGCAGGCATTAAGACAATAAGACAAACATGTTGTTTCATTTCTTCTTTCCAGTCTGTCTGTCTTTTCTTTCTATCTCTTGCTTTACACACTGGTTAAAACTTCCAGTGTAAGGTAGTACACCTATTAGAATGGCTAAAATTTAAAACACCAGTCATCCCAAATGCTAACAGGAACTTGGAGCAACTAGAATTCTCATTCATTGTTGAGGAGAATGAAGAATGATATAGCATTTTGGAAAATAGTTTGGCATTTTCTTATAGTTTAATGTATATATTTAGATCATCTGGCAATTTCATTCCGAGGAATATACCCTAGAAAAATGAAAATTTAACATTCAGATATAAACCTTTACACATAAATGTTTATATCAGTTCTATCATAATTTTCCAAAACTGGAATCAACCCAAAATATCCTTTAACTGGTGAATGAACAAATCAACTTTCACACATCCACACGATGGAATACTGTTTAGCAATAAAAAGGAATGAATCCTTGCAACAAGTGGATAAATCTCAAAGGCATATCCCATGTGAAAGAAGCCAGCCTCAAAATGTGGTGTCCTGTATTATTCTATTTATGTGACAATCTTGAAAAACAAAAAGTAATCAGAGGGTGTGACTACAAAGGATAGTATGAGACGTTTTGTTCAGGGTAATAGAACTATTTCAAATTTGCAGGCAAATGGATGAAATTGGAGAATATCATGCTAAGTGAGATAAGCCTATCTCAAAAAACCAAAGGTCGAATGATATCGCTAATAAGTGGATGATGACACATAATGGGGGGTGGGAGGGGTTAGAGTTTAGGGTTAGGGAGGGGGCAAGAATGGAGGAAGGAAGGACTGTATAGAGGGAAGAGAGGGGTGAGAGGGGTGGGGGAAGGGAAAAAATAACAGAATGAATCAAACAACATTGCCCTATGTAAATTTATGATTACACAAATGGTATGCCTTTACGCCATGTACAAACAGGGAAACGAGATGTATCCCATTTGTTTACAATTAAAAAAAAAAAGAACTATTTCAATCCCAGTTGCAGTGGTGGTACACGAATCTCTACATGTGTTAAATTTCTTAGAATGGAGCACAAATCAATTTTGTATTATGTTGAGTAAAAAGTAAAATTTCTGCAAAAATCCTTTGGTAGACAATGATCTCTTTATAGACAATTTTTAATGCATCTTTCAAATGATCTTTCATATAAAAATAAAGAATATTTAGTCTATTTTGGAGATCTATAACAATAATCTTCATTTCTAAAAATGTTTAAAAACCTGCCTAGAACTTAAAAAGATAAAGATTCCATCCAAACAGTATTAAGAATTCAGTGATATTGTATTAATTTTATGTTAATTATTGATTAATCAGTATTATCAGATGGTCTAGACATGTTATATAAAGATGAAGTAAATTTTATTTCTTGAATTAGAATCTAGTTCTCAGAAATGTACACGTCATCTTTAAATGAATTATTTCCATTGGTCAAGAAATGAAAAATAGCTCCTTGAGCTTTAGTGAGAATTACAGATTTTACAGTTACTTTTTCATTTTCAACCTTTCTTCCTAAGAACGAAACAGGTCCCATTTTTATTGTCTTTTTGTCAGTTTTCGTTCCCAGCTTGCAAGTTTAATGTTCAGAAGAGCAAGGAAGGAACAGGAAGGGTGGTAATGTGGAAGATGGGAATCAGGAACAGCTTTACCATGGAGGCCACCTTTTGTGGATCTACTTTGGGTAAGGCCAGGTGTTCTCACAGCCCCACAGAGCATTAAACCAAAAATATGTATTTTCAATGTAAAATTAATAGTACAGTTGATCTGGTAGTTAGTTAGCTCATTCTTCCCATGTGAACATATGCTGATATTTAGTCAATATCTATATATGGAATGAATAAACTTCCACTATAAGGTATCTCTATTTTCATTTCCCTTTTCTTATTTAAAAAGGAATGTTTGACATGTTGTGTGTAGAATAATTGGTTGTTTCATAAAATAATCTTTAAATACTTGTTTTTTTAAAGAAGATTTCTATATATTTTTAAATGGGGGTTTCTGATGATTTCAAGACAAAGCAATGCACATACCTAAAAATGGTGGAAATATTCTTATTGAATTTGGTCCTTCAAAAGCAAAAAGAGACTGCTATGGGGTGTGTGTGTGTGTATGTGTGAATTTATATTTAAAAGGAAACACTTGAGTCCGTTAACTAAATATTAAAATGTGCTTTGTAGTCTCATGTAAGAAATCTTTTAGTCACATCTAACACATATTAATGCACTTAAAATACTGTAGATTATTTTTTATTTTAATTGTTTTTTAAATTTTAATTATTTGTCACATTGTTGGACAATGTATCTACTCAAAGGAAAATGGTAGAAATTCACATAAATGATTTCTGGTTAGTTTTGTTTTGTTTTGTTTTCTCAGTACTGGGGATGGAACTCAGGGCCTTGTGCTTGCAAGACAAGCACTCTACCAGCTGAGCTATCTCCCCAGCCCTCTGGTAGAACATTATTCATGATGATGAAAACATTCTCTCATAAAATCTTGATCCGCTTTTTTCAGAGTGATTACTAATACTTTTTATAACTTGAAACAAATATTACAGAAGTGTCTAACTGAATTTTCTTTTCCCTTGCAACATAAACTAATCTGTGTTAAAATAAGGAAAAGCAGTAGCTTAGGTTTTTTTTTTTTTTTTTTCCTTTCAGCATTGGAGTAGATTGCTTTATCTTTATTTTTAACTTTAATGTGATAAGCAGTTAAATAACCTGCCCCAGAGAGGAAAATCCAAAAGATAGGATATGGGATCATATCAATGTTTGTTCACATCATTGCATTTTAGACCTGCTTGCTAAGGAAAAGTGAACTCATCCTCAAGGGCAGATAAACTTATTGATGTTTTAGGTAATAAACGAGGCACTCATTTCAGCACAAAAGACTTGGAGTCAATGGGCTACCATTTTTGTGATTCTCTCTTGGACTATTGTGATCCCGATCGGAGCAAGGTAAGCCAAGAGCGCTTGATAAAGAATCAGATTCTAGCCTATCCGATAATACAACCAGCCCATCAACTTACAGCAGTTTTTTCCTTTTAATGTCCTAAACCCATGATCTGGAAGTTTTGTTATTGTTGTTTGTTTGTTTGTTTGTTTGTCATATTTAATGTCCCGGTAACTGTTATTCCAGGTGCCTATAAATATTCAATTAGTTTGATTAGGAAGTAAAAAAAAATATTTTTTTAGCACAGCAGATTGAACCCAGTGCATGCTAGACAAGTGCTCTACCTCTGAGTTACATTCCCTAGCCCTTTCTTAATATTTTATCTTATATTGAGGTTGAGTTTGGCTAAGTTGTCCAGGCTGGCCTCGAACTTACAATTCTCCTTCCTCAGCCTCCCAAGTATCCAGGATTATAGACATGTACACAGCATGAAGCAATTATTTCATAATGAACTCATTTATAATTTTTCTCTAGTATTATCAGTGCCTGAAAGAACTAGAAGAAATGGAAAAACATATGAGCTTGGAAAAATCCTATGAAGATTCAGATACTTCTCTAATAGAAATTACATTGGATCTAGAGTCTAGGTAAGTCAGTACTGTTGAACTAATGCAATTTGTTATATTGTTTTACTATGCTCTTTATAATAATACTAGGATATTGTTGTCAATTCCACACTGAGAATTCCAACTATAAGCAGGGGGCAGATTTTTCAGTGCACCTGATTTTGTCCAGACTACATCTGACTTTAGTTAATTTACTCTTTTATTCAAATGAGCATTGTTATGCACAGTGTACTTTATGTGAAAGACATACCAAATTTTGTTTGCTTTCTCTCTTTTAGACTTTGTTAAAACATTTTATGTTCACAGCAAAATTGAGTAGAAAGTACAGAGATTTCCAAATTGCCCCCTACCTCCACACACACATAGCCTTTCCCATCACCAACATCTCCCCACCGCAGTGGTATGTATGTTATCATTGATGAGTTTATATTGATATGTCCTTGTCACTCAAAGTCCATTCTTAAATTAGGGTTCACTCTTGGTGTTATAGATCCTATATTTTTGGACAAATTTATAATGATATGTATCCACAATTAAAGTATCATACAGAGTATTTTCACTGTATGGGTTCACTTCAGAGTTCACCTATCCTTTCCTGCCCTCATCCCTAACTCCTGGAAACCTTAGATCTTTTCAGTTGTCTCTATAGTTTTGTCTTTTCCAGAATGTCATTTGGTTAGAATTGCACAGTATATAGCCTTTTCAAACTGGCTTCTTTCAATTGATAATATGCATATAAGTTTCATTCACGTCTTTTCATGGCATAATAACTCATTAGCACTCAATAATATTCCATTATCTGAATATACCACAGTTTATTCACTGTCTTACTGAAGGACAGCCCAATTGCTTCACAGGTTAGGCGATTGTGAATAAAGCAGCTATAAACATCCATTTGCAGGTTTTTCAGTGGATATGTTTTGTATCCTTTGGGTAGATATCAAGAAGCATGAATGGCCATGTAAGAGTATGTTGTTTGTTTTTTGTTTTCTTTTCAGCATTGGAATAGATTGCTTTCTCTTTATTTTTAACTTTAATGTGGTAAAAACAGTTAAAAAAAATCTACCCTTGTAACAATAATTTTAAGCATACAATATATTAGCAGAACTCTGCAGTTTATTCATCTTTCTTAACTGAACTTTTATGCCTGTTGATAACTCCCACTATCCTACCTCAGCTCCTGGTAACCATCATTCCATTGTTTGATTCTATTAGTTGGACTATTTTACATATTCCGTATTAGCGGAATCATTCAGATTTGTGTTTCTGTGACTGACTTATTTCACTTAGTGTAATTTCCTCAGGGTTCGTTCATATTGTCACATACTGGAGTGTTTCCTTCTCTTTTAAAGCGGGGCAGTATTCCACTGTATTTCATGCCACGTGTTATTTGTCTGTTCATCTGTTTATACATACTTGGGCTGTTTCCACATCTTGGCTGTTATAAACAGTGCTGCACTAAGCATGAGAGTGCCGATCTCTCTTCAGGCTCTAGGTTTCAGTTCTTTCAGATAAGCACCCAGAAGCAGAATTTCTGGATCATGTGGTAGTTCTATTTTTAGTTTGCTGAGGAACCTCAATACTACTTTCGATAGCAGCTTCGCCATCTTGCGTTCCCTCCAACGGTGTACAAGGTTCCAGTTTCCCTACATTCTCACCAACAGTTGTTGTCTTTTGTTTCTTAATAACAACCATCCTAACAGGTGTGAGGTAAAATTTCATTGTGTTCTTTATTTGCATTTCCCTGAATATCAGTGCTGTGGAGTATCTTTTCATATGCTTCTTGGCCATTTCTGTGTCTTCCTTGTTGAAATGTCTTTTCAAATACTTAGTCCAGTTTGGTTATGGGGTATTTTTGGCAATTAAGTTGTAGAAGTTCCTTAGGGTTTTAAGATTAATCCTTTATCAGATGTACAATTTGCCTTTTCTCTGTTTTTTCTTTTTAGTTTGATATAGTTTAGCTCATTTATTTTTGTCTGTGTTGCCTATGTTCTTAGGGTCATATCCATAAAATCATTGCCAAGATCAGTACCATGGAGCTTTGCCTTTGTGTTTCTCCTAGGAGTTTTATAGTTTCAAATCTTTCCTTTAAGTGTTTAGTTCATTTTAAGTTCTTTTTTTATATAGTACAAGGGTCCAGTTTCTTTTTTTCTTTTTTTGGGAGGGGTGTGGCGCGGTAGGCAAGGCAAACCTTTACTTCTGCCAGAGGGCGTGCTACAATCTGGCTAGCAAGGGTGCCTGGGCGTGCAGTAGGCCTGTTTACATACCTAAGCCCTGGCTGGAATACTCAGAGGTACAATCTATGTGATGGGGTAATTTTAGATTTAGGACTGGTAGAAGGGAAAGTCTACTACAGTTGGATCCAATTAAGGCTGAATATTATCTTTTGAAAATGGAAGGGTCTACTTTCATTCTTCTGCTTGTGGATATCCAGTTTTCCCTACATTATTTGTTAAGGAAACTATTCTTTCTCCATTGTATATCCTTGACACTCTTGTTGATTATCAGTTTACCATATATGGGCAAATTTATTGGGGGTTTCTAGATTCTATTCCAGGGTTCTGGATGTCTGTAGCTTTATTATAATATAATTTGAAGTCAGGAAAAATGATGCCTCCAACTTTGTTCTTTTCCTAGATACTTAAGATGTAAAGTTAGGTTGTTTAATTGAGATCATTAATGTGATCGTTCATCACAATAAATTTCCCTCAGTATTGCTTTTGCTATATCTCACAAATATTGGTATGTTGTGTTTTCAATTTTGTTTTTCTTTAGGTATGTTTTAAATTCCTTTTTGACTTTTCCTTTAACCCAATAGATCATTCAAAGGCATGCCATTTAATTTCTATTTATTTGTGAATATTTCAGTTTTCCTTCTGTTATTGATTAATTTTCTATTCTATTGTGATCAGCATGATACTTGGTATTATTTCAGTTTTCTTAAATTTGTTAAGACTTGTTTTGTGACCCAACATGATCTGCTATAAAGAAAGTTCATGTGTACTTAGAAGATGTGGATTCTACTGCTATTGAGTGAAATGTTCAGTGCATATCCATTAGATCCATTTGATCCATGGTATTGTTCAAGTCCTCTGTTTCCTTACTGATCTTCTGTTTGGTTGTTCTATCCATTATTGAAAGTGAGATATTAAAGCCTCCTACTATTATTATATTGCTTCTATTTCTCCCTCTAGTACGTAAAGTTGCTTTATATATTTAAGTACTCTTAACGTTGAATGTGTATGTGTATGCACACAAGGTATGATGGATGTGTGTGTATCCACCGTATCTTCCTGATAGATCAACCCTTTTATACTTACATAATATTCTTTGTCTCTTGTAATAGTTTTTTAGCTACATTAAAATTTTAATGTCTTTACAATAAAATAGCATAATATTAATAGGCTAGACAGAAATTGAAAGAATATGTTTCAATATATATATATAAACAAGAAATTATTGCTATATAAAGCAAACAAAGTAAAAGATAAATAATAAATGGAAAACTACAAAATATATGAACTGATAATTCACAAAGGAGAAAAACAAAAATATATTAAAAGATACTCAACCTCATTATTAACCAGGGAAATGAAATAAACAACAAAATATCATTTCAATCATTTTATGATAGTTTTTGACCTAGTCTACTTTGTCTGGTGTAAGTATAGGTACCCCCACTCCATTTGGTTACTATTTGCATAGGATATCTCTTTTGGATGTATTTACTTTCAGCCTATGTGTGTCCTTTAATCTAAAGGAAATTTTTGTAGACAACATGTAATTGGGTATTATTTTTAAATCCATTCAGTCACTCTGTGTCCTTTGGGGAGTTTAACCCATTTAAATTTAAAGTAATTATTGATAGGGAAGGATTTACTGTTGAAATTTTGTTGATTGTTTTCTATTAGTCTTGTGGTTTGGTCTTCCCTCTCTCCAAATTGTTTTTAGTGCTGTCATTGCCCACAGAGGACTGACACTTTTATAGAGAGGACATAAAAGTACTATAATATTAGTGAATAAAACAGTATAAAATTCAATGCTAAGGAAATATTGTTGGAAGAAGGAAGGTATTGATTTTAGAACAGTTTCTATAGGAAAGGTAGAATAAATGTTTTATTCTTCCTTGTATTTATACAGTTTCGAATTCTGAAACTTCCGCTGGTGACTAATACATTTATTTGCAGATAGTATCATTTTCAACTCATGGATTTGTTCATATTTGACATGTTCTAATCATTTACAGTTATTATCATTCTAATGCTCAAATTTCCTCAAATCTAGTCAGTAGAAGATGCTTTAAGTTGACCTATATCTTTTTTTTTTATTGCAAACAAATGGGATACATTTTAATTCTCTGTACATGGAATAAAGGCATACCATTCATGTAATCATAAATTTACACAGGGCAATGTTGTTTGATTCGTTCTGCCATTTTCCCCTCCCCCCCCAACCACTCCCACCCCTCTTTTCCCTCTATACAGTCCTTCCTTCCTCCATTCTTGCCCCCCTCCCTAACCCTAACCCTAAACCTAACCCTAACCCTAACACTAACCCCTCCCCCCCCCATTATGTGTCATCATCCGCTTATCAGCGAGATCATTCGTCCTTTGGTTTTTTGAGATTGGCTTATCTCACTTAGCATGATATTCTCCAATTTCATCCATTTGCCTGCAAATGCCATAATTTTATCATTCTTTATGGTGGAGTAATATTCCATTATATATATATATATAATGTGATATGTATATATATCACAGTTTCTTTATCCATTCATCAATTGAAGGACATCTAGGTTGGTTCCATAATCTGGCTATGGTGAATTGAGCAGCAATGAACATTGATGTGGCTGTATCTCTGTAGTATGCTGATTTTAAGTCCTTTGGGTATAGGCCAAGGAGTGGGATAGCTGGGTCAAATGATGGTTCCATTCCAAGCTTTCTGAGAAATCTCCATACTGCTTTCCAGAGTGGTTGCATTAATTTGCAACCCCACCAGCAATGTATGAGTGTACCTTTTTCCCCACATCCTTGCCAACACCTATTGTTGTTTGTGTTCTTGATAATAGCCATTCTAATTGGGGTGAGATGGAATCTTAGGGTAGTTTTGATTTGCATTTCTCTTATTACTAGAGATGTTGAACGTTTTTGCATATATCTGTTGATTGCTTGTAGATCTTCTGTGAAGTGTCTTCATTTCCTTAGCCCATTTTTTGATTGGGTTATATTTGTATTCTTGGTGTAGAGTTTTTTGAGTTCTTTATATATTCTGGAAATTAGTGCTCTATCTGAAGTACGAGTGGCAAAGATATTCTCCCACTCTGTAGGCTCTCTCTTCACATTGCTGATAGTTTCCTTTGCTGAGAGAAAGCTATTTAGTTTGAATCTATCCCAGTTATTGATTCTTGCTTTTATTTCTTGTGCTATGGGAGTCCTGTTAAGGAAGTTTGAACCTAAGCCAACAAGGTGAAGATTTGGACCACTTTTTCTTCTAGAAGATGAAGGGTCTCTGGTCTGATTTCAAGGTCCTTGATCCATTGTGAGTTGAGTTTTGTGCAGGGTGAGAGATAGGGGTTTAGTTTCATTCTGTTGCATATGGATTTCCAGTTTTCCCAGCACCATTTGTTGAAGAGGCTATCTTTTCTCCATTGCATATTTTTGGCACCTTTGTCTAGTATTAGAAAATTGTATTTATTTGGGTTTGTGTCCGTGTCCTCTATTCTGTACCATTGATCTACCTGTCTATTTTGGTGCCAATACCATGCCATTTTTGTTACTATTGCTTTGTAGTATAGTTGAAGTTCTGGTATTGCGATACCCCCTGTTTCATTCTTCCTGCTAAGGATTGCTTTAGCTATTCTGGGTTTCTTATTCTTCCAGATGAATTTCATGACTGCTTGCTCTATTTCTATGAGGTATGTCATTGGGATTTTAATTGGAATTGCATTGAATCTGTATAGCACTTTAGGTAGTATGGCCATTTTGACAATATTAATTCTGCCTATCCAAGAACATGGGAGATCTTTCCATCTTCTAAGGTTTTCTTTAATTTCTTTCTTTAGTGTTCTGTAGTTCTCATTGAAGAGGTCTTTCACCTCTTTTGTGAGATCAGTTCCCAAGTATTTTATTTTTTTCAATGCTATTATGAATGGGGTAGTTTTCCTAATTTCTCTTTCTGAAGATTCATCATTTATGTATAAAAATGCATTGGATTTATGAGTATTGATCTTGTAACCTACTACTTTACTGAATTCACTTATGAGTTCTAAGGGTTTCCTGGTGGAATTTCCAGGTTTCTCTAAATATATAATCATGTCATCAGTGAACAGGGATAGTTTGAGTTCTTCTTTTCCAATTCGTATCCCTTTAATTTCTTTGGTTTGTCTAATTGCTCTGGCCAGAGTCTCAAGAACGATGTTGAATAGAAGTGGTGAAAGAGGGCATCCCTGCCTTGTTCCAGTTTTTGGGGGGAATGCTTTCAGTTTTTCACCATTTAGAATGATATTGGTCATGGGCTTAGCGTAGATGACCTTAACAATATTAAGGAATGTTCCCACTATCCCTATTTTTTCTAGTGTTTTGAGCATGAAGGGATGCTGTATTTTATCGAATGCTTTTTCTGCATCTATCAAAATAATCATGTGATTCTTAACTTTAAGTCTGTTGATATGGTGAATGACATTTATTGATTTCTGGATGTTGAACCAATCTTGCATCCCTGGGATAAAACCCACTTGATCGTGACGCACTATCTTTTTAATATATTTTTGTATGCGATTTGCTAAAATTTTGTTGAGAATTTTTGCGTTGATGTTCACTAAGGATATTAGTTTGAAATTTTCTTTCCTTAATGTGTCTCTGTCTGGTTTAGGTATCAGGGTGATATTGGCTTCATAGAATGAGTTTGGGAGGGTTCCCTCCTCTTCTATTTCATGGAATACTTTGAGGAGTATTGGAATGAGCTCTTCTTTAAAGGTTTTGTAGAACTCAGCTAAGAACCCATCTGGTCCCGGACTTTTCTTTGTTGGTAGGCTTTTGATGGAAGCAAGACCATACATAGTAATAGGCAAAAACATGTGAAGCAGACTTCACTACAATAAAAAGACTAACTGAATATTTTTTAAAAAAGAGAGAAAAAATAATCATAGGTACCTGAAGAAAGCTTATAGCTGGACCTGAGAAGGAAAGTAAAATAAATAAAATCCTTTGAGGTTTAAATTGCAAGTACACATATGCAGTTTTTCAAATAAAAAATTTCTTTTATAACTGCTAGGAAACAATATGTGTTTCAAACATCTAAATAAGAGAAAATTATTTGATTTAAAAGAATTGATGTGCCAGGCATTGTGGTGAACCCCTGTAATCCCAGTGACTCTGGGAGGCTGAGGCAGGAGGATCACAAGTTCAAAGCCAGCCTCAGCAACTTAGCGATGCCCTAAACAACTGGGTGAGACCATGTCTCTAAATAAAATACAAAAAGGGCTGGGACTGTGTCTCGGTGGTTAAGCACCCCTGGGTTCAATCCCCAGTACCAAAAAGAAAAAAAAAGTATTGATGTATTTGATTTGTAATTGAAAATGTTTCTTTATAAAGCAAAATATTTAGTGGTACTAAAACAAATAATATTTTATGATTAGGTTATGAAATAGTAAAGCAAAGCTAAAACAGCTTTGAAAATTATCTTGCTTAATGACAAAATATTTTCTAGTGCACTTTCACTCAGATATGATAAACTAGCTATGTAATTTCTTAGCCAAAAAGGACAAATTTAAATAATAAATAATAATAACATGCTTTAAAACATAAGTATGTATTTATCTTATTGTATATATGAAAATAACCCGTATACACATGTGTACATATTTACTTATTTATTTCTGAGTACAATCTAGACAGTTTTATTTCTTACTTACCAATCTGACTTTTTATTTGTTATTCTTGTCTAACTGCATTAGCTAGGACCTTCAGTTTAATATTGAACAGAAGTTCTGGAAGGGGCCGTGCCTGCCCTGTTCTGTCTTTGCACAAAAGCATCTAGTTTCTCACCATTAAGTGTGAGGAACACATACATCCTAGGCAAGTGCTCAACCACCGAGCAATTTCCCCGGCCTTTTTTAAAATTTTATTTTATTTATTTGTTTATTTGTTTTGACAAGTCTTGGTAAGTTGCCCAGACTGGCCTTGAACTTGCAATTCCTCAACTTCAGCCTCCCTAATAACTGGGACTCTAAGCATGTATCACTGCATCCAGAAACAAATGAATTTTTAAAATGCCACCAAAACATTCTATAAACAAAATTATTATTTTTATAGTAGCCGAGGCTCTGACAGTTCGGAATTCAATGACTCTCAGACATATCTTCTCAAGGTAACTTCTCAGGTATAATTAAAAATTTTTCTTATAATATGGGTATGCTATTTAGGTCATTCTTCTTATTGTGACTAACAATCTGGAAAATGTTTGCAGTTATGTAATTATTACATAATAATGCTTCTGATTATGTGCATATCTTTAAATAATAGAATTTTTTAACTTCAGGTTTTTTTCTCACACACTTTATAGATACTAATGGTTAAGATTCAGAGAGATTAAATTGCTTCTCAAAAACCACACCGTTTTTTAGTGAAAAGTGGCAGCCTGACATATATCACCTGATTACTAGCCAATATTCATTTACACATTTATTACTTAAATGCATATTGTGCTCCAACTATAGAGTTGTAGCACTGGACACTGTTTGTGTATGTGCTGGGGACAGAGCAGTCAACAAATGAGACAGAAATCTTTCCCTTTGTTATCTTATATTCTGATTGGGAGAGACACAATAAATAAGATAAATAAGTAAAATACCTGACATGTTACATGGGATTGGTGCCTAATGGAAATTCTAGCAAGAAGAGGAATAAGCAGTTTGGGTGGACATTGCAGTTTCGGAGGGGGTTATCAAAATGAAGACATGACTAAGGAAGTGGGGGAACAAACCAAGCAAGATACTAGGTTAATTAGCTACTTTCTGCTTAGCAAACTTTAAAACCTCAGTGACTTAAAACAAACATTTTTTCACTCATGGGGTCTGCAGGTTGTTTATGCTAGACTTGGATAGGGTCAGCTGGTCAGGTTGAGTCCAGTTACATCTCACATGTTTCTTATTTTCCTTGGATGAGAGATTACTCAAGGAAAAATCCAATGGTGAAAACCCAGTAAGTGGGACAACCAATCAATATAAGCCTGTTTAAAACTACATTTTCTCCTGGCAACCATATGTCATATTACAACCACCTGATAGCATATTCACTAACATTCCATTAACCATTATAAGTCATATAATGAGGCCCAACATCAAAAGATTTGTTGAAGTATACTCCAACAAATGGAGTATGCCACAAAGTTACATGGTAAAGGATAGGGGGAATACATAATTCTATTATAGAGGAATAAAAAATTGGAAATAACAATACAACATTCCAGCTTTCACCTTCTGGATATCTAGAGTACTTAGTTGTACTTAGTAGGATGAAAAGGAACAGGACTTATCATCTTCTAGGAAGTAAGTCTTAAGATAGTTTTATGTCTGTATGTATATATATATATATATATGATCATTGATGTGTTGATTATAAATTGATTTTAAATATGAATATTTTGCCTAGATAAAAACCAAGAAAAAATGTCTGAAAACAAAAAAGGAAAGGAATTCTACCATGGCAAGCCACCAGAATGCCAGAGAAGAGGTAAGACTTAATTAATCTGGTTGTTAAGAGGCTTTTTAAAAAATATAAATGCAAGAGAATGGCAGGTTATTTTCTCTTATGCTTCTTATACCACAATTTTCCTCAAGAAAGTTTAATGATTAAAATTAAATTGCAGGTAATTGCAACCAAAGGTGGGAGCTCCCTTCTACCCAGACCCTATTAGAGGGATGGAGGTTTTACCTTGAGTGCTACACCACTGACCATACTGGGGCCCTAATTACCCTTGCCTTGGCCAGTAAAGTGATGGTTCCATACTAGAGAAAGCAAGTGGAGAGGCCTGTGGCTCCTGCCCTCTTTCCACCTAATGCACAGCTCCTAAAGCAATGGCATTAGTCAGAAGACTGCCATTGTCTCTACCCCCAGTTCCAGATCCAAGGCTTCAATATTTTTTCTCAGGGAGAACCAGTTCAAAAATCAGATAACTTCCTAATCTCTTTCCAAAAGAATTAACTTCAAATACAGCAGGGGTTAGAGAAGTCCAAACTTAAGGGCAACCAGCCAAGATTGGTGGATTTATTGCAGATGTCAGCTAAACTGTGTTGGAAATTGGACAAGTAGGAAGAACAGCACTTCCAGGGCACACCCCCAGTGGACCCCCTCCTCCAGCCACACCTCACTTGCCTGTAGTTACCACCAGTCTAGGTTACAGCTCTCATAGTCTAATCATTCAACCTCCAAATATTTCTGCATTAACAGGAGCTTTGGGGGAACACCTCATATTCAAACCTTAACATTCTTCCTCACCCAGTGTTAGCATCTGCCATAAATCTACTCAACATCATGAAACTGACACTGGTGTAGTCCACAAATCTTACTTAGATTATGAGTATGTAAGATAAGTAAGCATTCATTTGGGCACCAATGCACATGCACATGTGTGCATATGATACAGTTCTGGGTAATTCCATCACATTTATGCTGCAACTATAAGCACACTCAAGACACCGACTGCCTCATCACCACAAGGCTCTCTCATGCCACTAGTTTATAGTCATCTTGTTCCTTTCCCTCATAATTTTAAATCCCAGTGTATTAGCTTTTTGTCACTGTGACCAAAATACCTGACAGAAACAACTTAAAGTAGGAAAAGTTTATTTCGGCTCACAGTTTCGGAGGTTTCAGTCCATGGTCAGCTGGCTCCATTGCTGTGGGCCTGAGGTAAGACAACATGATGGTAGAAGGACATGGGAGAGGAAAGCTGCTTAGCTCATGACAGCTGGGGAGTAAGGAGGGAGGGCAAAATAAACCTTTCCAGGGCACACTCTGAGTGACCTACTTCCTCCAGCTAGGTGCTACCCTCTCCACAGTCCATTCAGCTATTAAATGGATTAATTAATATACTGATGAGGTCAGAACCAATCATTGCCTATAAGCCCCCCTTCTGTACCTTGCTATGTTGAGAACCATGCTTTCAACATGAGACTTTGGGGACATTCCAAATCCAAACCATAACTCTGGGAAACCACCAATCTACTCTAAATTCTAGAATTACATTATCTCAAGAATGCTGTATGAATAAAATTTTAAAATTCTTTGGTAAACAAACCCTCTAATTATTCTGTCTTATTTGCAGGTATGTGTAATATTGGAAGAATATATTTACTTAGTTCTCATAGACACAGCCACATAGTGGCATTCCTCATTATCCAAATTATATTTAATGCAAAATGATATACTGCTTTATACTAAATGCTCATGTATTTGATTTCTTTTTTGATTGGAGCTTTAAAATTATTATAAAATCATGATCTATATTTAATTATAACTATTTTCACATGGAAAATAATTGTCAAATACTTTTAGAAAGTTGCATACCATTCTGAATTGGCCTATGAGTTAATAGAAGTTCATAGTCACTGCCTAGAATTTCTTTTCTAGTTATCATTGACAAAAAGAGTGAACAATCTCATTTTAACTCAGGTAAAGGACTGGAAAACAACTTAATATATGATTCTGAATTTACTATTTCTTAATTGTTTGCTCATAAGACATCAATATGTTCCTAAAATAACTTTAGTAAGTTATTTTTTTAAAGTACTATAGTTAACTTTATTTTCTATCAAGACACTTTTGGTCGCTGATTTTGAAGAGTTTAAGCAAAAATCATTATAAATTACTATGGAATACTAGGAATTACTATGGAATACTATGGATTACTAGGAATCATAGGTTATGTTTCAAAGATCACTGGCCTGGTGATATTTTTCTGGGGGATGAGTATAATCATTTTTTATGGCTTGCAGCATCATTTCACTGGAGACATGAGTTTTAAAAATGACACCAAGAGTTCACTGAATCAAGTCTTACTCAAGTGAATTTTCTTTAGCCAGACTTTACCACTTGTCTCAAATTCTAGCAATTATATAATATCGCTATTTTTTGTATGATTTTTTTCTACAATATTTCTTTCCCCTTTCAATAATTAAGTTTTGATTTTTACTTTTTCACCCACTTCTATATAGTGTCTTTTTTTGCTGGAAATTATATCAAAAAAGAAATTGATTTTAGATTTTAACTCTATTTCATGTTTTTGTTTGTTTTGTGGGGTTTGGGCTTGTGTTTTTGATCTTTGACACAGGATCTTGCTATGTTGCCCAGGCTGGTCTCTATCTCCTGGTCGCAAGCGATCCTTCTTCCTCAGCCTCCCAAATAGCTGGGACATGTCCTGCTTCAACTCTGTGTCATAGTCTGCTTTTACTGAGTAGTTGATATGTATTACATGTCGGCATGTTTTCAATTCCTTTTTCCCTCCTCAAATGCTTTTGGAAAATTATAACATCCATACATATAGATAAATAAAAAAGTTTGGAAACATTTAAAATATTTTTACTGTCACATAATTTGTGATTTGTAGACTCAATATTAGCAGACGTGATTACAGTGTGTATCTCTTTTAGTCCACCTGGATTCATATTGGCATGTCCTTTCAAGACAGAAAGCAGTATCATATCTTCATGCTCTTCCTTTCTTTGGACTTCTTTATGAGCTTCAAAAAAATATTTTTCATCTGTTGTATATAAGCACAGTTTAGCAATCTATTCATAGATTTTCATATAATTTTATTTATTTTCATCCATTTCACACTCTCAATCTTTAAACAAGTGATGTTATAACCACACTTTTTTGTCTCTTTCTCACTATGTATATTCTATGTGAAGTGGAAACTTTCTGAACTCCCTTTAGCAGTAAAAAAAAAAAAAAAACAACAAAATTTTATTTTTTTCATTGATGTAGGAGAAAACTCGTGTTATAAAAGATATTGAAAGTTCAGATTTGTGACATATTCTTGTCTAGTTTAAACCTAAAAAATAAAATGAGAAACGTTTGTTGAAAACCCACCATATCATAAATCATATAGGAAATATACCCCACTTTCATGTTGATAATATAGTATTGTTTTCCTTCTGATTCTCTATTCCATTAGGTTTATGGTAGAGAACATGTACTGCAAAAACACAAAGAATCAAATTCTGATGTGAAAGGTAATGTTCTGCTTCACCTTGTCATAAACAATAGTACTTCTGTGCTTGCGACTGTGTTTGGCGCTGGAGGTATTAAGAAGCACAGGATAACCATTTCTTTCCTGCAGGGCCTCATCTTCTATCAGGGAAGAAAAGCAAGTAAATAAGCAGCAGGCTACAGGTGCAGGGCCGGGAGTTTGCAAGGGCTCCTAGGGAGCAGACAAAGCAGCGCCAGTTACATGAGAAGACAGAGATTTCTGAGGGATATTCCAAGGTTTTGAAAGGTTTTCCCCAAAGAGCGCATAGGGATGTAATGTTTTAAAAACCATATTCTTCCTGAGATCATAGGGGTTGTCTTCAGGAGAGAATTTATAGACTGTTCATTCGCTTCTGCTACAAACCACTAAATCTGACGTGAATTGTTAACTGATATTCTAGCATCTCTGGTATTTTTGACTTAATTTCTATCATACTATCCTTAATTGTGGTCCTTTGGGGGAAAAACTTAAGTAATACTTAATTTTACCTAAAATACTTGATTAATTGTATGTATAGATCTATTAATTTATTATAAATATACACCACACCTATTTCCAAAAAAGATTTGAGGTAACCTGATTAAAATATACATTATATATTTGTATATATAATATGCATACAATATATATCCCATATCCATATATTCATATGGTTCCTGAAATAACAAATTAATTTAAAAATAGAAATGGAGATCAAAACCATACCAAGAAGAAAATTACTTCTATTATAATTAATATAGTTAATTCACCTGAACTTTATTCTTTCTAGTAGTGATCAATCAAGCAATTCAACTTTTGTAAAAAGTGTGTTGGACACAATACCTTTATTTTATTTATTTATTTTTATGTGGTGCTGAGGGTCAAACCCAGTGCGTCACCACGTTCTAGTCAAGCACCCTGCCACTGAACTACAACCGCAGTCCCAAGCAATTCAGCTTTTTATATGTAACTTTTATATACACATTTTTAAAAAATGTGATAACAAAAACTAGAAATAAACATAAGTGGAAGAAAGTAAAAATCACACTTTAGGATATTTATTTGAGACCTTTTTCTGTATTTATACACATAAACTCTACATAAATGAGCACTGGCCATGATAGACTAAGTCAAGGTTTCAACAACTAGAAATATGAAGTAATCTTTTTGTTAGCTTCCTTCACAATTTTTAACTGATTAACTTTATCTCTCCCCTACTCCATCCTGAATCCCTTGTAATTAATTTAGAACATCTCAAAATTTTTCTTTTATCAAAATATATTAAAAATCTAAGTACATGTTAAGATACCCCAGTGTTCATGAATGTGAAGATTTAATATTATTAAGGATATAGACTATTTAAATGTAGTACAGGAACATATGGGTTTTTATTGTTCATTCTATTTAGTTGTATATGATAGTAGAATGCATTTTGATTCATTGTACACAGAGTACAACTTTTCATTTCTCTGGTTTATGCGATGTAGATTCACACCATTCATGCAATCATATATGTACATAGGGTAATGATGTTTGTCTCATTCCACCATCTTTTCTTCCCCCCGCCCCCTCCCCTCACCTCATTTCCCTCTACAACAATCAACGAGGAACACATGGTTGTAGTTCCAATGTGAATAAACCTTGAAAATCATCATTTTTGTCCTATATTAAGAAAATATTAAATAAACTGAAAATCAATGACTTCTTGGATCCATCAGAGAACTGAGGCTTCCAGGTAAACTACCACCCTGAAATGTTACAGTTCATCTTTGACTTTACCTGTGAATTAACTGTTGTTCTTTATATCAAACTAGTGCCAGTTCAATCTGAATGTGCAAATCATGTTTTCAGAAAATGAAGAGGGAATTAAGTACAATACTAATGAGTTTGATGTCAGACATCACCATAAAAAAAGACGGAAGGAGAAAGTTAAATGATTATGTTATTTTTAATTACAGATAGAAGGATAGAAGCATATATATAACTAGATAACTAGTTAAGGAGATAATGAAGCATATTAGAGCCTATGGTACAATATGCAGAAAAGAATTTGGACCTGTGTGTGAAGGAAGATATCAAAATATAGTAGCATTGGCTAGAGTACTTAAAATGGAGTAGGAAGGCATGATTAAATCTGATCTCAGAACATCCAGAGTTGAACCTTTGAATTTGGCTGCAGACATGTTCACCCCCAGATGACAGTCATCAGACTGGACCAGATATTGTTTGTTAACCCTCTACTGACCTTTGGTACAACAGACCCAAACTACTCAGAGACTGAGACCACGCCCCAACCATTGGTTTTGTTTGTTTTGGTTTTTTTGGGTTTTTTTTTGCTGGGGTTTTGGGGTGGTGGATACCAGGAATTGAAACTCAGGGGCACTCGACCACTGAGCCACATCCCCAGCCGTATTTTGTATTTTTATTTAGAGATACAGTCTCAGAGTTGCTTAGTGCCCTTACTATTGCTATGGCTGGCTTTGAACTCTCCATCCTCCTGTCTCAGCTCCTGAAGCTGCTGGGACCCAACCCCTTTTTTACAAGTCAGCTTAACCTTTCCAGCACCATAATTCCTAACAAGTGACTAACAAGTAATTTTTAGCGGCACCCCCTCACACTCATGATTTAAAGCCACAGTTTTATACAATCTCGAAGCACTATTCTGGGTAATGATAACTAAATGTGTTTTTCCCAAGGCTCCACTTTGGCTCTACTTTCACCTTGGCTCCACTAATAAAACCATTTGTTCTCATAGGAGGTGTGTCTCAACTTGACTTTTAGGTTGACCTGGGCATCATGAAGGAATAGAGATGTAAGTACACAGGGAGACTAAATCTCATAAGTCCAGGATGAGACAAGCAGAACTAAATTAATGTATTTTCCCTCCTGCAAAATACCATTTCTCTATCAAAACATAGCTGGTGGGGTTGGGGATTTACCTCAGTGGCAGAGTTCTTGCCTAGTACTTACTGGCAAGGCCCTGGAGTCCAGTCCTCGGTCCTGAAAAAAGAGAAAAAAAAACTTCTGGTGAATCCACTTGGGCATACCACATGAATAATAGTTATCATACCATTTCCTTGATTGCTTCACGAAACAGAATAAAACTATATTTCCTTACTCATGGGTTGCCACTAAAATACCCTGTGGGTCAACAAAAAGGAAATTCTGATGACAGATATGCTGGTCTATTACAGTGTAAAGCTCATTTTATCAAATCTTACCAACCAAAATGTTTTCAACATTGTATCAAGTAATGTACTGAATCCTGATAACAGAAAGCATTCTCCTGGCTCTTATATATTTTGAGTTGAAAAATGGGGTTTCAAATAATCTCCATTTCTATGAAGTTTCTACAAAACCAAAGAAAACTTAAAAACAAATATTATTAATATTTTGTCCAAATACAAACTAGTTGTGCTCATCAATCTGTATTGATGGCAATGAAAATGTAAATTTTAGCATGTCCCAGTCATTAACTTTTTACCAAAGAAATTAAAAGACTCACCTAATAATGTCTCCCCACATCTTGTACTACAAGTGGGTGTTGATTTGCTAAACTGTGACATTCAGACTTTCATAATGAAGTTTTATGTCACATTTTAGTATCCTCAAAATATGAAATTTTTACTTATAGAAATGGAAGAAAAGAGCCTCCTTAGACGTGTATACAATAGCTATCTTTGTTGCTAGTCGTTGAGAAGATATCAAAATGTTGTTCTCCATTTAAATCACATCTTCAAATGTGGGGCAGAAAGGGAATATCCTTCTCTAATTTGGAATACTTTGAGGAGAAAGAATAGAGGAAAGAACTTCAGTGAAAACAATTTATATGTTGCTTCTCCAAACCTGAAAATCTTTGAAGAGGTTTTAAGGAGTCAAGAAAATTAACTGACTGTATCTGAGTTGATCATTATCAGGCCCAGGTTGTGACAAAAGCTCAAATGGTGAAACATGACTTCTTGAGGGGAAATAAGACTAAGACCTCAAAAAAATATGTCACTGGAAAGGAGCATACACATTAAGCACTAAAACTGTAATTTGTTTGGGAGCCTCTTTTAAGTTCAAATTATCTCAATGTTTAAAAAAAAGTGTTCCTCTGAGAAAGAGAAATTTAACTTCTGATGACAGTCAATGAGTTACCAATCTGCTGAAGGTTCTTTTGCTCAATTCACCACACAGAAATCACAAATCGGCAAAGTGCAGCTCCGTAGGAATTAGGAACTCTCAGTTCTTAGTGTTAGTGGCTCTCCCCTTTGCCTTTCTAGCAGCTGGAGCCTGCAGTTCCTTCTGCAGCTGGAATTAACAGCTCTCCCAGCAGCTTTTCCTGCAGCTCTCAGCAGCTAGTTATTCTCAGCGTTACCAACTCTGGTTACTGGCAGGTTTTGGTGCCAGCAAATTCAGTGCAACCATCTTAGCCCACTCTATTTGAGATAAAAATTATAAATAGGCAAAACAAAATCATTCAAAAGATATTTTATTAGGGCTTTTACTATAGCATAAGGGAAGCAGTACATAGACCTAGCCCATAAGGGAAAAGAGAAGGCTGCTTATGTAGACTAAAAATGTGGGCTCATGAATGCACACAGCATTCTGCTGGTGAATCACAGACTTTCTTGTTAGTTTTAGATAGGGAAGGGGTTTCTCATAGAATAGAATGGGGACACTTGAACCAGCTGCAGAGGGGCAGGGTCATAGGGAGGCTGTGAGGTAGGGCCATGTGGGATGGACTCAAGACTGAAACGTGCATGACCAAAACAAAAGTCTTCAGAAGAGGTTGTGGAAGTCTGATGTAGCTGTGGGCATTGGAGCAGTCACAGCTGTCAATGAAAGAAAAATCAGAAGTATCACTTGGGCATTGTCAGGCTCTTCTGTCTCAAATGCACTTCAGGGTGTCTAAAAATAATAGACATTTTAGATACAGACATCTACATAATGAATTTATAGACAGATAGTATCTGAACAACCAACAGTTCATCTGCAAAGCATATTGACATTTGAACTCCTGCTCTTATTAATAAGTAAGATCCTAAGTACTGCATGCTCAAAACATTTTTGTTTACAGGATATCTAACTTGATGTCATTACCATGGACTGACCAGTATCAGTGTTATATGGGCTTGATAAAAGCAGGACTACAAGTCAAATGGAATTTGATAGCCAGGTGCAATGGCACATGCCTGAAATCCCAGCAGCTCGGAAGGCTAAGGTAGAGGATCACAAGTTCAAAGCCAGCCTCAGCAATTTAGCAAGGCCCTAAGCAACTAAATAAGACCCTGCCTCAAAATTAAAAAAAAATTTTGTGGGGAGGGGTGCCAGGTATTGAACTCAGGGTCACTCGACCACTGAGCCACATCCTCAACCCTATTTTGTGTATTATTTAGACAGGGTCTCACTGAGTTGCTTAGCACCTTGCTTTTGCTTAGGATTGACTTTGAACTGTGATCCTCCTGCCTCAGCCTCCTGAGTCACTGGAATTACTGTCACATGCCACCACATCTGGCTCAAAATAGAAAATAGAAATCTTTTTAAAAAGGGCTGGTGATATCGCTTAGTGGTTAAGCACCCAAGTACTAAAAAAAAAAAAAAAAAAAAAGGAATTTGATGTTTGTGTGAATTCTGTTTTACTACTACATAAAACAAAGGAATGATATTTAAAAGCTGTAGGCAGTTAAGAGAAGTATTATTGAAAAATGAAACAACAAAAGCATCCTGCTGTATCATGGGACAGAAAAAATTGTTAGTTTTTATACAACATAAGTAATATCTATTTAATTAGCTCTCATAGTATTTACATTCAACTTTTAAAAGAATATACAATACTATGGCCTATAAAATTTAAATAATAAAGAGTTAAAGTCTATATCAGAGGAAAGGAGGGAGATATTATAAAAATATTCCACTTTCTCATGCATACTATTTGTTTAGTTCTACTAATGACAATTAACTGCCACTTTTAACTACTTATGGTTTTGCTTAAATAGTATCATGTATTAGCAAAGCAAATAATACAGAATGATGTATAATTTGAATCCCTAGTTTATCTTAATAATGTGTGTATAATTATTTATTACATCAATGTATTAAATTTGGGGGGATCTGGTATGTCTATGTCCCGAATTAGCTCTCTAAAAGGTTGGTCACTTTAGTGTACATGTAGGTATTCTTCATAGATCCAAACATACTCAATTATGAATTGTTAGACAGTTATGGTTAGGTATTTCCACCTTATCACAGTTTTCTATTCTCTGGAAACAGTTTAATCCAAAGGCTTCCAGATGAAATATGCACTCTTATATTTTATATATCTGAATGAGATGATAGTAGATTAATTGAAGATAATCTCAATTAAGCTAACCATTAAATACATAAATGAATTGAAAAAATAAACTATTATGTTTTGTTGATCTTAACACATAACCAGATATTTTATGGTATATTCTCTTTTATAGTGAAAATACCTGGACAAGCTCCTTCTTGGCTTCTAAAAAAATATTTGAGGTAGGAAAACTATACTTGATTTCATCTACCTAACTACCTTACTCATTTTCCTCTGTCTTGTAAGATTTTGGTTTTGAATTAAAGCAACAGGTTAAAGTGCTTTCTTATAACCTTGCTAATTGAATATCTTCTTGTATTCAGTTATTCCTAGTATCTGTGACTCAGTCACTTTCATACATATATGAGTACCCATAAGATGTATTTTGAAGGTTTTGAGATTTCAGTTTTGCCAAGCTATCCCCAATGGTTGCCTTAAATTCTATAGACATTTATTTCCATGCTCTCATTATTGTAGTATCTGAGGTTCTCTTTTAAAACAAATATCTCTGACATAAGTGAATTATTTAGAGCTTTAGAATGAATGAATAATAATCAAATGTTTACTATGTATAATGGCAATTGGAGCATTGGTCACTGGAAGATAAAACTAGTACCTAAAACTGAAAAAGGAATAGAAATGGAATTCAGAGATTATATACACAAACCTTTGTAGTTTTGTGTGCACAAACAATTATCACCCTTGGCAAGTTTCCCTGTCCTTAGGAATAATGATATAAACAAACAATCTAGACAGTGAAATAGGTAATCAAGGTAAGCATTTGAAAATTGCCTAAAGTTATACAATAGAGATACCATGGTTCATTCTTTCTCCCTTCCTTGGTTTCTCCCCTTGGTTTCTGCCTGAATAAAATAGGTTCTAAGGAAAACATAGGCTCTTGGCACAAAGTTGCCTTATATATTGTAAGACCAATATGTAAGACACCTTTTGGCATATCCATAACTGGATCTAAAATTAATTCTTTTAAATTAATTTAATTTAATTTTTAAAAAATATTATTTATCATATCTCTATCATATCCTATGGAAATAAATTGATATATCAAGATAAGAGAAAGTAACAGAAAAAGTACTTAAGGTAGAAGGTATGACTTCTAGACTTGCCTCTTAGCTAGGTGATCTTGAGCAAATAGTTCAACCCCTTTAATCTTCCTTATGTAAGATAAGATATATATATCAGTTATAAGATATAGATATATCTTATGACTTTGCATACTTTGAGGTACAATATACCAGTAGAACATGGCAGTACATTACTCTTGGATGGTTAGTTTGCTGTTTGAAATTGAGATCACAGAACCCAATTTCTTTCAGCTCCCAAAGTATGATTCAGAGTCTTAGCAAAGACCAACGAAGATATTTTTTAGAAACCTGTGAGAGGCCAGTCCAGGAAATAATTCAGCCCCTGGGAAATCGTTTGTATGAAAACTGTTTCAGAGTGACAGCCTTGAAGTGTCCTAGGAGCCTACAAACATCAAGTTGGATTGAGAAGACAAGGATACCAACAGGTTTTTTGAATTATTATTTAGTATTTTAATAAAGATGGTTTATGCTATATTTTCAATAATAAATCTTACGAAACCTGGATTATAGGAACTGCTTTGATAACAGAAGGGATTGATAACAATTTTTGTTCTGTACCTGAAAAATACTTGCCTTATTTAATTTATAGAAGAAAATTATTTCAGTTTAATACAGCCTTGAAAAACATTTTAATTACCTTATTTGCAATAGCTCTCTGCTATTGATAACTTTCGTCCTCACTACTCCCCCAAAAGGATTTTTTTTTTTTTTTTTTAAATGCCACCACCGTGTTCTAGTAGCTTCTGCTTGCCAGACTTGGGATTTTCCATTGAAAACCATCTTTTAATTCATGACTTTTAGTATGAATATACTAAAACTAATTGAAGACCACTGTAGTTCATAGTTTCTATCTTGAGATGTGTCTATTCTGAATCACTCCTGTAGAAGGACAGATAAGATTGACTTTGTCCTGATTCTATCATGGTAATTCATGCTAGTATACCTAAACTAATTTGAAGACCATTGCAGTTCATAGTTTCTATCTTGAGATGTGTCTATTCTGAATCACTCCTGTAGAAGGACAGGTAAGATTGACTTTGTCCTGATTCTATCATGGTAATTCATGCTTGTTTAAGTTAGTAAAGCAAAAGTCAAATTCACCTACATTATTCACCCAGATGAATCTAAAATCATTATGCTGAATGAAAAGTCAGACAAGATACATAATGGAAAATGCTATCTGATTTCATTTATATGTAAGCAAGTTAATCTATAGAGAAAAAAACCATAAAAGTTTCCTGCAGTAGAGGATGAATGGGAAATTGGATGCACAAGGAACCTTTTAGGGACAATCTTCACTAGATCCTGGCTGTGGTGATCATTTTACAAGTGTTTACAAATGTTGAAACTTAATGTTTTTGAGCCATAGCAAATAGTTGGGTCGAGTTATTATCTGCTGAGACAGAAAAAAAAAAAAAAAAAAAAAAAAACAAAACAAAGAATGGAGTAGCAATTCAGTTTGGACATGTTGCATTTAAAATGTCAGCTATTAAGTTGAGCTTAAGGATATGAGTCTGGAGTTCAGAGAGAGACTTAGAATGGGGATACATTTGGGGATTTTCAGCATATAGACACTAGTTTGGGATAGATGATAAATGAAATTCCTAAGGAAATAGGTATAGAGACAGAAAAGAGTTAATTAACTCTAATCTTCCTTTTGTGAATTAGCATCTGCATATCAGAGAAAACATTCAGCCTTTAGTTTTTTGGGTTTGGCTTATTTTGTTTAGCATGACATTCTCTAACTCCATCATTTACCAGCAAATGCCATAATTTCATTCTTCTTTAAAGCTGAGTAACATTCCATCATATATATATATGTATATATGTGTGTGTGTGTGTGTGTGTGTATTTACATATATTATATATATATATCACATTTTCTTTATCCATTCATCTGTTGAAGGGCATCTAGGTTGGTTCCATAGTTTAGCTGTTGTGAACTGAGCTGCTATAAACATCCATGTGGCTGTGTCACTGTAGTATGTTAATTTTAAGTCCTTTGGGTATAAACCAAGGCATGGGATAACTGGGTTCAAATGGTGATCCATTCCAAGTTTTCGAGGACTCTCCATACTGCTTTCCATAATTGTTGCACCATTTTGCATTCCACCAGCAATGTATGACTGATGTGATCCTACAATATGTATAATCAGAAAAATGAGAGATTACACTTCATTTATGTATGATCTATCAAAATGTATAATTGCATTCTACTGTCATGTACAACTAATTAGAAAAATTTTAAAAATTAAAAAAATAAAAGGGTTAAGGACCAAGTCCCCAGGAGTCCCTCCATTAATGGGTCAGGAGAAGATCTGGAACCAACAAAGACAACTGGGGAACAAGGTGGGATGTGAGGAAACTAATAGAATGTGTTGTTCTAGAAGCCAAATGAGAAAGTATATCAAAGAGAAGGGAATGATCCACTGAGTCTGATGTTTCTGATTAGTCAACTGAGAGGAGTGACTATTGAATTTTACAACACTGAGGTTCTTGGGGATCTTGATCAGAGAAATTTCAGTAGACTGACGGAGGTATCAATTCTCATTAAAAAATATTTAGAACAGAACGAGAGGAACTGGGAGACTGGTGGTGTTTGTGTGATTTTCCTACAAAAAGGAAAGTTATTTGTCCATGTTGAAAGGATTTTTGTTGTTCTTGTTCCCCATTGGCTCCACCACAGTGCCTAATTAACCTTATCCAGTCTTTCCTGAAATTAGCATCTTTTCTTGACTGTTTTATAGACACACATCAAATAAAAATTCTACATTACTCTTTAACATAAGTCAATTTCATAGAGAGCTATTATCTTCTCTTTGTGTTGCCTCCCACTTTTCTTATAATATGCGCATGTAAGACTGTTTTCCTCTAAAATGTCACATCTTGGGTCTGGGAATATAACTCAGTTGGTAGAGTGCTTGGCTCGCAAGCACAAAGCCCTGGGTTCAATCCCCAGCACCACCAAAAAAATGAAATAAATGTCACGTCTTCCATATCACTCTTCCTTACAGAAGGATGTTTGTCTTTCCCATTATTGAACTTGTCAAGGAGGAAACAACATAGCTTCTGTCAAAGATTAATGAAGGACCCAGTTAGACTTTAGTTCTGGAGGAGTTTATATTTAGTGATAAGACAGAGTACAGAAACAGAATTTTTGGCTGCCAGGGAGCGTGGAGGAGCAGCAAATACATAACCTGCAGATAGTTTTATAGCTAAGTCACTCTTCTTTGAACTTGAGAGACACAAATGTAACACCCTTGCAGGGGCCATTCTTCTACTTCTACTTCCTGCCAGCAGCTGGCAGGAAGTCATGGCACTCCAGGAATCATGTCTTTGAAACATGCTTCACTTTCTCCTTATATTAGCTGTCTATAACCATTTCCTCTAGTGCCGTCAATGGATTCTAAATGTTGACCAGTCCTAACAGGAAAACAAAATCAAATTATTGAAGCTGAGTGATGGATTTAAAGAAATTTCCTATACTATTCTGTGTTGGGGGATGTTTGAAATTTTAAAAAAGGAAAGTCCCCAGTATATGACCACAGTTTTCAGTGACCTTGTTCTCACTTTAAATCCTCACTGTATATTTTGGAGTATGTCTAAAGATAATTTCTAGAGTTTGTTTTTTTTTTTTTAAATCAACCCATACGAATTTTACCTGATCCAGCTGCACTGGATTTAACAGAAATGCCTCCAAGTTTCCAACATATGGAAACCCATAATCCCTACTGTTTTCTTGTGGTAGAGTGCTTCTTCTTTTTCATAGTCTGTCTCAATGGGAGACTGAGACGGAATAATCAGATACCTGTGGTCACATCACATCTCACGGGAAGTTAAAATCTGGACATGTGTGAATAAGCCCGGCAGATAGGGGACCTACATTGACCCAATTCCAAATGTAGGAATGTAATTTACATTCCAGCTCTTGAAACCTCATCCAGTCTTTAGCACATTTTCTTCATTCCTTTGGTTTAATTTTCACTCCAACCATGTTCTTATCAGTGTCTTTAAAACTTTTTGCCCCTCCAACCTTTTACTAAGCCCATGATGAACCATTTAAATTCTAGATGAACCTAACTAGCTTTCTCTACCCCGTCTTCACCTCTTTTCTCTCTCTCTCTCTCTCTCTCTCTCTCTCTCTCTCTCTCTCTCTCTCGCTCTCACACACACACACACACACACACACACACACACACACACACACACGTGCACACGTGCACACAGAGACCATCCAGCAAAAACATTAACTTCTTGCCCCCATCCCTACCATGAATAAACTTGTAAACTTAACTCATATCCATCATCTTTCCTTCCTATCTCACTGAAATATCCAGGCCCATCAATTTCCTCAATTACAGTTCTAATTACCAACCATTCTTTCCTTTTTCAAAATAGAGTTAATGATCACAACCCCCCCCTCCCTCACCTACTGCCATCCATACTTCTCACCTACTGCAGTTGGTTGCTCCCATTTCTCTGGCTGTTCATGAAACATGATGGTGAAGAGGAGCCCATGTAGACATTACCTCTGCCTGAGTTTTATTGGTTATTTCCTTTGTCTCTGCTCTCACCACAGACTTCACTTATCTGAACACATAACTTCCCCTTACTTTATTCTGCTTCAGCCACTGATGCCATCTTGGTATTCTCAACACATTACATGCTCCTACCTTGCTCAGGGTTTTTGCTCTTACTGTACTCTTATCCAGAATGCTCTTTCTCCTGATATCTGCTTAACTTATTTCTTAACTCCTAAGACTTATTAGCACCACAGGGAGGCCTTCTCTTGGTACCTTTATAAAAATGGAAACCACCATTTCTCCAAAAGTTCTCTATTCTCCCTAAATTTATTTTATCCCATAAACTTGATTATCTTTTACTTGTCTATTGTATGCCCACTGTCATCAGTATAAGCTTCATATGGTGAGAATATTTAGATAAATTTCTTGACATATGATTTGACTTAATAAATAATTGTTGAATGAATACAACTCATATATATACATATTCATATTTTTCTGGTTGATCCCCAGATCTGCATCACACCTTAAGAAGCAAAGGTAAAGAATGTACATCTTTCCAAAGTAAGAGGAGTGGCATAAATTGGACAGATGATGAAAAAAGAATCTACAGGGAGAAAAGAATAGCTCAAACTCAAGAAATATTGCATTATTTACTCCCTATCGTGGAAACCCAAAAAAACGTGGAAACCACTCAGATAAAACAGTTATTCAATTCAAGAAACAACTTCCAAATCCAACATCAGTAAGTCTATACAATATTATCTTTCCTAGCCCTTTTTTTTTTTTTTTAGGTGGTGTTGGGGATCAAACCAAGGGCCTTGTGCTTAATAAGCAAGTGCTATACCACTGAGCCACACCCCCATCCTGTTCCTAACAATTTAATACATTCATTTATAAGGAAGCAAGGCAGATTAATACATTATTCTAAGCAACAATCCTGGATAAATAAATAGGCTCTGGAAAATGATATTGGCTATACCACATTTGACAAAGGGATAAAGAAAACACCAGGTATGTGAAGTTCTAAGTTATCAGGTCTTATTTGACTGGTTATTTGTATGAAACTACTCATTATTTTGGATCTATGAATAAAGTATGCATAAATAACACATGATCATATCCTGACTTGAAAATTTTCAGGTGTTTTTAAACAATTCCTATTCAATATAGTTCTTGACATTCTAGCCAGGCCAATCAGGCAAGAGAAAGAGATTGAAACAGAAAAAGAAATCAAATTATGTGTTTGCTGATGATATATGATCCTCTATCTAGAAAACCCAAAAAACGCCACCAAAAAATAAATTCAAAGTATCACACAAGGTGATGGGTAACACAATCTGAATTCAAACCCAGCTAGACATTCTGATTCCAGGGTCCTTCTGAACTTCATCATTATGCTTTGCCTTTTCTCTTTAAACATAAATGAAAATCAGGACCAACATGCCTAGTATACAAAGAATGCCTACAAGTCATCTAGAAAATTATGGATTTTATAATATGAAAATGGGTGAAGGCTGTGAATGAGGAATTCACAAGAGAAAAAACACAGCAAATGAACATTTAGAAATGTTTGATCTCACTAAAATCCAAAGAGTGCAGATTAAAGCAATTAGAAATACCATTCATTTTTACTTCTCAGTGGAAGAATTTATTCATTGATTTAAGGAATACAAACTGGTAGAGTTTCTGGAAGGCAATCCAACAATATAAGTGAAAAATCCTTAGTTTTATACATTCCTTTTTTTTTTTCCTTAGTGTGGTGCTGAGGATTAAACCCAGGACCTCACACATGCTAACCACGTGCTCTACAACCCTGGCTCCCATACATCCATTTTGACTAAAAAAATTTACTTTTAGAAATCAATCCTACAGAAAAAGTCTGAATAAGGTCTAAAAGGCTTGTATGGAGTGATGCTTGTTTTCAGTTTGTTTAGAAGTCAAAAATAGAGAAATGAAATAAATGCCCAAGAATAGAATATTGCTTAAATAAATTATGGTACATTCATAAAATGAAACATTATGTAGTTATTCAGTATTATAAAGAATATTTAATTAGCATGGAATAATGTTCCCAATATACAAGTGAATAAAATAGGATATATAAATCAGGTAAATACAGATTTGGTATGATTGCATTTATATGTATGTGCACATTCAAACACATACACACCTACAAAAAGGCTCAGGAATCACATATTCCCATCAATGATTATCTCCAGATAGCTAAAGTATTTGCAGGGGATGATAGTCATCTTTCTGTTGCTTTTCTGAATGTTTATTAATGGGTATTTTTTATATAATCAGAAAAATCAATAAGATTATTAAAATGAGAAATTAGTGGACGTTTCTAGTGGAATGGGGTAGCAATCATCATGGGGAAGTCACGTCTGACAGGAATGCCGTCCAATGGGTCAGCTAATATGAGGGAAGGAAATTGTAGTGTTGGTCCAGGCAAACCAAGGGATCAAGTATGATAATATCAGAAAAATCACAAATTAGGAAACTAATAACAAAATATAATAGACCTTAGCAAAGAGGCCAAGAAGCTGAGAATCTGGAGATGGACAAGGGGTCTGGGTGACAATTAGAACATAGCTTGATTTTTAGCTTTATTTTTCATAAGAGGTTCCTTATATTCTTGGAACCCAGAAATGCACTCAATGTCTATTGGCCTGAGCCTGAAGGTAGAAAAATATGAGGATATATTAACACCTGCCTCTTTATAAATAACAGAAACCAATTTGAGCTAGCTTAAAGTAAGGGTGAAAGAAAAGAATTCCAAGAAAATACTAGGCTATTCATGGAAACAAAAGGAGAGGGAATTCATCCAGGCTTCAGAATGTGGGTAGAACTGGGAGAGGAAAACTATCGGGGCTCTTTATCCATTATAGTCTACTTTTCCCTCTTTAGAAAAAGATGTACACTTAGGTCAGCTCACATATTTGCATCCTGCAACTATTTAGCTTATAAGACTGATTTACTATCTCTCATTCCCAGTTCTAAATTATAAGGAGAGAGAATCTGATTGGCAATCATGCCACTGGATAGAAAGCACATAGTTACATACATGGTTGTTGGAAGCCCTACCCTTGTAGACTTAGAGAGAGTCCCCAGAGAAGGGCAAATTTTGTCTGGGGTAGACATTCCCCAAAAGTATCTACTTTAGGTTTACATGGAAATATAAAAAGTAGGAAAGCTACAAACAAAACCATTCTTAGCAGAGAGACTCTCACTGCATATTTAAACATTATTGAGCTGATAATTTTTGCTTTTACAATTTATTTATGTTCGGTTTTCTTTCTCTGATCTATATGTCCTCTATTTGACTGGCTCGTCATTTTTACATATTATTACCTACAGAAAATGATCACAGGATAAAGTAAGGATAAGAAAAAATGAGAAGATCACACATTTGCTATCTTATATATTATCTTGGACATGAATCTAAGTTTGGACTAGGTAGAGACTAGTTAATGTGCTATTACAGCTTACAGATTTAACATACTGAAGCAATTATAGAACTGGAACTTGAATTGTTCTGCTCTTCAGCCAAAATGAACAAGGTCTAGGTGGATTACTAATCAACAGCATGTTAGCAAGATGATTTATGTCCCTTAAATTTATGTTGGGTCAAACACTGATCAGAATTCAGATATGGAAGAATAAATCTCATGTTTTGCATTCCATTTGGCAATAATGAAAATTCTTGAGAAAGATTTTGTAAATCAGAAGGTAGTTGAAGAGATTTAACTCCAGATGAAGTAGACACATTTTCCCTATTCTTCCTACTAAAAACAATTAAAACCCTCAGATATTACATATAAAACAAATACAACTGTGAAGTGGAGAAAAGGAAATGGACTTGCTGGGGACTTCAGGAACCAAGTAATGACACAGTGGGTCAGCATTCTGGAAACATCAACAGGCACAGACACACACAACTCCCACAAAAGCCTAAACTATATAACCAAAGAACCAGGGAAGTGATAGCTAACACGATAGAAAACTTTTAGACAATAAGCTCTCTACCCCAGCTAAACACCACTGATAAACTGGTCACACTCCCCTCCATGTAAGTAGAAGCCATGTGAGAGGTGTAGACTCCTACTCATAGGAGGTATAACACCCCACTTAGGGTGGGGTTAAAAAAGGACAAGTAGAAGCCAGCAACTACTCCACTGATCTATAAAGAGCCCCTTCCCAGAAGGTGTCACTGGAAACTACATAGGGAGCCTGGACTTCCACACTCACTGGACAGAAATGAGGTGCTCTTCTTCTCCCCATTCGATTGGTATCAGAAGAGGCCTACTGGAGAGTCAGGACTTTTTACCACGTCCCACCAGCAATGAAGCAACCCCCATCTCTGTCAGTGAAGGTTGCACAAAGAGATGGAACTTGTACACCTGTTCAACAGAAATAGGAACTTCTTCCCTCTGATATCCACAGAGTCCAAGTAGGGTACCTGGACTTCTGCTTCCATCTAGTGGTAATGAGGTCTTATCCTCCCACTTCTCTTGCTGGAGCAGTCACAAAGATCTAGCTAAAACAAAGTTTAAATAAGATCTAGAGTCTTCTGATAAGAAAATGTACATGTTTTAATCAGAAATAAACCATCATTTTAAGTACCAGGAAGATCCAAAACCAATTTTAAGAAGACAATTAGTAGTTTCAAATGATAATATGACAATGTTTTAGTCAGCTTTTTTGCTGCTGTGACTAAAGAATCTGACCAGAAAAATTTTAGAGGAGGAAAAGTTTATTTGGGGGCTCATGATTTCAGAGGTGTTAGTCATAGAAGACTGGCTCCATTCCTCCAGGCTCAAGGTGAGGCAGAACATCATGGTGGAAGAGTGTGGCAGCGGCTTACATGGTGATCAGGAAGCAGAGAGTCAACTTGCCAGATACAAACATATACTCGAAGCCACACACCAATTCCCACCTCCTCCAGCTACACCCTCTGTTAATCCCTATCAGGATTAAATCACTGATTGGATTAAGACTCCTACAATTCAATCATTTGTCCTCTGAACCTTCTTGCACTGCCTCACACCTGAGCTTTTGGGGGACACCTCATATCCAAACCATAACGTTCTGCCCCTAGCCCCCAAAAGCTCACAACCATCTCAAAATGTAAAATACATTTTTTCCATTTCCAAGAGTCCCCATAGTCAACAGTTCCAAGATTGCTCAAAGTCCAAGTCCAAAGTCCAAGCACCAAGGCAGTCTTGTATTGTGAGCTCCTGTAAAATTTGAAGCAAACTACAAGTATCTAATATATAATGGTACAGAGTAAACATTTCCATTCACAAAATTAGAGGCATAGAAAGAAAGGAATAGGACCAAAGCAAGACCAAAATCCAGCTGGGCAATCAAGTTCTGTAGCTCCATGTCCGGCACCTGGGGAACATGGCATCTTGATGTTCTCTCCAAAGGGCTTGTGGCCCTGTTTGTTGCAGCCCAAGTGGCCTTTATGTTGGCTTGTCTCTGCCCAATTCCTGCAGCTTTCCTAGAATGATGTCCCACGTTACTGATATTTCTTAATATTGGGGGTCTCCACTGAATCTTCAGCTTCCACATCTCCACACTTTGACTTCTCAGGTGGTGCCCATGGGGACTCCAGCCCTGCTGCACTTTGCCTGACCTTCCAGGCTTTCCTTTGAAATCTTGGTGGAAGCCTTCATGACCCCCTAACTTCAGCATCCTGCATTCCTGCAGAACCAGCACCACGAGGTTGATTCCAAGTTCTACCACCATCTTGAGCAGTAGCAAAGCCTCCAGGAATCCTTGCAGCAGCAGCCTCTGTGTGTCTGGGTGGCTGAGCACATTGAAAAAACTTCCTAGGCCTACTTGTGCAAGAAGGGCACTCTACTGGACTCTTCTCAAGAGAATTTTCACCTTTACTCCTTTGAGCTTGAGATGGGTGTGGTCTTGCCAGCTCCTGCGATGCTTTCAAGCCATCTTATTGTCTCTGAGCAAAGTCTTCTGCATTTCTTCAGTGGCAGTAACATCTTTAACAACTGCAACTTTCTTAGCCCTAGTTTTACTCTGGCCTTTCAAGTTCACTTTTTCCAAATCTTTCTGCTCTACTTTCTGCTCCTGATTATCACAGTATATTTGGCTAAAAACTTCCAGCAATATCCATATCACCATCTGAATGCTATGCTGCCTAGAAATTGCTTCTACCAAATTAAGAAATCCAAATCTAAAATCAACCTCATAGGAAGTCTCTGGACACAGGCAAAATGAAGACAGCTTCTCAGCTAGAACATAACACAAATGACATCTACTCCAAATTCCAATAGACATCCTGTGAACCCTCTTGAGCCCTGTCTTCATTGTTCCCAGCCCTACTGGCTTTCTGGTCTTCTGAGCTCCCACCAGAATTGACCATTGAGCTCAGCTTAAAACAGCCTAAAGCATTTCCAGCTTGCACTGTTGAACATCTCAAAATTTCTCCCACCAATTCCAAAAAGCTCAAAAAGTTTCTGAACCACATGGTCAGGTTAGACACAGCAACCACCCATTTCTCAGCACCAATTTCTTTATGGTCAGCTTTTTTGATGCTCTGGCTAAATGACCCAACCAGTACAACTGTAGAGGTGGAAGAGTTTATTTGAGAGTTCACAGTTTCAGAGGTCTCAATCCATAGACAGCTAGCTCCATTCGTCAGGGCTCCAGGTGACACAAGAACATCATGGCAGAAGAGTATGGCAGAGGGAAGCAGCTTACATGGTTATCAGGAAGCAGAGAGTGTCACAAGCCAGATACAAATATATATCCAAAACCACACCCCAATTCCCTCCTCCTTCAGCCATACCCTACCACTTCAGTTACCACTTCGTTAATCCCTATCAGGGAATTAAATCACTGATTGGGTTAAGACACTTACAACCCAATCATTTCTCCTCTGAACCTTCTTGCACTGTCTCACATGTGAGGTTTTGGGGGACACCTTACACCTAAACCATAATAGACAATAATGTTAGAATTTTCTAAGATTTTTAAAATAGCCATGATAAAAACTGTTTTAACAAACAGTTGAAACAAATGGAAAAAAAAAAATCAAGAATCTTAGCAAAATAGAGATGGAGATAGAAGGAGAAAGAGAGAATATTAAAAAGAACCTAATTTAAAAACTTGAACTGAAAAGTAGAATAACTGAAATTAAAAGGTCAGTAGCTGAGCACAATAGCATAAATGAGGTGGTGGGATAGAGGAAAGAGTCTGTGAACTGAGAGAAACAGAAAAATAAAAATTATCTAACATCAGAGAGAAAGTAGAGTTAAAATAAAATGAGCAGAGCCTGGGAAGCTATAAAGTAAAATTTTTTATTCATGTTATCCAAGTTTCAGAAGGAGAGGCTAAAAAAAGACAAGGATGCAAGTGAACTCAAAGAAATCATGCCTGAAAGGTTTGCAAATTTGGCAAGAGATATAAACCTGCAATCAAAAGCTGATCAAGAATTCAAAGTGGATCACAGACCTAGCATTAGACCAGAGATCCTGCGCCTACTAGAAGAAAATGTAGGCCCAGATCTCCATCGTGTCATCTTAGGAACCAACTTCCTCAACAAGACTCCTGTGTTAGCACACTAAGTAAAATCAAGAATCAGTAGATGGGATGGCATCAAACTAAAAAGCTTCTTCACAACAAAGAAAACAAGAATGTGAAGAGAGAACCTACAGAATGGGAGGAAATCTTTACCACATGTACCTCAAATAGAGCATTAATCTCCAAGATATATAAAGAACTCAAAAACTTAACACCAAAAAAAAAAAAAAAAAAAAAAAAAAGCCCAATCAATAAATGGGCAAAGGAACTGAACAGGTACTTCACAGAAGAGATACAAATGGTCAACAAATATATGGAAAAATGTTCAATATCAACATAATGCAAATTAAAACTACACTTAGATTTCATCTAACTACAGTAAGAATAGCAATTATCAAGAATACAAGTAACAATAAATGTTGGTGAGAATGTGGGATAAAGGTGCACTCTCACATTGCTGGTGGGACTGCAAACTGGTACAGCCACTCAACTGGTACAACCACTCTGGAATGCAGTATGGAGATTCCTCAGAAAACTTGGAATGGATCCACCATTTGACCCAGTTATCCCACTCCTTGGTATATATCTGAAGGACTTAAAATCAGCATACTGCAGTGATACAGCCACATCAATGTTTATGGCAGCCCAATTCACAATAGCTAAGCTATGGAACCAACCTAGATGCCCTTCAACAGATGAATGGATAAAGAAAATATGGCAGCTCAATTCACAATAGCAAAGGTATGGAACCAACCTAGGTGCCCTTCAACAGGTGAATGGATAAAGAAAATATGGTATATGCCATAAAGAAGAATGAAATTATGGCATTTGCTAGTAAATGGATGGAACTAGAGACTGTCATGCTAAGTGAAATAAGCCAATCCCAAAAGACCAAAGGCTGGCTGTTCTCTGTGATATGGAGATGTTAACACACAATTAGGCAGGGGCGGAGGGGGAAGGCAGAATAGAAGTTCACTGGAGTAGACAAAGGGGAATGAAGGAAAGGGAGGGAGGATGGGAATGGGAAAGCGTTAGACACAACTTTCCTATGCTCATCAGTGTAACTCCACATCATGTACAACTGCAAGAAGGGGATCCTAATAATAAGTTATGTTTGATATATGTATAACATGTCAAACTACACTCTGGCATGTAGATCTAAAAAGAACAAATTTTAAAAAGTGTTTTTTCTGCATCTGTTGATGTGATCATGGGATTTTCTCCTTTACTTGATTAATATGATGAATTACATTGACTTTTGAATGCATTTCTGACTAAACCTAGTCATGATGTTTTAAAAAAAATCAATTGAAACTGCCAAAGACATATTAAGTACCCAGTGAGAAAAGCAATTTTTAACCTTTGACCTACAATTTCATACTCAGTGAAACTATTTTCCAAGAATGATAATAAAATAAAAACATTTTCAGGTAAAATGAGTTTTCATCAAAACATATTAAGACAAAATCTAAACCATGTAATTCATGGTAAGAAAATCAACCCACAAGGAAGTTCTGGTAAATAAAAAAGAATTGTGAATAAACATAGTAAATATGTAGATAAGTTTAAATAATTATCAATATAAATAATTAATAATAATAAATAAACATGAAAAAAACTGAGCAAGCAACTAATAGGATACACCCAAAAAATTCATACCAAGACACCAGAATAGAACTTCTGAAAACTAAATAAAAAGAAAAAATCTTGAAAGGCGTCAGAGAAAAATAACACCTTTCCTATAGGGAAAAACAACTCGAATGACGGTGGTTTTACTCATCAGAATCCATGGAGGTCAGAAGTGTGCAAAATTGCAATAGTTGAAAGGAACCACTGAACTAAAATTTTATACCCAGTGACAATAAAGGAGGACCCAAGAAATGTTCAGATGAAGTAAAACTAAGAGTCTTTCACCAGAAGACCTACTCTAAAAGAATGGCTAAAAGGATTTTTCTAAACAAAAAGAAAACCACAAAAGAAAGACTATCAGGAAAGAATATGGTAAGCAAAAATACAGGTCAGTATAATGGGTTTTCTAAATTATGTTTGTTGAAGCAAAACTTATAACACTAATGTACTAAATGTATGTAAATGAAATATTTAAGGCAATTATAAATGTGAGAAGGTAAAGAGTCATAAAGGGAAGTAAAGTTTCCATATTCAAACTAGTAAAATTACACCACCATTAGATTATGATGTTGTGCATACGTAATATAAGGTGTAGAGCAAGTTCTCAAGAGGCTGTTCAAAGAAATATACTTGAAAACACTATAGATAAATCAAAATGGAATTCTTTGTTCCCATCATCCACGGGAAGGCAGAAAAAAGAAAAAATAGTGAACACACAGAAACAAAAAAAGGTGGCAGGCTTTTTGCCTTATATCAATGATTATATTAAATGTCAATGCTTAAAATAAAAGCATTAAGGACAGATTGGCAGAATGGATCTAAAAACATTACTCAATGATATGTGGTTCACACGAAAGTCATTTCAAGAATGACAATGTAGGCAAGATAAAAACAAAAGGATGGAAGAAAATAGATCATGCAAACATTAATAAATGAAAGGAGTGACTATATTAATATTCAATAAAGTAAATCTCAAAAGAAAAAAATTATCAGAGACAGGCACATTACATAATGACTAATAATCCAATACACTAAGAACACATAGTAATCTTAAATGTGTTTGCTTAAAACTACAAAACTGACCTCGAAGTATGTAAAACAAAAACTGGAAGAAGAAACAGGCAAATCCACTATTGATTCAAAAAATAAATGGAAAATATGGATTCTAGGGAATTCAATAAAAAAAAATCTAATAGGTAATTAGAAGACACTCCACCCAACAACAGCATAATACACATCCTTTTCAAGTGTACACAGCGAGTTACCAAGATAGACCAAAAACTGGTCATAAAACAAACATCAATATAGTGAAGATAATTTAAACAATACAAAGTGTATTCTGTGACCATAATGGAATCAAACTAGAAATCAATAATAAACAGAATGTAGGCAAGATACCCAAATATTTGAAGAATGAACAACACACTTCTGAATAATTCATGATATAAAGACAGCCTCAAAGGAAATAAAAGTATAAAATGCATGAAAATGAAACTACAATATATCAAAATTTGTGGGATACAGCTAAAGCGGTCCTGAAATGGAAATTTATAGAACTAAATGCGTGTGCAAAAAAGAAGAAAAATTTCAAATCAATAATCTAAGTTCCCCACCTCAAGAACTTTTAAAAGGAAGAGCAAATAAACTCAAAGAGAAGAAAGGTAATAATAAATATAAGAGCAGAAACCAAAAACAGAAAAATGACAGAAAATCAGTGAAACAACTGGTTCTTTAAAAGATCAGGAAAAGTGACAATCCTCTATCAAGACTGTCAAATAAAGAAAACAAATTACTAACAGGAGGAATGAAACAAGGGATATCACTAAAGATAAAAAGCATAGTTGAAAACAATACAAATACAACAATTTACAGAAAATAGTTTCTTCAATACACACACTCTCTTTGTCTCTCTCCCCACCTCCCCCATAACCCACTTAATATGAAATAGAATATTTGAATGCCCCTATAACTATTACAGAAATTGAATTCATAATTTTAAACTCCTAAAAGTAAAATCTCCTGGCCCAGATGGTTTCACAAGAAAATTTCATCAAGTACTTAATACCAATTCTATACAATTTTTTCCAGAAAATCGAAAAGTCTCAGTTCATTTCGTGAAGCTACCATTGGCCTGATACCAAAACCAAAGACAAAAAAAAAAAAAAAGGAAAGATACAGAATGAGATCCCTCATAAATAGAAAAATCTTTAACAAAAAAAATTAGTAAATAGACTCCAGTGTTGAATTTAAAAAGAATTATACACACCTTGGTAGTGTGATCATTTCAGGAATTCAAGGATGGTTCAGTATTTCTTAAAATCAAGTACACATCTGCAATGCCAGCTACTTGGGAAGCTGAGATAAAATTATTTCAAGTTCAAGGCCAGTCTGGGCAATTGAGCAAGATCATGTCTCAAAATAAAATAAAATAAGGGCTGGGATGTAGCTCAGTGGTAAAGTACTTGCTTAGCGTGCACAAGGCCCTCAGTACCCCCCATAAACACACAGAAAATCAAGGTAATCTGCCATATTAGCAGGCTAAAAATCAAAACCCACATGATCATATTAATTGGCACAGAAAAAAATTTGACAAAATTCAATGTCTATTCATGGTAAAAATTCTCAGAAAAAAATAGAGAACTTAATTTGTCAAAGTCCACTTTCAGCACTCATATCCAACATTGTGCTAGATGTTATAACCATTGTAATAGGCAAGAAACAAAGCATACAGATTAAAATGAAAGGGAGAACATGGTCCCTGTTTATAAATTATGTTATTCTCTATGTAAAAATATCTCCAGAAGTTTATTGGAAAAAAAACTCCTAGAACTAATAAGTTCATCTGGACTTCAGAATATAAGATAAACAGTACAATACTAATTATATTTCTATATGTAAGCAATGAACTTGTGTACATCAAAATTACAAATATAATACCATTTTCAATCCCTCTCTCATAAAAATGAGATATTTAGTTGGAAATTTACTAAATAAGTGTAAGACTTGTATGTTGAAAACTATACAATATGAATAGGAGAAATCAAAGATCTAAGTGCATGGAAAGAAACAGCATGTTCATGGGTTGAAAGACTCAATACATGAAGATGTCAGCTCTTCCCAAATTGATATACATGTTCTACACAATTCTTTTCAAAATCCCAACAAGACTTTTCCACAAATGCACTAAAATAGCAAAAACAATTTTGAAAAAGGATAAGTGGGAGGAATCAGTCTGATTTCAAAACCTGTTTTACAGGTATAATAATACAATGTACTATTGGAGGATGAATATATATATGTATACATAAATAGAACAGGGTAGAGAACCCAGACATAGGCCTAACTGATTTTACAAAAATGCCAAAGCCAGAAGGCTGAGACAAGAGGATCACAAATTCAAAGACAGCCTCAGCAAACTTAGCGAGGCCTTAAAGCAACTTAGACCCTATCTCTAAATAAATATAAAAAGGACTGGGGATGTGGCTCAATGGTTAAGCACCCTTGGTTTCAATTCCTGGTACCAAAAAAAAAAAAAAAAAGCAAAAGCAATTCAATGAAGGTAGAAGGTCTTTTAATAAAACAATATTGAGATAATTGGGCATCGATAAGTCAAAAGGTAAAACAAACTTATACTGTATACAAAGACTAATTCAAAATAAATTATGACCTTAACTGTGCAACATGTATCTATAAAACTTGTAGAAAAAAAAATAGAAAACTTTCAGGAACTAAGATTGAGAAAAGAGTTCTTAGATTTGATAGCAAAAATATGATTCATGAAGTGAAATATCAATAAATTGTGCTTCATCAAAATAAAATGTTTGCTCTGTAAAAGACCATGTTGAAAGTATAAAAAGACAAGCTATAAAGATATGTGAAAATACTGGCAAACAACATAATCAAAATACTTTTATGTGGATTAAAGAATTCTCAAAATTCAATGGTTTTAAAATAAACCGTTTTAGAAAATGGGCAAAAGACATGAATAGACATTTCACCAAACAAAATATACAGGCGTTACATAACTATGTGAAAAGATGTTCAACTAGCCATTGAAATTAAATGCAAATTAAATACATAATGAGCTAGTACTGCAAATCTATCAGAATGGCTAAAATTAAAAAAAAAAACTGGGCACTTGCCTGACATGTATGAGACCCTGTATGGGTTCAACCCCAGCACCCACTCCCCAAAAAAGCATCACACCAAATGCAGAGAAATTGGATTACTCATGTATTGCTAGTGGGAACATAAAATGTTTCTTTTAAAGTTAAATATGTAACTACCATTTTACCCAGCAATTACTCTCCTAGAAATTAACCCCAGTGAAATAAAGGCTTAAGTTTACACAAAAACCTAGACATAAATGTTTATGCAGCTTTATTTGTAATAGCCATAATTGGAAACAATCCACGTGTCCTTCGATGATGAATCATTAAACTGTAGTACCTCTATGCCATGGAACGGTGTTCAGGAGTAACAAGGAATGAACTAATGATATGCAGGATTACCTGGCTGGATGTTCAAAGAGAATTATACAAAATAAAGCTAATTCCAGAAGGTTATACACATTATGATTCCATTTATATAATTCTTGAAATAAGATTGTATAATTGGGATGATAGATTAGTGGCCACCAGGAGTTAAGAAGGGGATGGGCAAAGAGGAAAGTCAGTACTGAACAAGCACATGAGGGTAGTTTTTGTCTTGACATATCAGTGTCAATATCCTGGCTGGGATATTGTACTATGGTTTTGCAAAATGTTACATTTGGAGGAAATTGAGAGAAAGATACATGAAATCTTTCTCTATTATTTCTCTCAAATTAAAAAGTTTAGAAGCTGGGGTGATCGCTCAGGGGTAGAGTGCTTACCTACCATGTATAAGACCCTGGGTTCAATCCGCAGCACTGCCGAAAAAATTGGAAATTTTAAGTAAAATATAATTAAAATTCTGTGGTTAAAAAATAGAATTTTAAAGAAAACCTGAGAGAACTGAGGTGGCTACCATGAATAATTTACAAAATCTCCCTTTCTTGGAAAAAAAAAAAACAACTTCCATCTTGCAAGATGGTGATCTCTACCTTGACTCTGTAGTCTAGGACTTGGTAGTCTAAAGTGAGTACATGTTGGGTAAAAACTCACATATCCATTTCTTTTCTAGACTTAAGCCAGCTACTTGCATAAATGTAAAGAAATACAACTCATCTTGGACAGCATCCAGAAATCCTCCTTTTGTAGCCCGAAGGAATCTTTCGACAGATGCCTCACAATGGTTCCAGCCTGTGCCCCAGAGGTCACTTGAAAGTTTGTCTCCTCTCAAAGGCACCAAGAAGAGGAAAAAACATTCTCAGATCTGGGCCACAAAGACCGAAGACATGAAGCTTCTAAGCAGCAAATGGGACACTACTCCCTCAAGCTTTGAAATGGTTGCAAATATAAAAGATCAAAGTCTTCAAGATGAAGACCCCAACCTGCGGAACTCTAAGCAGATAGTTCCTCATCTAACCAAAAATAAGGATGAAAGACCACGTCAGAATGACAGACAACTCACCTTCCATCTGAGGTTTCAAAGGGACAATTAATCTCACTGCTTGCTTGCTCTGAAAACTGGATGAAAGATGGCATTTGCTGATGTAGTAAAAAGAAAACAAGACAAGCCCTTCCTTCCCTATACCTCCCTCTTCACAGGCATATGCAGATGCCAAACTACAAATTCTAGATATCCCATATTCTTTAATGGGAACATCTATCAGATATTTAAAAAGAAATCCAGAGAAAATATAGAAAATTTAAAAACACTAAAGATATATTTAATTTTTGTCAACAGGAAAAAAACAAATTCTGAACTTTTGATTTCTTCCAGAATTACTTATGCATTACAGTATCAAATAACTAAGAATGCAAGGGAGAAAGGACATGTGCTATCACTAATTTTAACCTCCCTATTAGGCACTTTAATCAAACAGTCAACATCATTTCCTGAATTTCTGTCATATGGTTGATATACTTAGAATCACTGATGATATAAAAGACATTTCTCCCCACCAGAAGAATATCATATAATTGTCCACATATGACACACACGACTAAAATGATCACAGAGGAAGTGCATATGTTGTATGTTGCTATGTTGTACTCCTCCACCCAGTAAAGGAAATGCCAGGTATTACAAGATGACAGAGTGGCAGAAAATGGCACTGCAATACATATATTATAAAAGTCACTTTACCTATCCAAAGTTGAGCAAAGGTGTAAAATATTAAAAGTACAATTTCTCTTAAAGCTGATGAGTACATCAGCTCTAGAGCTGAACATGTCCAGCTGTTTATGCATGTGGACACTGTGGAACAAATTCAGCACCTCACATTCTGTCGTTCATAAGGCACCAAGCACTGGGAGGGATTCCTTTAAGACAATGCAGAGAAACAGATCAGGCAGGTAAATCGGGATGGATGTAGCACATGAGAAGAGTCAACCAGTCCTGGGTCAACAGTGGCATCCAACACAGGACGCCACTAAGTAGGACGAAGGTCAAATAAATTAGGTACATGATAGGTGCAGGCCCCAAGCCTATTAGGGTTGGGTGGAACCAGGAAGATCTAAAGTTGGATGATCCGCTGTCAATATTTTCAGTAGCTGAAGAAGATTTAAGAAAAGTCTGTTGGGATATTAAAAGAGTAAATATTTTTTAAAGAGTCTTGACCATAGACTTCTTGAGACTTCTTCAATGTCTGATGGAAAACAGTTATCTTCTGGATAAAACAGATTGTGCTTTGGGGGTAAGTATTCGGCCCCCAGAGGGGTCCTCCAACTTTTTTCACCCCAAAGTTCTTATTCTTACTGACTCTGGGGCAAGAGTACAGGTCTGCTCCCTCCCACATGCCTTCTTCAAGGTAGGTACTCAAGCTTGCTAAAGTGGTAGGATAATGTTCTCAACCATAGCATTTATCTAGCTGACATTAGGACAAGTAAGAGCTCTCAAAATTTAATTTTGCCCTTATTCTCATAGGTCAAAAAGTAAGCTCTGGGGAAATCTTGATTTTTTTTTAATTCAGTGAAATATCTATCACTTGGACCATCAATTGTCTTGAGAGTTTAGGATTATAAGCTATGGAGTTGAGTATCTTCATGAATAATAAAGTAATAAACCAGTTCCTTGGAATACAGAAGTGTAGAGATATTTCCTTAGCAATTTTACTTTGGTCCTCACCCATAATTGCTCTTCCTATATCTTATTTCATACAAATCCTTGATATGATGCTTTCCTTAGAATAGGAGAGTGTATGTAGGCCACTTCCTCACTCTGCACTTTATTATAATGTTTAACTTCTACTTTTCTGTGTATGCCACACTCTTTCATAAAGGTTTTTCATTCTCTTTACTTGGCATCCTCTTCCCCCTAGTAGTTTACTGGAAATCCTCTACTTCTTTAAGAATAAATTTAAATGCTATTTTCTGTAATAAACCTCATATAGCCCCAGGAATTTTAAACAGATATAATTAGTAGGCTGAGTTCTACTTGGATTAGTAGACACCATGCAAGAACAGATGAGTAATATACGAAGAGAGATGTAAACTCCAAGAAACAAATATAAATTCTAGAAATTTAAAAAAAAGTACTGTAGTAGGATGAATGATGAGCTCCTCAATAGATTGTTCACAAGTGAGGAAATAATCATTAAGGTTGAGGAAACATCAGTAGGAACTTGGAAACAAAGGAATGAACAATACAAAATATTCAAGAACAGTATGACAGTTACAGAGTATAACCTATAATGGGCAAATTAGAAGTAAAAGAAAGGAAAGTAAGAAATACTGGAAGCAATAGCAACTGAGAATTTCCCAAAATTAATGACACCAAACCAAGAATCCAGAAAACTCAGAGAACACAAACATAAATAGCAAAAATTCTATGTGTCATACTCAAACTAAAGAAAATCAAAGACCTAGAAACAACACCTTGCATATAGATGAGCAAGTCAAGAATTACTTCAGGCTTTTCTTCAGAACCCATGTAAGCAAGACAGTGGAATGAAATACTCAAAGTGTTAAAAGACCAACTGCCTTAGTTCAGGCTTCTGTAACAAAACACCATGGAGTGAACTGCTTAAATAGCAGGAACTTCTCTCTCACAGTTCCAAAGGCTGGGAGGTCCAAGTCAAGATGCCAAGAGATTCAGTGTCTGGCAAGGGTTCTCGCCTTGGCTTACAGTTGGTGGCCATCTCATATCATCACATGGATGACCTAATTACAGTTATCTTCCAGAGGCCCCAGCTCCTAATACCATCACATTGGGAGTTAGCTTTTCAACATATAAATCTGGAGGGACACATAACAACCACCAACCTAGAAATCACTATCCAGTGAAATTGTCTTTCAATTGAACCTGTAAAAGAAATAGATTTTCTTAGGCAAAAATAAAGGGAATTTTTCACCACTAAGAGAAAATGTTGAAAGTTCTTCAGAGAGAAGAAAAATTGTACAAGTCAGAAAATCTGATATACATAAAGGAAGAACAATAGAGAAAAAATAGACATAAAATATCTTTTTCTTAATTGATAAAACATAACTGTTTTTTAAAGATAATGAGAGTGCACTGGGGATGTAGTTCAGCGGTAGGGGGCTTGCCTAGTACACATTATTCCTAGGTTCAACTGCCAGTACAGGAAAAAAAAATATATATATATATTATGTATATATATATACACACACATATATAAAATAATAACAGTATGTTCAGAAATTATCACATGGATAAATTAAACAAATAGCAAGTGAGTAGGAATTGAGAGTATGCTGTTAAAAAGCACTTGCATTATACAGGAAGTGATTGGTATATTATTATTTAAAAGAGGATTTGGTTTTGTTGTAAATTTGATGTACTGTACAAAGGTGAAAAAAAGCATAATTGATATAATAAAAGGAAAAGAGAATGCTGATAACAAAAAGAGGTATGAAAAGAATGGAAGACAAAAAACAACAAAAGCAGTAGATAGAAAACAGTAACACATGGTAGATATTAATCCAATGACTAACAATCACTTTTTAAAGGCAGTGGTCTAAATACAGCAATTATAAGACAGGACACTGTCAGAGTAAATAAAAAGACAAGTGCTTTAATATAAAGACAGGTTTAAAGTGATGAAGAAAGGTATGCCATGCTAACACTAACTGAAAGAAAGTTGGAGTAGCTTTGTTAATTTTTGGCAAAGCAGACTTCAGAGCAAGAAAAAGTGATCAAGGTCAAAGAGGAGTCAGCTCTCAAAGATGTTATAACAATTCTTAATGTATATGCACCTAAAACAGAGCATGAAAATAGATAAGGCAAACATTGAAAAATAGAAGTCCATTATTATGGTTGGAGACTTTAACTCCCTTCTATCAGCAACTGACAGATTCAGTAGATAGAAAATCAGTAACCATCAATCAACTCAAAATATCTATAGAAAACTTCACCAAACTATAGCAGAACACACATTCTTCTCAAGCTCATATGGAGTTTTCATCAAGCTAGGCCACACTGTGGACAATAAAACACATCTAAACAAATTTAAGAGAATAGCAATTATACAAGTATGCTCTCAGAATTAAATTGGAAATTAATAACAGAAAGCTAGAAAATCCCCAAATACTTGAAGATTAAACAGCAGCCTTCTAAATAACACATGGGGCAAAGAGTTCTCAAGAATTTTTTTAAAATGTTCCAAACCACATGAAAATGGAAATATAATTTATCAAAAGTTATATGTGAAATACAAAGCAGTGCTTACTGGGAAATGTATAGCATATAGAATGCATTTATAAGAATAGAGTGTCTACTGAATCTAAGCTTCTACCTTGGAAAAACTATACAAAGAAAAATTAAGCCCAAAGTATGCAGAAAAATAAAAATTAGAGCAGAAATCAATGAAATTGAAAATGGGAAGTTAATAGAGAAAATTAATGAAATGAAAATATTTTCTTTGAAAATATCAAAAAATATATAAACCTCTAAAATATTAACTAAGAAAAAAAGAGAAAAATACAAATTACTGATGTCAGAAGAGACTGCTAGTCCCCTGGACATTAAAAGGATAATAACATTATAAACAATTCCTTGCCCAAAATTTTGATAATCTAGATGAAATGGCTTAGTTCCTTGAAAGATGTAATCTGCCAAAACTCACACAAAGAGAAAGACAATCTGAATATGATTATTAAAGAAATTGAAACAATAAAACCTTCCAAAAGAGAGAACACCAAGCCTGCATGAATTCACTGATGAATTCTACCAAACAAGAAATAAATTAGACCTTTTCTCTACAATCTCTTTCAGAAAATAGAATCTGACTCATTCTATGAGACTAGGAGATTGCCCTAATATCAAAGATATTACAAAAAAGTAAAAACTAGAATATCTCATGAAATGCTCAAAAAATATTAGAAATAGGATTCAGTAATGCATAAAAATAATGATACACCATAACCAAGATTTATTCCAGTTATGCAAAGTTAGTTCAACATTTGAATATCATCATAATCCATCACATCAAAGAGTAAGGAAGAAATATCATATGAGCACATCAATAGTGCAGAAACAATATTTGGGAAACTCCTATCCCATTCATGAGAAAACAAACTCAGTAAACTAGGAATGGAGAGAAACTTTTTCAGGTTGATAAAGCACATCTTAAAAAAACAAACAAAAAAAAAACATAGATGCTTTCCTGCTAAGATAAGGAACAAGGCAAGGATGTCCATTTTAAGATGAAGTCTTAATTAAGTAAAAATAAAAGATGGCCTGGGGTTGTAGCTTAGTGGTAGAGTGCTTGCCTAGCATGTATGAGGCACTGGGTTCAATTCTCAGTACCACATAAAAGTAAATAAATAAAAATAAAGGTCCATCAACAACTAAAAAATATTTTTTAAAAAAGAATAAAAGGTATACAGCTGGAAAGAAAGATTAAAAAGCTGTATTTGTTTACAGATGATATGAATGACCACGTAGAAAAGCCCAAAGAACAACAACAAAACATCCTGAAATTAGTAAGTGATAATAGCAAGCCTGTAAGACACCAAGTTATGTTTAGATCTTAAATATCCCCCAAAAGCCAGGTGTAAAGGCTTGGTCCCTAGGGTGGCATCATGGTGGAGCTGTGAGGGAGGAAGTCAGATTGTTGGGGGCCTGCCCTGGAAGGGGATAATTGAAAGTTCTGCCCCTCCTCTCTTTTGCTTCTGAGCTGCCACAGGTAAGAAGGTTTGCTCTACCATGCACTCCCTGCCGTAACATTCAGCCTTGCCACAGATGAAAGGCAAAAAGGCTAAGCAATCATGGACTAGAGTCTCTGAAATAATGAGCTAACATAAATCTTCCCTCATGTGTTGATTTTCTAGGGCATTTCAACACAGTACCAGAAAGCTAACAGTTAATATACAAAAGTAAATTACTATCTTACATACCGGCAATGAGCATTTGGAGTTTGAAATTAAAAACACAAGACCATTGACATTAGCACCAAAAAATAAAATATTGAGACAGAAATCTAACAAAATATGCCACGACCTGTATGAGGAAAGCTATAAAACTCTGCTGAAAGAAATTAAAGAACCACATAAAATTAGAGATACTCCATGTTCATGGATAGGAGAGTTAAATATTGTCAAGATGTCAGCTCTTCCCAACTTAATCTATAGATCAATTCAATGGAAATCCCACAGATTAATGATTTTAAAGGCAACGTGCCCAGAATAGGCAACAAAATATTGAAAGAGAAGAACAAAGTTGGAGAACTGACACTACCCAGCTTCAAGCCTTACTATAAAGCTATAGTAATATGGTGTGGTATTGGCAAAAGAATAGAGAAATAGATCAGTAGAACAGAACAGAGTGTGCAGAAAGAGTCACATAAATAAAATCAACTGATCCCTGGCAATGCAGCAAAGACAATCCCTTCAACAAATGGTGCTGAACAAGTGGACGTCCATATACAAAAGGAACAAGAATCCAGACACAGACCTTACACTCTTCACAAAACCTGCCTCAGTGGACCATGGACCTAAATGTAAAGTACAAAACTATGAAATTCCTGGAACATAAACATAAGAAAAAACCTAGATAACCCTGGGTATGGGTAGGCATTATGTGGGAAAATCTCTGGACTTGTCTCTCAGTTTCACTGTGAACCTAAAACTGCTCTTTAAAAAAAAGGCTTTAATTTTAAATAAATTTTTTGAAAACAATGGGAAGAGATCCAATTCTAGAGCGGAAGCCTGAGGAGTTCCTCACCCACTCCCCAGTGGGGGCGGGGCGACTGGTAAATTTATATTTTTTTAGAAAAACCTATTTAAAGTCACTGGAAATTTTCTGAAAATCACACCAAATGAAGAGACATTCACTCAAAAAAATGTGCTAAATTCCTTAAGAACAGTGAGGGTTTGTGACTCACTCCTTCCCTTCTCTCCAGCCCACCAGGAGGGAAGCTCCGCTCTGAGTGGCCAAGGACACCAGGACAGCCCTCTCTCTCCAGCTCCCCATCAGGGCCAATGGTGTCTCCCTAGGAGGGGCAGGCCACCAACATTTCTCATCCTCTGGTGTTGCAGAGGCTAAATTCCTAGCAAGTGCCACCAAGAGGTCAGGGATATCCTTCCTCCATCCGTCATAGGCTCTCCCTCAGGGTCAGCAGGCTGGAAGTACTGGAGCCTGGTCACCTTTGCCCTATGTGGAATCTAAAAAGACCAAAGGCTACTGTCCCAGCACCCTACTCAAAAAGCAGACTTGTCACCCTAAAAGAAGTAAGCCCCTGTCACTAATCTCACCTCCAGAGCAGTGGCTTCCATACTTTGCCTGTTGGGGATAAGAGCAGAGAACTCAGGCCTTCCCTGACAGATTTTCTTGGAACAGAGTGTGGGGACGTTCAAGGATAAAGGTGCCTTACAAACACTGGAGATCTGGGTGGTGAGGAATGGAGAGGAGTTTACTGGCTTCATAAAAGCAACAGGCTCACCAGAGACCAGCTACGCTGCCAGAGAGAACCAGTGGGGGGAGAGCTGAAAACAAAGGAGGAATAAAAGGGAAGATAAAGAATAAGAAAGAAATATTTTACATTTTCAGTTAAAAATGGCAAATTGGATACACATTTAATTTTGTTCCCTCCCCAAAACCTCACCAAAATAACTTCTATTTTTTTTTTTTTTTTTTTTTTTTTAAGCAAAAACTGAAAGGATACAATAAGAGAGGAGGCCAGCTTGGAAGCTAGAAAACAGAATGACTTCAGACTTCTCAACAGTCACAAGAAGGCCAGATGGAACAAAATCTTCAAAATTATATTAAAAAATTAAGTTTAACCCCAAATTCTATATGTACTCAGTCCAACTTTGATCAAGTTTGAGAGTAGAATAAAAATAGTTTCAGTTTTGCAAGTTCTCAAAAAAATACATCTGGTGCACCCATTTTGCAGGAAGTTACTAGAGACTCACTCCACCAAAACCGAATAAATCAAAGAGAACCAAGCCTTTGACGCAGGAAATAGGAGATCTAACGCAGTACAGACACAAAGACGCAAAGAGAATCCGTAAGATGTTGACAGAATGAAGTACCAGTTGGGCACAGGTGTGAAGGGAAAGGAAGAGGAGGCCTGAAGATTCAGCAGTACTGGATCTGTCTACTGACTTAACCAAGCATAGCCCCAGTTGAAAGTTCCAGTGGTCTTGTGAGCACCAGAAGCAATTTTTAAACTCTGACTAGAAGTTCCTGTGGTTTCAAAAATACAAGCTTTGTTCTGCTCTTATTTTGAAATCAAATAGATGTTCCTACTGCTCCCACATGGGCCTAAACATACCCAGTGAGAACACAAAGTTTTGTGTCCAGAGAAGTCAGTCATTATAAACCTGATTTCTGAAAAGGGGGAACAGATGACATGCTGGTACCCAAAGGAACATGGGTGGGTAGGAGATGACCCAGACCCCAACTCCTGCACAGGCTGGGGGCTTGCACTAGACCATCCTGAAGGCCCCTTCTGGGTTGTTTATCTTGGAGTTTAAGTCACTGGAGGTCTGAGAGTTGTCATCTCCTCTCTGCCTGGAGTTCCTCTGTGACACAGTCAAGACCCTTACCTGGTCTTTAAATCAGATGGCTTGCTGGCTCGTGTGGTAGTGTGTTCGGTGAACAAGTTGTTTACATTTCTTAATTCTGAGAAGTCACGGGCCACCGGCAAGTTAAGAAACGAAAGTGAAATCAGCTGATGGTGACATCAGTCAGCACAAATGTACCAAAGTTCAGAGAGCTGTTTACATCGGGACAACTGCGAATGCCAGTGGGACCTCAGCTCGGGCTGCATCTGTCTGCCATTTCTCTGTTCGCCCTGGTTTCTGGAACCTGACATTAGAAAGCCAGCGAGAGGGAAGATTCAACCAACAACAGAACCCGATTTCCTGTTCCATCTTTTCAGGAGTGTTCCTGGGGCGCTGCACCTTCTGGTTGTAAGTACCACCCCACAAGCACACAGCTGGCGCAGAGGCCCACCACCTCCCAAGACGAGACTCCTCCTCAGATATTTCACATTCTAGAACCTGCCTCGGGAAAGAACTGGCTGCTAGGTGTCGGTGGCCTTCCTTCCTCCCTCTCCTCAGTATCATCTACCCTTTTATTTTCTGACCCCCCTCCACTCTTTTCAGCATCGCCCTGTGTATCGCTGGCCACAGAAATGATGCCGGCAGAACTGGTTGGACCTACAGAGACTAACTGAGCAGCCGGGTTTTGCACTGTCTGTACAAATAAATGTGCGTGGCTTCTGGGACACATTGTTCATCAGAAACAGCAGCCAAAACCCCTGCAGGTCACTGACCAGCGGCAGCTCAACTGTTGCTCAGAGGTGATTATGAAACACCATGAGCCCTTCAAACACACACTGAAGATTCAGATTGCCAGAAAGATCTGTGCTCTTCACTCAGAGAATATAATAGGATCTAAGAGATTTTTAGACCCTGTGTTATTAGAGTGGATTGCTTCTCATGCCCCAGTGGAAATTCATGTGGAATTTGAGTTTTCGTGGTGGAGATTTTGAGGTCTTTTATATGTGGCTGTTTGTTCATAACTCCTGTAAATTCAAAGCGTTCATTAAGTAAGGGGGAAAATGCATATTTCCTTCTTTTCTCTTTACTTCATGGTATTAAAGTGCATATTCAGTATCATTTTCCTATAACACATTCCTCTCAGAATCTTGTTTCTGAGAATTAGTGCATGTGATAGTCTTCTTTCAATTTTATACATATTTCCTCTTGTCAACTTTCTTTCCATCTTAGTCCCCACTTTATCTAATTATTAAGGTCATGATTTTTATAAATTGTACTTTGCCTGAAAAATAGCACATAATTTTGGTATTATATTTTTAATGCAAAAAGAAAGAAATCATTGCCTATAATGCAACCACCCGGAAATAAACAGCTAACATTAATATTTTAAAATGATTACTTAGTCTGTTTCTCCTGTGCATCTTTATATAGAGGTGCTCATACTAGTGTGATTTCATATCGGCTTTTCCTAAAAGTTGCCAAGTGTCCTGATATGTCCTCATTTTCTTCTAATACTGGGTATTCAAGTTACTTCCCACTTTTTGCCAAAGTAACACTTGGATAAACATTCCTATATTTAAATCATTGATTGCATATCTGTTTCTTGCCTTAGGATACATTTATAAAAGTGGGATAACAAAGAGATTTGACTGTTTGGAGGTTTTAAAATGCATGTCGGCCTCACAGAGAATTTTTTCCAAATTTTTACAGCCATCATTGTGTGAGAAAGTCAGTTTTACCACTCTTGGTATCAGCAAGAGTTTTTATCTACAGTTTTGATAGGGAAACATAGGTTATGTTACTCGGCATGTCTTGGATGACATTAGGATAGGGATAGATGGTTTTTTCAAGTTAGTTAACTACCTTTCATTCTTTTGTGGATTATCTCTTAATATTCCCCTTGTCTGCTTTTATGGATATTTTCCTTAACTGTTTGCATGAACATTTTAGACATTAGGTGTATTCATCAGTTAATATTTTTTTGTTTATATTTTCCATCTCGTTGACTTTTTAATGTGTTTTTTTTTTTAATGTTGTGTGCTTCGGGTATATAGAAATGTACATTTTTAAGTAGCTAAATCTGTACAAATTTTTGTAGCTTGAATTTGCTTTTAAGTTCAGAAAATCTTTTCCCATTCATAAATCAGATATTTATTTTTTCAATCTGTTTGGTTTTGAATCCATGTGAAATTTTATTTTGGTTTTCAGAATAAGATGAGGATCTAAAGTAGTTTGTGTTTTTTTCCTCTCTTTTCCAGCAAGTTAATCAACTGCTCCAGCATTACTTATTAAGAAATGCTTTCAGGCGTCAAACCAAATGTCTCCTCTGCAGAGCGGTCTTCCCTCTCAAATCTAAAATCAGGTCTTCTTCGGGCCACTTTCTCCTCCTCCCTTCCTCCCCGTTTCTTTCCTAAAGCTTTCCAAACATGCAATTATCTTTCTTAAATTATGTCTGGTGTCTGTCTTCCCATGTGGATTGCAAGCTCAATAGGGAGATGTCTGGTTGTTCCCCTGCGCCTGATTCCCCAGGGTCCTCGCTCCAGAATCACCCAAAATACACATGAATAGGGTCCTAAGACAAAATCCTGGCCTGAGGGTGGAGAGATTTCTTCAGAACTGCAGGAGAGTGCTGGAGCCCAAGAACCGAGAACCCGAGCTAGCTTCTAGTGCTGTTGATCCTCCAATTCCTTTGAGCCCTGTGAATCTCAGCCTCCTATACACTGGATAGGGGAGGCTTGCCCATAAAAACCAAAGGGAGATGGGTTCCCCAACTTACCATCATTTGTTCAAGTTTAAGGACTTTTTTTCCTCCAAGTATTTTATAACTTGTTTCCAGCTGGGTTATCTACTAGTGAAAGCTAATGAGCAACAAAACAAACAACTAGCAAGTTAATATTAATGGACTCATTCAAACAGTCATTCCAATGATTTATCATGCCACGCCTGGTCTCACGCTTCCGAGTTTTTAAGTTGCCATCTCATGGTGTAGCTCTGTTTCTGCTGGTAAAGCTATTTTTATTTATGTGGAAGGATTAAGCAAATCCGAACATGGCAACGTTCCACGAAAAGCTTTGTGGTGGGGATGACCACCCACAGAGAACACCGAAATCCAGAAGCTGCCACTGGCTAAACACATCCAAGAATCACAGCCGTAGCCCAGTTGTGAAAAATTAGAGCTTAGACTCTTTATTTCTGCCAAAGGAAATATGACCCATTTCCCTTTCTTCTTCCCTTTTTATTTTTGTGAGAGCCACACCCAAACCAGGAACATGCTGATCTTGAATGTGTTCAGCCAGCAGGGTTTTAGCCAGGGCTGGTGGCCTCCTGTGGCAAGTAAGCACTCCCCCTGGCCCTGCACCCTGTCAGATCTGGTTGTTATCACTTTCTTCTGCTCTCGTTTTCTGTCATCTGCTTCTCGCTCCATTCATGCTACACACCGACCTGCCATCTCTCCGTCACTCTCTCCTCAGTGCTCCAGAATCGCTGCTTCCTCGTCACCATCACAGCAGACATGTGGTACTTGGCATGTGCTGGGCACTGATCCATTTATGCCGCTGTGAACTCATTTCAGTCTTACAACAGCCCCATGCGGGATGTGACAGCTAATGCATTACAGAGCAGCGTGTGATGTCACTTGCCCAAGGCCACATGACTAGTGAGGAACAGGACAGAGACAACCCAGGTGGTGGTGGTCACCACTGCCTGTTGGTACCCAGGCCTCCCCCTGGAATCATCACCTACAAATATCCATGAGGACAGCTTCCTGCAGCTCAGCTCTGTCAAGGAACTCCAGCACTCTGTCTCCCTAGAGTCTCAACCAGGTTGTGTGGCCCTGGGCTCAACTTCTCTGAGCTTCGGTTTCCTCTCTATAAGAATAATCTGAGCAACAATTACTAGGTACTGTTCTAAGTGTTGCGCCTGAATTACCTCATTTAATTTCTGTGATATCTCTAAAATAAGTTCTATAATTATACCCATTTTACAGATCAGAAAACTAGGGATGGCATGTAACTAAAGTTACAATACCTGGTAAATGGAAGAGCTGGGATTTGAGCCCAGAAGACAAAACTTCAAAGCATGTGTTCTGCACCATTATTCCCTACTGTCTCCACTCTATCAAGTGAAAGCAAGAGCGGCTGCGTGTGGTTGTTGAGAAGATTCAATGAGATAATGGTGGTGAAGAGCCAGGCCCTAAATAGGCAGATGCTCAGGAAGAAGCAGGCTCTTATTCTCACAGTGAAGAAAACTAGGCAGCCTGACAGGTTATGTGAGCACAGGCCAGCTACTGAGCCTCACTAGGCCTTCTTTCTCCTCAGGAAAATGGAGATGAAAATAGGCAATCTACCTTCTCAGCTTGTTACAAGAAATGAAGAATACCTACTAAGTGCTTGGCACATAATAAATGCTCAAGAAATGTTGAGTTCTGTTTTTAATTATTAACAAACCCTCAACAATTAGACTCCTTCTCAGTTCCTTCCCACTAGCTGAAGAGACTCTCAAGACAAGCTCTCTCCTCTGCTTCCCTGTGGCTTTCTGAAATTGTTCATAAAAAGAAAGGCCAGGAGGTGAATTTATAACTGATAAGATCCTAAGGACTCCCCTATTTTTTTTCTTTTAAGCTTCCATTCTTTCAACAAAATGAAAACATACAAGTTCCAGGGCAGACTTCGAAGCCTTGGTGGCAAATGCCTGGGTGGTGCCAGGGCAGGGGAAGAGACTGCTGCTCTCACCTGAGCCGTCACCACATCCAGTGTCCCCGCTCTGAAGTGGTCCCAGAGTATTCGACTCCTGAAGCTGCAGACTTGGATGATGTATCCGATGGAGAGAGGACCTTGTCGAAAACTTGTATTTAGCGAGGTGCGGTGGCGCACACCTGTAATCCCAGCGGCTTGGGAGGCTGAGGCAGGAGGATCACAAGTTCAAAGCCCACTTGAGCAACTTATGGAGGCCCTGTGCAACTCAGTGAGACTGTGTCTATTAAAAAAAACAAAAAGGGGTTGGAGACATGGCTCAGTGGTTAAGCTCCCCTGGGCTCAATCCCAGATACAAAAAGGAAGACTTACATGTAGAAACTGAGAAAGAAAACAAACCAACCAACCAGGGGCAAAGAATCACGACAGAGAAGCAGCCCAGAGGTCCTGGTGCAGCAAAGAATTTTGCTTTACTATGACAATTATGGTGGCAAAATGTTAACAGTCTTTACTTAGAAGGGTCTCAGACTGACAAATGAAAACTAAAATTTGAAATGATTTGTGTGTGTGCATGTGCATGTGGTGCTCTGGATCAAACCCAGGGCCGCACATACTCAAAATGATTTTTTTTTAAGCAAAAGAATAGCCCTTCATAAAAGAAGAGATATAGGTGGTCATTACTTGAAAATATGGAACTTCACTAACTCTGAAAGAAAATAACGAGTTATCTGTCACTATCTAAGACTAAAGTACTCAAGAATATGCAGTTCTAGGGAACAAGCATTCCTGGGGACAATGGCACGTGCCTGTAGTTCCAGCTCTTGGGAGGCTGAAGCAGGATGACAATTTGAGCCCAAGATTCAAGGCCAGCCTGGGACAGCACAGTGACACCATGTCTCTGGAAAAGAAAAGAAAAAAAAAGTTGGGAGAAAAATAAACAGCTAAGGATTCTCTTACACTGCTGCTGGGGGGATAAATTGATCCACGTGGTCACGGTAACATCATCGTATTATAAAATAACGTTATAAAATACAGTTTATAAACACTTTAAGCTCTGAGATGGCTATATGAAGCCCTTAAAAGTGTCATTTAGGAAACATTTCTAGAATATAGGGAAACGTTTATTGTACAATGATGTTCACAAAGTGGAATGCAAACGTATATTTATGTGATCCTAACTTATAAAACAACCTTACAGAGCACCAAGGGCGGCTGCTTCTATGACCAGGAGTTACAGATGGGTTTTAGTCTTTTTTCTACACTTTCCCATATTTTCTAGTTTTCGGCAATTGGCACGTACTACTTATAAACAGGAAAAAGCTCATCTAAAAATGGCTACGATGACTCAGCAGTCTACCCTTTTGCCCTTTGAAGGAAGCACTGGCTGGTCATTAAAAGGAATTAAAAAGCTCATTGTCGTGAGAACATGATCACCAGGATTGTTAGAAAATGAAAAAAACAGGGCAGACTTTGGGGCAGGGGGAACAGTGCGTGTCACGGGTTTCCAACCGCATATCCTGACACTGTCATGTGAAATGTTTAGGAAAAGACCAGCCTCTAACCTGTCCGGATCCAGTTCCTAAAGTCTGCGTATTTCCAGTAGGAAGCACAAATGGACCATCCCGGTACTGTGCTGGGAATATGTGGGACAAGAAGATGGCATCTCACTCGAGAAACTCCACTCTCTGGTTACAATGTGGACATAACGCTTGTCAGTGAAATACAAGGACACCAAGTGCATTTTCATTTATTCATTCATTCCAAAAAAAAAAAAAAGTACCTCTTGTGTCCATGATGAAGTCCATCCAGGAATGCTCAGGAAGCACAGAAGATTTTAGAGAGGCAGTCAGGTGGGACTTTGGGAGTTGGGGAGTGGCTGAGGGTGGACACAGCCTGAGCAGATGCTGAGCCACACAAAGCAACAATGGAGGAGAGAGAGGAGCTGCAGCTCAGTGGAAGACTGCAATTTCAAATTCTAAGTGCAAGTAGATGGCAGAGAGCCTCCAGCCCTGGCCAAGGGAGCAGGACCTGACTGCACACATCCAGAGGTGAGGAGGAGAAGCAAGCCACCTCCTCCACGTGTCTGGGCCTGCATTTCTTGGCTCCAGTTTTATTTTGCTTCATTCTCCATCTGAAACCTCTAAAAGTTCACTGGGGGAAAAAAATGAAGAAGTTAAAAACAGGCTCCCTGCCTGTGGCAGGAGCTGCAGCGTGAGGTGGCTGACAAACACTCTTTTCTGAAGAGCCATGAAAGTTTTGTTAAGTTGTGCTCTGTCTTCAAGTCAAAAATGTTTGATGATAATGGTGTTTCAATTGAACCATGATTCAAATAGGAGAAATGGGAGGGGACATTTAAACAGTATTCCCTCTCCTATCCTGCTTTGTTCCCCTGGTCTTATTTTCTGTAGCACAGCAATGTAGATCAGGTCTCCACCATAGAAATCCATCCCACTTCCTCAAATACCAAAACCCAATAGAAATGTAAGTGTAGGCTGTTATTAAATTTGTTAAGTATGCAAAACCATGCAAAATACCTTGGGGATGGTCTGGAGGGAAGGAAGGCACAGGCTGGAGCTGTTATGTCTTTTAGGCTGGCTGGAGGGGTGAGGGCTACTGATGGGGAGGGATCATGCTGACGAAAGCCTAGGAACCACAGTTACTCAGCAGCCATGCTTTTCCTTGAACATTATTGTCTCTTTGGTTCTTAAAAGTTGGAATACATGGCTTCATTTCCTCTAGAACATTGGAAACTGAATAAAACAGACAATTGAGATTCCATACCAATTTGGGAGCACAGCAGGCTGTTCAGGACTGCCCAGTACCTGAGAAGGCAGCACAGATTCAGGTGCTCGCTGTCCTGACAAGGGCTTGCTCACCACCACGTCTCTCTCTGTACAAGATTCTGATGAATCCCTATTCTTATTTCTAGGTCCTTTGAATGCAGCTGCCCTTGCTGTGAGCCTTGTTCCACTTGGTCCCTTTCTGATTTTGCAGAACAAATGTGTCATATAAAATCAGCAGCTGTGGGAAAGGGGGGCTGCTCCCCACAGGCCCCCTGAGGAGCTGATCCCTAGGGTCTCTGGATTCCTCCCCAGGTCACCAGTGGCTACCACACACTTTACTGCTGAACCCCACCTGGCACTCCTGGGCAAGCCTCACAGGGCACCCCTTGGTATCAGGACACCAGTTGGTATCCGGGCTCCAGTTCATGCATCACACAGTTTGCAGCTCTGCATCCCTCACCACTCTTGATGTAAAAAACCGGTTTACTTATGTGGAAAATGGGCATAGATGAAGTCCTGGGGTGCAGGTTACTGTTTTAGAGGCCAATTTGAATACACTCTTCTGAGTAAAATAGTAGAAAGAAAATTTTTTTCTAATAATGAGTATAATGAAATGGGCACTTTTATTTTATTTTTTGAAAATAATTTTTATTTATTGATGAACCTTTATTTCATTATTTAACTTACTCATATGTGGTGCTGAGAAATGAACCCAGTGCCTCATGCATGCTAGGTAAGTGCTCTTACCACTGAGCCACAACCCCAGCTCAAATACACCTAGAAGGACTGCAAATAGCAAGTCTGAATAGGTCAATTTGGCAAGATGCTGCAGGATCACTATGATGTGCTTACCTTGACTGTGATGGCCCTTCTAGATATCTAACCGAAGGAAAAATCAGATTCCAAACAAGATTCCTACAAGTGTCTTCCCTATCACAATGGTGAAAAATGGAGATGACTTGTCAATTGCTAGTGTAATTGTTAACTTCATAACACGGACTTTTCAGTGAAAAAAGTGTTATGTTCAACACACTGGTTATTTTAAAATACATCAACATATAGGAAAATATTACTGAATTATTAACAGTGGTTGGTTCTATGTGTGTGATAGGATAAAAGGGCTTTATTTTTTCTTTTAAAACATTTTCTAAATGTCCTAAAACTAGTATATATTACTGTTGTTTTCAGAAAAAAATTGTAGATGTTTTCAAAGTAATGAGTGCTAGCATGGAATTTCATCAGCAGGTGACATCATATGTGTTCCAGTACTGAGTTCTCAAAACAGGGCAAGTGACATTAGAGAGAAGAGCTGGCAGTGGTCCTTGGTCTAGGTTCACATCTCAGTGTTTCAGAAGTTTGAAAACACATTGATGCCCATGCCAAGTGCAGAAGTGCAGATTCAATTGATGTGTGGTTTTTATGGCTCCCCAGGTGATTGTCACTATAGCTACAGTGAGAGCCATGGCTCCACAGTTCTTCCATACCTTCCTCCACCTTCAGGACCCTGCTGACAGTTACCCTTGTACTCCACCATCAAACCCACCCACTGTAAGGATGAGAAGTTCCCTCAGGAGTGCTTCCAATGGCTTCTGGCATTTAGGCTGTAGAAAATCCTTTATCCCAAGGGCATTTCAGTGGGAACATTTCAGGTCTTCACAGTGGCCTGGAAGAGACTTTTCCTCCTGACCTCAAACCCCAGGGGCAGACGATCAGTCATGAGTGGGTCCTGGCTGTAAGTACCCTGGAACTTTCTGTCCTGGTAGGGTGGGTTAGGACAAGTTTGCCAAAGGGAGATTGTAAGTCTGTGAAGATGCAGGGTGTGAGCAGAGGGAGACCTGGACACTCACTGGTGTGACTTCCCTTCAGGTCCCCTGCAATGTGGGGGAGCATTGTCCATCCCTAGGCCCCTGCAGGGCGACCATCTGCTCTTCATGGGCATCATGATCATGGTGGCTGTGGTCATCTCCCTGCTGTTCTACACTCTCCTCTGGAAAGCTGACAAACTTGCTGACCTGCCCAACCTGAGAATTGGCTTCTACAACTTCTACCTGTGGAATGAGGACATAGGCTCCCTCCAGTGTCTCCACTTCTCTGAGCAGGAGGCCTGGGGGGTGTCTCAGGTTGGCCAGGCCCTGGCCAGGCTTGGTGCGTATGGTGCCCTGGTCCTCACACTCTTTGTGCCCCTGACTCTCCTCCTCATCTAATACAATGCTGATGAGGGGGAGTGGCAGCTGGCAGTGACCTTCTTGGCAGTGTCCTCTGTGCTGCTAGCTGGTGGCTTGGGCCTCTTCCTCTCCTATGTGTGGAGGTGGGTCAGCCTCTCTCTCCTGGGGACTGGCTTCCTAGCTCTGGCCTGGCCCAGACTTTATTTGTTCTCTTACTTATTGCCATGGCTGTGTTCTCTCCAAGGGCCAAGAATGACAAGTGCCAGCTGGAGAGTTGTTAGACCTACCTAAAGGCCTAAGTGATCGTGAGGACTAGTTCTCACTATGCTCAGAGAAGAGTCAGAGAACCAGAGGCTGGCATGTCTTCTCCGCCACCTTCTTTCATAGCTAATGCTGCTCTCAAGCTCCAGGAGATGGAACTCTGCAGAGCAGGTGGGACCCCAGTGTCAAGGAGACCAAGGCAGTAAAGACAGGGCCACCTGTGGCTTCTTAGTGTAGGATTATCTCTACATTAGGACTTCTGAGGATGTCATAAAATCACATGCATCATTGCCACATGAATTCCTGTTTTATTTAACCCATCTGGGCAGTTCTTCCTCTAGCTTCACAAGGGTATGGAGGTGAAGATTCCTGTCATGGAGCCAGATCTGCAGGTCGATCTGTAAGACTGCCAAACTTGAACTAGTGATGGTTTATGGGAACAAATAGGATCATTATGAAAGAACACCTAGTGTCCCTCTGGCTCTGGTTAGGATCTTCACTCCTCTGTCAGTGATGAGTGGCTTGCTGCAATGAGCTCCTCACCAGGACTCCATCCCCATGGCCCAGGAATGGCCCCCAAGGGATCCAATAAAGACAGAACACACGTGGTACAAAGAAAATTAGAGGTTTGGAGGTCCCTCCATAAAGGACAGAGCAGGAGTCAGCAGGCATGCACTCCTATCATTGTGACCCTGGAGGGTGGGGCAGGATGCACCAGATCCTTGGGCCAGAGAAAGTGGACTAGACCAAATGGATCCATACACAGAGGCTATGTCCCCTCTCAGCTCCACTCAGAACTGGGAAGGAGAGAAGCACCACAACCCATGCATTGAGAACTCTGTATTTCTGGCACCTGTATGTTGGAAAACCTGTAAGGCAATGATGTACTCATTCTAGGCCTTTCCAAAGCCATACTGAATACAGAGGTGGAAACATGGACTCTGGTGTGATCTTTTGTCCTTAGTGTCTGTGGGCTCCCAATCCATTCTTGCTTTAAACCTTCCCAGGAACAAGGTAGAAGCTGCCAGGCAGAAGAGAGGCGGCAACTAAGGGAGGCTGGCCTGGCTTGCCAGTCTCTGCATGGAAAGCCTCACACTCTCAGGTGGAGCGGGAACTGTGGGCAGCTTGTGTGTCTTTGAGGCTGGCACTCACCCCTCTGAAGGGGAGAGATCATGCTGATGAAAGCCTAGGAAACAGTTATTCAGCAGCCATGCTTTTCCTTGAACATTGTTGTCTCTTTGGTTATTAAAAGCTTGACACTGTGGCCTCATTTTCTTTAGAATGTTGAAAACTGACAATTGGGATTTCAACGTTCTGTGCCAGATGAGGAGAAACTATAATGGGAACTTGTTTTGAGTTCTCACTGTCCCACTGGAAACAGCAGCCCCTGCAGTAAGGCCCAGGGCACCTGGAGCTTCTGATCTAGGATGCCAGGCCCAGGGAGGGGCAAAGCTGGGAGCACAGATAGCCACACCTGCACCCTGGGGTGTGGGTGGAGGCCACAGCCCCCACAGCAGCTCTCTGAAGAAAGTCCAGTGAACAGTATATCTTTAGCTGAAAAATATCTCCCTGACATATTTCAACACATCTTCCTCCTCCACCTCCCTGGGGCTTCTGCAGGTAGAGCTAGAAGCCCCCAGCCCCTGGGAAGGGTTGAGGCCCCAGGCATCCCTGTATTTCCCACCATCCTCTTCCTCACTGCTGCTCCTAGGAGAACTTGTGTGAGGAGATATGGAGCAGATGGGGTAGAGCTCCAGCTTATCAACATCCACCAGAGGTAACTGTTCCCAGGGCTTTTTCTGTGTGCGGCACTGTGGAGTAGAAAAAATGGCAGGCTCAATGTCCATCAGTGAGGTGAGACAGATCCAGAAGCAACTGTGCATGACCAGGCCAGGCATCACTCCCATGGACTCCTCCCCAAACTCCTCAGGTTCTTAAGCAATCAGAACCAACTTGGGAGACCAGCAGGCAGGGGTGTGAGGAACAGCTGAGCAGAAAGAAGAAACCAATAGGAATGTAGGGTGAGAGAATGAGAGGGGCCCAGGCTGCATCACAGAACTAAAGAAACCATGAGTCCCAGCTTCTTGGAGGTAACAATATCTTAATAAACCACAAGTGTTATTGTGAGGATTAATGAGGTAATACACTGTGTAAAGCAGCACGTGATAAACTGTAAATTGCTATACAACTGTACGGTGGTCTGATTATTACTTCAGGAAGCCAATGACTTCCCCAGCATTCTGCTAAGGAGAGGTGCAGAAGTTGAGAAGGATCTTGACTGACTGAGACCCTTCTGAGAACACAATCAGGTGAACATTTTGTGTCCCTTCCACATATCAACACAGAGTCATGGTGCATGCTGTCTCTCACACACACCTGTTCCAGGTATATAGTCCCAAAGGCTCACCCCACATGGGGAAGGCCAGGGACAGCATGGCTGAGGGAAAAATAAGGGAAGGAACACATGGAAGAAGCCAGTTAACAGAAGCAGAATCCCTGACAGTGACCAAGAGCCTTGGACTGGTTTCTGTCCATGAAGTCTCTGGTCCTAAGAGCAGAAAGGGACACAGCTGACTACCTCAATCAGGATCCCCAGAGCTACATCCACCATTTCTGCTTCATTCATGCACTACACAGTCTTCATGGCAGGGGTTCTGAAACAAAGATTTGAGGTCATGAAAGGGGACGGAGAGTCTCCAGGCTCACAGGAAGAAGGAAATGAGAGCAAGATAGTTGCATCTCTGGCCTTCCCACCAGGGATGAGCACAACTGTGCCTTCCTTGGGGCAGGAACATGATTTCTTCCTCCTGGTCACCCAGTGCCAAGCACAGGGCCTCCTACCCTCCAACAACTCTGAATAAGAAGCTGGGACTGGGGACAAGGCCGGCTCCTGAGAGTCACACCTTGAAACACACATAGTGGACATGCATAGATATGGGTCTTTAGGCCAAAATGACTGAAATAGACTGGAAGGCATGAACACATTTAAAAAGCCTGCAACAATAACAAAGTGGGGCTGGGCAGAGAAGGAGAATCCAGAGGTGCTGAGGGCCTGGGCCTGTCTAAGAGTGGCAGATGTCCCCTCCTGCATGATGCTGGCACCCTGAAGACCCTCCTCCCCCACATTACCATCATTCAAGTAACCCACCTATGGTTTCCAACTTCTTGCTGTTGATCCGCCTGTCCCCAAAGCTCTGTCCATAGGATAAGCAGGCACCATTCAGGAAGCCCAGTGACTGGCTCCATTGAACTTGCCCACTTGAGGTTATAATTTCTGTTGTAAATGTAGACACCAATATTTTGACAACTGGCATTTTGGAGAGCTTGGCTGGTATCCCAAACCCACCCTACATGTGCTGACAGTCAAGGCTCTGGCACTGGAGACCTCAACCACACAGGGCCAGAGGAGGGCACCTGACTCTGAGGGGACTTTTCAGCTTCCTTCCTAAGAGCTCCAGAGACTGGAAGGGAAATTCCACCCACCTCAATCTGCCCAATCCACAGGCCTGAGGCCACTAAGAGGCACTCTTCCCTCCTGAGTTTCCCCAGGAGCACCCTGACCAGAGGTTGGCTCACCCTGCTGCCACTGACCCTGCCGCCATTCTCCTCCTCTTGGGGGTCTTCACTGGCACCACCCTCCTCTCAGCCACCTGGGATGTCATCCAGGAGGAAAGGACCCTCTTTTTGCTCCCAGATTTTAAGGTTTCCATCTCTGTAGTTTCTCCCAATGAGGAGTCAGGACCTAAGCTTAGTGACTTGATTCAGGACAGCAAATCCTACTCCTGTCACACCAGGATTTAGAGGCTTCATTTTCCCAAAAGGGCACTAATCTTTAAAGCCTACAAAGAAGAACAAAGTCTGGTAAATTCTATGCTAAAACACTTCTAGTCAGCCTGGGCAGGCTGGAGGTGTTTCAGAGGTTCACCAGGGCCCTGGAAACAAGGGCATTCTCAGCATGTCCAACAGGATGTGTGGTGGCATGCAGGATGATGGTTGGGGAGACAAGCCCAGAGACTTGCACCAATACCCAAAGGCAGACCTCCCCACCCACCCAACCAGAAGCACTTCCCTGTAGCCCCTGCATTAATGGACCCATCGCACTCAAGTGCTATTGAACTCAGGGTGTTCAGCCAATTCCCAAAACATCTCCCATGATCTCTCTCAAATTTGCTCCAAGTCCAGTTTCTCACTTTCTCTACAGTGAGGGGGTCACAAGAACAATTCTGATTCACAGAAAGGCTTCATTGGTCAACACCCTCCCAGCTCTAATGTGCAGATTCTTCTGATTGGTCAGATGTTAACTGCTAGAGAGCTCAGGAAGTTTAACTGCTTGGCTCCCCAGATTTGCAGAATAAAGATCTCCCCACCTCCACCAACCTCTGATCTAACTTGGGTTCCCTTTTCCCTATCCCCAGTTGATTTCACCTGAGCCCCTCCCACCTTAAGATCAGTCCCCACCTTGAAAGAGCTGTGACTGAGAGACTATGTCATCACTTTCCACTTAGGAATCAACCCAAGTATTCCTAAGAACATCTTACTGAGAGTTTGCCTAGAAAGGGGTAGTCAGCAAAGAGTAAGACCCCTCTCCGAATTATAACTTGATAATTTATTGCGCATCCAAAATGGCTGTTTACAATTTAAGAAAAAATGAGCAGGCCAGTATCCTAATCTATAGGCTAGAGGACAGATCTTGGCCAATGTACTTTAGTTTCTGTTGAAATTTGCCCGTGATGCAGTCATTCCTGCCATCTAGTGAGTGCCCAGTGCCACGTTCTCTGTATGCAGAAATTAGACCGGGAGATGCATATCATTAATTTCACTTTACAAACAAGGAACTGAGACCTAGTTCATTTGCACAGGCTCAAAAAGATCAGCCATCCAGGATCTCTGTCAGGCCCTGCAGACAGCCAGCCCTGTGCCCACCCTGCTTCAGGTTGGCAGCGTCCCCTGGACGCACGTTCTGTGCAGCTCGCTGCTCACTGGGGCAGACCTGGTGGACCTTAGAGAAATCTCACCCGAGGTCCCGGACGACAGGGGTCTGCCAGCACTTCTCATCTCGCTCTTGGGGACCCGCCCCCTGCGCTCGCCCCTACTGGGCGGTGCAGACACACAGGAAGGTACACGCAGGGGCTCTGCACCATGAGGACGGCGGCTGCCCAGACCCAGGAGCTGGCGTGTGGCTCCTTCTGATCCGCAGATGGCGCCGGCCCCGCAGAGCGGGCCTACTCTGGAGGAGCACACCAGGCCCCAGTGCTGCCTTGCCGTGCTGCCTAGCCTCTGTCCAGAGGTCTGGCGCCTCCTTCTTGGCCTCCAGGCGAGTCCCCAAGGAGGATTCTGGACGGTTGTGTCAGCCCTGCACTGCCCTCCCCTTCCGGCTCCCGGCCCCCCGGCCCCCGGCCCTCCAGGGCGCGCGCGCGGAGGCCGGCGGCGCCCCCTGCGCCAGCGCGGCGCCCGGCTTCTTGCCAGCAGAAGCAGGAGAGGCTGCCTCGGCTTTTGCAAAGTCAAAGTGCTGATTCCCAGGCCCCGGGATCCGAAATTAGACGAAGGGAAGAGGGTTCTGCATTCGACAGCCCCTCCCGGGATCCCACGGGAACCAAGGTCAGTGCTCCCCACCTGGCGACGCATCCCGGAGGTGCAGGGAGAGAAGTCACAGACTCTGTTCACGGTGCGATCATAAAGTAATGTAGGAGTTACTAATGTTTAATATTCAGATTGGCTCCACCTAGCTGCCCAGGTGTGTTAACTGCTGAGCGCTGAGATTGCCATGTATAGATAACCTCGGTTAAAATCACACTTGTGACTTCAAATAGAGGCCTGAAAAGCTCCCAGATCAGAGACAGGACTGAAAAGACCAAGGCAAGTAGTCCCAGGGGAGGTCTTCCCCTGCATTTTGATGTAAAATGATCAGATCTGATACCATCTGTCCCCAAATGAGAAATGAGACAGTTTTTGAAATGTGATTTATAGCTGATCAGCTAATAACAGCATAGTTACTATTTAGAACGGGCCGCAGCGCCTGAGCCCCCTTCACTCTGCAACAGGAAGAGCTCTCTCTTCCCTAGGGTGCTTTAGTTTCTCCAGAGCCCCTCCCAGGCTCTTCTTGAATGCCAATCCTCAATACTAGGGAAGTGGGCTGGGTGGAAATTTTAAATAAATCCAGGTCTAAGACCATAATCCAATGGTTTCAAGTCCCCAACCGGCCAGCCACTGTAGGGATCAACTAACCATGGTTGAACCAAGCCAGCCTCCAGGCTCTGCAGGACCTGCCACAGGGAGTACAGGCTTCTCCCTGGCCACTGCTAAGGCATCAGTCACTGACCTCAAGGGTCCTGGCTCCCACAGGCTGTGAGCCAGCACAAACCTAAAGGGCTGGAGTGGAAAAGCATCATTTCCTTTTGTGTCTAAAGGAACAGAAAATACTTGCTCAGTAGAACTACCCACTGAACATTGCTCTCCTTAAAACTTCTCTCGGTGGTCAGCTGGAAAATGAGTCCTGTGGGTCTCCGTAGAGGTCTTGGTGCAGGGAGAGGCCCTGGACTGGCAAGGAACCTGGCTGTGAGATCAGCAGGCACTGGAGTCAACACCTGAAGCACTTGAGTTTTAAAATTTTTATTTTTAAATTGACAGATAAATTGTATTTTTGTGTGTGTGTGAGCTACATGTAATGTTAATTAACTGGACTTAGTCAGTTCCACATTGTATACATACTGTACTCCCAAACGTTGAGCTCGTAGGTATTTGAATATCACGCTAAGGGGGCTGGGTTTTGGCCCGAGGCTTGGGTAGAAGCACTGGCAGGTACTGAGGAGAGGGCAGGAGGAAACCAGATGGGGAAATGCACCTGCAGGGCCCTCAGCACAGGCCAAGCCAGGTGTCAGCACCCGGCAGATGAGTGGGTTCAGGACTGAGGCCTGGCCTGCCTCAGTGGTCTTCTTTTATTCTGCCCTCCCAGAAGATGACAGAACAGGGAACCTTGGGTCCTTGGGTGGAAATGAGCAGGGGGTTTAAAGGAGAGATTGAGCTGCCCATGGGCTTGAGGATGAGCACTCTTCCTGGGAGGGGTGGGGGCGGAGCAGCAGGGATTTGAGTGTTGTGTTGCTGTATTCCTTAGAGCCATTTCGGCAAGCTGTGGGGACCGTGTTTGAGAGAAAGGGTCTTAAGACAGGAACTTTGAGATGAGGAGAGGAAAAATTGAACTATGAACTCTCAGATGAAATTCAAGACCCTTTATACTGTCCCCCAGAATCCTGAGGTGAGGCAGATAAGATGGCTGTTTCAGTGCCAAAGGTGGGGACGTGGCAATGGAGAAGTCTTGGTTTCCTTCATTTTAGGGGTGGAGGTGGGTAAAACAGGACAAGTACTTACCATGAAGTCTCTGGTGGTTTCTTGTAACCAAGCCATATGCATATGGGCCTCCCTACTTGCCCCTTAGTCCCAGCAGAAAGCAGCCATCCAGCCCTGCCCCCTGAACTGGACTGGAGCCCAAAGAAGCTATAAAATGACTGTCCCGAGAAGTTGGTGGAAACAGGTCCCCCTACATGGTTCACCCTGAGAAGCATGGGAGCCCCAGGTCCAGGCCCGCCCATCCATGGTGGCTTCTGCACTTGCCCAGCCTCAGCTCCCACTGTGAGAGGATCTTCCTCTTCAAGGTGCCCAGACTGGGGCACGGTCACCACTGGTCCAGGCTCGGCTCAGCCTCAGGTGGGCAGGCCCGAAACCCAGGAGTCCTTCCAGCAGCATGCTCGGGGAGCTGGCCTCTCACCATTTGCCAGCACAGTGAAGGCAGCTGGCAGTGTGCAAGTTCAAGGGCATCAAGTTAGAAGAATGAGAGGAGCAACCAAATGAGGAGCTAGGAACAGCAGCCACCAGAGGGAGCTGGGCCACCAGCCGCGGAGGCCTGTGTACCTGCGCTCATCCGAGAGGCTTCTGTAGCAAAAGCCACCATCTCTCAGGAAAGACAGGGACACTCTGGCCTCACCCTGAGCCCAGACAAAACAGAAGAGCGTGCTGTGGGGCCACCAAGCCCAGGTGAACGGACGGCCAGCGAGGCAAGTAAGAGCTGGTGTGGGGAAACAAGGGTAGGGGGAAAGTGACACACGCATCCTAGAAAGAGACACCAAGTGACCGCAAGGCACTCTTTTTTTAAAAAAGAAAAAAAAAAAATAAGCAAATATATACAAAATACTGTCAATTTCTCCCGGCCAACACAGCAGCCATCACGTTTCTCCTTCCTGAGCTCTCCTCCCAGTCTGAGGACGCCTCTCCACAGACCACAACTTTGTTCTCTGGGAAGAACATGCCACCTGCTCCCTATGGCTCCTGTTCTAGTCACTGCAGCTGGACAGTCCCGAGTCCCCTGGACCATCTTTGCCTGAAGCTCTGCTGCACTGGCAGGGACCTGGAAGGAGGGTGTCCTATTCTCCCTCAGCCCCGGGACAATTCTGCTCTGTGGTGTTGCTTCAGGCAGGTCCTTCAGAGCTTGTGGGCCAGGAGGGTGGTCAGCTTGATCTTGCCATCCATGGAGGCAGTGAGGCAGGTCCCGCAGTCCATGGCAGTGCTCCAGTCCACAGTGACCACAGGGGCCCGGTGGCCACCCAGGCTCAAGCAGCTCTCCAGAACCTTCTCATCACCACCCAGCTATAAGAGGACAGGAGAGAGAATGAACCGTCAGCAGACCTCACTCACGAACACGTCCATTTTATCCACTTTTAGTAGCCAAACTGCCTTGAGCCTGGGGCCGTCACCCCAACCCGAGGACATGGCTATGGCCACATACCCACCTTTCTAGAAAGTCCATTTAACTTCCTGGACCAGAAAATGTCTCACTTTCATGACTATAGTTGGTCTACCTCATATGGAAAACAAGTCCCTGCAAACCTCCTTAAAAATGCCACTTCTTCTGCCGCCTTGAACGTGCCATGGGCCCGTGCCTTCTGCACCCGCCTGTGTTTTCTCACAGCATCATTTGTCACTAGCTGACATCTGCTCGCGCATCTGCTTATTTGCTTAAGGTTGGCTTCCCATCGGGGGACACAAGCCGAGGAGGGCAGGTCTAGCTCTCTCCTGCAGCGAGGCCACCTACGGCATCCAGAACGGCCCTGGCACGGGAAAGCCTCGGACAGACGTGTAAACGCGGCTCTCCTCCATCCACCAGCACCACTCTCCAGCAGCCGGGCAGGTGTGTGAAGGTCAGCCACTAACAGAACAGGAAACAGGAGCAGCTGAAGTACTCAACACCGCTCAACAAAGAAGAGGCGGCCGTCATGGAGAAAGCATTTGTAAAAGTGTCAGTTAACTTACTTATAGTCTATAAAACCGGGACCTGAAGTTCAGTAGAGTCCTTAAGTAACTGGAAGCCAGTATTGGTATTTTAAAAATTTCACAGGGAGGGCTGGGGAGATAGCTCAGCTGGTAGAGTGCTTGCCTCGCAAGCACAAGACCCTGAGTTCAATCGCCAGTACCGCCAAAAAAAAAAAAAAAAAAAAAAATTTTTTTTCACAAGCAAATCCTTCAACTAATTAATTGTAGGGCGAGTCTGACTACAAATCATCAAAGTTCATCTGGGCAAATGAAAAGACTGCATGATCAAAAATAAAACCCATACACATCCACACAGATCCCCACGGAGGGCCAAGTCCAGTCCGCCGAAAACCAACTAAAGCAAACCTTTGGAGAATGAAATGAGGCTTGGAAACAGGAAGCTTTTCATGAGTATCTCCACTGAGAGATGCACCATTATGAGCTAATTTTAGGGAGAGCTAATTTTAGGGAGAGGGCAAGAAACAGCAAAAGAACCATCCTCTGTAGAAAAGACGAGCCTCGCTGAGGGCGAACCCCGACTTCACTGTGCATGGCAGGTCTGTCTGGAAGCCGCCTGACTCCGCCCAGCACCTCCTCTGTCCCACAAGAGCGTCCCTTACCTGCCATGAACTCCGCACTCACTGCTGCCACATGGGGCCCACAGCCTGTCTTCTTCCCGGTCTACCCAACTCCTCCTCCCCTTCCTTCCAGAGCCTCCAACTCACAGCCTGCCACCTCCCCGGGGTCTTCCCTGAGGACTCAGTCCCCATCCGGCTTCCACCTCTTGGAACTGTTCAACACCACGCCACTGCTCCTTCACCCACGGTGTTTCTTTCTAATTTGAGTGTGAGCCCCAAGAGAGCAGAGATCAGATTTTATATGTCCCTGGTACACTCCTGAGTCCATGGTCTGCCACCCTGCCACACAGCTGCTGTCCTATCTGTGGCAACAAGAGACACTGAGAATATTTCACCTTGTATGACTTCTTAGGCCTGCAGACTAAATACCCCCAGCAGGTGGTTAAAGAATGAACACTGAGGCTAAGAACTGAATTCACTAGGTACCTGACAAGGCCAAACACAAATCCTCATCACTAGGTCTACTGGATGATACTAGTAAAATGGAAGGTTCTTGCAATTTCATACACTTATACAAAGAAAGCACATGAGACACGGCAGATCAGACTTGAGAATTAAAAGAAATGTGTAAGCTGAGGAACACATATGACATGAACAACTCATGTTGTTATAACGCCCTCAAATTTGTCTCAAATATGGACTGTGCTGTACTTCACCCATGGCCCTCCCATGAAATAAGAAGTCCATGCCTGTTTAAAGTAACTACAGTAAACCACCCAGCTCGTTTTCTGTGGGGGGCGTGCTCCCCTCTTCCAACACTCCCCAACTCTTCTTGCTACTCCTCAGTGTTTGCTCTTATAGGTTATTACTCCCTAGGAATGGGCTTAGGAGGTCAGATTCTTGTTAAGACAGGAAGACAGATGCCTCACATTCTGTTGCATCCCACCTTCTCTACCAGCACTAAGGCCCAGGCCCAGCCTGCAGCTAGAGGACTTCAGGTGCTGCCTTGTGTCCAGAGCTTCTTCACTGCCGTTCGGGGTGGGTCAGAGGGCCATGATCCACTTGGCCAGGCCCAGACCTCCAGGAAAGTGCTCCCTTGCCCACCGCGACTCCATCACCCAGTTACCTTGTAGATGACGCCCCCTGTGGCAGAGCACGTCAGCATATAATTGCCCTCTGAGTCAAAAGCGAAGAGTCGGCCTCTGGGGACTTGAACCTGCTTGTAGCCGCTGTAACCAGACAGTACAAAGGGGCCCGTGGCATCGGAGGGGAGGCTGTACTCAGACACCTTCAGGCCACTCTTGTGGATGTTCCACTGGATAAACTGCAAATAAAATACACAACCAGAGTGCTCTCAGTGGGGCAGGCCCAGCACAAGCCTGGGTGGAAGCCCAGGGCCTGCCCAGAGCAAACTGCCTCCCTCCACCAACAGTTCTGACAGCTTCAAACAGAGTTACAGAGGCAGAATAGGGGTGGGGGCCCACAGGACACCCCAAAGTCCCATCTCTTGCTGACACAATTTTTCAAAGGATGAAAATGTAGAAAAACAGCAACCTCATGTCAAAGTCCAACCCTTCTCTTTCACTCTGGCCTGAGCCCAGGAGAGGAAAAGGGACAGCAAGTGGCTTTGCATGCATTTCTGGTCTCTCAAGCAGGTAAATGACTACTGTCATTATTATGAGAATTTGAACCTGACTAGGAATAAAGCAAGAGGACAAATTCCAAATCTATTTCAATTTCTCAGCAGTACAATCAATTGGACGCTGCGTGGTGAAGTTACAAAGCCAGCTTTGTTTATTGTGGTGTGTATAATTCCCCAACCCACTCTATGAACAGGCTACTTGACCATGACCACTTCTTCCCTGGGAATCCTAACAGATATATGGAAGTCAAACTGTATCTTAAAAATCCCTTCCTCTAGTTTTCAAATGAAGAACTGAAGCTGGGGCACAGGAGTGCACATCTCCAGCCCTGTCTACTTGGGAGGCTCACTTGAGCCCAGAAATTTGAGGTCAGCCTGGGCAATACAGCAAGACCCTGTCTCAAAAATAAAAAGAACGCATCTTATAGTTACTGTTTTCAATGAAAAACACAGGTAATTAGCATATAAAATCCCAAAGTCACAGGAAGGCATATGATAGACAAGTCTTTCTCCCACCTCTGCCCACCCAGCTCCCTTTCCACCACTGTTGCTGTTCCCACTTCCTGTCGTACCCTTCCACAAAGGGAATCTACCTGGGGCATTTCCTTATCATTTTTTTCAGGGGGAGGGGGAGCTTCCTTTTAATTTCTTTGGACTCAGCTCAGGCCTATTTGCCTCTGGGAAGCTGTCCCTAGTCCCTCAGCAAACTCCATGCATCCATGGCCGGTCACAAGGCCACCAATTACCAAGCTCGCCAAATCCTATCTTGGCTCCAAATATGGATCCATCTGGGTGAGCTGAGCCGCCTTGCTAGGAGGACGCCTGTGGTACTCCCTCTTCCACTGCACTCCTCAAACCCCACCAAGAGCCAGGAGATGGACTACTACCTATTTTACAGACGACAAAACCGAGGCAGAGAGAGGGCGTGGCGATAGCAGACAGCATGCCGGATCCAAGGCCAGCCTGTCACGGGGTCCCAGCCCTCGCTGACCCTGAGGGCGCCTACCTTGCCGTCCTCACCGATGCTGTACACGGCATTCTCATCACAGCTGAACTCCACGGAGCAGACCTCCCCGCAGTGGGCCCGCCAGCTCATGGCACACTCGTGCTGCTGCATGTCTGAGGACGCCAGATGCCATCAGGACTCTGCACCCCGGAAGGCACCTCCCGCAGCATGGGAGCCTCTCCCCTGATGCTCAGGGGGCATAGCTGTTCTGGGGACCATGGGGCTCCTAAACCCCATAGGGTAGCTACCCCTGCCCAGGGGGTCAGGCTGCCTCTGAGCTGCAGAAGAAGCTTCCACTGGGTCAAAAGTGAGGGTTAGGAATCCAGCGGGGGGGGAGGGGGGTCCTGGACACAGGAGTCCTTCCTATAAGCCTCAACAGTGTCCCCCCCAGGGGAGACAGATATCCACTAAAGATGGGATCGCCTTGTCCCATCCCAGACCCTGGGGATGCCTCCCTGGGAACAGAGGAGAATGAGCCACCCACAGCTGAACAGGCAACAAAAGAGCCCTGTATCCTGAACAGGCAATAGTCGGATCCAAGAGCTCAAAACCAAACTATCCTCGAGCCCCACCTCCTCCCATGCCTGTGATATTAACCACATGCAAGCAGATTGTGTTGAGTGTTTTATAAAAACTCCAATTGAGATTAAGCTTCCTTGATTTGGAATCAGGGTTTCGCAACAGCATCTACTCCAGCTAGGTCATGTGAGGAGGGGACCAGCATTGCCTTGAGCACACTTGCATACCAAATAGCCGGATGACACCGTCAGCTGCTCCTGTGACCAGCAGGTTCCCATTGTGATTGAAGGCTGTACAGTTGATAGCAATGGGTTCTGGGTCCAGGGAGAACTGGAGCTATTAAAACCAAACAAAATCACAGTTAGCAGACTATTCCCACTCAGACACACACACAAGCACCCCACTGGATCCTCTGCCAGCTCCTTCCTTAAAAAACCTTCTTCTGGAAAAATTACCTGAGCGTTTGTCAAAATGCTGGGCTATGACCTCTTCTACTATTTTGAAAGACAAAGTCACTGAGCCCATAAACATTCTGGTTTCCATACATGCTGGCTCACTTATAAAATGAGTAATCTATATCTTAGCAATATACACATCACTCGAGTGCATTCTAGCTAAGTCTTATTGAAAGGTCAAATTGTCAGCTGGAAAGAACACTTCATTGACTGACTTTCATGACTGGCAACCCTAAGTAACAGAGGACCACCATGCAAAGGTCCTGCAGCTACTCCATCCCCCCAGCATCTCCCCACAACAACACTTAAAAATACAGGAGCTAACAAAACTACCTCATGGAACTTAGGCCTATCAGTTAATCCAGTAATCAGCAGCACAATAGCTGGGGCTGGGTTGTAGCTCAGTGGTAGAGCACTTGCCTAGCACATGTGAGGCACTGAGTTTGATCCTCAGTATCACAGAAAAATTTAAAAAATAAAAATAAAGGTATTGTGTCCATCTACAACTAAAAAAAAAAATTTTAAAAAGGCTTCACAATAGCTAAACTATGAAACCAACCTAGATGCCCTTCAACAGATGAATGGATAAAAAAATGTGGTGTATATATACAATGGAATATTACTCAGTCTTAAGAATGAAATTATGGCATTTGCTGGTAAATGGATGGAGCTGGAGAATATCATACTAAGTGAAATAAGCCAATCCCAAAAAACCAGAAATGTTTTCTCTGATATGCGGGTGCTAATTCACAACTAGGGGAGGGTAGGGGAGGGAAGAAGAGAGTTACTTTAGATTAGGTAGAGGGATTGAAGGAAGGGGAGGAGGTATGGAGATAGGAAGAATAGTAGAAAGATTCAGACATTATTACCCTGTGTACATACATAACTATACAACCAGTGAGATTCTACATCATATATAGCCAAAAGAATGAGAAACCATACTCCATTATATAAGATGTATCAAAATGCATTCTACTGTCATGTATTACTAATTAAAACAAATTTAAAAATTAAAAAAAACAGTAATTAATGAAGATTATCATTCCAAAAAAATGGAACCCGAGAAGCCCTAAATTAAAAACGCAAGCCAGAACGCTATATGGTGTTATTGATACACACGTGCACAGAGCTGAGCTAGCAAATAAAGACATCCTCTGATGCCAGTAACGAGGGGAAGGCAAGACTCCCAAGGACGAGGGAACTCTGAAGCTGGCTTTCACTACGGAGCATCAATCAAATATGTATGACCCTGGTTCTCACTCTGATTGCCATCAAGCACTCAGAAGTCCCAAGTGTAAGACCCGCCCAAGGTCAGGTTGGAAGAAATCTCCACACATGACTGGGACTCCAAAGAGCTTTATCCTGAGTGCATGAATGAACTAAAAAACCTACTTCACAAAACAGGATAAGAAAACTCACCTCTCTGCAAATCATAACCACAAACTTGCCCTGATAGGGATTTATAGTCCAAATTCATAAGTCCCTAAATCGTCCGCGGAAACTCAAGCAGAGAATTTATTTTAAAGCTGTCATGAGTTGCTAGGGTCCCCAGGAACCTGGCAGAAGTGAATGCACCTCCACCCCAGGTCTCAAATATTCTCAAGAATAAAGGTGCCAGAAACACGAGGCTACAGTGGGAATTCACAAGATGCAGGAAAAAGAAGCAAAAGAGGTGAACACCACAGCAACAGCAGAGAAGAATCAGGTCCACAGAGACCTCAGACACGGGGTTACCAGAGGTGTGGCGAATCTGACAAAATAAAAGGAGGAATCCAAATAATGGGCAAGAATAGGAGACTCCAAGCATGACAAAGCAGGTTTTTAAAATGAAGCTGTGTTTCTAAAAATGAAGCACAGAAACTGAAAGTAGCATCCTAGTAGACTGGTTAACTCAAAGATCAGGCACAGCAACTACAGAGTTAGCAAACTGACAGAGCTGAGGGCATTCTCGCCGTGAATGCAGCAAGGGCAACAAAAGAGAAGCGCCAACACAGGACCGGAGCTCCAGAAGGCAAGAGATAAGCAGAGATCTCTAAGCCTGAAAAGCAATGACTAAGAATTTTCCAGATTTAATGAAATCCTTGGATTCAGAAAAACCTAACAAACCCAAGCAGGAGCTTAAGGAAAGAAGAAGAAAAACAAAAAAAACCTTCAAATCTAAAAATCCACACTCAGATATCAGGTAAGAAGATCTTAAAGGCAGCCCAAGAGAGAAGACAGCCAAGAACGGAAGGCCTGTTCCACTGACAACAAACTTCTCTTTCCACAAAGGAAGCCAGATGAACAAACCAGAGAGTTAGGAGAATCAGTTCTCAAGTAGAATAAGAAGTTCGAGGAAAATATATATACTATGATTCCATTCATAAAAAGTTAGAAAACATGCAAAACAAAGCCTGTGTTGTTTATGAATATATATTAATGTGATAAACTAATTTTTTAAATGTAAGGCAATAGCAAACCAAAATTCAAGACAGGTTCTCTCTGGAAGCAGGAAAGGTGGAGACTGGGAAAGGGCAGAGAGTATTATTAATGTTCTACTTTTAAATTAGGCACTCATTTTACTGCCTTTCTTCTCAATAAACCATACATGTATGATTTCAATATTATTTTATATGTAGCCAATATTTAATTAAAAATTTGAAAATCACAAGTGAACATAGGATTAAAAATCATGCTAACAGCTGGGCACAGTGGTGCATACCAGGAGGCTGAGGTAGGAGGACAGCAAGTTCAAGGCTAGCCTCAGCAACTTAGCAAAATAAAAATAAAAGTCTCAAAATAAAAAATAAAAGTGCTGGGCTCACCTAGCATGTACAAGCCCCTGGGTTCAGTCCCTAGCACTGCAGAAAAACAAAACAAAACAAAAAAAATTACTTCTAAGTACTGAAACTATTAATTTTAATAAGAAACACCACTGCTTTCTAAGTAAGTATGTTCAACCTCATTTCTCTCCCAAGGGCTCCCGTGACAGTGGGGTACCTGTTAATATTCTGGGGTGGTGGGTAGGTCCCTGGCTGCAGGAAGGCAGGCCAGTGCCCAGGAGCTGGCTCAGCCTGGCTATCAGCTGTCACTTCTTGGGAGCATGGACCTGCCCTCACTGCTGCCAGCTGCTACTGTAAATTTTACACAGTTCTAACAGGAAGTTGGAAATAGGAGTCCTCTCCTAAAATATATAAACCACAAGGCCCTCTAGTAGGTTCTGGGTGACTTCTGAATCAATGGCACAATTCTGAATAACTTCAGTCACTAACGGTCTGCCCAGAGTAACTTAATTTGCAACACTTAAAACTTACATATTTTCTCACAAATCAACAATCTGAGGAGACCAAAGCAAAGAGGCAGACAGAGCCTCACCAGCACCACAGGGGAACGCAGGCAGGGTGCCTCCACGTGGTGTGCCCAGCGGGGGGAGACGGGCCCCACGGCAGGTCCGTACCTGCTGCTTCATGCTCTTCGTGTCCCACAGTAGCAGCTTGCCGGGAACCTGGTTCATGCCCTTGCTGCCAATGTCTGGTGCCGAGGAGTCCACCTGGGAAGTGAGACTCGGAGCTGCAGCCGAACAGACGAAAGAGGCCCCGTTGGGCCTGCACGCGAGAGACAGGATTCTGCAATACATGTGGGCCGGGTCAGATGATCGCCTGCCCAAGCAGGAGGACAAGCCTCAGCTCTGAGCCCGATTCTGTTGCAGGAGGTGGGACACTGAGCTCAGGAAACACCTGGCCCCCCAGAGCATGTGCCGCAAGCTGTGGCCTTGACAGTGAGGAGGAAGGGGCCTCTGGCTCACCTGGGCATATCGTCGTTGATGTTGATCTCACAGAGATTCTTCTTGGCTTCTGTGTCATAAAGACGCACGGTTCCCACACCACTGCCCAGCAAGAGCTGGAACGAGAAGATGGGGGGTTGAAGAACAGCATGGGAGTCAGGGAAGACTGCAGAGGGGGCCAGGCCCACTCCTGTGAGGTGCTGGACGAGGCAGGATGAGACCCTCCTGCTCTTATCCAGGCGACCAGGGAAAATCTGCCTACAATGGACCACACTTAAAAATTACAAATTAAGAAGACAAAGCCAACCTTAAACAGAAGCAAAACCATAAAAGTTATCTGCTACGGTTTGAATATAGTCTGACTGTGTCTCTGGAGTGCTCATGTGTTAGGGGCTTGGTCCCCAGTGTGGCAATGTGAGGGGTGGTGGGACTTTTAAGAGGTGAGGCTTAGAGGAAGGTGATTAGTTCACTGGGGCAGTGAGTTAGATCTCCCTTTGCAGAGTAGTTATAAAGAGAAGGCATGACTCCTGAACCCGCCTGAGCTTGCTGTCTTGCCATGTAATTTCTTCCTCTGGCACACACTCCTACCACAATGCCATCTACCATGTTGTGAGGCAGCCAAGGGGGGCCTGGCTAGAGTAGAGCAGTTGCAGTCACCTTTACAAAGGATCCAGCCTGGGCGGGGGCAGGGGTTGTTATAGCACCAGAAAACAGACTGATGCAGCATCTGTGGAATGGGAGAGATGTGTCTCCTAAGACACGCCTGGAAAGATTCTGTCTGCTTACACAGGACCCCTCATCTTCTTTTATTCTGGTTGTAATCAAGCTGTTCCAGGCCCTTCTCACTCCCAGCCCACAGGCCACCTCTCTTTGTACTGACCCTGGCTAGTCATGGGGTCTGGGTGACTTCTCATTTGCCTTTTTAGAGGGGAGCTCTGATTCTGTATCCAAAGGCCTCCAGAAAAAACATAAAAGAGGCTATCCTTGCCTCCATGAACGTGTGACTTATTTGGTGAAGATCTTCAATGATAATAACAAATATGATCAGAAGAAAGCACCAGAAGCAGCCCAAGTCTGAGGCTATCCCTAGGAATACCAGCTAGACTGTGAACTCAACATTCACTTGGCAAATGGCTCAGGGAGAGCCATGAGGTCCTAGGCCCATGATAATAATTCCTTCAGCTGTCAAAAATTACACAAACTCAGCACAGACCTCTGACCCCTGCATAGTATGATCCCTGTGAAATGGAATGAAAGAAAAATAGTAAATCGATTTTGTCTTTAACTACAAACCCCATCTGAAATATTAATGTACAGAGAGAAAAAGAAACTACAGCTCTTTGGGCCCTTCTGTGGATGACACATCCCCTCACCAGCATCAACTGCTGCCCTTGGGGCCTAGACAGGAGGGTTCTCTGCAGCAGGAGGGAGCACACTGAGAGTGTGGTTAAAAACAAGGAAGGTGGCAGAGGACAGGAAGTTGGATCATCTCCTGTGGCAGACCAGCGTGCACAGGAGGAAGCCTTCCACCTCCTCCAGGTTGCCTCATTTCAATTCTTAATCCAGTGATTTCCCTGCCACAGCACAGAAGCCTGTCAGACCAGTCATGGATGTGAGCTCTCTGCATCCCCAGTGATGGAGAGGAGGGAGGGGATCTGGCTTGGTGCCTCAACTCAGCCGGGTGAAGAGCCCTGGGGAATTCTTCAACTTGGACTTCAGAGCAGGTGCTGCTGGCCAGGTGTCACTCACCAGCCTGTCCCGTTTGGTGGCCCATTCTAGAGAGAGCAGCGGTGACTTGGAAATGGAAGATGCTTTGGTCTGCATGATGGGGTTGAAGGACCACACTTTGATGACCCCGTCTACGTCTAAGCTGGCGACCCTCCTCCCTGAGCAGTCCACTCTGAGCAAGAGAGAAAGGACGATGTCAGCCTCCTGGCCTCATTCTCTTCAAGGGCCCCAGAATGTCAGGGCTGTCAAAACAAGAAGCCCACCTCCACCCTGAAAATCACGCTCCTTTTTCTTGAAAAGTCATGCTTTTTACCATATGGAAGTAAAAATATATACTTGGTAAATATTTTCCTAAAAACACCAACATAAAGCAAATTATAATTGAAGAGACTTGGGGCTAAAATGGAGAGTACTTTGTTCCTAGCCTCAGAGCAACATTATTAGGAAGGGTGGAGAGACTGACCACTGCAATGGCAGCTCTAAGAGGACCTCCAGAAGGCAGCGGTCCAGTCTTCCTCCGACCCTGTGGGAGAACCCCCATCCTTCAAGGGCCATCCTCCTGCCACACCTTCACATGCACTGCCTGAGAACCCAGGCTGCACAGCGCTTCCTGGAGCCCCCCCCCCCCCCCTCACCTGCAGTGCATGATGGAAGAGTGGTGCTCCCCATACTCCTCCTGCCCCAGCACGATGAAGGGCTGCTCCGGGCGGCCGCCTCCCTCGGGGCCTGCTGTAGACACCCGTGTCAGGGGCTCCACTGGTTCCATGTGGAGATCTGGACAGGGCTCAGCCTCAGGGCCACTGGCTTCCAGCTTCTTCTCTGCACACTGTGGTCAGCAAATGGGGATTCATCAGCTGGGAAGGGCTCTCCCACACTCGGGAGCACAGTAAGGGTCACACAGTTCAGAGGAAAGTTCTGAGCTGTGGAGGTTGAGCTCAGTTTTCCCCAGGAAAATGGGGTTCCCACTCCCTAGACAGCCCCTTCCTGAGGACTTCACTCACCTCACAGGCCCTGCCGAGGGTCAGGGTTCCTTGTCACAGCTGACAGGACTCAGGACATAGATCTGCCTTGAAACAGGCCAGGCCAAGGATAATGAACCTTGTTTCATGAGAGCCTACTGTGTACTAGGCACTATGACGTGTGGTTTTCTCTCATTTAACCGCTCTAAAACTATGTAAGAGGCTGTTATTTACTACATTAACAGTTGTGGAAACTGACCAAGGTCACAGGCTGGCAAAGGGTAGAACTCAGATGTAGATCCAGATATAATCCTAGTGCTCACAGTGCACCCCACACCAACTAGCCTCTCCTCCTGGGAAGTGGGTACTGGCTGACTCAGAAAATGAGGCAACTGTAAGGCATGAAGACAGAGAGATCCAAAGACAGAGCCTGGTCTATGTGTCCTCATGGTGCTAAGTATCGGCCACTATGATTACTACGTGCTTACTAGATATTTCCCAGAGACACTGGCCACTCCCTGGGGGTCCTGATATCCTCCATGTGCCCCTCAGGGTAGCAGGAGGAATTCAATAGCAGAAGAATGTCAAAAAGGTGGGTCCATTCCAAGTTTTCTGAGGATTCTCCACACTGCTTTCCAGAGTGGCTGCACCAATTTGCAATTCCACCAGCAATGTATGAGTGTGCCTTTTCCCCCACATTCACACCAACATCTATTATTGTTTGTGTTCTTGGTAACAGCCATTCTAATTAGAGTAAGATGAAATCTTAGAGTTGTTTTAATTTGCATTTCTCTAGTTACTAGAGATGTTGAACACTTTTTCATATATTTATTAATCACCTATACGTCTTCTTCTGTAAAGTGTATGTTCAATTCCTTGACCCATTTATTGATTGGGTTCTTTGTATTTCAGTGTAAAGTTTTGTAAGTTCTTTACAAATTTTGGAGATAAGTGCTATATCTGAAGTGCATGTGGAAGAGATTTTCTCCCACTCTGTAGGCTCTCTTTTCACATTGGGAAGAATGGAGGAACTTTAGATTACATAGAGGGAAATGGGGGGTGTATGAAAAATGGTGGAATGAGACAGACATCATTGCCCTGTGTACATGTATGATTACACGAATGGTATGAATCTACATCGAGTACAACCACAGAAACGAAATGATGTACCCCATTTGTGTATAATGAATCAAAATGCAGTCTGTAAAAAATAAGATTTTACAAAAATGTCAAAAAGATCTCAGACCTTATGGGGCTGCAACTGGTCTTCATCCTCAAGAACAGAACAATTTGAGATCTGAGCCTTCAAGGTCCATTGCTACCAAACTAAAACCTCTACCGGGCTGCTCAGTGGCAAAAATGCCTCTAAAGTGGTCAAGAAAGTCCAAATAGGAGACTTATGGTCACAAAGGTGACCCATCAAATCCCTTTGACTTCTGCTTTAAACCTGGAGTATTTGGCAGAAACAGAAGCAGCCAGGAAGTGTAGACCCTGACCCACATCTCCAGAGGTGGGAGCCCCCAAGCCTAGGGCCAGGGCCACAGCATCTCACCATGTGGCTCTCAGCACAAGAATCTGGCAGCTGGGTCTCAGGCAGAGCAGGGGAAAGAGATCCTGCAGCAGCAAGTCAAGGAAACTCTGGGTTAAATGAAGGGGACCAAGCCTCAGGGTTGGTGATGCTGTCCTGCACAGTTAATCTAAGGGAAAGACTAGTAGGCCAGGGTGCCCAGCCAACCACATGCAGAGCTGGCATTTTCTGGCCTTGTGCTGGGAAAATGCTGCAAGGGGAAAGCCAGACAAAATACAAAGCCAGACAACCAGAGTGCAAGCAATTAGAACAGTTGGGCAAGACCAAGTCCCGCACGGCAGAACTCAGAAGAGAGGTAAGGAACCCCTCCGTGGCCACCATGCAGGCATCAGGATGCCCCATACCTGGGAGGAGGTGGTGGAGAAAAGCTCCTTCCTCTCCTTGCCATGGTCCTGTAGGCGCCGCTGCCGCTGCTGCACCCAGCTAGACTCTCCTGCGGCTGGCCCGCCCAGGAGGCTCTTCCCATCCTTGGCCCCTGGCACCAGGTCCTTTCCCTTGGAGGCCTAGAGGATGAGAAGCTAGCTGTGAAAAGTCTCTTTTTGGCAGCCCAGGCCAGGAGGGAAGCAAGAGCAGGGAACAGCCTCTCTCTCCAACAGCTCCTGGGAAAGACCCTCCGTGGCAAGCTGGGACAGGTAGTTTGAATGGCACTGGCTAGGCCAGGTGGGACTGCAGTCTGGAATTCCTCCTTTCCATCTTCAATCCTTGTTAAGGGTGGGATCCACAGGTGCCAAGCCCGATTACACAAATCCACTAAATCCTCCCGTATTTACTGATCCTGAGGACAAAGAGTGTCGACTGAGGAATTCTAAAACATGTCTCCAAAAGCTCTATCGTATTGACGGAATCCAGAAGATGGTTATGGGAACGTCACAGCTAGCTGCATCCATAATGCTAAGAAGGAAGGTCTGTTTCCTGAGTTGATGGAAGTTCCAGAAAACACTGGCCAGTGAAGACATTGCAAAAGCCAGAGAAAATTATAAAGCATGTTTGACAGATCTGTAAACCTGACCAAGAGATCTTTAAGCTGGATTTTTGAGAAAAGGGCAGGGGGAAGCCATAAAAATGTGCAAACTAGATTCTGTGAAGGGTATTATGAGAGCAAAAGGAATAGCAGAGTGGAAGTTCAGTGGGAAACCCAGCCTCAGGAACTAAACCACGTAACTTGCTAAAACTTAGTCTCAGGGGCCTGGATGTTCACTGTACAAACAAACAGTGGTCCTCAACTTTAACTCAGAATCACCTGGGAAGCCCGTGGTGTGGGGACTTCTTTACAGACTTTTATGCAAACCTAGCTGAAATGAACAACCTTTTTTTTTTTAAGCATCTTTATAGGTTTATTGGTCCATTACTTAAATTTAATTGAGGCAAAGAAACTGTTTACATTTACAAGCTAATAGTTTATCAAGCAATACAAATTCCTCGTTTACCTCAAAATGTAAAATACTAATCCTATGGTAAACAACAGATTTTTTAATACAGATACATGAGATAGAAAAGTGGGCAAAACTCTATGCCAATATCAAAAATTAAACAAAACTTTGTTTCCCGTATTATAATCTCTGAGTTCCATGACAAAGAAAAAAATAAGGTGACAATGCTTTTAACACTTGGTAGTTTAATGAGCTAAAGACTTACAGTCTGTAAATAAACCACTTTGCTATCAGCACATATTCTTGCGAGCACTTAATGTCTGACTACGCACGAGTAGAGACAGTGATGGACAGGTGAAGGTATAGTAGCAATATGCACTATATTGACGATCCTGGCATCTACCACACTTACTCTATTACAGGCTGAGTATCCCTTATTCAAAATGCTTGGGATCAGAAGTGTTTCAGATTTTGGAATATTTGTATATACACAGTGAGATATCATAGGGAGAGGACCTAAGTAAAAACATGAAATTTGTTTATACTTCATATATACCTTATACATATAGGCCGAATGTAATTTTGTATACTATTTTTAATAAGTTAGCATATAAAACCAAGTTTCACAGTGTAGAATTTGCCACTTGTGGCATCCTATTGGTGCTCAAAAAGTTTCAGACTTTGAAGCATTTTAGATTTTTGGATTGGAGATACTCAACCTGTATAAGTACATCTGGTGAATTATTTTGTCAACAATTTCATCCAACAGAAAGTAAAGGAAGAGATACAGAGATCTATCACACTGGGTTTGTTTTTATTTACATGAAAAGCTGTATGGCTATGCTCACATGACAAAAAAATCTTAGGAAAAAGTACCCTACTAGGATGTATAAAGGAAAGGGAACTGTGGTACAAATACAAGCTTTAACTTTAAGGAACATATCTCAGAACATCCAGAAAAAGGAAAGAATTTTAAAGGAAATGAGTGAGTGATGACAGATTCTGAAGCTTGAATTTTATGCCATATTATTCCCCAAGAAGAAAGGAAACATTCAAAGGAATGCATGACAAGTTTAAATCATAAAGAGTAATGCAAACCTACCAGAAAGTTCTAGAAAAGCTAAGCACAGACTGAGCAGAAGCCCTGACACTGATAATGATAAGGACTCTGATGCCAAAAGCACAAGGAAAGGAGAGGTCCATTATCTAAAAAAATTACACAGTGATATCAGATCACCTGAAGAATGTAGAAGCACTTTCCTTCTGTGGCTTCTTCCCTCCTGACTTCTCACATGGGGAATTTCCTATTAAACATTTTCATGATAGTTCCTCCTGAGACAAAAAGGAAAGACATGTACTGGCCGGTTTATAAACTTCAAGTCCTTCCATGATGACAGCAAGAATGGGAGGCCTGTGCTGATCATGTAACTGCTTCTACAGATGATGCTCTAAACCCCATAAAAACAGTCACTGAAAATGCAAACACCAAGCAACCACATTCAGTTCCAGGAGGTGCTATGTCTACCACATTCTCTGCCTGGCACATGACTGCCTACATCATCTGTGGACGACAGGGGTATCCTGCCTTGGGACCAAAAATGGAAAATACTACAGAGGGAAACAAGCACTTTAGCACCCGTTACACCTTTTTCAATGCTTTGATGTTGAGTGCTCAATTCAGTTGGTCCATATTGATGGTATAGAGAGACTTCAAATTCTCTAGCTTAATCAAATGTACACCTGATATGACGTTCAAAGGCAATACTTCCCCTGAAAGTCAGGATGGCAAAGAAGCTGGCCAGTGCTGTCAGGCTGGGGCTGGACTGCTTGTATTTTTAAAAAACAAAAATACAAACAGGTGTTAACAAAATGCTTTATAACCATTCAAGAAGAAAACATGCACTTAAGCATGACCTCTCAGATCCTCCTTAAAGAAAAGAAAGCTTCTCCTTAAACTGTACCCAAGTCACTAAAGAAGGGTGAGCAACAATGCAAGAATGTATTAAAGCTGATGAAGCCAGGTGCGATGGTGCACACCTATAATCCCAGCAGATCGGGAGGCTGAGGCAGGAAGATTGTGAGTTCAAAGCCAGTCACAGCAACTTAGCAAGGCACTAAGCAACTCAGCAAGACCCTGTCTCTAAATAAAAAAAAAATTTTTTTTAAAGGGGGGCAGGCTGGGAGTGTGGCTCAGTGGTTAAGCACCTCTGGGTTCAATCCCTGGTACCAAAAAAAAAAAAAAGGCTAATGAATGCAGCTGTCCACAAAACACTTTAATAAGTAGGTTAAGGTACATTTGTGTCTAGCTACAAATATGCACAACTTAAACAAATGTTTACTGTGACATGACCAGTAATTGGAGGTTTTATTTTGTTTTAAAGGCAAACCTCATAAAAATTTTAACTACGTATTCACATAACTTCATGCCCCAAGGTTTAAACTACACCCGTCATAATCTACCTGACTCCTACAGTTTAGGAAAGGTACTGTAACCTACTTATCATTTGACTCTCTCCCTCTGGAGATGGAATAAGTTGACACCTGTTCATTCCAGTGACCTGAGTAGATCAAGAGGGATTCCAGAGCCTCACAGATCTTGCAGGCAGCTATCCAAATGAGGCAGGAAGCAAGTTACAGAAATTTAGTCTCACCTGAAGCAAAACAAAGCCATCCAGAGTCAGGACTGAAAGGCTGGGAAGAGTATGCCCTTTTCCCATCCTGCCAGGCTCCATGGGAACAGGCCCCACTGCAGCTGTTGTTACCACTGATGCCTCAAGAGCTAGGAGGTAATTTGATACTAATAAGATTTAGAAGTACAGAAGTTTGTGGTGCTTTGCTTTCTTTACATTACAGCCAATTAAAGGTTATCTCTATAATAAGGTAATTCCCACTTGTCCCACAGCTCACTAAGTGGGTGTGAAGGCACAGAATTATCACTGGGGGGAAGGACGTGAGCCGCACAGCAGCCCAGGCCTGCCTGCTAATGAGGCTCCCTCCCCTGGCTACCATTCTGAGATCCCCAAAGAGCTTGGGAACCCTGGTTTTGCAGTTACTCCCCTCCTCCTTTTTTTTTTCTACTAAAAGCCTGGAGAGTGTATGTTGCCATCTATTTTGCAAGAACAATGCTATGGACATCTCAGTAATAGAGATAGAAGTTTTAGTGACTTGTCACAAGCAAGAAAAATACTGAAGTGAGTAAAATTTACAAAGCTCTGTATATACAATTTTTAAAATAGAAAAGTGTAGTCATTTTGTGTATTGCTAATTTAACAATAAATTCAGTAAGTCTGTGTGTGTGTGTGCTTATTCTTCAATAGAAAGAAAACAAAGAAGGGCTTCAGGGTAGTGGTGAGAAAAAGACTGCATGCCTGACACGCACTGAGAAAGCAATATAGCTTATTTACAAATTGTTTAATTTCACATTGCGTTCAAAAGAGTTTACTATCAAAATCACAGGAAGTGATACTACCACACGCTGCATTTGGCCTTGGTGAGAAAACATCTAAAATTTGGGTATCAATTTAATAGAGGAATTGATACATGAGAATGGCCCCTCTGGAGCAGTGGCAGAATGGTGAGGGATCTAGAAATTATGCCAAAGGGGAAAACAGTTGACGAAAAGGAGGCATGGAGGGTGTTTCACCCGGGAAAGATAGGAAGGGTTGTCCTATGCAAGAAGCTTATTGGACATAGCTCCAGAGAGCTAAGATTGGTGAGTAGAAGTTATAAAGGGGTTTCCACTAGTAGCTTTCTAATAAGCACACACTCCTGCTTTATAAGCAGTGAGCTCCCCATCACAGAAGGCAGTCAATCCACAGAATGTGCTCCTGTGCACAGCAGGAAGGTGAGCCAGATGAACTTTAAGCCTCCTTCCAACTCTAAAACTCAGTCATTTTCTTAAACCTCAAATCTGCTAGTTATTTTTAAGAGTTAATGTTGGGTCTAAATAATCTGTCGTCAAAAAAAATAAAAAATAAAAAGGGACTTGGCCAGTGAGTTTAGAATGTAGATATCTGTGGTCTCCATTCAAGATCTGGAGAGACTGCTCTGTTAAGACATTTCACTGTTTCTCAACCTTTTCCCAATTATATTTGAGATGTAAAATAAGGAATGCTTTGCTGTGAATCGTGCATTTTTACCTTCATCTTTTGGCAGTAAACTTCACAAAAATTTCCCATGCCATTCAACCTCATCATGTGACACATAGTTCCTGAATACATAAGAGCACAGCCACAGGCTTAACTCCAGGGAAGCTCTGTGATTTCATTTTGAGTTAGTAAAATTAAATTTCACAAGGGGAAGCTCATCTCAAGGAACCCAACACCTTATACTATCTACCAAACTTATAAAATGTTGCTCAGTGAGAGATCTGGAAAATAAAAAGTAAAACTTACTTGGCCTCATCCTAAGGAACTGAAATTTTACTTTCAAGATCTGAATTTTCAGAAGAACAACTGTAGAAATAACTATGACTTTTTTTTAACTGCTTCCACCCTCCTGGATGCTGAGATTATAGTCAATCATTGTGCACTAACTAGTAAAAAATACGTTTAAAGAGAATGTCCCTGCCAAGGCAAGTCTAGGCCACTTGAGGTCTCAGACTTGACTTGGGAACCCAAGTGCACCAGAACTTCAGGAATACAACTTCTCCTAAAACTTAACTGCATGCTTATCATATGGCACCCACTGAAGACACCAAGGGCTCTTTTAGCCACTCAATCACTCCTTCCCTAGGGAGTCAACACTATTATTAACCCAAGTAAACTGAGAGTTTAAGCAGTTGAACTCTGATGCTAAACAAAGAGCCCAAGCTAAAAGAAAAGCTGCTGCCCGAGTCCATGCTGTTCTAGCCAATATCCTATTTGGTGTCTCCGCTCAACAATACTAAACCCCATATTCCAAAGGCAGCCTAGGGCAGACCCCTGCCTCCCTGGGTACAGGGAGCCACCCCACACGGTGACACCCCTTGCAGTGCTGGGGACTGAACCCAGGGCCTTGCGCTTGCAAGGCAAGCACTCTACCAACTGAGCTATCTCCCCAGCCCATAAGTTTTTCTATCCCCGCCCCATCTAAGGGTCTGGGGATTTGAACCGTGGTCGGTGACATCACTTATAACTCCAGTTATGGGTAGAAGAGGAAGGCAAAGATTGTGACAACTACTTTAGTGGTCACTAGTAAAATTACATTTGAACAGAGTGTCCCTACCACAGCAAGTCTAATTTGAAGTCCGTTAAACTTCCGTTAAACTCTGGTAGGCATTTCTGAAAGCAATGAACCTGACAAGCTCTGCTAGAAAAACTACTCACTGAGATTCTTGGTTGTTTTGGACATAAGCTGGCATGGAATAAATTCTCTTGCAATATAATATTAAAGTGAAAAACAATGAAAATCCTTTGCAGAATCAGTAACTACAAACTTGTAGGCAAAATACATGGATTCAGAAGAAACTCTTAATTAACTCTTTAACCAGACAAAAGTTTATATCACCAAAAATTCAAAATTCCATAATTGCCTGAACTCACACTTGAACTACTCAAGAAGTCTTAAGCCCTTCTGGGTTCCCAGGAAGATTATGAGGAAAGGGGAAAGATGCTGGAAGCCCACTTCCTGTCATTGACTACCCACCACTTCACCTGTGGAGTATGGCAGACTTCTGAGAGTTGACACAGGAGTGCAGGGGTGATCAGAAGACAGCAACCACTTGTGGTTAAGCGACCTGGGCCTGAGGTCCAGCAGAACCCTTCATCAGTACACACACATCGCCTACTGTCTCAATGCCACACGCTGCAATACCAGCCAAAGGCAAGAATACAGGATGCATTAGGGGATTTTCCTCCGAAAGGCAGGAAGAGAGGAAGGAATCAGAAGTGAATTTAGGATCTCACAGCATATCCAAAAACTTGGTCCTAAATGGAGGACACACAAGTCTACACTTGACAAGAAAACTTAGAAGCAGACTTGACAGCCAGATGTCAGAGGCTCCTTGGAAGGTTAGAAAGACAGGACCAGCACTTACCTGACTGCTGAAGGACTCTTTTTTGGCTGAGCTCTGAGTCTGCAGAGGTCCCTGGGCAGGTGACAACCTTGAGGGGCTCTTCTTACTCTGAGGCAGCAGTGAGGACAGGAATCCTACTCGAGGTGACTGGGAGAGGGAGGTGGTCCTCTGGCTGCATACCATGGCTCTGGTAAGAGACAACCACAGGGTTATGGGGCTGGAGGGGGACGAGGAAGATCCAAGAACTCAGAGCTTCTAGGCCACGGGCAAGGTTAATGACAGAGGCCTTAGCAGGCTCCGTAGCCTACGTTTGAGGGTGGCATTATCCATGGGGCCATTTTCTGTACAAAGGGAGCCAGCAGCTTGGTGAAGACTGTGGCTCTTCTTTGAGGACCCCAGTTAAACTCAGAGCTGCCTTGACCAATAGCCACTGGCCACATGTGCCTCTGAGCATCTATACTGTGGTTAGTCCAAATTGAGATGTACTGGAGTGTGAGACACACTGGAATTCAAAGACTCAGCAAGAAAAAAATGTAAAATAGCTCACTTCCACTCTGCTTATATTCATTACATATTGAAATAGTTTGGATATATTAGGGCAAATAAAATTTAGCACTAAAATTAACTTTGCTTGTTTCATTTTATTTTTTTAATATAGCTACTAAAAACTTTAAATTACATCTTTGGCTGGCATTTTATTTTCCTAAGCGATGTTGGCTGGAAAACTAGAGCAGTTTCATATGGTGCAGCACTTGGTTACCACATGGGTTTGCACCCTGACATACTGTGTCACCCATCTGTGCCTCTGTGTCTTCAGTTATTATCTGAAGTTTCTGCTATAACTGGCTATTTTTCAAGGTCACTCAAATACCTGTCTCCCAATCTGTCTTTCTTTCTAAACCCCAGTAGCATGCTTCCCCTGAGGAGTGTGCCACTCCTGTGGTGGCCAGCCCTTCCACACTGAGGCACTCCTTCCAAGGCATAGTAACTTCCTGAGACATTACCACATTGGCTGTGGTACTGATCCAGGTTATGCATATCTGGATGTGTGTGCCCCTGGCAGAGCTGTGCAGATCCCCCTCTCTCCAGGCAGAGCCAGAGGCCTGGAGGTTGAAAACAACTTCTAAAGGACCTTAGAGGCCATGGGAACCTTACTTACACAATTCTGAAGGAAGGGCAGATATGCCAAGGAGCTCTTTGGCAATTCTTCCTCAATGGGCACAGGGGACCAGGGGCAAGGCAGGGTCAGAGTAAAGCTCAGAACAGAGAGAAGAAAGAAAAGGAAGAAGTGGCTCCATGATCCTGGTGCACACTTACAGCTCTGAGTCCCCCAGGCGGTCCATACTGGAGACATAAGGAGGCAATTTGTGTTGAACCAAGGATGCTTCCTCTTCAGGTTGCTGCTCCTCTTTCTTCAGTCGGTGAATTTCAGCTTGCAATGCAAAAAGCTATGTAGGGGTAGAGCTGAGTTAGCCAATGACCTGGCCTAACTTTCCCTCTGCTGAGTGAGATTTCTAGGCATATCAAATCCAAACCCACCTCACTGGCTCAAAGTGCCACTCAACCTCAGCCTCAAGGTGCCCTTCACATTTCTGCTCACTGAGCACTGGAAACTGAAAGAATAACTTGCTGCTACTAGACTAGACTAGTGAGGTAAGAAAATCAAAACCTGTTAGACATCCCAAACTACTACTTTTTTCATTTCTCATTTGACTTACTCCCTTTTTACCACTTGGCTTGCTTCCTCCTTAATTTACCATGAAAAATAACTCTACCCTCATTGCCACTACCTAATTTCACACTCAAAAAGCAGAAGTCCTTCCCAAAGAGTCAGCTTGTTCAGAACAAACCTTCTGACGCAGAACTTCATTTTCTTCTTGAACCTGGTTGGTCCTCTGGCACTCGGCATCAAAGTTCAAGATCACTGGAACTGGTGCCCAAAGTTAAAGAATAAGCCTGCCTGAGAACATTTAAAAATTCTCCCTGGCTAAGCATGCTAGTGCATGCCTATAATCCCAATGACTCAGGAGGCTAAGACAGGAGGGTCACAAGTTAAAGGCCAGCCTCAGCAACTTAGTGGAACCCTGTGTCTCAAAATTTTCAAAGAATTTTTTTTAAATTAAAGTTCTTCCCAAACCACTGACACAGCAGCCAAACACTTGAACACAAGACCTGACACAGGACAGGTGCAGTGGGCTCATCCCAGTTCTATGAAATAAAAAGCTGCATTTATGAAATAGTCTTTACCTACTCTCTGGGCCTGTTACTCCAGGTCAGCCTGACTTTCTTTAGGCTGACAGACTGGTGACAATCTGCTAGCCAATCTTGAAAAGGACCTGAATTCAAACTTTGGCATTTTCCCCCAAACAATGGCAGTAAAGAGTTAGCATTTGTCAGGCTTCACAATCTATCTAAGCTCTAGCAAAGTCAATGCAGATACAAAAGCAACCTTAGAAGTAGGATTAGCCACTAGGTTTTCCCCTCCCCAGATTAAACCTCTCCCTGGCAAAGTTTAGATTGAGAAGAGAAAGCTTCCTGCAGGTTGCATGGCCACACACCACCCCACAAAGACCCCATTCTAGCTGTGTACTGGTCTTTCCCAACTGCTCACACAGCTTCAGTCAGAGGACACAGAGCAGACCAGGCCTCAGTCCTGTAGATCAGATGTGTGTGACCTAGTTTGCAGAGTCCTGCTTGAAAAGATCTTGAGTGACCATTTCAATTGCCCTGAAGGGCCCACGTGGTCATGTGGCAACCACCTTGTGATTTTCTTTGGAAAGCCCTCAGGATGAAGAGGCAGCAGGAGAGACAGGTGTATGAGGATGGAAGCCACAATAATTCATATGAGGAAAGGGAAGAGCAAAGGCAGGAACCTCCACCAGAATATATTCCTCCCAGAGTTCAAAATGGCCACCAGTGGGTGGGCCTCTACAACGCCCAAATTTATCAAGGCCTTACCAGACAGCCCTGTTCAAACCACACTCTCTTCCCCTCCCCTAGATTTCCAGCCTGGAGAATATGAACGATGATGAATTCCTGGGCCTCAGGACCTCTGGCCTTCCATGACAAATGGTATCCTTGGCAGGTTATAAGTTATCTGCATACATCTTAGTTCTCTTCCTCAAATACTCACACATATAGAGTTAAAACTACCCTGCTTTCTGGCAAACAGAGGAACACTGAGACCACTGTGAGAAAGAATAACCCAAACACTAACTCAGGGAGGAAGCTCCAACCCAAGTGTTCTCATCTCTACCAAATTCCCATAAAAACAATGCCCAGGGACACATCATGCACAGAGCGGGTGCTTCAAATCTGGCTGATTTCACCAAGAAATAGCAGCCTTCCAACACTGACTGCTGCTAAACACCATCCCCGCCCATGCATGTCAGATATTTCTTTAGCAGCACAGTGTCAGAACTAAGATTTATGACTCCCTGGCCTCCTGACAAAAATAACCGCAATTTGTCCAGCCCCCTCACATGACACTTGTGGATGATCCCCAGGCATTCTGCAGAAGAAATGGCTGCATCAAAAGTAGTGGTTACTGATCACACTGTCTGATGCCTCGGACTAGGCTCACAGCCCCAGGCAGCAAAAAGGATATGCATGCACTGAAACAGGACACTCAGGAAGTTGTGCAGGGACACGATGAAGGTGTCAGCCCACTGTCGAGAAAAGTAAGTAGCAAAGGTGGGGTTGGTATCTGGGGATGGCAGGAAAGGCAGGACAAACCAATCCTTCCACTCAGCCTGGTTCTGAAGCTCTGTGGCCTGCTTTGCAAAGAACTCCTGTGCCTTGTCATTTCTGTTTGTCTGCCAAGACACAAAGGAGGTAGCAAGAAGGGGAAGAGACAAAAATCCAGAGGTAAGATTCTTTACCACTGCACAGCAGATAGCCTTTTAAATATCACCTGCCAAGTGAGTGGCAAGACATCACCTCCACAATATGAATGCAATCATCACCCTTTTCTCAGGGACCTTATTTCAGAGCTGGTTTAAACTGAAGTCCTAACAACAAATGCCTGAAAACTAATCCCTTGTTGATGTTCAAATAACCTAAGTGATTTATTCTTTCAAATCAGCTATAGTCTTTATTACTCAAATTTTATATTCTTTAAACCACTACCCAGGCCTGTGTGCTTAAAACAAGAGGGGAAAGAGGTATGGGGACAAGTTAGATGACTCACAGATGATAAGAAGGAAAAAAGAAGTAGGAAAGCAGTCAAAAATAATTTGCACTGTGACTTTTCCATGATTTCCCATAGCAATGTTCGGTGTTCTCCCTCCAGTTAGAAGAAAATCTATTTCTGGATCAAAGAGCTCTCCCTCCAAGGAAAGCGGAACCTCTGAATCAACAATCACCTGGATTGTGTAGACAAGATAAAAGCGGAACAGGCTGGTTTTCAGTTTGTTGATGGTGGGTCTATATATATCCTCCAAGCGGCTAAAGAGCCTACGCTCTAGGTAGCTCCAGTAATCCCGAAGGGCAGCCAAGTCATACATCTGCATTAATTGCTGTAGCTGGTCCACAATCTTGTCCACCTAGTGAGAAAAAGCAGTGCTAGAGAAGGCAAGGAAGAAAAGGAATTCACCCTGCACTCCACAGATTACAGTTTTTTCCTCTTACTAACTTCTGGGTGTTAAAATAAATTTAAGTTGACAATTTATAAAATTTTCAAAACATACTAATGTAATAGCTCTTATTTATTGATTCTTATGTGATGCTGAGGATCGAACCCAGCCCTCACACATGCTAGGAAAGTGTTCTACTACGGAGCCACAACCCCAGCCCTGTAATAGTTTTTAAATTATTTTCTGATGCTAGATATATATCTTGTCTCTCCAGCAAGCATGGAAATTTCAGGTATAAATGGCTTTGGCCCTTCCTCAGGAAGCAAAAGATCTAGCTCCGGGCCTCGGGTCTACTGAACCAACTTGGCAATGTCACTTCAACTGCAGTCTCAGTTCCTCATATTTAAAAGGCAAAGGAGTAAGAAAATGTGAGACAATATCCATGGCCTCCTCCCAGCACACAATTCCAGGATTCCAAGGAATACCGGGAGGTGCACTGACTTACTCCTGCAAGTTATCAAACTCCTACCATAGCCCTCTCTGGTAGCTGCTGAGTGTCAAATAATTCAACTCCTGTGAAGAGCAATTGCACCAGAATATACAATCTAGAAAAATTTTGGACATTGATATCAAAAATAGATAAGGACACTAAAATTTGAAGAGGTGAAATTATTTGCTTTTGCCACTATGTAACCACTAACTTTGGCAAGGCAAGAAACTAAGTCTCCTAATCCCCCTCCAATGCTCTTGCTGCTAGCTCACTGCCTCTCAATTCATCCGCCAACACCAATTTAATTCAGCACATACAAACATACAAATCACACACAAATTCCAAGAACCTCCCAAGGGAAAATCAGATCATAGTAGGAGGTGTTCGTATTTTAAAATGTGCAATGAGTTCTTCTTCGGCTACTATGCAAAATTGCCAATGAGTGCCTGACAAGGCCATTTTAAAGGAACACCACAGATGCCTGAATCCGGCCGGCGTTTGGAGATTCAGACGCTTTTGCTCCCACTGCCATCGGAAGCCAAAATCTTGCATATTTCTCTTGCCAGAACTCAACCATCTACCCAATCCTGGCTCCTAAAATCTCGTTCGCCAGCACTTGCCGGGAGGCTGGGATGGAGAACAGAGCCCAGGAACAGGAGTCAGGGCACCTTGGCCCCACTGCAGATGCTCCTGACTCGCTGAGCAACTTCAGGGAAGTCACGTACGTCTCAAGGCCTGTTCCTCATCTGCACAGTGAGGGCCAGACGCGTGATGTCTACGGCCCCCCCAAGCGCGGTGACAGCGCCGCTACAGCCCCGGAGGGCAGTTCTTGGGGGGGAAAGGGCCCGCTCTCCAGATCCCTCGGACCGCCTACGCCCGCCGGCCCCTCACCCGGAACCCCTTCTCCTTGTCCGCCTTGATCTCGGCGTCCAGCTGCCGCAATGTGTGCGTGAAGCCTCGAAAGAGCAGGTACTCCCGGACCAGCTCGTCTGTGCGTTCCACCGCCTCCGCCATCGCTGCGCCAGCTGCTCGAGGGTCCGCGGCGGCAGGGACGAAGGGGCGGGGCCTTGGAGGGACAAGGTGGAGCCGGGCGCGGGCGTCAAGCACGTCACACCGCGGCCGGCCTACCAGCCCGCACGCCCCGCGCGCCAGGCGCCGAGGCCCCGCCCCCCAGCCGGCGCCCCGCCCCTAAGCCTCGCCTCCTGACCCGCCCCGCCGTCCTCTTTACGCTCGGACTAACCGGGGTGGTAGCGAGAGGCTCTTGTCTGAGTTTTCTGGCAGAATCAGCGGAGGCTTTGTCATCTGAGTTACTGCAAGTGGCGGCTCCCGTCCAAATCAAGTAGGACTGGACCTTGTGAACACCCCAGATAGTCACGAGGCCAGCAGGGGGTGAGGTGCCCTGCTTATTGCTATTACATCGCGGAATTTTTTGTCCCCTGCCCTCCTTTCGCAAATGGGAGAAAGTGGAGTCCTAAGAGGTAGAGTGACCTGTGTGTAATCACACAGCCAGCTGTGTCATCAGAGAACTCTAACTCTCCAGAAGCCCTGCTTTCATTAACTACACAAGATAACCAAGATGCACTGCTACTAGGAAAAAGACAAGTTTCAGAATAATCCGTATACTATGGTCCCAGTTTCTTGTTTAAAAAAAAAAAAAAAAAAAAAGTGGGAGATTGTGTGTGTGCATTTTTAAAATTCAGGAAGATTATACACCAACTTATTACAGTTGTTTGAGAGGTGAGACTATGAGGGACTTTCAGTTTCTTTTTCTTAACATTTTTTTGATCATTTACAAGGCCTATATATTTTTGCAAGCCAGAAAACAGCTATTATCTTAGAACCTTACTTTCTACATTTGTGAAATAACAATAACTCCTACCTTGCAGAGGCATAAAGAAAAATCGATAAGGTAACATATCAAAACAGCCTGGTGAACAGTCCATTGGTAAAACAAAATAGATAAAATAAATGTTCCTTTCTCCTTCCCTCTAATAGTATGATTTTTTCTTTTGTTTATCAAAGTACAACTCTGAATCATTCTTATCACTTTACTCAAACTCTCTGATCCAACTGTACAGAAATTCAGCTCCAAAGGGACCCTAATCTAGAGAAACCGGAAGAGATAACAAAGAGCAAGCCACAGCAAGAGAAGGGAGATGCTTACTCTGACTCTTTGCCTGTTTTCCCAGTCTACGCAGTTTAAGTTATCTCCCAAGCAACCAAAAGCTTGCCTCCAAGGACAGGAAAGGAGAATCACTCCTGTGACTACTGGGAGAACCAGACCGAATCCTACTTTGGAATCTGAGATCATCAAAAGTTGAACAAGTGGCAACCACCAAAACTTTCGCCTACAGCAAAGTCATGAATTTGATTTCTCTAGAGTACCTGAAGTCTGGAGCTACAACTTTCCCTCCCCAACCTCCATCTGCCCTGGCACTTCCCAGATGAGAGCCTGTAAAATCAGTTAAGATTAGTTTTCTGATCAAGAAAAGGCAGTTTCTCAGAGCCCTAGCACAAGTTCTTTGCTCTACCTGGAATGTCTTCTCCCAGATACCCACGTGGATAAGTGCCTTTCCTCCTTCACGTGTTTGCACAACTATCATGTCTTATCTTTTGGGGATGCTATAATAAAATATCATTAACTGTGTGGCTTATAAATAACAAAAACTTTCTTCTCCCAGTACTGGAGCCTGGAAAGTCCAAAATCAAGGCAACAACAGCAAAGTCAGCACCTGGTGAGGGCTTGTTCTCTGGTTCACATATGGAGACTTCTAGCTGTATTATCACATGGTCCTTGAATGGCAAGGATATCTCTAAGACCTCTTTTATAAGAACACTAATCCCACTTATGAGGATTCTGCCTTCACAATCTAATCACTTCCCAAAGACCCCTGCCTTCCAACACTATCATATTGGGAATTAAGTTTAAACATGTGAATTTGGGGGATACAAGCATTTAGACCATAGCAGTATCTTCTCAGAGAAGCCCCCTCTGACTGTCCTATACAGAGCCCATCCCTATTCTTATCTCCCTTGCTTTCTTCTATCTTTCTACATAACACTTACGACCATCTGACAAAATAAATATTTTACTTATTTAGTGTACTGTCTGCCCCGCCCCAAGTAAAACATAAGGTGCATATAAGCAGAGATGTCTGTATGGTTTGCTACTATATCCCCAGAGCACAAAATGGCAATTTGCTCAGAGTAGATGCTCCATAATACTCACTAAGGTTGATGATTTCAGTTAGGGCCCAGTCACCTTCACACAGGGCAGTCCTATTAGAGGGCAAATAACTCTTGGATCACACGTGTTCATAGATTCTGTGGACTTCTGAATGGTTGCTTGTCAAAGCATTTCTCCCCTTCACACTATTTTACTCAATGTTTAAAGATTTCCGAAGACACTTAATTGGGTTATCTCTATATAACCAGAGGAAGTACTAGATTCTCCAGCTCATTTTTTAGCTCCAATTAGTTGATCTGATTAGTCTATCACTGGTGATGCTCTGGTGCCTGCTATGGAGATAGAAAGTGACAAAGGGGTTCATTTAGGAAGGAGCTATCAGGGACCACAGCAGTTGCCTTATAGACAAAGAATTATGCACAACACACAGGGCAAACTGTGAACCATATTTTCTGATCTAGCAATCTCTCTTTGCCTTTGAACTTTAGAACTGAGAGAAAAGGAAAGACAAGGAACATGAAGACAGGAGAAATCAACTTTTAATGAGTACCTACTGTGTGCCAACTACTGTACTTGCCAGTGACATCATAATCAGCAAGATTGGGGTCCCTGCCCTTGGACAAGCTCAGACTGACTGAGGAAGCAAAATGCCTGAAACACATGCTGAAACTGGCTGCAGGTCTGAGGCAGGATTGAACCAGAGCAGGGCTGAACACAAGGGCAGAAGCCAGTTCATGCAAGAGAAGAGTCTAGATGGGTGGCAATGGGGATGAAGAACAAGGATTTGAGTGGATCAATCAAGGAATTAAGTGGGATTGATCAGATGTGGTGACTGATTAGTAAGTTGAGTGAGGACCAGGGGGAGTCAATGGAGGCAGGTTTCTGGCTTGGTCATCAGGCCAGATGGCAATGCCATTCATAGGCAGAAAGAACTGAGGAAGCAGAAACAGAAACATCCACACACACTCCTTGAGGTAGAAACTAAACCAAACCAGGCCAAACGGGCAACACTGGAACCGAGACCGTGGCTTTCTACCTCAGCCCCGCTGAAGGCTTCAAGTATTACCTACACACGGCCAACACCCAAACCTCACCTCCAGCCCAGACCTTTCTCTGAGTGCTCATCAAATAGCCCAGGCACCCTCCCACTTGGATGTCCTACAGGCATCTTACATTTAACTGTACCAGATAACTTCAGAAGCATTTACTGAGGCTACGAGTTCAGAATGGAGATTGAGGTTTTATTCCTACTACATTGGTCTACAGAATTCAGCTCCTACTTCTCCAAAGTGTAATTTGTCATCACTGCATCAAAATTACCTCAGGGACTTGTTAAATACAAATTTCTGGGACCAACCAAGTCCACTTGATCAAAATCACCTGGAATGGTATCTGGGAATTTGCAAGCTCCAGGTGATTCTTAGGGACACATACATATTCCATAATCATTTACTGATTGTAATAGGAGGTAAAAGTGGTTGACTGCTGCTAACAGAGTTTTCAGGCATAAGTGATTAATTATTTGCAGTTTAATGATAATAACAATTATGTTTTATAGTTGTGAGACAGTTTTACATTCCTTATTTCACTTGAGCCAAATGCAGTCCTATAGAGTTAATGTTTTCTAGCTCATCTTAAAGATAGAAAACTGAGGAACTGGAAGACTTAAAGATTTACTTACTCAAATTCACATTTCTGGCTCTAAGTCCACCAACAGTCTGCCAAGAGCTTCCCAGCAGCATCATTGAATTCATCAACTTGTGAGACAGGCCATTTAGGTGAATGAGGACAAATTATCCCTCCTGCTGAAGAGCACTGGAGCTCACACTAGCCAAGCAGATCTCTAATAGCTAGAGCATTCTGCCTGGAACAGGGATCAAATCAGTCCTGGGTATCCAAAGGTAGCAGGTCATTTACAAGAAAACCTGGAGCTATCCAAGGTCCTGGGGTCACCTTTCAGTTTCTTCTTCCAATTTACATCTTAGTGGAACTGTTCTATCTTTAATCTTGATGCTCTGATTTGCCCTCTCTATACCTATACTTTCTGACACTTCTTTTCATGAAATTCTTTGCCTGGCTGTGCTCACGGTTGTTTCTTGAATTACCTACTGTCCTTTAAATTCAGCCTGATCATTCATGGGCTTTATGCCTCCTGTAACAGTGGGTTACTCCTCTCTGTTCCTGTAGCATAGCACCCTGTAACTGCTTATTACATTTTTGCCCACCCTCCATAGGGGAGGCTGTTTAATGAACTCTGGGGCCAGTTCCAAAACTCAGAACTCCATTCTTTGGGAAAACATGAAAAACAGGAAACCAGATGGACAAAGGGGTCAAACTTTCAATTGGTTAGGAGAGGGGAAGGAATGTACCTCCGGCCTTCAGAGGGGAGAGGGGGCCTCAATATTGGGGGCTAGGAGTTGATGCGTGTACCCCAGGATTTGAGGACTGAATTCCAGGAGGCTGAGGGTGGACCCCAGGAGCTAGAGGGTGGACCCTGGAGCAGGGTGTGGACCCTTGGAGCATGGGGGTGGACCCTGGATGTTGGTGGGAGAAGTGCTGGTGGCAGGGTGACAGTGAACTCCAGGAGCTGTAGGATGAATTCTGGATCTGAGGGGTGCAGCTGGGGAGGCCTGGAGGGCCCCTGAGGGTGGAGGCCCAGTAGGGGGCATGGATGGCAGGGACAGCCCTCCTGGTGGGGGTGGAGGAGAAGGCCACACCCCCACTCCCAGTCTTGCCCCCAGGTTGATGCTGGCAGTCCTTGGTGAAGGCCTTGAGGCTATGGGGACAGGGAAGAAACCCAGGCTCCGAGGCCACACTGCCGAGGCTTTCTCCTCCACAGCCAAGCCTTCGCTGTCTGCTTATTATGTTTCTGTATGTCTGCATCATCTCCTTGATCGTTAGCTCCTGGCAGCACAGCTTGCTGATCCTCATATCCCTGGTGCCGAGCACAGTCCCCTGAAAGTAGAAGGTACCCAATAAATATTTACTGAATGAACAGGCAAATGAAATCCACGCCAGGGTACTGCCGGGAGCTCCAAGTTACGTGCCTGATGAAAGCTCCCGTTGCTGTCGTTTTGGGCAAATAAACCCGTTCTTAGTGTCGTCAATTCCATAGAGCATCATTTTATGGTTATCCACTTTCTGGCTTTGTTTTTATATGTTTTAATATTTTCAAATTCTCTACTATGAATGCATATTCATAAATACAATGACAACATGTTCATTGGTTATAAAAAACCATGTGCCATATCAACCATACCTTAGTGCTGACTCATTCAAAGCTCTTATTAACCAGATCCCAAAAAATTCTCAATAAAAATTGCTTCTTGGACCAGAAGGAACCTGAGCTTCATTCAGTTCTTGCTGTCCCCAAGCCTCACATTGTACAAGGCACCTGTGGGGAGCCTTGGTCTGTATACTATTTGATCCTAAAGATGGCAACTGAACCATCTTCTCTCACATCTCAGACTGGGCTCATATCTCCTTGAGGAGCAGCTTAAGTTAGGATGAGAAACTGCTGCTCCCCTACCCCTCCACCTCCCACTCCAACAGGCAGCAAAGTCCCCCTTGGCATAGGCAGTAAACCACCAATTAAGCGGTTAGACTATCAGTAGTAGGAATCAAGTTCATGAGTCTATAAAACCATTCACTTTCACTTCTGGAACAATTCAAGTCTCATAGGTTAATAAGTAATATGGCATTTGCAAACATCAGCTGGAGAAATTCCATCTCTGTTGAAACACTTTTTTTTTTTTTTTTTTTTTTTTGGTGATGGTGCTGGGGATGGACAGGGTCTTGTGCTTGTAAGCAAGCACTCTACCGACTGAGCCATCTCCCCAGCCCGAAACACTTCTTAAAAATTGATTCCTATGCTCTCTCCAATCCAGCTCCCACCTTCTGCAATACCTGGGGAAGATCCTCCTGCCCCTCCCCTCCCCTTCTCCTTGGTTTCTTTGACATGGTCCATGATCTGTGGTCCATGCTGGTGTGAATCCTTCCTCTTCCAATACACCATTGTCACCCTCCTCAGGGCTCCTCCTCACACCCTTCCTTGCTGTCTGTAAAGGGCCACCTATTGCTTATCTTGCATAAATGGTCTCTTTATATCAGGATCTGGGACAAATAACCCCTTACCAGTGGTTTCTCCTATCCTGTGCAATGACATGTAATTTAGTTGTTTTTCCTCTAAATTCCTAATATCACCCCAGATTTCTCTGGGCCTGCATGACACACATCTCTGCAGTTGTCTTGTTGCTAGCCAAAAAAGACAAAGAAGGGCTCACTTTTGAGCCTCATTTGTAGGTCCTCCCCTTTGACCAGTTTTCTCTGTACAGCCAGAAATGCCTCCTTAAGACTGACTCTTCAACAAAGAGCCCAAAGTCAAGTTCACCTGTTCTCTGAACTGGCTCACATACTTAGTTACCAGTTCACAACAAATTCGATTCAGCAGAAGCACTTTAATAGCTATTTTACAGAGTAATTTTTCATCTGTTAGATCTTAAAATATTTGGACTTGTATTTTGTGTATCATTTTATTTTATTATTTGGGTAATTCATTTTTATTGCATTTTATAAATTTTTTAATTTATACACATTGGAAATAAAAATAATTTTAGAAACCTGGCTCTTCAATACATTGTTTGGGACTCACTTCTGTCTAGGTTACTTGGATGGAAATGGTCTACAACATGTACTTTGAGAACATTGCTGTTTAGGGTTCATACCATTGCACTGTGACCCTGACTCGAAATTTCAACCTCCGCCTTGAAACACACTCTCGACAATGGTGTTCACCCTGGCAGCATATTAGAATCACCAAAGGGACTTTTCAAATACTGATATAGAAACCATATTCCAACTCCATCAAATCAGTCTCTCAGGGAATGTCTTAAAAGCTCCTCGGATGATTCAAATGTGCAGCCAGGATTGACAGCCACTGGCCTGAACCCTCTCCCTTCATCATCTTCAACCACTCACCTTGGCCTCCTGTGGTTTGGTTTGGTTTTTATTTGAGAAAGCCTGGCTCACGAGCTCTTTCCAATAATACTTTAATCCAAAGAGAAAGTAATAAATGAGGAAGGGGAAGCACTTCCAGTAAAATGGAGTAAAGACCTCCAAAAATCTGCTTCTCATAAAAGTAATGAAGGGCTGGGATGTGGCTCAGTGGCAAAGCACTTGCACGTGTGAGGCACTGGGTTTGATTTCCAGTACCACATATAAATAAATAAAATAACAGTTAATTGCCAACTATATATACACACACATATATATGCTAAATATATATATACACGTATATACATATATTTGCCTCTCTCTCTCTCTCTCTCTCTCTCTCTCTCTCTCTCTCTCTCTCTCGAGGGAGGCAAATATTAAAGTCTTTTTAAAAAGTAATGAAAACAATGGCAAAAACAAGTCCAATAAACTTTTTCAAAACTAAAAATAAACCAAAGATTTGCAACAATCTGAGGAGTATTTACTCAAGAAACCAGCAGCTGCATTTGGTAAGAACTGCGTGCTTGTGTTATTTTAATTGCCTTACTCCATCTCATACGCTCCACAGTAGCCTTGGAAAACAAGAACCTTGCAATGATCTCAACCACAGAAACTAGCAGCCAAGCAGTCTCTGGAGAGAATAGAATGGGATTGGGATCAGAGGTCCCAAAAGCCCTGCCCAAGAGAATTACCACTATTTGACCTACCTAGCAGCTCCAAAAAGGGCTCTGATCTCAGGGTTGTCTGACTCAGAGGGTTTGACCTGACTCAGAGATTGGTCTGTATGAACAGCCTGAAGTTTGTCAAAGACAATCTTCAACAGTTGTTTAATATCATAGCTGCCTAAGGCAGAGCTACCAGTTGGGGTTTGCAAGAGACTGATCAAAAAACTTAACAGGAAAAACTCTGTGAAATAAGGCTTTGTGAGGGACAATGGCAAAGTTCCAACATATTCCATGGAATCTAGAAGGCCACACAAATAGGGTGCTGAGTGGGATCTAGGAGGACTGGGTGCTCTCATACTGGGGGAGGGAGGAGAGTATTTCAGGGTAGAGTCTAATTCTGCTGGGGAGGGGGAGGGATATTTCAAGGCAGGACCTATGCCACGGGGGAGGGGGAATTTCCGGGCAAGATCTATGTTACTGAGGAAGAGAGAACATTATGACGTTGCTGTGGGAGGGATGCATTTTAGGGCTGGGAGGAAGAGGTCAGGGTCAGAGGACGATGGCATGTATGGATGTTGCTAGGGAGAATTCTGATTGTATCCAGAGCCGTGAAAAGCCACAGGAGGTCCCCAGGGTCCAGTCATGGAGAATTGATTAAAGTTGGCCAGATCCTCATTTTCAACACAGAATTGCTTAGCAAGCTGCTGCAGGTATCTAAGCTTCTCAGTAACACCCGAGCCCAGGACAGCATTTCTTCCGGGTGCAGATGTGCTCCCCAGAACAATGCTTTCATGGAGACAAAGGCCTGTGATGGGATGAGGAGTGACTAGATGAAAGGCTGGGGCAGGCTGGTGTCAGTTTCTAAACCTCTCTGTGTCCTCCCAGTACAAGGATAAGGCTCTCCAAGACAGAGCTTCACATACTCAGCACCCTCTGCTTCCACAGGCCCCAAAGGCTGCAGGTGAGACTGGCGATGGAGCTGTGGGCGGATCCAGAAGGCAGAACCTGCTGCCAGGCAGGGAGAAACTCCTCAGGAAGCCCCTGCATCAAAGCTGCCTGAGAGCAGGGAGGGGTCCTGACCTAGGCAGAATTTTAGAGAGAAATGATCATTTTAAATTTACTTTGAAGGGAGAAGAAGTGACTCTCACTGGATGTTTTATATGTGACAGTTTCTTTGTGTAAGGTGAACATTTCACTCAAATCCTCTGAAAAACGAGTCTGTGGTTCGCTAGAATTAAATTTAAGGTACCCTCTGCACGCCTTAGGTAGAGCAGTGTTTACGGCAGTCACGATCACTGTGGGGTAGATCCCAGACTGAAATTCAGATCCGGGTGCCACCAAAGCCTTTGCTACTTCTGCCAAGCCTGCTGACCTCTGTTTAACCCCTGCCTCTGGGGTGAAGCAGCGCGCCTTAGCCAGACTGCCGCAAGGGGGCGCCGCTTTCTCCACGCACAGGCTCCGAGCGCGGCGCTTCAGGGGCTTTGGGTGAGTGTGTGAGGCCGCCCTGGCACTCTTGGGGTTCAGCTGATGTAATGGCGTCAGGACCATCACGGAAATTTTCAGGATAGAGGGATACAAGCAAACAGAGGCTCGAAGATAAAAGCAAATCTATATTGGGGGAAGAAAAGTGATATTTTTTTCCCCCAAGCTAGAAAATGCCTGTCTGCTCCCTCCTATCTCAACATGTGAACACTTTTTTTCTCTTTCTTTTACTTTTAATCTGACCTTCTAAAGGTCTCTTCTGCAGCCCCCTCAGTCCCCTTCCTCCATTTCTTCGTGCCCAGTGTAAAATCTCATCCTCCTCTTTCCCCATTACACATCATTTCCTGCATGCCAACATTTTTCTCAACCTTTCTCTGAGACTGGGGGCCTGGTGCTCTCACCCTCAGGACTACTGGGATTTCTCATTCCATCTGAGGGATTAGAAAACTGGGGTTCCAAGACCGGGCCAGGTGAGAAGGTCAGCCCCGCCCCCCTTGGTCCCTTCGCACTCACCCTTTTGTGTGTCATTCTGGCAACTTGTTACAGTTTCTCCCACTGTCCACGCTCCTATTGGCCCACCACCCTGCATTCCCATTGGCTGAGAAAGCTGGTGACAGGGCCGTGATTGGTCCCCACCCTGTGCCTATGCGCCAGGTCTGTCTTCTGCGCGGTGCAGGATCCTCACTCTCCACCCTGGCGCGCGTCAAGGGGTGACGGCTGTCAGGGCTTCGGCGGCCTCCGGAGTGTCCCGCGAGTGGGGACATCGTGTACACACGGGTGCCCCCTCCCTGAGTGTGAGTATCCTCTGAATGCTGGTCTCCTGAAGGTCGCCCTCGGGTGTGTGAGCCCTATACACGTTAACTGATTGAATGCAGCGCAGCGGGACAGGGGAACATTTAGGACCGCGTTCTTCTAAGCGTTTGTGTGTGTTGTCCCGACTCATATGCATTTAAGAATGATTTGGGATTTTTTTTCACCATCTGATATGCACAGGGAGCAAACAGAAGCTGCCTGTGGGTTGCAATACATTATCCAGTGTGTTGGACGGTTTGCCTGGGGTATGTTAATGAGAATGGATCGCCCTCAAATGTTTTGTGGAATGATACTTTAAAAGACTTGAACGTTTCCCTGAAACTTAGAAAAGGTGAGACCACTTTTTTAGTCCATGCAGCCTAAAATGTCAGCTCTAAGTGGATATTAAGTGGTGTTTTAATAGGAAAATATTTGGATATGAAAAGTGTGTTATGCTTTATAGATGAGAAATAATGAAAATATGGCTTGTGACAGTGGGAAACGGCACAAAAGTCCCTTTTGGAAGAAGGGATCAATGGAACTTTCTTTTAAGTTCATTAGATCCAAAGGCTATGCTTGGCAAACTGATCCCAGGGATAAGGTCAAACATAGAAGGAAGTTTTTAAAGAGGAAATATGTTGGAGCTCTGGCCATTCTGAAATGCCTAATGTTATTTTGGGCCCCGGTTTTCTGCAGAGTGAACTCAAGATTTGCACAGAAAAAGTATCCAGTAAATACTTTTTCATTGACTTGCAGTCCCAGAATCCCTTAAGATGCAGCTTCTCTTGCTGTTGTATACCCCGAACCCCCTCCTGTAGGATCATGAGCGTCTTGTGCTGCTTACCCTTGCTCCAGATAGTCATAGGATCATGATCATAACTTTGTAAAGGGAAAAATGTTAGAATATAATCTAGTTAAATAATTTTCACCTCCTTTATACAGATAAAACAATGAAGACCTAAAGAGTTTCTTGGCTCATCATAAAGCTAGGGTCATGACCCAGGTCTCAAGCCAATTCTTAGTCCAGCCTGCCTTTCCATACACTAATTCACCCTTTGGTCATATACCAGCTCTAAATGCATCCCTGCATTGTCCCAACCGCTGGGATTCTTAGGACTATCTTGCTTCAAATCACCATCTGTACCAACCATGCCCACTTTGCTGAGTAAGAATGTGATATCCAGGTTCTTGCCCCAATATCACCTCTCCACCTTTCTTACATAGCAATTGACCAGCGTCACCTTCAAAAGGGCTTTTTAAAACTTCTCAAATGGGTTACCTCTCACTGTGAATCTTGTCAAGAACTGAATTCATGGGATAGTGAACACTTGGGATCCAGGGGAATCTTTAGAGTTAGAGTAGAACTAAAATGATATTTCCCCTCCCCCTACCAAATTTTTCTCTTAACCGTCATTTTTCTTCTGCGTATTCCAACTCAGCATCTCTGCTCCTTCCCATGCCTGGGAGAATTTGTCTTCATGGGCCAGGCAATAGAACTCTTAGTGGGTTCAGACTGGAAGAAGCAATCAGGAAAAGGAGTGTTTGAAGGAACCATTCTGTATCCTGGGAAGGACGCCATCACCACTTGGTACATGGGTCCTGACCAAGGACTTTACTGACTGGTGGCAAAACAAGATTAGGTTAGAAACCAGCATGGCCTGGGAATATGATGTTTCTTCAAATAATTGGGACTTAAACTGAAAGTTTAAAGACACATTGGCTCTAGATAGGTAGAAACTGAGGTGGGGGCAGAGAGGGTGGTATTATAGGTAACAGAAAGAGCAATGGCACCGCATGGAAGTTGATGGACAGAAGAGCAAAAGTGTTTCCTGTTAAAGAACCAAAGTGAGAGGAAGGGTAACTTGGGAGATTCTGAGTTTTCAAGGATATTAAAATGCTGACTTACAGGCCCTGGAGGCGGAGCTGCAGGTGATACACTCTGCGCTGCTCTGATTCCTTGCACCCCTGGGAGTGACTTTCTTAACATGCTTTCATCCACAGAGGGTTGAAAAGAAAAGTTCTTTGTTTTAAATAAAAGATCACTTCTTGATCTCATGTTTACACTACACATGGGCCCCCTTTCACATGATGTTCCGTCCTCCTTTCTAAGCAAGAGAGTTAACTCTGGCTGGGTGCAGTCTTGCATACCTCTAATCCCAGTGATTCAGGAAGCTGAGGCAGGAGGATGGTGAGTTTGAGACCAGCCTCAGGAATTTAGTGAGACCCTGTCTCAAAATAAAAAAAAAAAAAAACAAGGCCAGGGATGTAACTCCGAGGTAGGATGCCTCTGGGTTAGATCCCTAGTACCACAGAAGAAAAGAAAAAGAAAACCCTAAATTTAGAAGGCTGAGGAAAGTCCTTCCTCCCCGCCCCCATTCGAGACAATAACATCTGCGGGCACTTGTCCTGGGCAAGCCAGCCCTTTGCACCAATCATAGGGGCTGACAGAACAGAATAAATGTATTATTGCAACAAAAAGGTTGTTCTGAAGAATGTTAGCCTAGGTCCCTGTTGGAGCCACAGAAAATCAAATTCCAATCCAATAAAGATAACTGGGAAAGAATGCATGGTGAGCAGGAGGAGCAGCATTTATGGGAAGGATGTTGAAAATCACACAAGTTCTGCTTAAGTTTAATGCCTATTGGGCTTCATTCTCCCCTTCAAGCAGAGTGGGGCTTCTGTTCCTAGTTTACCTGGGGTGTCACTGCTCACCAACACAAAGGGAAAAATTTCTCCCTGCTCCTGACTTGGTGGAGGAAGGTGACTGTCTCAGCTGCAGGCAGCTGGCCAGATGTGCTGGCACTGTTCCCACCCTTGAGGTGGGCAGTGAAGGTCCCCAGAAGCAAGTAATAGGAAGGTCTACCTCCTGGGGGTGCTGCAGGCAGAACACGGCAGCCATATCCAGTGACTGTACTCACAGCCATCCAGATGTCAGAGTGTGTTTGAGCAGCAACCTTAGAGGAAACTCACATCATTGGCATTGGCATTGACATGGAAAGAGCTCCAGATTCCCCATATCCCCGAGGGCTTTGGCATTAGTATTTGATGACTATTAGAGAATCTGAGGTTCTGGGAGCACTCTGGTACTCTTAGACTTTCATTTACCTAGAGCAGTGTTTCCCATCAGCTTCCCCTTTCATGTATTGTCTTAGTCCATGTTCTGCTGCTATAACAGAATGCCACAGAGTGGATGAATTAGAAGCAATAGAAGTTTATTCTTCTCAGGGTTCTGGAGTCTGGGAAATTCAAGATCAAGAAGCCACATGTAGTAGATTACTTCTTCCTGCAGCATGATGTGTCCAAAAGTATCTTATAGCAAAAGGTATCTTGTGGCAAGGAAGCAGAAGCGTGCAGGAGCATGCATGTGAGCAAGAGGGGAGAGTAGAGTTCAGAACTCGTCTTTTCATCAGGAGCCCATTCCTACCACAACCTGCTCCAGAGATAAAATTAATCCATTCATGAGGGCAGATCCCTCATGGCCCCATTACTTCTTAAAAGTCCCACCTCTTAATACTGTCATAATGACAATTAAACCTCAACCTGACTCTCAAAGAGGACATTCAAGTCACAGCATCCTTACATTTTCAACAGTCTTCTCAAGTGACTGACATACTCAAAAACTGGCAAACACCTGGCCAAAGTCATGCATTGTCCTTATACTACAGGACTGAGCTCAGGGGAGAGCAGACCAGCAGAAACCTCCCATTCTAATTCACTCAAAACCCAACACTGAGCATCTGTTGGGAGCTGGGTCTGTGCCAGGCACTTCTCTGAAGCTGTAAAGATGCAGCTTCTCTGTTCAGTGGGGTTGTGAGAAGCAACTCTCCTCTGAGTATATGTTGGGTGAGCCCTTCTCTCATAGAAGGAGCCAGGCTCAGGCAAGAGGCCCTCATCCCTGTCTGCCATTAAAATAGACACTAATCAGACATTAATGGATCAGTCCCAGAATCACCTCATTTAGGGGGAAGGGCTCCAAGTTTGCAAGCTCAGATGTGACACAAGCCAACAAAACAGTCATCTTCAGATGCCACCAGAAACAAGAAAAGACTTCCACTCCACTTCCCCATAACGTATCAGGTACCCTTTTGCTTTTCTGAGAGATCGAATGTGTTCTCTTCTTTTCCTTCTTTTTGAGGTATAATATATCCATGGAAAGGCTCCTGAATCTAGAGTAGATGCTTGATAGATTTTGTGTATATGTATACACCAGTGTAATCCTACCCAGATCAAAGGGGCCATTCTTAAGGTAGGTAAGATCTCATAGGGTGGGACGAGCACCTATTTAGGTTTGAACAGACTGAAGCACGGTATCTCAGGGTGTGGCTGTTGTCCTTGGCAACAGAGATGATCAAGTGCCTAGTGAATACCTGCAGTGTGCTAGAACCTTCATGGGGTAAACCCCAGTGTCCCTCAACTGTAAATCCAACATAGATGGCTTGTGATTTTTAGGAGTTAAGCATCAGTAACAGATTTTATGTCACCTGTAATTTATTTTGTGTCTGTTATTGATTATGTCATTGCTTGGGGACTTTTACTTGAGAGATACCTCCTGCCGATCTGCCTTCCCCTTTTCCTTGATGTTGTATCATTATTATTTAGGGTAAAAAGAAGCACAATATTATGTTACAGCTTATAATGGCGACCCCTGGAGAAGGCAGCCACCCCAATGGCACAGCGGCACCCAGGCCACTGGCACAGCTGCAAGAGCTCGAACCGAGGGTCGCCCGCAGACGCCTGTCCCAAGCCCGCCATCGGGCCACCCTGGCTGGGCTCTTCAGCAACCTAAGGAAGACTGTTTACTCTCAGTCTGATCTCACAGCCTCAAAGGTACGGAGACCTGGGTGTGGGGCCTGGCCCTGCCACCCCTGTTGTGCTCGGCCGAAGGCCGGGCCTACGTGTGATCAGCTGTGGATGCCTCAGGGGGCTGCACCTGCGTGAGAGATGGCCCTTTTCTACCTCCAGCTGACCAGCCTGACATAAGTAAAGCAGTTATGGGCCTGAGGAAAGGCCTAGTTTTCCAGTAGCTTCTGTGCCTGTCCCACTCCCAGGCAGAAGCTTCTAGCATGTGCTCAAGCTCCCTGTCCATCTACCCAAACACACACACGCCTCATGCACACACAACACCACACACATATGCACATACCTCCACACATGCATGCACCATACCACTACCATGCACATACACATGTCCACACATCACACACACACACACACACACACACGCACGCACTACACACACACATGCAATCCATTTTTATGCACTGTCCACGTCTTTCCTCCAGACACCTGGGCTCTCCAGGTAAGCATTTATCTTTTCCTGCTCTTCATTCTGCTTTTGTCCTCATACAGCTTTTAAACCTCAAATTAGCATTCAATAGCTCAATTAGCTAGCAGAATGGAGGTCCAGGTACATTGGCATGGTGGAAGAATTGGAATAGTCGCAATGGTGGAAGCATTATAGAAGGTCAGAGTGGAGGGGTCCCCCAAAAAGTGCATTTCCCCACCCCCTTTTAGTAAAGGAGGAACCAGAGTTGCACAAGGACTTGCTAGCTGGTTGACAGTAGGGTCAGGAAGAGGCCCTGTTGCTGCTCCAGGCTTGGCCCTCTCCCCACCACCCACCTCTCTGGACTATCCTGTGTCCTGTGTCTGTTCCCAACAAGCAGGGTTTTCCTTCTTGGGCTGATGCCTTCGGCAAAGCAGTATCTGGACCAGAGGGCCAGTGTGGTAGTGCATTCAGGCTACTATAACAAAATACCGTAGGCTGAATAATTTATTAACAGAAATTTACTGCTGTTGTGGAGGTTGGGCTGCCCAAGATCCAGACACCAGCGGATTCAGTGTCTGGAGAAGGCCAGCTCTCTGGTTCACAGATGGCACCTTCTTCATGGCACCTCACATGGTAGAAACAGCAAGTTTCTTTTATTCACCAATCCAAGTAGGGCCTCCACTGTAAAACACCTCCGCAGGGAAGGACTGTATGGAAAGGCGAAATACTGGGGAATGATATTGCCCAAATTATATTATTACACTGTGTGCATGAACAAATACATAACAGTGAATCCTACCATTATGTATAATTACAATGCACCAATAAAAATAGTGAAAACAGACAAATAAATAAAGCACCTTCCCAAAGACCCCATCTCCTGTTACCCTCACATTGGGTGGTTAGGTTTCAACATATCTGTTTGGGGGAACAAGAACATTTAAACCACAGAAGCTAGAGGATCATCTTCTCACCCTAAGAACAGAACCAAGATTCTGGCAACCAGTGGGCCTCTCATTCTGAGTCCTTGCTGCTTCAACAACACAGCCATGAGTCCCAGGACTAGCAGATGGGAAGAAGAGGTGGGCCTTGCTCTAGAAGTGCTCAGAGGTCTTGCGATTAACTGTCCCCTCCCATAGTTGTTCTCGTCACCTGGTCTTCGGGTCAGCAAAGCACTATGCTTCCAGCTCCCCTTAAGTCTTTCTGATGCACCATCGGTATCCCTGAGAATCTAAAGTGGGAAAATCCAGGCTGCCACCCACCCCCCACCCCAACTCTGGCCACATCTCGCAGTGGCAGTGCCCTGAGCCAGGCTGGCCTGGCCTGGCCTCTGTCCTTGCTCACACAGTTATCTGTGCCTTTGAGACTGTGTACCCTCCAGAGAGCTGCCTGGCTCACTCTGCTCTGCTGCCTTGTTCCACAGAAGCGTCTTGACCCCTGCAGTTGGAGTATTCTCTCCTTCCTGTACGTTTCCACTGCCCCTTGCTTCTACCCCTGGTTAGCCCTTACTTAGTTCCATCTTGTGTTAAGAAGAGCTGTTGCCGTGCTTGTCTTCCCTGTTAGAATATCAACATCCTGATGTGGGGACTGTCTTGTTGACCTGTGTACCTGGGGCCCAGCACACAGCTTTGGGCTTGTGCATACCTGAGGGAGGCCATGACCCGTGGCAGATGTGGGTGCTGAGCCTCACAAACAACACTTGGGGTTTCTTGCTTTTGAATGTCTTGCAGTTTCCATTTTGACACAAAGAAAGGAAGAGAAGGAAGAGAAGGAAGAAAAGGAAGGAAGGAAGGAAGGAAGGAAGGAAGGAAGGAAGGAAGGAAGGAAGGAAGGAAGGAAGGAAGGAAGGAAGGAAGGAAGGAGGGAAGGAGGGAAGGAAGGAAGGAAGGAAGGAAGAGAAGGAAGAAAAGGAAGGAAGGAAGGAAGGAAGGAAGGAGGGAGGGAGGAAGGAAGGAAGGAAGGAAGGAAGGAAGGAAGGAAGGAGGGAAGGAGGGAAGGAAGGAAGGAAGAGAAGGAAGAAAAGGAAGGAAGGAAGGAAGGAAGGAGGGAGGGAGGAAGGAAGGAAGGAAGGAAGGAAGGAAGGAGGGAGGGAATGGGGAAGGAGGAGGGGAAGATGGAGAGAGGAATGAAGGAAAGAATAGAGGGAGAGAAGGAGGAGGAAGGGGAACTGCAGAGTTCATGTTTATAGAGCATTTGATAAGCTTTTAGATCATCTGGAGTATATGCAGTTAGCAAATACATATTTGGAAATTAGTAATGTAACAGTAACCAGCCAGTTGGACATTATCACAAATGAACGGAAGTCTACCCTGTGCATATGGGCAAGGCTGGAGTTGACATTCACTCAGCTGTTCCTCTTCTGGCACCTTATCCCACCTTCTGGTACCCTGTGTAGTCACTTGCCATTCTGCAATTTGCTGAATGCAGCTCATTTCCAAATACTTTGGTATTTCAGTGAGAATCCATTTCTAGGACACAAAGAGACTTCGTGCCTTCTGTGCACTAGAATAAACTTCCCATCCTTTTCACCAGTAAGGCTGAAGATGTGACTTTGCATCTGAGAGAATGTGGCCTCAGACTAGGGAGGGGGTTCCTGGGTCCACAAAACCAGTCTCTGCTGCAAAAGGCTGTCTTTCCAGCACTGTCTCTGTCCTCAGTGGCAGGTTCTGAATAAGGCGAAGAATCATATTCAGGAACTGGAACAAACCCTGGACAATTTGCTGAAACTGAAAGGTAACAGATCCCTCCCTGAAGAGGGCTAGCTCCATTTTTTCAATTGAAAACAGATTGGGTCACACTGAGTCAATAGATATGTATTGAGATCCTACTGTATGGCAGGCACTGTGCTTGGTTATGACTGAAATTGTTGTCCCTGGCCCCAGGGAGCTTGCAGTGTGGCAGGACAGGCAGGGGTCACAGACTGTGGGAGTTTGATGAGAACCCTAATGGGGTGCTGCTGAGGGCACCTGACCTCACCTTGAGAAGCCAGAGAAGTGGTCAGTACTTGTCCTGAGCTGTCCTCTCACACCTGGAAAGGGAGGTGGGAAATGGGCTCCGGACTCCCTAGTATTGAGCCTGGGAGGCTCGGGGCTCCACCCATGGTCTCCCCGGGCCCAAAAGGCAGGAGGGATTCAACACGGGTCTGACTTTCCCCTTTGTGACTCTTGCCTCAACTTCCTAATAGAATCCTTCAATCTGGAGGATGGGAATGCAAGCAGCTTAGAGGAGGTCAAAGAAGAATATGCCAGAGTGTACTCCGGAAATGACAGGTAAGATCCAGCAAGCGCAGGAGAATGGGAGGAGCCTGCTGTCTGGCACCTTCCACCTTCGAGGCTGCCTTTCCAGCAGCCCACCTCCCACCACGTGCAAGATGGTCAGGGCTGCTGCTCATTCCCACCTAGTTATAAAAATGGTTATTATAGAAAGTGATTATTACAGAAAATGTAGAAAATGCAGAAAAGCTTAAAAATACATATCGGGCTGGGGTTGTGGCTCAGTGGTAGTATACTCCCCTAGCACGCGTGAGACCCTGGGTTTGATCCTCAGTACCATATAAAAATAAATAAAGGTATTATGTCCACCTACGACTAAGAAATATATTTTAAAAATACTTACCATCTCACCTCTCAAAGAAATGTTAATTTTGAAGATTATCCATTCACCTGTTTTTCAAATTTTGCACATTATTTTTAGAGCAATAACATCATGTTCATCTTGTACATCTCATATCTTATATATATTTCTTAAAGTCCTTAGTTAATGGCTTTATCAGAGCGTATACATGAAAATAAGGAAAATACAAATCTCAGCCTACTTTTCAAGTCTCATAGGAACTTAGGAAGAGCCACATTAAGCTTCAAAGAGGAAAATGACCATAGTACTTCACAGATGCTGTGAATGCCATTAATAATTTCACATTTAAACTGTGAAAGACTGATTTGAGAAATGCCTTTCTTCTACTTTTTTTGATGTCAGGTTTTATATTTAACTCCCACAATTTCTGAGCTTTTCATGCATGCTGTGTGGCTATACTCTCTGTGTCAAAGGATGACCTAACCCTTGCATTTACCTGCAGCCTGCCAAGCTGCTTTGACCACAGCCTGGACTTCAGGGGCAATGACCGGACCCCTGTCATCTTCGGTGGCTCTGGGCATGTCCAGCTCTACATCCAAGTTGGCCTCTGGTGAAACAGAGCATAAGCCACCTTCACCCCCTCCCAGAAGGGGGCTGCAAACTGCTTGCTATTCAGAGTCAAAAGCCTGCCTGGATGCAGTGATGAAGCTTCCAGTGTTTGATGCTGTGATCACTCATGACTTTTACTTTCTTCTTAGTACTTTTTTGTTTTCCAAATTTATAAACAATTAATGTGTATTATTTTCAATGGTAAATAATCAGGGGAAAACAATTATTAAAAAATCAAGTAAAATTCACATTGTAGATGATGTGAAAATATACAAAAATGTGTCAAGAGGAAAATAACCATCTACATTGAACCTTATTCCATACAGACAACTTTGATCACCATTTTGTATGCAGAGGGGAGGAGGCAGGTGAGGTGTGTGTATGTGTTGCACATAGGTGGCAGTTTGTAGCTTTGTTTTAAGAGTCAGTTTGGGCTAATGGTGGGGTGGAGCCCAGTCTGAGATGGTCTTGGTGAGGTAGAATTCTACATTTGATTTTCCAAATGATTAATGGTGATCCCAACCCCATTTATTATAAACTGTTCTTTCTTTACTGGTATAAGATATGGACTTTATCACATATTAAAATCTTATCAGTCCTTGTATCACCTGCTCATAGAAGAATAACTAAATCATAATGGGGATTTTTTGCCACAATAATTAAAACTGTGGTGCCAGAATAGAAAAGACTAATTTTATTTTGTAATCATTATATTTAAGTAATTAATTAACTAATTGATTATGAGTTAACTTGAGTGCCTTTGTTCAAGGTAATTTTTATTCCCATTCCTGGGAATTATTGGTACCTCTTCTTTTGTCTATCTTCCTGTTGTGTTGGTGATATTTTTCATATTTAATTATAGAAGCTCTTTATATATCCAGAGAAATTAGCTCTCTATTGTAGGAATTGTCAAAGTTTTTCCTTTGTTTTATTATTTTGCCTTTGCTTTTTGGGTTTGTCATGCAAAAATGAAGTCTGATTGATCAATCTGTTATGACTCCTGGGTCTTAGGGAATTCTTAGAAGTCTTTCTCTACTCTGAGATTTAAAAGAGAAAAAAAGAGAAGAATCCTCCTCATTTTTTTTCTGGTGAGCTTGCTTTACAACAGAACCTGGTAATTGGGAGTATTCCTGTCAGCGGGAAGAGAGGCTGGTTTTAAATCCTGACTTTCCAAATTGTGTCGTGTTGTTTCATGCTTTTTAAGATGTATTTTGAAGAGCAAAATTCTACAATGTCGATGAGTCCATCTTATTCTTTTGTCATAGTGTGAGCCTTTGATTTAAACTTAAATATATTTCATGATTTTGGTATTATTCTAAATAATAATTTAAAAAATTTTAATATTCAATTGTTCACTCCTAGCATATAGAAATACTTTTAAATATATATTTAATTGACACATAGTAGTTGTACATATTTATGGGTTAGAGCTTGACATTTCAGTACATGTATATGGTGTATTATTATCACATCAAGGTAACTGACATTTCTGTCACTTGAGACATTTATCATTTCTTTGTGCTTGGAATATTCCAAATCTTCTTTATTAGCTACTCTGAAATACTCAGTTAATTCTTGTCAGCCGTAGTTGTCTCTAGAGAACATTACATCTTCCTCCTATCCTGCAGCCTATACTTTTAACCACCCTTTCTCTATCTCCCCCTTCTCCACACCCTTTCTAGACTCTGGTAACCTCCACTCTACTAGAAATACTATTGATTTTCACCTAGTGATCTTGTCTTTTGCAAGACAAGTTGCTAAGTTCCCTTCTTAATTCCAGTCATATGTTTGTGAATTCTTTGGGATTTTCTACACAATCACATTGAAAATAAAGGCATTTTTACTGCTTCCTTTCCAATATGTATACCTTTTACTTTTTTTCCTGTCTTATCTTATTAGACTGGCTAGAATCTCCAGTATGATTTTTAATATGTGTGTGTGTGTGTGTGTGTGTGTGTGTGTGCGCGCGTGCATGTGTGCATACACATACATGCATAAACAGAAATAGAGAGTTTTATATTCTAAGTATTGCTAAAATTATGAGTTTCATTGTGCCCTGAGGATACTTGTCTACAGGTCTGCAGTATTACTGTCCTGTGTGTTTTCTCTCCCAGCCTGGTCTCAAATAGTTTTCCTCCCAATGGCTCCTCCATCTGGTGCCCAATTGAGACAGTCCGGAAGAATGCTGAGGAAGAAGAAAATGAGGAAGAGGAAGAAGAAGACCAAGAAGAGGAGGAAGAGGAGGAGGAGGAGGAGGAAGAGGAAGGGGAGAAAAAAGTTGATCTCTTACATTCCCCAGCCACTATGTCGCCAGACCTCCTGGAATTTGAACGGTGTGAACAGCTGGGTGGGGTGATGTTTGGACACCCACGGAGCTCCTGTGGGGAAGGGGACAGAAGGTGCAACTGGAGTATGCTATAGCCTCAGTGCATGCTCAGACCAGACCCCGAATCATGGAAACTCCAGAATTCCCACGTAGGAGGGGCTTGGGTGGGCGTGGCCTGAGGGGCTAGACAAATAGTCTGGGAAGCTACAACCGGAGAGCAAATACAATGTTTTTATTTAGACTGGGTGTTTATTTGGGGTGCACGGGGGGCTTGTTATCGGTGATTATGAAAGCTGTCCCCCCTCCCTGCACCCCACACTCCCCCACACACCCCAAGGTCCCTTTTCCGCCTCATATCTGATCTCAACAGAGAGAAAGGTGGAGGCTGGCTGGTTCAGACTTCCTTTGTCACTGCCTCCTCCACAGACCCAAGACCCCTCAGTAGCCGTGTTGGCTTCCAAGGCCTCAAAGAAGGAGCCTCGCTCCACAGCTGAGCCTGCCCCACAGACCCCAAACTAAAGCAGCAGTCGCGCCAAACCTGCACACTCATGGCCGCCTAGCTGTAAAGTTTCGGGTGGATGAGAGCCGAGCGGCCGCGCCTCTCGTCTAACACCCAGCAGAGCTGCAGGGGTGCGGCCCTGGGAGGACCCCGGAAGGGCCCCAAGCACAAATCCCTGTACTTCATGTCCCCCAGGTGCCTTCTGCTCCCCCAAGGTGGCTTCTGCCCAGCAGGGGTGGGCGCAGATCGAGGCCCAGCGCGGCGCACCCCAGGCGCGGCCCGGCTCGGTGCTGCGGCCTCTGCGGGGACAGACTCCTGAGAGGCAGCGCCGCTCCTCTTCCAGGTATCTCAACTTTTACAAGCAGACGATGGACCTTCTCACGGGGAACGGCATCGTCTCCTCGCAGGAGGTGACGCTGCCCATCGTCTCTGCGGCCATCTCCCACCTGTGGCAGACGCTGTCCGAGGAGAGGAAGGCCATCCTCCTGCAGACCTGGGCGCAGAAGCACGGCGGCCTCCCGGGCCTCCCGGTGGCCTGCCAGGAGCCCGCGGGTGCCGAGGGCAGCGTGAAGGACAGCGGAGTGGACAGCCAGGGGGCCAGCTGCTCGCTCGTCTCCACCCCCGAGGAGGTGAGCCTCCCTGCGGAATGGCGGAGGGTGCAGAGGAATGACTGTCACCCTCCCCGCCGGGACCCCGGCTTTGCTTGGTCATTTTGCAGGCGCGAGGTGCCATTTCCATTGCGGCTGGCACCACAGGCTTTTGGTTTTCTCAGTAGAACCTCCATGACCACCAAACATCTTGTTAGTCTCCTGGCCTTTCCAAGGGATTGCAGCGGGAAGGTTGAGAAGGTTGTGTCCTGTGGGAGTCCTTAGGCTGCCAATGACGATTGTTAAACAGTGAAGAGCCAAGTGCGGGGGCTCACGCTTGTAATCCCAGGGGCGTGGAGGCTGAGGCAGGAGGATCCCAGTTCAGAGTCAGCCTCCAAACTTAGTGAGGCTCTGAGCAACTCAGCCAGACCCTGTCTCAAAATTTTTTAAAAAAATTAAAAAGGACTGGGATGTAGCTCAGTGGTAAAGTGCCTGTGTTCATCCCCAGTGCAAAGAAAAACACAACAAACAAACAAACAAAAACAAAACCATGAAGACAAGCACAACTCATATCAGGAGTTAGTCAGGCTGCTCAGTGGTGGGCCCATGGACTCAGGTTCCTCTCTTCTCTCTGGTTTCTCATCCTTCCCTCCCCTCCCCACTTCTCTCACACCCAGTGGTCATTCCTCCTCCCTACAGCAGAGAGTCCCTGTGAGGGCTCTTAGTCAAGGAGGAACTTTTCCAGAAGCTTCAGCCATACCTGTCCTCCCCTCTCATTGGCCCAAATTGCCCAGCTTACTGAGCCAACGGAAGAGGATGACACCATCACCCATCAGCACAGTCCCAGAGAGGTGGCCAGTTCCCAGAGAGCGCTGCAGCCACTTAAAGAAGAGAGGGCAGCCACAGCTTCAGTTCCAAATGCCTTCCTCAGCTCTCCGGTAGTTAGGATGGCCAGTCTACAAAGCAGAGCATCAGGTGGAGGTAGCCGTCACCCTGCACTGAGATAAAGCAGGCCAGCTGCAGCTCTTCCAGAGGTCGGAGCACTGCCAAAGACTGCTGCTACCACTTGAGCCCAGACCTCTCTCACTCCGTTAGCCAAGGGACAGGCGGTTCTTTGCTCCCTGCACCGGTCCAGTGCTTTGGAGGACATTTAACATCCATGCCTGTGATCCCCTTGCCTTGACTATCCAAATGCCCCTGGTGAGTGGTCCCTTTGAGGAGACAACCATACTAGTTTCTTCTCTCCCTCTCCCTCCCTCCCTCTCTCTCTCTCTCTCTCTCTCTCTCTCTCTCTCTCTCTCTCTGAGGAGTCTTGGAGCCAGGGAATTTCCATGTACTTCTGACCATGATGTTATAACTGTGGAATAACCCAATCTTCCGGAAGCTTCCACGGTCATTGGGCCCAAGCCTGGAGCACAACGGCGCTGTCACCCAGTCCTGTCCTCTGTTTGGCAGTCCTAGTCAGAGGTGTGATTTGCCCAAACACCCAGCTCCTACTTTAGGGATGGCATCGCTCCCATTTTCTCAAATCTCTCTGCCCTTGGCTTATGTGTGGATAGCCAGCCTTTCATTATTTCCCCTGATGCTTCTCGCCTGAATTACACATGGAGCATAGTAAGCAGGCAGTTTCCTGTCACCCCAGATATGCTGAATCAGAATTCCTGAGGGTAGGGTCCTGGAGTCCACATTTTAAACAAGCACCCCAGGTGACTGACACACCTGGCATTATTGGCAGGACCTCCCAGGGCACATGTGGTGACTGCTTTAGACTACCCCCGATCATCAATGCACCAGAGAAGTCCAGCTTCCCATCTGGTTTCCCTCTAATGTTGGGTCCACTATGAGAGGAGGTGAGTCCTCTGTAATAGTTCAAGCAAAACCAAGGCAACCAGCAGCCAAAGACTTCATACCTGAGGTACACAGGAAAGGGTAGCAAGGGTAGATGTCTTTGTAACCCTAAAGGTGCCTAGCCCTTGAGTCCTGCACACACATACTCACACACACACACACAAAGAAAAAGAAAATATATACCAAGAGCCTGAGTAACTGGACTGTGTGTATGTGCACACACGCGTGTGTATTTTCCAACATGAACATTTTCTCAAGGAAGACAAGCTCCAAAGAGAAACCAGACTCTAATGTCCCCAGATTATGGGAATGGTCTGCCTGGCCTTTCTCAGTGAAGGCTTTTCTGGTGTTGAGGAAAACAGACAGTGGATTCCCCCAGCCATGCCCAGGATAAGACCTTCCTGCACCACTGTGCCCAGGTTTTGGTCAAGCCGGGCAGGTGATTAGGTGAGTGGAACAGAGCACACTCATGCCCAAGAGAGGGCACACCACGGTTCCTCCTGCCGTGGCTTCTAAGTCATCTCCGTGCCCTTCCAGTTCAGCTTCACTGCAGCTCCTGGTCCTCCCGGAAAGGCTGGACACTTGTGTTGCTGCCAGTCCCTGTACTCAGGCACCTCTGTGTCCAGGGCCTCCTGTTTCAGGTCTGAGACGTAAGGCCCGTAAGTGTGATGGGAAACCCCCAAAGGAGCAAAACATTATTCTTTTTCTGAAATTCAAATTTAACTGGGCATCTTGCATTTTTATTTGCTACATCCAGCAATCTGAAGTGGAGATCATGTTTTTACAGAATATTTAATTATCAGCAGGTTAAAGAACCAAAAACTGTCTAAATAACAACCAAAAAAGGGAAGCATGTCATCATTATCATTTTATTGCCATTTCTAATCATTGTCATTATCATTATGTAATGTGCCTAGGAAAATAACTGAAGAGAAGTGTATTGATACGGCAACCACAGACATCTCTGGTGGGATTATTTCTTAGTGATTCTCATTTTCCTTATCTGTTTCTATTTTCTGGGATTTCGACAACACTATTTCTTTTATAAAGCGGATACTATTCAATACAAGCAACACATTGGGCCATTATTATGTGTCAGCTTCACATGCGTGATCTGAATTCTTGCCACAACCCTGAGTAGGCCCCAGCGTTAGCTTGGTCTATTTTGTGCTGCTGTAGCAGAATACCTGAGACTGGGTAATGTATAATAAACAGAAATTTGTTGGCTCACAGTTCTGGAGGCCAGGAATCCAAAATCAGCATGCTGGCATCTAGCAAGGACCTCCTTGCTGCACCATGTGGAAGGAGAGAGGAGAGAGATAACCCATTCCAGAAAGCCCTCTCTTAAAGGCATTAAACCCACCCAGGAGGGCAGAGTCCTCCTCTTCAAAGCCTCCCCTCCCAATAGCATTACACTGGCAGTTAAATTTTCAACCTGAGTGTTGGAGGGAACCGTAGCATTCAAACCATAGCAGCTGTACTCCTGTTTTATAGAGAACAGATGGAGAGATGAAATAACTTGCCCAGGGTCACAGCTAGTGAGCGCCAAGGCTGGAACTGGCCTCCTGCAGGGGAACCCTGTGTTCAGTGGCCCTGATGTGAAAGTGCTGGATTATGCGATGTGGCTGAAACATAATGTCCACCTTGGGAGGTTCAGATGAGACTTGCCAGGCTGAAACGGGATCTGCTCCGCTGTTACCGCTCACGCCCGAGCCACAGCCTTCCTTAGAAGAGGAGATAGTCAGTCCCCAGCACTTTCTCTCAGCCATCTCCAGGGCTGGCAGTCAAGAGCTCAATGTTCACCCCTCAGGAAGATCACAGAGCAGGGACCCTGCGTTTGGACCCCAGCTCTGTCACTTGTACGTTTCGGGAAGGAGTGTACGAGAAACCATTTCTACCCTCTGCCCAGCAGCCTTGCAGGTGTCAAAGTGCAAAGTTTTTGATGTCACACTGAATTCTGTGCTTTCTGGCAGATTCTTTTTGAAGATGCCTTTGATGTGGCCAGTTTCCTGGACAAAAGTGAGGCTCCCAGTACCTCCAGCCCCAGGTGAGAAGATAGTGTGAGACAGTGTGAGCAGATGTGATTAGGTGTGCAAATGTGTGGTGGGTGTGAGATTGCATGAGCATGTGGGTGCGTGTGCTATGTGTATGAGTATGCACGCGTGTGTGCACCTCTGCTGGGTGTTTCCTTCCTTTCCCTACAGCTCCCAGATGGACAAAAATTCACTGAAAGTTCTCAGGGACCCATTTTTCCTTTTTTTTTTTTTTTCCCCTGTGATTGAAGTGGACTTGATCCTAGGACTGCACTGTCGCTTTGGGGTTGTCATTGTCTGGGGCATCTTCAAAGAAGAAAATCTTCTGTCCCGGCCCAGGGCTAGAACACACCAGGTTATCAGCTCAAGGTTGTGCGAATCCATCTGTCCCCTTTGCTGGATTTCCCAGTATGTCCTAGTCCTGCTTCAGGCTGCTACAGCCTTGCTATAAATTCATTGTTATACAAAATACCAAAAAGTGGTTGCCTTATAAACAATACTATTTACAGCTCAGAGTTCTAGGGGCCGGGAAGTCCAAAGTCAAGAGGCTAGCAGATACAGTCTGGTGAGGGCCAGTTCCTCATCTTCTCAATGTCACCATGTCTTGCTGGGCACGGTGGTGCATGCTGGTAATCCCACTGACTCTGAAGGCTGAGGCATGAAGATTGCAAGTTTGAGACCAGCCTCAGCAAATCAGGGAGGCCCTAAACAATTAGTGAAATAAAAAATAAAAAGGATGGGGGATGTAATTCAGTGGTATCAGTGATAAAGTGCCCCTGGGCTCAGTCCCCAGCATGAAAACAAAAACAAAACAAACTAACAACAACAACAACAAAAAACCCACAGTGTAACCAGATCTTTCTGGGGCCTCTTTTGTAAAGGTCTTAATCACCTGCCAAGGGTCCCACTTCGTAGTACCATCCTCTTGGGGGTTAGGTGTCAGCATATGAATTGGGGGTGAGACACAAACCTTCATTCTGTGGCACTCAGGATCAGTCAGCCCACGGGCAGGAGAGTGGGCAGGGGACCTGGGGCACAGAGAATCTGGGCCAACACGGAAACAGGCCTGTGCCCTGAGCTTAGTAGAGTCTCTGAGCTGCCTTTCGCAGTGCGGATGAGAACAGATGTGGAAGAACCAGAGCAGGGTCCGCAAGAAGACATAAAACAGGGTCTAGGGAGATTTAAACAAGAAGTAAGGGCTGGGGTTGCCGCTCAGTGGCAGAGCACTTGTCTTGCATGTATGAGGCACTGGGTTTGATCCTCAGCACCACATAAAAATAAAGAAATAAAATAAAGGTATTGTGTTCATCTACAACTAAAAAAAAAAATATTAAAAAAGAAGTAGCTGGACCCAGTCTGTAGCAAAGGACATTTTCTTAGAGGAAGTCAGTCTAGGACTGAAATTCCCTAACTGTCTCCTGAAAAGCTGTGGGCTTATGGCCTGCAGGGACTGTGCTGGTGTCAAGGCTCAAAAGAAACTTGGACCTTGAGTTTTCTGCCTTGGGAGTAAGGATGCCATTTACAACCTGGGGATCCAAATGAATATCTCCACTGTCTTCTGAATAGAAACTTGGCCTCCTGGTCAGGCCTTTGGCAGGCACCAGAGCTGTGCTAGGGTCCAGGACAGCTTCAAGAACTTCAGTCCAGATATGGGGGAGGGTTCCGCCACCCCATCTGCCTCTGCAGGGCCCAGCCAGATCTGGGAGCCTGGATTGACAGAGGAGCCTCTGCCCTCTCCAAAGCCACTTCATAGAGTGACACGAGCTGTCCTCAGCTGTGCGCCAGTGTCATTATGCTGCAGCTGGCTGGAAGCTAACATCATTCCTATTTCCACACTGGGCTTGGGCTGCAAAGACAACTTGGTCGAGAAGTTGCTGAAGCATACTTGCCAAGCAGTATCTGAAACTCTAATGGAACAAAAAGACAACCTATTAAAAATTCTTCTCTCGCTTTCCCTAGAAAAGGCAAGGATTGCTGCCAGTGGGTTCCTAGCCTGGCTGTGGGACCTCATCCCACAAGGAAGAATGAAGGAAAAATGTCGGCTGTCTTACAGGACTCAGAGCCCTGTACCTTAAGGCCCCAATTGCATTGGGATGCTCCCCTTGGAAGAAAGGAGGCTTGGAAGACCAGCCTCCTTTCTGCAGGGCCTGAGACCCAGGATAGACTCATGGAGAGGGGACCTTTCCTGGGACTGAACTGAAAATGTGCCTTCACAGTCATAGGTGGGACAAGAACCCTGGGCATTGCTCCAGGAGGTTGATTCAGAGGTAAAGGAAAACTTGCTCCCTCATTCCAAAGGCCACGGCTCAGAACGTTAAATTAGGGCACAAGATCCAGTCCTGCCACAGTCTTGTTTTTCCAGGGGGTTTCAGACATGACACTTGAGCACAAGCAACACAAACCTTTCAAGAAAAGCTCTGGGCTGCCCAAGAATTCACCTGGGTGTTTGAAAGTGCCACATTCACACCACAATCCAAATGCTTGGCAGGGGGATGGGTAGGAGCAAGCAGAGGTAAAAGATCAGGATTCTAAATATTTGCTGTTTCTTCTTTCTGTTGACAGTTCAATGTTTGCCATCTGCAACCCAGAAAACCCAGAGGGGAAGTTTCAGCTCTATATGCAGATCATTGACTTTTTTAAAGGCCTTTGCTGCATTAACACTCAGTTAAAACAGGTAGGACAGCTAGATATCTGCCCACCTTTGTTAGGATGGCAAAAAGAGCTCTTGAGGGGGCGTGGCCAACCTCACCCTGATCACCCCAAGAAGTCGATGGGCAGACATTCTTTCACTCTCTCCAGCCTATTCCATGGACCGTCCACTTCAGCCTAAAGCCTCCTGTGGAATGGAAGACATCAGGGAAACTGAGAAAAAAGCAGCAGGGTATCCTCTGGGCAGATGTGCACTGGTAACCAACCCTTGGAAGCAGGGACCAGATCCCAGGGCAGCTCTTAGCAGGCATTTGTACATGTACTGTGACATCTTTCCAAAAGGCTGAACTGTTTCACCCTCTGAAATCCTGCAGCTTTTAAAGGTTAATTTCTGCTCCTAAAAAACTTCCTCTGCAGCTTATGGTGACATAAGTCATGGGGGGTCTTTGTTAGGGTGTCCATTACTGAAGCTCTCATAAGAGGAAGGGTTGTCTGAGCTACCAGGAGACAGGTCCTTTCAGATTCGTAGCTATGGATTTTCTTTGCTGATTTGGCAAAAACACATCTGTTTATTTAAAAGGGCAAGCTTAATAGTGGCAAATGTTTGCCTAAAAATAATTAGGCCACCTTTTCAGTGGGCTAAGGTATCATCGGCCCCCTTCCCATTCATTCCTCATTTCCCCATGCAGAAAACACTTTCAGTCCCTTCTTGGAGTCCAGAACCTGTCCCTGTCATTGTGTCCACTTCCCACCTTGGCTTGAGTCACTGTCTCAGGGCAGCTGTCACGGCTTTCCATGCCAAACAGTTAAATCAGTCCACTTTATCAAGACGTTGAGAACAAGTGAAGGGGGCAGTCTTTGCTTTCCTGACTTCCTTTCTCAACACACGGCAGGAAAGAAAGAAGGAGCAGAGATCAGAGTGTGCACGTAGAGCAGAGGCTCTTGGCCTTAAAATTTCCCCAGAATGCCTTGGGAGCTTATTCTCAAGGTTCTCATTCAGTGTTAGGAGAATGGGGCTCTGTCCAAGTGGTTCTGGGGCAGGAGGACTTGGACTTGGGAAGACGTTGGTACAAATAGGGAAATTTCATTCTCTTTCAGTTTCACCTCCAACTCACTACTACCCCATCAGCGTCATGGGAGGTGGTGGATAAGGCTTCACTAGCACTGGTACTGGTTTCCGAGGGCTGCTTTAACGGTGAGCTGAAACCTGTGACTTAAAACAACAGGTTTATTTCATCGTTCTGGAGACCAGAAGCTTGAGATTAGGGTGTTGGCAGGGCCATACTACCTCCAAAAGCTTCAGGAAAGAGTCCTTCTGTGCCTTTGCCTGGGTCCCAGAGGCTTCTGGAAATACTCAGCATTTCTTGCTCTGTAGCTGCGTCCTCCCAGGTGCTGCTTCTGTCTTCACATATCCTTCTTCTCTGTGTCCCTCTGCCTCTCTCATCTTTTACAGACAACAGTCACCAGTCACTTGGATCTAGAGCCTCACTAAATTCAGGATGGTTTCATCTTGAGATCCTTAACCAATTACATCTGCCAAGACCCTGTTTCCAAGTGAATTTCCAAGTGAACGTGAACTTGGGGGGAACACTATTCGAAACACTTCAGCGATCAGTAATAGCAGACATCTCTCACAATCTGCTGCTTTCAGCTTAAACATCTGCAGCTTAAAGGTGCTGCAGACTCCATTGTCAGGGGCTTAAGGAGATAGAACATTTTGAACAACATTTGGGCACTGTGTGTGACGGAGACTTGGGTGGCTTTGTTCTCTCCCAAGACTCTTGGCCTCTTGGGCCCCTCTACACTCTCTGACTACCTCTTGTCTCAAGCTTGGCAGCTGTCTTCAATCTGAACAAAGGATGCATGTTATTCCCCTAGAGATTACCTGATCCCACTGAGCTATCCCGACCTCTCTGATCTTTTGATTCCCTTTTCCCTGTCTCCACCAGGAGAGTATATGGAATGGGAAACTAGCTGAGGCCATCCCCCCATCTAGGTGACACCCTTGGGACCATCCTACTTTCATTAGATAGCTGACTGAGGATACTGTCCAGGACCCATGGAGAGTAACCCTGATCTGCAGGGACAATAAATGACAAGGGTCATTTTTCTGCTGGGTGGAGAGACACAGGAAAAGCAAACACCTGGGAACATACTTTTAGGGGAAGAAGTAATGGGCAGGCCTGAGAGGTTGGCTGGTTCATTGTAAAGGGAATGAGAAAGCTTGCTAAACACAGCACTGCTTCTTAAGAAATGATCACCTCATGGTAGAAAAGGTGTTCAGTAATAACATAGGCTCACTCCTACCATTTTTCCTTGCTTACTATCCTAAACTCTTCCCTTCCATGACAGTTTCTTACACATCTGTCCAAAGATGGCCTGTGAGAATGTATGTATCCTTTCAAACACAAGTAGTAGCCTACTATACACAGGGCCTTGAACTTCACCCCTTTTCTAATAGTCTCTCCCATGCTTCAAAAAAAATAGAAAATAAAAACAGCTGCAGGCTGGGGAGATAGCTCAGGGGTAGAGTGTTTGCCTAGCATTGTGATGTCCTTGCTTCCATTCCTAGCACTGCAAAGTAGTAATAACAGTAAGAATCATGACAAACAAAAACATTTATATAAAAATAAACTAAAACACAGCTTCATGGTGTTCCATGAGGGGCGCATCATGGTGTAGTTTGCTGTCTTCTATTGATGGGCCTTTGGATAAAGCTTTATGACTTCCCCTGTCTTTTTTATAGGATCCTGGAAATCCCCAGGATAGGAAAGAAGCCAGTTCTGCTTCCTTTCTGGAGGTGTGTGAATTGAGTGAAATGGAAATAAGACTACCCCCCTTATTCCCTGGCTGGAGACTCAAGGTGAAAGTTGTAGAGACGAGGAGAGTTGGTCACACCCAAGCTGCTGGGACCTTCCTATCTGCCTGGAACTCTTAGATCCAAACTTCGACCTCTTCCACCTGTGTTTTGCAGGAACCAGACCTTCCCGTTGATGATGAGCTGATAATGTTGAGGTGCCTGGAGACCTTTGACGACGAAGATTTGTAAAGCAGAAGGACTGGAAGGGGAGGGGACCGAATGAGAGTGGGAGTTTCTGAGTTTGAATATTAGCAGATATGGTTATGCCTGCCTTAGCCTTCCAGGGCTCTTTAGAAGCGTTTGTCTCAGAATCAGTTTGATGGTTTTTGTTTCTAATTATTATAAAGTACTGGAGAAGCATGGCCTTGTGTTGGTCTTTCAGGGTTGTTTGGTACCAGGTTCAGGAGAGGTCCAAGTTTCAGGCCTTTCAAGGAGAAAACAGGTAAGATCTGCCTCTGGAGGCAGCCTTACACCAGGCCTTGGACTCAGGGCATTGCTCTGATGGGTTCTGGAGTTCTGGAGCCCATCTGCTCAACCTGCATGCTCTGGGATCCAGTAACAGTGCCCACCTCAGCCTCAACCCCATACTATAGAGCATCAGGTAGAGTCAGATACATCGGATTTTTCAGGTATGGACACCTGGATGGGTGCTGTAGTGAGATTCCAGAGCTCTGAACACTTTTGGTGAGGCTCCTGGGCAGAGGATGGGTAATATCTCTGCACTTGCATACCTGGGATAAGAGTGAATTTTGTGTCAACTTGATTAGGCCATGGTACCCAGACATATGGTCAAACCTTACTCTAGATATTTCTGTGAAGGTATTTGTTTTAAAGATGAGATTAACATTTAAATCAGTAGCATGTGAGTAAAGTTGATAACTCACCATAATGTATTCAACCAAAGGCCTTAATAGAAAAAGGCTGACCTCCTCAGCCAAAGAGAGAAATCTGCTAGCAGACCTCTGCACACACCTGAAGCTCTTCCTTACCCAAAAGCCCACCCTGCAGATTTGGGATTTGCACCTCTACCATAGCATGGCCCACTCCTTAAAATAACTTTCTTTCCTCTCTCTCTGGGTATATGTACATACACACACGTCCTATTGCTTCTGTTTCTCTGGCAAACCCTGACTGGCATACTGGGTGTGCAGAGAACATGGTATCTCAGCTCTTTACGGTTTATACATCCTGATAATAGCAGTTCCCCTCCACAGAAGGCCTCCCAAGTGCTTCTGCTGCATCTCCTCATGAGAGCTGATGGGCAGGTTAAGTCTGAGGATCCAAACTCTGTCCTATCTGATGCCAGGGCCCAGCTCTTAAGGCACCATCCTGTGAAGCATTGCCAACCTTCAGAGACTCCTGCTGGGGATATGCATGGATTGAAGCTTTGTCCTGCACTTCAGTTAACAAATGACCAAAGTGGGGCTTTCCAGGCAGCTCCATAGCAGGTCTTTGTGCTCAGGAGTTGTCTGAACTTGCAATGGAAAAAAAAGGAAAGAGGGGCCTCTTAGGTTGGCCATCCCCTCAGTAAGCCTTGTGGAAGCACATGGAAAAGAAGAAATGAGTCTTCAGAGGTTCCTGGACAGTCGTCGGCCTTCAGCAACCTGTGTTGGCTCAGGCCACGCGCGCTCATCAGACTAGGCCCAGCCCGGACTTTGTTTAGTCCAAGGTTGTGACGTAGTCCTGAAACAGAATGTGCCAGAGACCCCTGGGCATGGTGCACCTTAGCAGAATGTGGAGTATCCCTTCTCCCACAGCCACATGCTGGGTGATGTCCCCTCCTCAGTCCTCAGCCCCAGCAGTTCTCCACGTCCCTCCCTTTCCTGCAGGCCTCCTTGAGATTGACGCAGACCAGGATGGATTTTGTGCATAAAGCCCTCTCACAGTACCCACTTTCCTTCCTCTTCACACCTGGCACGTATCTTCCTGTATCTGCCTGTTACACTTCTGGGTCAGTCAGTACTGTATCCATCAGGGTTCTGCCCAGAAACAGGCCAGTACAGTGTAGAAAGAGACAGACTTTAAGGAACTGGTTCTCACAGCTGTGGGGACTGCAAGTAAGGTCTATATGGAAGGCCAGCCAGCAGGGGTTGATGCTGAAGTCTTCAGGCAGAATTCCTTCTCCCAAAAATCCCAGTTCTGTTCTAGGGTCTTCAACTAATTGGACCCCACCCACACTATCCAGGGCAAACTCTTTAATTAAAATCAACCGATGGTAGGTGTTAGCCACATCTCTAAAATACCCTCACCCCCCCCCCCCCAAGATAAGTGTTTCATTGGATAACAGCATACTGGAGCTTGCCAAGTTGACACAGAAAGCCAACTGTCAGCCTTGAGATCTTTATGTTGTCATAATAGCTCTCCAGGGAGAGAGTTATTCTTACCTTCATCTGGCAGAAGAAGAGAAGCCATTTGGCTAAAGCTGCAAAACCAAATAACAGACGAGAACTTCAGGTCACCTCACCTCTCACTCTGCTTTGTTTTTCCCCCCAATAAATTAGTGACCAGAGGCACCTTGATTGCTCTTTTAAGGAGGAAGAATGGTAAAACCTCCAGTTGCCCACTCAAGAATTAGGACATAGAAATGTGAAACCGCCCTCTGAGTTCACAGCACCATCCACCAGCATCACCTGTAGGTCAGAGCTGAGGGGGACCAGGGAGGTGACAAGGGAAGGATGGTGGTAGAGGAGGTGACAGAGGGAAGCTGGGAGGCCTGTAGCTTCAGCCATCAAATTACCTGGATGGGCATGCAGATTCTGACAGTGACCTTGGAATTCATGGAAACCTTGAGCCATAACAGGTCAGTGTTTATTGAGTGCAGATTGTGTGGGCCCAGGGGGTGACTGGCAGGGTGACAGATTGTGCTCCCAGCCTGGCATCTAGCTTGGCAACTCAGCTCTGCATGGTACTGATTTCATCATGCTGATTACCTCATGTGGGCCTGTCCATTAGCCCTGGCCCACCAGCTACTGGGAGGGGAGAGGCACTCCTCCAACCTTGACTCTGGACAAAATGGGCCTTTCTGTCTTTATGGAAATGTCAAAAATCTGCCCCTTCTGCATATGCCTCTCACAAAACTGCCTTTGCCTGGAGCTTGGGAACCACGTGTTCTGACAGAAAAAGGGCAGCCCAGGGAAGACAGGAGACTTTCCCAGGAGAGGGACCCTGCTCTCCTGGCCAGCTTCATCCCAAGTTGGCTCCCTGATGACAGCACACAGTAAGGATAAAGTACAGGGACTTGAACTTGGGAAGCTGAGCCTGGCTGGCAGCTGTTTAGTGAGAACACAGGAAGCACTCAGAAGACCTAGAGGTGTCAATCTAAGGAAGAAGAAGAAATGGAACCGCCTAACTGGACAGGATTTGAAGGGCCACAGGGGCAGGAGTGGGGGCGGGGGTGACATGCCTGCTCTTGAATGATTTGAGAGGTGACCTGGGTCCCCTAGAGCAGCTAAACTCAGGTCCTGGGTTTACAGCAGAGTTTTTATAGCATTTTATAGAGTCTGACTCGATTATTTAAGCCCATCATGCCACACGCTCATAAGAAATCAGACTTTAAAAAAAAAGTAGACTAGCAGGTGTATTGCAGCCATAAACTATTAAAAGAAAGAGAAAATCTGATGATGCAAGAGGGGAGACTGCTGCAGTGATTCCTTGAGTGGGAATCAGAGCTTCCAGGAAGAACCCAGGGATCTCAGCCAGGAGGAACACCCCAGGATGGGAGTACAGAGCCAGGAGCGGGAGAGATGTGAATTCTCTGCTGACAACTTCCCTATAGATTTCTCAGTGAAATAGGACACTGAGAATTAGCACGAGGATGGAGGCGGAGTCTTGGAAGACAGAGAAAGTGATGGGCTTGGGAAAGCAGGAGCACAGAGGGCCCACGTGAAGTCCACGTGGAATCTAAGGCCAGTCAGCAGGGCTGTGTGTTTTCTCCAGCACCGTGTCCAGGGACAGGGTGAGTAAAGAATGGTTTATGGTCAGTATTAAGGTTTTGCCAAGAGGTTGTGATGAGGAAAGAGGTGACCAAGAGCATTAAGAGAACAGGACAGTGCTTATTAAGATTGACCATGGAATTGAGGCTGGACAAGGACAGAAGGAAGGGCAAGAGGGAGGTGGGGAAGACGGCGGTTCAGATCCTGGCTAGCTAAAGGATTGTTGGACTTGGGAGACTAGAAGGAGTGAGCTACAAACAGTATTGCTGGAATTGTTGGAAATTGAGGATTGTGGGAGGCACAGCTGTGGGTAATCCCAAAGCCACCAAGTGAGACATGACCACCAGGAGGGCAACAGAGGTGAGCGAAGGACTAGATTATTATGAACCTTGAAGGAAGGAGAGACCAGAGGAAGCTCTCTAGGTATCAAGTCACCAAATGTTCAGACAGGATTATTGGGAGAGGGACAGCAGATGCACTAACATTCATGGGGAAGTGGGGTTGGTTTGTAGATGACAACAGCACAGAAGGACATGGTGGAAATCTGATGGCGTGAGGGTCAAAGTGTTCACTTTTTTCTGTTGATCAGTTTTCTGCACAATTTTCCAAAGTTTACATTTCATGCAAGTGTATTATCTAATTAGACAGCAAAGAAAACTATTTTGAGAAGTGGTTTATCACTGATCCCATCAACGGATCAGTTTTTTGTGGACTGACTGCAGAGTGTCTTCTAAGAACAAAATATTTGTATTAGGAATGAAACACTTTAAAAGATTAGAATTGGTTCAGAAACTTTACCAGCAAGTGGTGAGAAAAAATACATGACTTTGCATCAACTAAAGGTACATGCAAGGAGGCCATCCTCATGATAGCAGAATAATGTGAATTCTGGGTGTGGAGTAGAAGTGACTGTGTAACCCAGAAATCTACTGTCAGTGGGCACTGACAGCTTCACTGGGAGAAAATTCATAGTCAACCAGGTGGATTTGTAAAGATTTGGACATGCGTGTGTGTCATTTTCCCAAAGTTTAGATCAGACTCACGGTCTTAAGAAACAGCCATCATAGTATAAAGTAATGCTATGGTCTGAACGTTTGTGTTCCCCCCAAAATTCATGTTAAAATTCTAAACCCAGGGTGGTGGGATTAGGAGGTGGGACCTTTCTGAAGCGATTAGGTCATGAGCAGAATTTCATGAAAGAGACGAGTGCCCTCATAACAGAGGCCTACAGAGATCTCTCCTGCCTCCTGCAGCATGATGTTGGTGAGGATGTAGCCATCGAGGAGGAAGCCTGCCCTCACCCACCCCAATTTGTCAGAACCTTGATCTGGGATTTACTAGTCTCCAGCAATGTGAGAAATGCATTTGTTTTACAACAAGCCACTCAGTTAGTGTATTTTGTTATAGTAGCCTGAAAAGACTAAGACTTCCTGGCAGCTGAGTTGGAACCCTGCTGGATTCCAGCTGGCCAGATGTGTCCCTGGTCTGCATAAGAAATAAGCAATGATGCATAAAGGAAAAAATGAATTTTATGCAGCTTCCCTAGCTTGGCTTCTGGCAACAAGGCTGCAGCTAATACAGGATTTTAATTATGACTACAGTTGGCCAAATAAGGTCTCCTAAAGATGTCCGGTCCCTGACCACCAAAACCTGTGAATGTCACCTTTAAAGTAGAGAGATTTTGCACAGGTGACTATTTCATGATCTTAAGATGGGGAGATTATCCTAGGTAAACTGGATGGTCACTAAGTGTAAACACAAGTATAAATAAAAGGAGGCAAGGAGATCAGAGGAGATGGCAGATAGGGCAAAGGAGGCTGAGATCAGAGCATTATGCTCTGAAGATGAAGGAGGGGACCATGAGCCAAGGAATACAGGCCCCTTCTAGAAGCTGGAAAAGGCAGGAAACGATTTGCCCCTAGAACCGCCAGAAGGAAGCAGGCCTGCCAATAACTTGATTTTATCCCTGTAAGACTCATGTCAGACTCCCAGCTTCCAGAATTGGAAGAGAATAAATTGTGTTCTTTTATATCACTAAGTGTGTGATAATTTCTTAGGGCCACCACAGGAAACTAACACAGGAAGAGGAAAGATCGAGTCTTCAAACTCAACACCTACCCAACTTCTTTGCAGAGCCCACCCCACACCTTAGTTGTGTTTTCAACCAAAAGAGAAGGTGGGTTTTTTTTTTTTTTTTTTTTTTGGGGGGAGGGGTGCGGTCGTTGTTGCTGCTGTTGTTTTTGGTGCAGGGGCACTTAACCACTGAGCCACATCCCCAGCCCTTTTTACATTTCATTATAAGACAGGGTCTCACTAAGTTGCTTAGGGCCCTGCTAAGCTGCTGAAGCTTGACTTGAACTTGTGATCCTTCTGCCTCAGCCTCCCAAATAGCTGGGATTACAGATGGGTGCCACTGTGCCCAGCATGAGGTGACATTTTCTTCTGTCTTTGCAGTCGCAGAGGAAGTTCCACACCTGCGGGGCTTGTGACCATCACCCTCAGCAGGGTGAGAGAGAACGAAGCCAACAGGCAGGTAGAGGGAGCAGGGGAAATGGACAGAGGGTATGTGTGGAGGGAGAGGGAGAGAAAGGGAAGACAGCTCTCATCCTTTGGGCCCCGGTTCTTCTCAGGATCCTCCTATGGTTCTATAACCTTTCCCAGGTTCCTTCCTTCCCAGTGACGAAGACCAATAAATTCCCATTGTTATGAGTTGAACCTTTCTCATTTGCAGCCAAGGGGCCCTGACTAAATCCATAGAGATCTCATACATGTCAGCAGGGAATCTGGAGGCCATGACCTCCTCTGGATGGCTCTGCCAACCCATGTTCCTGCCACAGTGACTCTATGTGTCGGAAGATCTTAGAGGTATACTCAGCCTGGATCATCTTCTGGGGTGTCACCCGTCATGTTCCTCTTGTGTACTTAGCACTCAGCCCTCAAGCACAGCAACTCCTGTAACATTCCAGGACTGGCCAAGCAATTGAGACACTGGTGCCATTCAGGATGGTTCTTAGGAGCATGAGCATCACTCGGGTCCATTAGACTTCAGTGTTTCACGCTTAACCCACGTGTCACCTCCTCCACCCCTTCAAAAGCAAAAGTCCTCATTTTAAGTGGCACTCTTCCCGTTCCCCAGATTCATTATATTTTAAGGAACAACTGAGCTGTCAACACCAGGAGGGGTGGAGACTACTCTTCTCCATGAGGGATTTTTGATGGAGAATAGAAATTACTAAACCTCTGAAAGTACATTACAGGAGCCAACTCCCCCACCCAGTGCCAAGGGAGATGGGTCAATGGAGGATGAGAGAAGGCACAGGAGGCCCTGGTAGAAATGTGTGTTTTCTGTTTGGTTATGTTTGTTTGTTTTGTGGTGCTAGGGATTGAACCCAGGGCCTTACGCATGCAAGGCAAGCACTCTACCAACTGAGCTATATCCCCAGCTCTGAAATGTGGTATTCTCTGAAACAGCACCATGTTTCCCTTCCCCAACTCCAGATCCAAATGTCTGCCCTTGTTCTCCTGGAGGAGTGGGTTTGGCCAAATGAGGCTAGAGTTCTTGATGGGAAGGAGGGGTTGGGAGAGGGCTTGGATCTTTTTCTTGTTAGCAGGACCTAGTGCTTGACAAAAATTGAAGGCAAAAACCTGAGCCCTCCAGGGAAACAGTGGAAGTTTCTGGGAAACTCCCAGGTAGTAGAATTGAGAACAGTTTCCTGGCAGCCTATAACCTAGCCCAGTCTGGCAGAGCCTGTAGTCTCAGCAGAGGCTTCATTCCTGTCTGGCACTCCTGGACCTGGCCTCCTGAGCCTGGCAACTCCTTCCCTACCTGGAAGGGACTTGACTTCTGCTACTCCATGGCTGTCTGGTCTCCAAGCTGCATTAACTCCTGGAGGGAGACTGAAGAGCAGTCAGGAGACCAAGGGGAGACTGTGAGCAGAACAGGGTACACCATGTATGACTGAGCCACATAGACCTGCTGGGCCTGTGTCTTGCTTTAACTCAACTTAAATAAGACCAGGCCAGCTTCTTTTTCTGGCTGGTGCCAAAGAGAAGTAAAAGAAGGTTCCTGCTGTGGCCAAAACCCTTAAGAAAAAGCAGAGGAATTTCGTAGAACTGAAAGTAAGTAACTGAGAAAGAATTTGGCCCAAAAGATGCATCGAAAGGCAAGGAAGAAGCTTAGCTATGAAAAAGCCAAGGAATATAGGCAGATCTACAGAACGGAGATTCAGATGGCCAGGGTGGCAGGAGAAGCTGACAACTTCTATCTACCTGCAGAACTCGAATTGGCATTTGGCATCAGGATCAGAGATATCACTGGTGTGAGCCCAAAGATTCAGAAGGTGTTACCACTTCTTCACCTTCGCCAGATCTTCAGCGGCACCTTCATTAATCTCAACACGGCTTCAGTTAACATGCTGAGGATCAGGGAATCTCATATTACATGGGGGTACCCAAACCTGAATTCAGTGAATGAATGAATCTACAAGCATGGCTATGGCAAAATCAAGAAGAAACAAATTGCTTTGACAGGTAACGCTTTAATTGCTCACTCTTTAGCTAAATATGGCATCATCCACATGGGGTAGCTGATTCATGAGATTAACACTGGTGGAAAATGCTTCAAAGAAGCAATAAATTCCTGTGGTCCTTCAAATTATCCTCTGCAAGAGGTAGAATGAAGAAAAAGACCACTGATTCTGTAGAAGGTAGAGATGCTTCACCAGATCAACAGGCTTATTAGAAGGTTGAACTAAGTTACCTACCATGGTATTTTTGCAATCTGGTCAGTTAATAAAACAGTACCCGTTCTCATTTAAAAACAAACAAACAAAAAAGCCAGGCCACAGGTTCTGGATCCCTATGGGATGGTGCCAGCAGCTGGCAGGAGGCGCAGGAGAAGCAGTGTGCTCTTAAAGGCTCCTGAACACCCTCAATCTCTCACCCTCAATCTTACCCCTTGACCTAAAGGAGAAGCTTTTGTGAGTGTGTGTGTGTGTGTGTGTGTGTGTGTGTGTGTGTGTGTGTGCGCGCGCACTACTGGGGATTGAACCCAGGGTTGCTATACCCCTAGCCTGTTTTATCTTTTACTTTGAGATAGGGTCTTGCTAAGTTGTCCAGGTTGGTCTCAAACGTGTGATCTTCCTGCCTTAGCCTCTTAGTTGCTAGGATTACAGGTGTGTGGCACTGCACCTGGCAGAAGAACCTTTTATATGATTTTTCCAGGGAAGGTGAGTGGGTCCCAGACAGGTGGGTGTCTCAGTTGTCCAGTATTTCAAAAAGTGTCTTCCTCTGGTGTGTGGGTTATGTACATCTTATCTCGTCCATACAGGTCTGCCAGAGCTGTGTCCAGTGGATCTGAAGAAGACATAAACGATCAGAGTTTCTGTGTTCATTAAAGTGAGTTGTAAGACGGGTGTGGGGTACATGCCATAATCCCAGCCATTCAGGAGGCTCAGGCAGGAGAATCACAGGTTCAAGCTGAGCCTGGGCAATTTAGAGAGACCCTGTCTCAGATTTTAAAAACAAAAAATGTTAAGAGGGTTGGGATACAACTCAGTGGTAGAATGCTTGGCTAGCAAGCCTGGAGCCCTGGGTCCAATCCCACGTACCATTAAAAAAAAAAAAAAAAAAAGTGACATGTGCCTGATTTTTGTTGTGGTGGTGTTCTGGCCATCACTTGGGACTAGGGAGTGCTGGGAAGGGGGTTTTGTCTCTATCCCATCTAACTTTAATGTGCATTTAACCTTCAAAGATAGCCTTTAGTGGGCAGCTCATCCTTAAAATACAGAGCAGACAGGATCAAAGAGAAACTTTTGAGAATTGGATCTATATTGGGGGATGGGGAGACCTCTCAGTGTCGCCTTTTAGCAAACAGCCCCACCCAGGCCTCTTCCTCCCAATCTTTCAAAATACTGTAGTGCACAGTGGAGGAGCAGAGCTCCATGTGGACAGCAGCCACAGGTGTCCACAAGGGAGCTGGGAGAAGAGCAGGAGGACAGGTCGAAGTCTCCACAATGATGAAGTGACCAGGGCAGAGCCTGCGGGTCACCATCATAATCTGAAGCTTTCTGGCTGCCACAGTGTACTGGAGCTGGAGGTGTTGGGGAGGTGGACACCTCCCATTCATAATGCAGATCCGTGCATTCTGGGAAGGCCAGAGTGTGGCCAGGGCTAGGCCATGCAGGGGGACCGTCCTTCTCACATCCTGGTTTCTGTGGCACCTGACAGGTGCTCTCTGGAGGAAGTCTGGGAGCAGCGGGCAGGCTGACTCATGTCCACCTCACCTTTGACACCGTGTTTCAGCCTGGGCCAGAAGGGGAGGACCTGGGTGCAGGAGGCCGTGCAGAACTTGGTGCCAATCCCCCAGGGAAGACCATAGACCTCTGAGGACTTTGGAGTCTCCTTGGATTCCTCCTGAACTTGATTCCAGGCCAGGATGCCTCGCTCCTCCAGACCTCCTAATGCAGGAGAGGAGAAGTCAAGACTGGGTCCTGATGACAAGGGCAGAGAGCAGAGAGAGTCTCTGGTACCCCCATGCTGGCACCTGAGGCCTCCTCTTGGACCCCATCAATATTCCTCCCCCATCCTCCTCCCCTCTTCCTCTGCCTCCTTCTGCTCCTCCTCCCCTTCCTCCTCCCTCTCCTCCAAGCCCATCTCAAGAATCACAGCTCAGCTCAGCTCAGCAGCCATCCTCTGAGCTCCTACTCACAAGGCGCCCAGCACAACCACGGAGGAACCCCTCTCCACAGCTCTAGGGAACAGAGCTGTTCACACTTGAATGTTCATGGAACAATTGGTGGACAGTAACAATGTAGGGACAGATACCATGAGGCAGGTGCTCCACAGAGGTCCTTAGGAGAGCTGAGGGAGGGCCCAGAAGAGAGAGAGGAGAGGTGGCTTGGACAGCCCCTCCCAGAGCCATCAGAGACTCGACCTCTTGCTTTCCACCATCAGCTCCCTGGAACCCTGCACACTGTTTGGTCCCCATAGCACCTATTACCTGGGACTATACTTGTCTGCTTTCTTGACTGTTTTCCACTTAGCCTGTGGACTTACGTAAGGGGCATATCTTACTAGTCTTTGTATTCTCAGTACCTAGCACCTGGTACATAGCAAATGCTTCATGGATTTCTATTAATAATATGAGAGAATGAATGAGTGTATATATGATATGGCTCACCCATTAAATTATAGGCTTCATGAAAGCCAGGACGGAATCTTTTTCCTTTTGCTTCTGGTACATCTCCCATTCTGGATCTCTGCTATGGGTTGAACTATCTCTCCCTTAAAGTTCATATGTTGAAACCCTAATCCCAGTTTCTCAGAAAGTGACTATTTGGAGATAGGAACCTTACAAGGAGGTAATTAGGTCACAGTGAGGTCTTTAGGATAAGTCCTAATCCAACGTGGCTGGCATCTCTGCAAGAAGAGATTAGGAGGCTGCGGTTGTAGCTCAGTGGTAGAGTGCTTCCCTAGCATGTGTAGGCCATGAGGTTTGATCCTCAACACCACATAAAAAATAAATAAATAAAATAGAGTTCTAAAAAATATATTAAAGAAAGAAGAATTTAGGACATAGGAACAGATACTAGGAATGTGTACATACAGAGGAAAAGCTATCTGCAAACCAAGGAGAGAGGCCTCAGGAGAAAACAAATCTATTAACCCCTTGATCCTAGATTTCTAGCCTCCAGAACTGAGAAAGAATAGATTTTTGTTGTTTAATTCCCAGGGCTGGGATGTTTTGTTACAGCAGCCTGAGCTAACTAATACAGACCCGTCTGGACCCTCATCTCCAGACCCAGAGCACACTCAGGGTATGCTGTGACCAGCCTGACATAGTAGTCACAGCCTGAAGGTTTCTAGGTCACCCAGACTACCCATCTACCCACACTGCCAGCTCACAGGTGAGCCCTACCAGGGATGGTATTATCCAGGAGAAAGCCCAGAAATCCACCAACAAACATGCCGGTGGTCAGCAACACCTGGATGACCTGGTCCAGCTGGAGAATCCCTAGAGTGAGACAAAAGTGACAGGTTCACAGGACCATGGGTCGGTCCCCATGGCTCCAAAACCAGAGTGGCGACTGTGTAGGGGACAGAGTGGAGTGATGGCTGGAGAGGTGAGGAGCACTCACCTGTCTGCAGCCTCTCAGGGTTCTTGGTCACCCAGTTGGGAATGGCGAGGCCACAGTAGATGGAGAAGCCAAAGACAAACAGGTTCCTGGATGAGTTCATGTCCACGTACTGCAGGAGAAAGGCCCAGAGGGAGGAGCTGGTATCAGAAGTTTGGACACTTTGGCTGTTTCTACCTTCCATTTGAAAGCAGTGTGGTTCTAGGCCAAGGATTCCCTTCTCCTCCCCAGGCCCTGTCCCATCCTGTTCACCTCCATCCTGTGGGCTCCTGCTGCTTTTCTCACCCATCTCACCTGCAGATTGGAGATCCCCACGGCGCTGATGACCCCAAACATGACGAGGAACATGCCCCCAATCACTGGAGTTGGAATGGTGGCAAACACAGCCCCAATCTTCCCAAAAACACCCATCAGGAGCAGCACGCAGCCCGCCGTGACGATCACCATCCTGCTGCCCACCTGTGGCACCAGGGAGAGGGGGAGCCTTGTTACAGGTCACCCTGAACACTGCCAAGGTGGACTCTCAGGAGCAGGCCCCGTTCCCCATGACAGCCCCTCTGCTCCCAAATGGGGTTGGGGAGAGAGAAAATGAGGGCTGAATTGGTGCCCAGCCTCTGCCTCACCTCTCCACTGTCTCTCTCAGACCTGTCCACACGCTGGCCCAAGTTCTTGTTCCCTGGGAAGCCTGTGCAGTGAGGGGATTAGCCTCTCTGGGGTGGCAGAGTGGTCTCATGCATAAGAATGGGGGTCTGAGAGCCCATCTCAGCCCTGCTTCTCACCAACAGCCAATGCCTGGTTTGCAATAGAGATTCCCGAAAGGCTGAAAGTCTTGGAATGCTAAAGAAATATGTTTAGCTATCTCTTTATAATGGCTTTTAGATCTTGAAATAAAACACAGTTTCTACAAGGCTTCAAAAAAGCTCCCCCTGAGAATATCTTTGCCACTCATACTTCAGATAGAGCGCTAATTTCCAGAATATATAAAGAACTCAAAAAACTCTACACCAAGAATACAAATAATCCAATCAACAAATGGGCTAAGGAAATGAACAGACACTTCACAGAAGAAGATGTACAAGCAATCAACAGATAAATGAAAAAATGTTCAACATCTCTAGTAATAAGAGAAATGCAAATCAAAACTACCCTAAGATTCCATCTCACCCTAATTAGAATGGCTATTATCAAGAACACAAGCAACAATAGGTGTTGGCAAGGATGTGGGGAAAAAGGTACACTCATACATTGCTGGTGGGGCTGCAAATTAGTGCAGCCACTCTGGAAAGCAGTATGGAGATTCCTCAGAAAGCTTGGAATGGAACCACCATTTGACCCAGCTATCCCACTCCTTGGCCTATACCCAAAGGACTTAAATCAGCATACTACAGAGATACAGCCACATCAATGTTCATTGCTGCTCAATTCACCATAGCCAGATTGTGGAACCAACCTAGATGCCCTTCAATTGATGAATGGATAAAGAAACTGTGCCATATATATACAATGGAATATTACTCCGCCATAAAGAATGATAAAATTATGGCATTTGTAGGCTAATGGATGAAACTGGAGAATATCATGCTAAGTGAGATAAGCCAATCTCAAAAAACTAAAGGACGAACGATCTCACGATAAGCAGATGAGGACATGTAATGGGGTGGGTAGGAGGGCTTAGCATTAGGGTTAGGGTTAGGTTTAGGGTTAGGGTTAAGGAGGGTGGCAAGGGGCTGGGGAGATGGCTCAGTTGGTAGAGTGCTTGCCTTGTAAGCACAAGGCCCTGGGTTCAATCCCCAGTACCCGGAAAAAAAAAAAAAAAAAAAAAGGAGGGTGGCAAGAATGGAGGAAGGAAAGACTGTATAGAGGGAAAAGAGGGGTGGGAGGGTTGGGGGGAAGGAAAAAAAATAACAGAATGAATCAAACAACATTACCCTATGTAAATTTATGATTACACAAATGGTATGCCTTGACTCCATGTACAAACAGACAAATAACATATATCCCATTTGTTTACTATAAAAAAAAAAAAAGCTCCCCCTACTGTGGGGATCATGGACCTTCATCGATATTCACCCCATCCTATAGCTGGTCTCATTGCTGGGGCACACAGCTGTCACCCTGCTGTCACTACTGACACAGCCAGGGCTCAGACAGGAGTTTGGGTGACAACTTCTCTCAGAAATGACCTCTGAGTTTCAGTGTAATGATACTATTCTGTATGATACTGCAGTGGTATATATGTGTCATTATACATTTGTCTAAACCTGCAAGATGTGCAACACCAAGAGTGAACCCTAACTATGGATTGTGGGTGGTGATGATCATGTCACTTCGTCAATCATAACAGATGCACCACCACAGTGGCAGGAGCCTATTATGCCTGTGTGGCAGAAATAGGTCTCATTATCTCTTACACAATCTGTGAACCTAAAACTGGTTGGAAACAAGTCTTCCAAAAATGGCCCCTAATTTTGGAAATTCAACATCATTCTTAAAAGTTAGTGCTGTACCACAAATATTCTTGTCCTCAGGAGTCCAGTGTTGATGAACACATTTAGATAGTTCTTGAACCTGTTTCTCATTCCTGTGTACCTACCCCTGGCCCCTAAAAGATACTGTAATGTAGTTTCAGTCTTGCAAGATGAAAAAGTTTTAGAGATCTGTTATACAACAATTTACATATGATAACCACTACTGAATTGTATACCTAAAAACGGTTACCAGGGTAAATGTATGATTGGTGCTTTTTATCACAATTAAAACCTCAACTAAAGTCCATTAATGCAACAATAAAGGAGCAGATTGTGCATTTGCCCATTTTACTCTTTCCAAGCTAAGAGTTTATTTATTTAACTGTCTTCATTAGGAATTCCTATTACATCAAGAACCTTTTGTTTAGTTTACAGCCTTGACAATTAGCTATGGGGGCACAGGTATGACTACAAACACAATGGATAGACTTGTCAGGGTCAACCAATGTCCTTTGCACATGCCACTCTTTCCTAAGGATGGCAGTCATTCCCCAATCCTATTACTGCAAGCACTTCACAAACAGCCTGGGGTCTTTTTAGTCTCAGGACTGACATTTGGGCTGGCAGCATGACATCCTAAAGAACTGGCAGAACTCTGGCATTTAGTCTTATTTCCCCTAAGACTTGGAGAACCAAGTAGCAGTGGGAACTCATTGCGGGAGAGACGCAACAGTGCAGTACCCCAAAGGGCCACAAGGGGCCAGACGAGTTCATAAAACCAGTGTTCTTAGTACTTGGCCTCTTTCCGGATTTATCTCTCTCACACTTGATTTGTAGTCTGCTTTTCATCTATGTATCTTTATTTCCTATTTCCCCCCATCTCCTCTAATGGTATTAATTTAGAAATTATGTCCAGAAAAATGGACTTTTTTATTGAAAATAATTTTTTGTTGGCATGAGATTTGTTCCCTTTAGTGGGAAAGTAAATATCTGCTGCTTCAAACTCATGTAGCACACTGTGCAATATTTCTGTGTGGGTTGGTGGTCCTCCTGTGGAAAGATGTTCCCCTCACCTGCATGAACGGCTTTGAACTCTTAAAGAGTGGGTGTCATGGAACACAGGACTTGCTGTAGGGTTGGGTGCTTAGGTCAGCCATTCACTCAGAGTTTAGCTCCTACTGTGCCAGAGGTCATGCAGGGCACAGAGGAGAGAGATCTGATGCTGTAAAGCCTCAGGGCCTTGAGGATGCACATCAGAGCCACTGAGGGAGCCATGATACAGGGCAAGTTGGGGTGTGGGGGAGGGGAAGTGTTCTATTTCTCCTGGGCTCACAGGACATGTGCTGGGAACCACCACCAGAGTACAATAAAGCACATGGAAAGAGACAAAGCATCACTATGACTTTCTAAATCACTTTATTTATTTTTTGGTAGCCAAAATTTAAGGCAGGCATGCTTACCCACTGAGCCATAGCCCCAGCCCCTTTTTAGTTTTTCTTTTGAGACAGGGTCTCACTAAGTTGCTTAGAGCCTCGTTAAGTTACTGAGGCTAGCCTTGAACTTGTGATCATCCTGCCTCAGCCTTCCCAGCCACTGGGATTACAGGCTTCACCACAGCACCTGGCTCTAAGTCACTTTAGAAAGCATCATTCTCAAGAGTTCTTGCTGACCTGATGGAACTATACTGTAGAAAATGGGGCGCCATGAGAAGATTTTAAGCAGAGACCAACCTAATCAGAATTGGGTTCTAAAAGGACCCTTGGGCAGTCATGTGGTAGGTAGATTAGAGGTGGGCAAGATCCTGAGAAGACAGTATGGGAGGCACTAGTTTAACCAGATGGGAGATGAACAGGCTGTGGCACTGGGAAAGATGAAGGGAGACAGGAAGGGAGCATGTGGAGAAATTAGAACCAACAGGTGAACAAGAAGCTAAGGGTGACATGCCCGGTGGGGTGAACCAAGATAGGAACTGCAGAGATCAGACAGGGCATGTGCTGGGCTTCCCAGAAGCCATGTGTGTGAGGTGCCCTGGAGACAACAGGAGGGGCTGGCCAGGTACAGTGAATCGTTTGGGGCTGGAGGTAATGAAACCCCCACCTAAACTCCAGAAAGGAGGACTGTCTTCAGTGCGTGCCAGTGCCAGGATAGACTCTCGGTCTGCAGCATGGCCACAATCAAATAAGGTCAAGTATGTAAAGCACAGCCATGGGCCCTGCAAAGGCACGATGTCCTAACCCCTGAACTTGTGAATTTGTTGCCTTAACTGGCAAAAGCAACTCTGCTGGTGTGATTGCATTAAGGACCTTGGGATGGGAGAGTAACCAGGTGGGCCCAGTCTATGTCCACGAGTTCTGGAAAGCAGAGAACTTTTCCCGTGGTGGCAGAGGAAGATGGAGAAAGTGGCCACAGTCCAATCACGGCAGATGATGGATGACAGAAAATGACAGGGTAAGGGTCCCCCCAGAGGCTCCAGAGAGGAACACAGTCCTGCCGACACCAACATTTTAGCCCACGAGACTGGTGTCCAAAATCTGGCCTCCAGATCAAGATAGTAAGTTGGGGTTGTTTGAAGCCATCGATTTGTGATAATTTGTTAGAGAAGCAACAGGAAACTAACAGGTATGGTAACAGACTCAGGTGCCCAGGTTGTCCCCAGGAGCCACCATCAGCAGACTTACCCTGGTGATGCCCAGCGCTCCGACATTCTCACTGTAGGAGGTGGTGCCATTCCCTGTCCCCCAGGCTCCTGCCAGCAAGCAGCCAAGGCCCTCGATGCCAATGCCACGGTTGATGGCATGCTTTGGAGGAGGTGGGGCTCCCACCAGCCGGGCACAGGCGTAGTAATCACCCACAGACTCCACCATGGAGGAGATCACCCCAGCGATGATGCCAAAGACCCCAGCCAGGCTGACGGTGGGACGGCCCCACTGTCCTGAAAACGCAATGCAGGGGGTGTCCAGTCAGAGGAGGCCGAGGAAACCGAAGTCATTTCTTGGTAAGAGGGATTTCTGGGAGGCTGTAAGAGTCCTCAGCTTTCACAACTGTCCAGAGGCTTTGGCTGGGATTCCTGCCCTGCCATTCCTCCTGAACCACATCAGATGTCCAGAACTTGAGGGCACTGTGCACAGAAGGAGGCAGAAATGACCTTTTCCTAGGGAGGCCTTGAAGGTTTCAAAAGCTGAGACTCTTAAGGGAGGCCCTAGGTCCACATCTCTGAGGCCAGGTTGGCCATGCCTGGACACCTTGTATACTTCTACACTATGAGGCAAAAACCATAAGGAAAGAGGAACAGAAACGGTCTAAGGAATTACCTGGTCTCCCCAGAAATACTCCAGTTCAGTGCTGTGTCTCCCTTTTGTGAGATCCATTGAAACCATGAGGAGACATGAAGGTCCAGCTGGAGGTCAGGCCTCTCTCTTCCCCTCCCCACCCATCCCCAGGCTTAAGGGTTCTGGTCAATGAGGAGGACCAGGGAGGTAGCCCAGCTTTGAGGGAGGTCTGGGAGTGCCAGCCTTTGTCTACCACCCCAAAGAATTCTTAGAACAACCTGGGGTCTCCTTCTATTTTAGGAATATGGACTCCCTGGGGCCTGACCCTCCTTATCAATCCCTCCCCAGCCCTGTTCATGTCTCTGACCAGTGACCTGAGCCACACAGTCTGTGTCCCAAGCAAGAAGGGACACCTATTCTCCTTACCTGGGTAAGGGATGCGGAACCAAGGGGCCTGGCTCAGGACGCTGCTTTTGGTGTCAGTACGGGCCAGGTACCCATAGGCAGTGGGCGACGAGGGGAGAGTGTTGGTGACCGTGAGCACGAAGCAGATGAGCCAGGAGATGCAGAGAGCCAGCAGCACCTGCCAGAGGGAGCTTCCCTTCAAGCTCTGCCAGTTCCTGCCCCCTTTCCCGCCTCAGGAGGGGTCCAGAAACACTCTCAGAAGAGGAAGTGCTGGGTGACCAACACTGCTAGTGATAACAGGAACCTGCTGTGTCCATGGATAAATCAGCATGTTAAAGAAACAGGCTGGAAAAAACACAATAATCTATGGGAGGAGACTATGGGGCAGAAAGTCCAGCCCACTGGGCACAGCATGGAGCAGGATCACACCAGACTCTTTCTACTGATTGCTGACCATGTGACCTGGGAGGAAACCCTCTGGGCCTTAGTTTTCTCATCTGTACCATGGAATCACAATCACAGCTCTGCAGGCCTGAAACAGGGCCTGGAAGTGAGATCCTCAGATACACGAATTTTATGGTCAGTGGTGGGACTCCAGAACTCCAGATTCTTAGTGAATTCTTCAAGTGATTCACGTACACACCGAATTTTAGAATCATTGGACTGCAGGGTTGTTGAAAGATCAACAAGATCATTATGTGGTAGTTTCTTTATACCTTGAGAAATACAGTTCACAGTTAAACCTGAAGACACAGCCATGTTGGCAGCTCCACACACTGGACAGGGTTGTGTGAATTCAACAAAGAAGGCTCTAGGAAGGGAGACGCCATCTTCCTCACCAGCACTTGGATGACCCATGAGCCACTGGGAAAGACCTGATCTAAGCAACTCGTCTCAGCAGGCTCTTTCAGGCCCTTAGATTTGCATCATTCAAGGTGAACTGGGCTGTCTCTCCCAGTACCTTGCTGAGAGGACAACCAGATACACAAGAAGACTGTCCCACACCTGTGCCCAGAACAGTGACTAGGGCTTCTGGGACCTGGAATGCGATGCCACCAACTGCCAGGGGGTACACCCCACAGACCTGATTCTTTTTCTGCCTCCCAGGAAGAGGTCACAACACATGGAGGAGCTTTGATTTGGGGGCCACTTGGGCACAGGCAAGCTGCTCGTACTCTCCAGGTGCATCGATTAAGAATGGAAGAGGGTGGGTGAGGGGTACTTCTTACAGGGAAGACCTGAAACAGGTAGAACTTGGAGGCGTGACACTTCTTCTCTCCCCCAAAAACAGGCACAGGCACCGCAATATTTTTCAGGAATTGGGAAAACAGCACGATGAGAAAGATGGTCCTGAAACAAACAAACAACCACACCCAACCTGGAAAACGGGGCTCTTCTGGGCAGGGGCTCACGAGGCTCTGAGGGTGGCCCAGGAAGCTGAGCCACCAGGTGTCTCTGGAACCAGCGGCCTCACCAGGAGGGGCTCCAGCTGGCCCCTCTCTGCAGGGCAGGCAGAGTCCTGCCATCTCTGAAAAGCTCCTTTTGGAGTTGCTGGTGGCTGAAGAGGAGCAGTGGGATAGGAGGCCATTGTTCCTGGGGTGTCTGAGAGGAACAGACTGTGGCCCATACGGGTGGTCATACCTCCCAGGCATGCCTGATGCAGGTCTGATGATCCCCACACCTCACCTCAGACCACAAGAGGCAGAGTGAGTGCAAGTGTCACTCCCAAGCCCCTTGAAAACTGTTTAAAAGCCTGAGGCCTCGTTTCCTGCTTCCCATGAAGTCTCCTGATCCTCCCAGCTGACCGTCATCACCCCCCCTCCACATGCACATAGCTCTGATGCCTGCTGGCTGCCTCCTGGAATCATGGGCACTCAGATCCAAGTCTTCTCTCTCTCTAGACTAACTTGCTTAAGAGCTGAGGCCACTCTTTGCACAGTTCAGTGAAAACTGATATCCTGGACTCCTATTATTCTCAACAGCTGATCTCCCACCCAAGAAAGCTCAGATGGGCTTAGATGTCTCCTCCCAAGACAGTACTTACATGAAGGAAATGCCCCAGTGGATTCCAGCGTCATTGCCTGCAGAATCAAAGAGAGGCAGGGCCACCAGGGAAATGGTCGGAGCAATGGTCAAGGGGCCAATGAAGCGCATGAGAAAGCCAATGAGGCCTGAGAATCCCACAAGCATCTGGACACAGGAAGCAACCATGATGGCACCCTGCAACTGAAGGGAGAGAATGGCCTCGGCTCAGCCCAGGCCACCAGAACAGGCCGAGCTGCTCATCCCGCTGCTCGGTCTGGTCACCCCTCCGGGTGCCTTCAAAGGCAGGGCAGAGGCAAATCTGGAGCCCCAAGGAACTGAGAGGAGAGACCTGAATTCACACTTCTCTCCAGCATTTCCAATGGTCTGTTGTACATTTTCATTTAACATGAAACTTTTCAGGAAATAGGCTTCAAGATTCCTTATCAGTTGTAGTCATGGTGATGAAATGACTTGTGACAATTCAGTGTGTATTGAACATCTTGCCGCTACAGTCTTCCGTTCTCCTGCTGGCTATTGCAGGGGTTGGAAAACTGTTTCCGTAAAGGACCTGTGAGAGAATATTTCAGGCTTGGTGGCCATACGGGCTTGTTGCAACTTTTCCAGACAAGATGTGAACAAATGAACATAGCTGTTTCCAATAGGACTTAATTTATACACACTGAAATTTGAATATCATGCAATTTGGACATTTCAGGATATAATATTCTTCTTTTGAGCTTTTTAAAATTACCAGTTAAAGTGGGAAACCATTCTTAGCTCATGGGCTATTCAAAAACAGGCGACAGGCCAGATTTGACCTCAGTTTGTCCATCCTTGATTTTTTGGATGAATGAATTTACTTTACTTCCTCTCTTTACCAGTTTGGATGTCATACTTTCTATAATAATCTTTTAGAAATTTTTCTTAACTTTTTCGTATCAATATTTCACATAACAGAGTCTACACTAAATAAAATTTTCTTTCCTCCTCCCAAATAGTACAATGACTATAAAAAACTTCAACTCCTATCACCATCTTGTTTTCCATGCCATTATTGACAAGTGTTTCCCACTGTTATTGATTATCATTATGAATTGTACTGTATTTTCCTACACTTACTACTTATTTAGATTTACCTACTGCCATGTACTGAATTGTGCCATGTTTCACATTCTGATATCAAAGCCTAGCGCCGATGTGATCGTATTTGGAAATGGAGGTTTGGAAGGTATGAGGTTTAGGTGAGGTGAGGAGAATGAGGCCTGCATGACAGCATCGGTGCCTTTATATGAAAAGGAAGATTCTCTGTCCCTGCATGCGTCCAGGAAAGTTATAGGAGGACGTAGTTAGAAGGCACCTGTCTGCAAGCCAACAAGAGAGCCCTCACCAGAATCCAACTATGCTGGCAACCTAATTTGAGGCTTCCAGCCTCCATCACTGTGAGGAAACACATTTCTGTTGTTTAGGCCATGCAGTCTATGGTGTTTTTGTGATGGCAGCCCAAGCTGACTAATACACCTATGCTTTTACCACATGGTTGGTTCTTCACTATTGCTTCTTTCCCACCACTCTTTAATTCAAGATTTATTTCTTTTGCCTGAAGAATATCTTTTAGTAGTTATTTCATTGACAGTCAGTGATGAATAAACTCTGTGCATCTCTGTTTCACTGAAAATGTTTGATTTTTGTCATCAATCTTGTATGATATAGAATTCTACACTTGGGTATAGAATTCTAGGATGACAGTGTTTTCTCTCAGCAGTTTGGAAATAGTCCATTGCCTTCCAGCCTTTGAGGTTGCTTACTGAGAAGGCTGCAGAATTTCCAATGTCTATGCTTTTGTAGGGCACTTTTCTTTCTTGTTGCTTTTAAGATTTTTCTCTTCGTATTTGGGGTAGCAGTTTCATTATGAGGTGTTCACTGTGGATTTACTTTTATTTATTCCACTTGGGACTTCATATGCTTTTTTTTCTAGAGAATTCAGATCTTTCATCTGTTCTAAATGATCAGCTGTTCTGTCTCCTAATACTATTTTCTGTATTATGGCCTTTAAGAATTTCTATTAGATACAAGAAGACATCTTGTTCTATTTTTTTTCTTATTCTCTATTTAATATTCCTATTTATTTATCTCTCTGTGCTGAATTCTGGATTATTTCCTTATATAATCTTTCAGTTCATTAATCTCCCTGTGTATAAATGCTATTTGTTCATTAAATGCATTTTTAAATTACAATGACTATATCTTTTCATTACTAACATTCTGTTGGATTTATTTTCAAATTTCCCTGTTCTTCTTTCAATTATTGTGTGTAGTATGGTTTCTAATGACTCTTGATCCTTTTAAATTAACTTAATCATGTTGATTTAATAGCCTTTCACTGTTCAATTACCTCTTGTTTCTGCTGAGTCTCTCTCATAATACATTATTTTCTTGTGTGAAATGCTGACATTTACACCTCTGGGCTCATCTTCAGGGGGATTGTTTTATCCCAGTGGGAGTTTTGTGCAGCGAGGAAAGTGGAAGATTCCCTCCAGAGTGACTTTACATCCTCTTCTGCTGCGAGCCACAGGTATTTTGTTGACAGGACCTGTCTCCACTCCTGAGCTTGGGAAACTTGCCACCACACTCATGTGTTGAGAACAGAAGTTTTAAACCCTCAGGCAGATCTACATCCCAACACTCCCCACAGTCCCCTGGGCAGGGGAAAAGCTTCCTTTGTCCCTGGCTGGAGGGGAGAACCATCACAGACCCCCACTCACTGAAAGGGAAGCCCCACAGGACCCCAGCTGATCGTGACCCAACTTCCAGCCTTTGTCCTGTGTCTGGCTCGATTCCTCACCCCACCATTGTAAGCCCCATGCTTCTGACTACACTTTCCATCCTTGTTTCTAGAAAGAGTCATTCCTCCTCGGCTTTCTGCTCAAGTATGCGTTCGAAAATACAGTTCTTCCATCATTTTTATGTGTTGGTACTGTGAATGGTTCCGTGCAGCTCCAACTACCATGATACTGGGAGGTGAGGTTTAAATTGGTCTCGGGTGTTGAAAACTGAACTTGCCATCCCTGCCCTTCCCACATCCTGCACACACCACAGTTTGCTGCCTTTCCTGCAACCACTTTTTCTTCAGAACAGAATCGCTGTTCATCATCCCCTCTGTGACTTCCTGAACCTTGGGAGTCATAACGCTCCTTTGGAGCTATAATCACGTTGCTTTCATCTGTGACTGGACCGTGATACACAGGTGGTCTGCTGACCATCAGTGGTTTCCAGCCTGGACAAGTGTGCAGATCAATATAATTCAGTGAGAAATGCAGAAGCCACCCTCCATCCCAATAGGCTGACCTGGTGAATAAAACCAACCAATGAATGAATTAAGAAAATGAGGTGGATACTTGAAAGAACATTAACAGCATAGGTGAAAAATATTTGACCAGCAGAGGGAGCAAAAAATATGAAAGAATACTGGTTTTGTGACCCATTGCATTGAACTCCTCAAGGTGGGAAAGAACAGTGGAGATGGGAGACTGCCTTAGCACCCCCGAAGAGAAGCCCCTGCCCTGGCCTCTGTGTTTTAGAGCAGGAGTTGTCAAACTTTTTCTGTAAAAGGCTACTCTTTTAAATATTTTAAATCTGGGGCTACATGTGGTTTCTGCCACATATACCTTTTCATATTAAAAAAACAAAAACAAACAAACAAGCAAAAAAAAAAAAAAAAAAACAGGTGGAAATTGGTTCAAGAACCAAATTTGCTGACTCCTGCTTTAGGAGACTCTACAAGCACAAAAAATGAAAGAAAGAAAAGAAAATGTAGCTGTCTCTGTCACTTGCACTCTTCCTCCTTAAAAGATACAGAAGTGGGGGCTGGGGTTGTGGTTCAGTGGTAGAGTGCTTGCCTCGCACGTGTGAGGCACTAGGTTCGATTCTCAGCACTGAATAAAAATAAATAAATAAATGAAGGACATTATGTCCATCTACAACTAAAAAAAAAAAAAAAAAAGATGCAAAAGTGTCCCCAAGAATGCCTTCTTCAAGTCCAGGCTTTCCTCCCTGGCAGCCCCCATGCCCCTCCTGCTCTTATGCACTATGGCTCCCTCTTGAGTCTTCTTCTTGGAGCATGAACACTAGAATGTTAGCTTCTCTGTCCTTTTACCCATCACTTCCTAAAGCCCAGGATCTCTCCTGGCAGGGAGTTTGATTAATGAAGGTTGAGCAAATGAAAGGACCATGAATCCCCATCTACCACCTCCTCACTCCCACCCAGCCCTCCCCTGGCCCCCTTACCTCTCGGATCCTCCTCTGCCATTCCTCCACGAATGCAGGAGAGCTGGTGTTCACCTGGCTGGCATTGAGTGTCCACTCTGGGCACTTCCAGGATGGAAGAGAGAGCATGGCCAGAGAAGGCGCCACAAAAGCAAAGGTCCCTCCCTGGAGAATGGGCAGCCTGGAGGAAGGGGAGAATGCAGTTATTCCCTGAGATCCTCCCACACAGGCCTGTCCCTGGCCCTGGAGGAGCCTTTTGAGCTCATGGCTGAGCTCAGCAGAGAGGCAACACAAGACCCTTGCTCTCCCCAGTTTCAGGGAACTCCTACCAAGCTCCAAGGTAGTCCATCATGTCACACTTTGGGCAGGTAGGAGAGGTGGCTGGGGAAAGATCACCATACCCAACCCCAGTAGTGGAGATGCCAAGCTAGAAGAGAGCCAGGTTCAGTCATGCACTTCTGTAATCCCAGTGACTTGGGAGGCTGAGGCAGGAGTACCTCAAGTTCAAAAAGCTGGCCTTAGCTTTTGAGCAAGGCCATAACCAATTTAGCAAGACCCTGTCTTGAACATGCTCAATGGGGTCATTTTCCACCCCCTACCCTGAACTCAGCCCCCGAGAATTCTGCCTGGACCCTAGATCACAGCATAGCTCACACATACAGCTCCTTCTCACATTCCCCAAGATAAACATCTGCACAGCCTAAAATCTGGGTTTCCACATCCCATTTTTGTACCAGAAACTAAGGGTCATCCCAGACCTTTGCCTTCAGGCTCTTATCACAAGAATGGAGCAGATTTGAAGGCCATCCCCAAGTGTGTTCCCCCTCAGGCTCCTGGTGGGCCTCTCCATCTGCTCTCTGTGAGAATTTCTAGCAGTGTCTACCCAGCCTGCCTGCCCTGGAGGAAGACCCAAGCTCCAAGCCACCCTCCAGCAATGCTCACACACTAGATGGTCCCAGGCTGTCAGGTCACCTAGTCTTTCTGCTCTGGACATTAGAATTGGAGGGGGTGGAGAGCATCTTAATTGGAACTCCAGCATCTAATTGCATCTGTAACCCAATTAAGTTCAGGCACTTTTGAAAAATAATACTAGAAGGGTATTTTTGAATCAGGATTTCAAGCAGTTGCATAAAGGATGATTCTGGAGGATAACTGAGGAAGTCTTGTGTAAGGGAAATAGAAAAGTTCATGAAGGAGTTTTGCTGCCTAAGTGGCCTTTGTGTCCTGGCTGGACACGACAGTGAATGCCTGGACCTCGTTCCAGACAAGCAAGGGTGCTTCAAGCTCCTTAGGCAACTCCAGTATGCAGGCAGGATCTAGATCCAAGATCCAGCCCATAAAGCTCCAAAGTAAAATGGAGAATATTGTGCATCTGGGGTTGGAACAACCGGAGGTGCTATCTGTGCACAAATGTGTGTGTGTTTTACACACACACCTCTCTTTGTTTTAAAATTGCAAATCTGAGCATCTGATAGAGAAAGGAAAATATTCTACTTACACCATTGTAAGATCTTGGACTGTGTGTCCTGTGGGTCAGGGGACTGCTATTCTCTAGTGACCACTCTCTGTATGTACATATGCCTTTGTCCTCACATACTAACCATTTCTAATACCCTCAGTGATTCCTTTAATTCTTTATGCTATGCTCACAAAAAATCCATTGTGTGTACTACCCTTTCTTGTCTTGACTCTTTCTTTATTTCTGGGCTCCAGAAGGGAAGGAACTCCTTAATTCTCACTTCCCTGCCTTCAGTGCTGAATTTGCTGCCACTGATACCAACACTGGGTTTTTCTATCATTTTGGGTTTTTTTCCTAGTTTTATAGGCATGCAAAGAAATCCCAAATGTTAATTTGTAATTCATTAGGCCACGAAAGATGTGCACTTGTTCATGTAAATTTATGTCCGTTTTTCTCTGTCCATAAACTCTATTTATGACACAGAATTTTGATACCATCAAATATATTTATAACAACTCTTAGGATGGTGAGCTTTATTTTTATTTAAAAAATATATTTTCTATTATTTTATGCAATAGTTCATCACATGAGAAATATTTAAGAGAATATTTCAAAAATTTCAAATACTTCTGCAGCTTTCTTTTTTTTTTACCCTATGTAAATTTATGATTACACAAATGGTATGCCTTTACGCCATGTACAAACAGAGAAACAACATGTATCCCATTTGTTTACAATTAAAAAAAAAAATGAAAGAAAACTCAGTCACTTTCCATTACCTTCTGAACTTGCCCTTCTTGTTCAAGACCCTGTCAGCCTCTCCCGGCCCTTCTGGGGGTAGAACACAGGGCCTAGCATCATGTTAAGCAAGTGTCTAATACTGAGGTACATCCCTAACCCCCTTTTTTTTTCAGCTTCTCCCTTGAACTTGAACCACCAATCAACCATGACAGAAATAACACCATGATTTACATGTTTATATTTGTAAACCAGAGTAAACAAATCAGTCTTTTCCTCCAGTATTAACTGCTTAGTATTTTTCAAAGTAAACAGCCAGGCATGGTGTTGTGTACCTGTAGTTCCAGCCTTAGGTAGGAAATATGTTCAAAGCAAGACTTGGTAGGGCTGGGGATACATACAAAAGACCCAAATATTTCTCAAAGGTATAATTTACAGACCAATTTTAGCAGAGCCAGGCATGGTGTTGTGTACCTGTAGTTCCAGCCTTAGGTAGGAAATATGTTCAAAGCAAGACTTGGAAGGGCTGGGGATACATACAAAAGACCCAAATATTTCTCAAAGGTATAATTTACAGACCAATTTTAGCAGTCACATTGCTGTTAAAACACAGATTCCTGGACTCTAATCTGAATCATGCTTTTGGAAGGTGTGGCTTTAGTACTCTAGGCATTTTGTTCAAATCGTACAAGTCATTCTTATTTATAGATTATTTCATTCATCTCTTGACTTATCCATAGACTGAGTTTACTTATTCACCCAAAAATGGTAAGCACTGGTTGTATGTCAAACAATGTTATTGGCCAACTAGACATTGTCCCTAACCTCATGAGTTTACAGCTGTTTCTTAGGAACACTTTCAGGATACCTTTGGTTGTTGCTTAGCTACCACCCCATCCTTTCATTTTCTGAGACAAGGTCTTGCTGAATTCCTGAAGCCAGACTCAAACTTGCCATCCTCTAGCTTCAGTCTCCCAAGTCACTAGGATCATATACACACCACCACACCCAGCTAGTTTTAAAAGCTTTAAGTAAACTGGGTGTGGTGGTGCATGCCTGTATTCCCAGCAGCTTGGAAGGATAAGGCAGGAGAATCCCAAGTTCAAGACCAGCCTCAACAATTCAGCAAGACCCAGTTTCAAAAAATGTGTATATAGTACTGGGGATTTAACTATAGGGGCTCTACCATTGTGCTACATCCCCAACCCATATTTAATATTTTAAAATGGCCACCCTCCTGCCTCAGCTTCCCAAATCAATGGAATTACAGGAGTGTACTACCATGCCTGACTCCCCACAAGCTTGTTTGAAGCTATTTATCATGACTTTCCAAATAAAGTCGTCCACTAGGGACTATGAACATGTCACTCCCTCCCCAACCCCAGTACTGGGGATTGAACCCATGAACACCAACACTGAGCTACATTCCCATTTTGTATTCAGAGACAGGGTTTCACTAAATTGCTGAGAGCTCAGGCTTTGATTCTGGGTATCAAACCAAACATAGGGCCTCATACATGCCAAACTCCCAGCTGCTTCCTCAATTTCAGGGTGCCAACTTAAACTTATACAGGTGGAATTAACTCAACATTCACCATATACTTAAACCCTCCATGCTGCATACAGCTATGCAAATTAGTAAGGCCAAGAATTGAATTCGAAAGAATTAAAACTTAAGGTTCCCCATGAAAACTGTGGTACCACATACTTGAATATGTAGTATAAACACAAAGCCTGTAGATACACTCAACATGCTATATGAATTATAATTCCCATTTTATTTTTTTCCAGAAGATAGTTTTTCTTCACTCATTAAGGACCCAGCTCCTTACATAGGCTTTGGTGGAGGTCATGGGGCAGCACCAGCAGGTCTAAAACGGGGTGCGGGTGTTCGGTCCTTCCTGGCTTCACGAGATTGATTCCTGACCACCTTGCTGTGAATGGCACAACTCACACAGTAATGCAGCTTCACATAGAGTTTGGGAAGTGCATAAGCATTGAAAACACTTGCTTCGGAAATGTCCCTGACGGCTGCAGTCTCTACAATGTTTCGAATGACGAACTTCTTAATGGTCTTGTCCTTGGGCACGCACCTAGCACAGTTCGTGCAACGAATAGGCTGCACATGGCTGCGGCCCTTTTTGGCACGACCATTATTCCTTCTTTTTATGGTCATCTTGGAAGCGAGGACCCGAGAGACCTTCTGCAGCTTTCTAATTATTCATGTTATTTTCTTTCAAGATTATTATATGTAGTTGGGATCATATACTCCATGGGCTTATTGCTTTTTTTTTTTTCTTTGCGGTGCTGGGGATTGAACCCAGGGCCTGTGCTTGCAAGGCGAGCACTCTATCGACTGAGCTATCTCCCCAGCCCGCTTTTTTTTTTTTTTTAATAATTGCTATATATCCTTTTTGTGGGGGTGAATGGGTGGCGTTTATCAGGGATTGAACCCAGGATTGCTTTACCACTGGTTTACATAACATCCTATATTTATTTTGAGGTAGCGTGTCACCATGTTGCAGGCTGGTCTTGAACTTGTGATCCTCCTGCCTCAGCCTCACTGAGATTACAGGAGTGTATCACTGCACCTAGCCACTAGTCTTTTCCTTTATGAGCAAGATGGTTTTGTTTCTATGTATTTGCTTTGGTGTAATACCACGTCATACTTTTAGTTCTCACACTGTATCAATAAGCCCTTCCTGCACTATTCTAAACTCAGACCTTTAGAATCCATTTCCATGTTTCTTGCCCCTCCTTTCCACCTTTTGTTAGGCTTTCCCATTTCTTTTTTTTTTTTTTTTTTAATATATTCTCAGTTGTTGATTGACATTTATTTATTTTTATTTATTTATACATGGCGCTGGGAATCAAACCCAGTGCCTCACACATGCTAGGCAAGCACTCTGCCAAGAGCCACAACCCCAGCCCTCATCCCATTTCTTTACCATAACTTCCTATCAGTACCCATTTTTCTTGACCAGTTGTATTTTCAGATTCTTGACCTAGACTTTAACTCCAGTTCTCTTGACAGAGAGGTGTCGGTACGTAGATCTACGTAATGCGCCGCTGTGTTCTTTATGTGCTTTTCTGATCCATGTTTGGATGTGAGCCCTCCCTTTCGTTACTAGGTTTCCATTGTTCTACCATTTGTCTCCTGTGGTGACCAGGATTACGGCTCAGTACTCTTTGTTATGTCACAGTTCATTGCATCTGCCACCAGGATGGAAATCCATATTTCTTAAATTTGCCCTGGAGTGTGACCCATTGTTATTGTGTTTGCGTCTTCTGACTTAGATATCTCCCGTAAACCCCGAGCGTTGGTTAGAAAAACTCACAGCACTGCAGGCCCAGAAGGACTCTCGGAAACTTATCTAGTCTGGCCTTGTCATTTTATAGACAAAGGATGGAGGCCCAAGTCAGGACTCAGCCAGCAGGACAGGTCCTTGCTCACTCGCCATCCAGGTTTCTCGCTGACTTTTGACATTGACTAACAGCAGTGGACCAAAGGCGAGTTTAAATCTGGCTCCACCATGAAGCACTTCTTGACTGATCACTCATCTCCTACAAGCTACATTGTCCTCCTCAGTAAAATAATAGTTCTCTTCCCCAAAGCAACTGTGAAGATGTGCAAATGAAATGTGCATTAACTCAATGGCTGCAGTATATCAGAGCTCAACAGCCAGCAGTAATTTCCATTATTTTATCATTTTCTGAGAAAGTAGTTCCCATCAGGACACTTTCTTTAATGTCTCCACTATATAACAGATGTTAAAGTATAGATCTTTTCACTGCTCTTTGGCACCCTCATATCTTGCAGGTGGACTAAGATTTATTTTCTATTCTGTTTTCTTCTGTGTCAGAATCCACATGCTTGGGCTGTCTATGACTACGTCTTTGCATCTGCCAATACCCCTTGGTCTGTGGCATCTACCTGGCCTCTCAGCACTTCACAGCATTAGCTTGACATCTCTTTAGGTATCATTATTTCTACCATTCTAGTTCTTAAAATTGACAGTAGGTATGTACTTGAAGTGTGGCATTAATGGTTAAGTTTAGAGTCTGATGCACGGCTATCTTCCTGTGGTGTCATAACCTGTGTTTGTGGGATGGACTTGCTCTTACTGATCTACTAATCACATTGGAAGCTTCACCTCCTAGTATTATTGTAGGGTCTACTTCAGATCTCTCTCCCTCATTCTTCATTTCATTCTTGTTTTTTTTCAACACATGAACACTTCTAACTTGATTGGGAATAAGTTCCTGAGCAATGACTCACAACTCTTACATGCCTTTGTATGGACTTCAGGTATTTCCTCACATTATACCTGGTCCCAGATAGGATTTAAGGGAGCTTACCAACCTGTCTGATACAGGAAGGACCCCTCAGACCCTCCAATTTCATTTTCTGTCTGTTCCTTCTATCACTCCCCACCCTATTTCATTTGTACCTAGCTTTGTGTAACAATCATGGAAAGAGCTGGTCTGAGCATACATGGACTGGGATCTGGGTACCAATCTCCCTGGTCACCCTTATTACTCCCCAGAGAAACATGGGCAGTTCTCCCTGTGGGCCCCACTCCTCCCTCCATCCTTCACCATCCAATTCTAATGCTCAAGTCTGAAGAAGAGAAAACATCATTTTCCTTTACAACAATGACTTGTGTGTTCCCCAAGAAGAGGTCCAGTGTCAAAACCTGTAGACTCAGAAATGTATATTGAAACCAGGTGAAGTGGTGCAAGCCTGTAATCCCAGCAACTCAGGAGGCTGAGGCCAGAGGATCACAAGTTCAAGGCCAGCCTTGTCAATTTAGTGAGACCCTGTCTGAAATTTTTTTTCTGATTTTATTTTTCTGAAGTATAATACAAAGGGCTGGGGATATAACTCAATAATATTGTAACTCTGGGTTCAATCCCCAGTACGAAAGAAAGAAAGAAAGAAAGAAAGAAAGAAAGAAAGAAAGAAAGAAAGAAAGAAAGAAAGAAAGAAAAGAAAAGAAAAGAATAAAACCTAAGAGAACTGGTTAGTGTCTCAAGAACCATTTGGGGTGAGTAGGGTCACATTCTCTGTACAAGGAAACTGATACTGGGGAAGGCCCAAAAGGGCTTCAGCCAGGAAGTACCAGAATTCTGACCAGAAAGTCTGAGTCACAGGGTCAAACTGCAATAGGATGTTTGTTACAAGAACAACTGATAACCAGGATTTGTGGGAAAAACAAACAACTTAAAGAATTTCTGCTAATGATTAGATGGAACATCTGTCTCCTCTTTTTATAGTCCATTTTGGGTGATAAATGGGAATATCTGACCTTCTGGAAGTATTGAGAAGTCCAACCTGTCCCCCTGAGGTCTCCTATACTCCTTTGCAAGTCAGGAGTGACTTAAGTCAGGAGTGACTTAAGGATTTGGTAAGCTGGGGAAGCAAGAAGCCCTGACTTCTGTATCTTGCACATCAGCCTGTCCCTGCTGTCCATGAGTTTCACACTTCATTCAGGCACGACGGCCGACCAAATCCAGGCACCAGTCCTGACCACAGAAGCCAATTCCCTAGTGCAGAGGGACAAGGGCAAACTCTGGTTAAGCACTACGACGGAAAGTTCCATGGTGCTTTGCAAGCACAAGGACATCCCTAGTTAGAATAACCGTGTTAAGGAAGGTTTCCTGAGAGGTCTGAGGGACTGTGTCACCTTGTTCACCAAGGTAACCATCATGCCAGAAACATAGTACGTGTTCAGTAAATATGAGCATGCCTTTCCCCTCAATGGTTCTTCCCCACCCCTGATCCCCACATCTAGCTGGTTCTCTATCACTTGTCAAGTGCCCCCACTTCTCTGACTTCACCCCTTTTTCTTGCTACCACATCACTTAGAATGTAACAGTATTATTACACCTGCTGCACCCACTGTGATTATTTACTCACACATCTGATTCCCCCTTTGAGACTCTCAACTCTGAAAGTCACTAATGAATCCCAATGCCCCCTCATAGCAGGCAACCACAAGGTATAAGGGGGAGGATGACTAGTACCTCTGATCTCAGAATTCAGTCCAGGATGATACAGCATTGAGGTTGGAAGTTGTGACTACAGGAGAAAACAGACAGCATCCAAGGTCTTCCAACAGCTGAAGACCCAAGACTTCCAGACCTACCAGGAAGCTTTCTCTTAGGAAATGCACACACGATGTTTCTCCCAGAATGGGTACCGGTGAACACTTCCTCTACTTACCGAGACACCAAAATTCCTACCTCTGCAGAAATATGTCATTTGGTACTACAGACCCAATATTCGTGCCCACTGCCCATATTCATATGTCGAAGCCCTAGTCTGACCTGATGTCATTTGGAAGTAGAGCCCTTGGGAGGTATTTAGGTTTAGATGAAGCCATAAGAATGAGGTCCCCACAATAAGATTGGTGTCCTTATGAGAAGAGAGAGATGAGATCGCTCTCTACTGCATAAGGACACCGCAGGAAGGCGGTCATCTATAAGGCAGAAGAGGGCCCACACCAGAGCCCAACCCATGCTGACACCCCAATCTAGGAAATTCAAGCCCCAGAACTATGAGGAAATACATTTCTCTTGCTTAAGCCACACAGTCTAGAGTATTTTGTTTGGAGGGCCCAAGCACACCAAGACACCAGGTAGCTTCCATGGGACACAGGTACCACTTCATCTCTCCATGCTTGCTCTTCCTCCCCTGGACCACGGGACTCATGAGCATACCTGCTTCAAGTGGTTTCATAAGAATTATGTGTTCTACAAACCATGCAGTACTTTGCACACTCACCTTACTGTTATTATGGCACAGGAGGGGGAAGGGATAGGTCCTGGGTTGGGCCCAGGGAGCAAAGAGGCTGGTGCCAGAGTTCAGGCTGCAGCTCCACATCACTATGGAGTTGACCTGGGGTTTCAATCATCACCACTTTGTCACCAACAGTTTCCCCTTATTTCTCTTCATTCCCTAGGGATGAGGATGGAGGAAATCGAATGCAAATAGGACTCTAGGATCTTAGAGGACATGAAGTGAAGCATGTAGACCTCCCTAGTGGATCTGCAGGTCGCAAAGAGACCAACAAGGTCTGATAAAAGACAGAAGTGAGCTGGGCAATGACAGAGAAGGGGTGCTCTCCTGGTACTTGGAGAATGACTAATCACATCAGATACGCTTCCTCCAAATTTCATTAAGGCACCCAGGGAATACATGGAAATACAAAGATTTTCAGCAGCCTCTAAGATAAAAACTGAACTAGAAGCATGATTGCACCCTTGATGAGGATGATTGAGGAGGAATTCTTGTTCACCTGCCACATGTTTTGCCCTGCAGACCAGAACTGGTTGGTGACCTCAGCAATGATCTATCCCAAGTTTATGATGCACTGCCATGAAAAGTAGGCCATCATACAATTCTCCCTCCCCTCACCTTCTCCTGGTCTTTCTTGGTGCCCTAACTTCAATGTGCATTAGATCATCTATGGATTCAATTCAAATTTCCAGAATCCTGACAGGTCCTGACCTTGCAGTAGGCCTCAGGGAGGTCCAGGAAGGTGCCTTTTTAACAGGTACTTCAGAAGACTTTGATGCCAGTGTCCACACCAGTCTGTCTTTTTTTAGAAATGATAGTCTTGGCACATGAACTAGAAGGAAAGGAGATCTTGCAAAGAGTTCCATAATTTAGAATTTCACAGTCACTTAGCAAGAAAGATAAGTGGGTAGAGGGGATAAGAGTGCTGGAAACTGTCCAAGATGAAGGAAATGAGGGGTCTTTTGCAAAATCACACCAAAAGACATTGACTTCTGGGTAAGAAAAACCAGGTTGCACACATGCCCCACTTGAAACCCCTCTAAACTTAACATTAAAATATACTTTAGAAGCAAAAGTCAAAGGATAAAGAAAATGAGCATGAAGCAATTGCAATAAAATTTTGACAGCCGAAAAGCAGGTGGAGAGCGGTAACCGATGTAACAGCCCTGGAGAGCAACATCCTATGCCAGCAAGACATAAATGCCAACACTCTGAAGAACCCACAAAGTCTCAGGAAATGATTCTCCAAGCGGGATAAATATGCAGCTAAAACAGGTTAAAGTCCTTTAAAAGTACCAGTTTTCCCATCTTGGGGAAAGTCAAGAGGTATATTCTTTGGAAAAGGCAAAACACAGGATCTCTGTGTTACAAGAAAACAGGCAGAGTTGGAAGTGGTATACTAAATATGGACATTTCATTCAATGTATGCAGACTGCACATTGAAACCCCCAGCTCACATTCCGAAGTGGCTTCCTGAACACTTCTAGCCAGGGCTTCTCCCACCAGGAAAGAGTCCAGAAGATTCTTTGGGGGATAATATGAGAGCATAAGAGAAAAGAGGTGGCAAATATTGGGCTTCGCCAGGGAGATTGTGATGATTTATTTGGCGGGGAAGGAGTAGTGTTGGGGATTGAACCCAGGACCTCAGGCACACTAAGTAAATCACCCTACCACTGAACTCCACCCCAGTCCATGATGCCATTTATTAAGACTACAGTGTGAATTGTGAGCTCTGCATTTGGGTTGATGTCATGCTATAGTGAAGGTCACGGGAAACAAGACCCATTCTCAGACTTGAACTTTTAGTCAACCTTTTAGGACCTCACTAGTACATATGAGCAGCTGATAACAAGGGGCACCAGACAACCAAGAGAATATGAATGACAAAGGCCTAAATAAAAAACAGATAAAATAACTTCTCCTGCAAAGAGGTGATAACTTTCAAAAAGCATGTGTCATTGAGATATTAAGAGAAGATCTGATATTCATACATCAAGAGCAGTATGCATAAAAATGGAATACAGTATTCAGAGAACAAAAAGTATTACAGAATTAACAAAATTATTGGAGAAATAAACTCAAGGTAAGACATAGAAGGTAAAATTGATTGAAATTTCCCCTTGCCAAAGAGCAAAAATACAAAGAGATGTTAAATAATAATTTTTAAAAAGATAAGAAAGTTAAAGTACAGAGACTCCAAAGTGCAAATAATAGGAGTTTCAGAAAAAAACTCAAAGCAAATGAAGAACAAATATTTATATATTGAAAGGGACTATTGAATATAAGGTACTATGGAAGAAAATTAACTCATTCCATAAGACATGATCAGAAATTCATAGCACTGAATTATAAAGCAGATCCTTCCAGCTTCCAGGAGTGGAGATGGGAGAGGATATTATCTAAGGCCTTAGACTTCTTACATTCACATGGAAATCTAGAAGATAATGTAATGATATTTTCAAAAATCTGAAAGAAAATTATTTCCAACCTAAAGTTCTATACCCAGCTAAGCTGTCAATCAGCTGTGAGAGTAGAATCAAGATATTTTTCTAAATGCAGTCTCACAATATTACCTCCCAATATTCCCAATATTAGTCTCACAATATTCTCTCTTGGGAGATACCAGAACATACATTTTCTCTCTTGGGAGATACCAGATTATGTATTCCACCAAAATCAATACAAAACAAAACCAAAACAGAAGAAAAAGGCATGGAAATAAACACAGAACTGAAGTACATTTTCAGGATGAGGATGAAGGGGTACCTCAGGTTGACAGTTGAGCACCAGCAGCAGACAGTGGCCATTCTAGATTACAGTTGGGAGACAGCTCCAGGGAGATGGTCAGTCAAACAGCTGAACTTGAAAGACAATTTGATGTGAATGAAACTTTAAAGAAGAGATTTAGACAAAAGGCAGAGTATTTAGAACTGAGTTAAAGATAAGCACACAAAATATTAAGCACATTAAAAACAAAAAGAAAATGTTAACTCCAGGGAAAACAAAAGGCTGGGCATAAAGGAACTTAGTGTTTCAATTCTGAATAGCATCATAATCCTTCTCATGTAAACACTGAAGACTGCTTTCTGTGGGGAAGGTGGGAAAAGAGGATGCCTCTATGTTGGGGGAGTGAAGGGTTGTAAAGGAAAATAAAATGATAATCCTTCATACTGGTACATCAGTCAGGAACACCTAAAATGGAAGCATGTTATTTAGAGACCTGGAAGCCAACAGCTAAATAATCAGCCAAGAAGGGTGAGAAGCTTGCCTCTGCCTAGAGGAAAAGAAGACAAAGACCTCTAGTGGGGAAGGGAAGCCTGTTTGTCTGCTTTCTACTACCCACTACCCTGAATGGACCCCTGAGACCCCCAAATTGGCAATGGACAGGGAGGCTTGGCTCCAGTCCTCCCTCTGTTCTGCTGCAGAGGCAGGATGCCTGGTCATTTTGTTTTTGTGGACTCTTCTGTCAGCACAAAGAGGAAAAACAAAGAGAAAGAGCAGGTGGAGTTACAAAGCGTAGAACTCGGCAGTTGTCCTGGTGGGGACCTTGAGCCTTAAACTGAACCCTCCCAGCCCGCTCCACAAGGCCAACTGGCAGCTGCCCCACTTCTGCTCCCAGGCACAGATTCACAGGTTACTGCTCACAAAACCTGTCTCGACTCTTGTCTAAAATCACATCATAAACGATTCTTATTTTTCCCAGTTATAAAATAATAATATAGGTACATTGAAGAAAAGTAAATGACCAATAAATTATCATGAATCTGTAACTCAGGAACAATCATTAACCTTTGATTCTTTTTATCTGTAACTAGATAAACCTCACCTAGAAGATAATATAGACCATTCATATATATCAGAAATAAGTTTCAACGTTTCTTCCAATCTTTCTTCTATCTTTTAATAGGTAAATGTTTTACAACTTTCATATTTATCAATGACCTTGACCACCATAATAGTGAGAAACCTGAAGCAAGTCCTTTAATAGGAACTGGTTAAATAAATTAGAATATATTTATTCTATGGAATGCTAAATGATCAGGTCCTCAAAGTACTATTGTGGGAAGGTGTTTATTGAAATAAAAAGATATTTGTAACACATTGCATGTGTTAAAGGGGGCATTTTTATTTGCCACAGTTAAAGCATTTAAAAAGTATTTTGAAAGACAGGATAGTACAAAATTATGTATATAATAATATGACTTTATTTTGGTGTGAAAAATAAATTTTCTGTATCAGGCACTGAACTGAGCACTTTATAAACATTACCTAATTTAATTCTCAAGACTTTGAAAAATAAAAGCAGTTGCTGCTCACCTGAGTTCTCCGGGTAAAAGTAAATGGAAATGAGATGAAGGGCAAGGAGCGCTAAGCCCCACTAGGTAGGCCATATGCCCTGTGCACCCAGGAACCTGGGGAGGACAGGCCCTTGACAGGGTCCAGCATTGGGAGGGTGGAGTTTGAGGGACTCGAGGGTAAATAGGAACTGTTGCCCCTTGGGGACAGAGATTGACTTGCTGGAATCCAACCCCACCTGTGTCATCACATTGAAGTCCCCTTCTTGGAGCCAATCCAGTGGCTAGATGAAGCATGATGTCACAGGAACCTCTCTTTGAAACAGGAAGGGAGCAGAGCCCCAGCAATGTAGGATGAAGTTGGCTAATTCTTAAATTTGAAAGGGCCACTCTGCTGTGAGAAATCCCGGGTGCCCCAAGAGCCCCAACCCTGAATTCACTGTTGAACAAAGAGGATTTTATTTATTTGTTTATTGCGCTCCTACCTCAAGGAGGTGAAGACCTGAAACACTGTGGCAAAGCCCATCACACACCCTCCCTGCAGATGAACAACTGGGGCAAATCCAGCTGCCCTCATGGGGTCAAATCCGTCCCCTCTTCCTCCATCACCAGCTCCTTTCCTTCCCCTGACATCACCACTGTGAAATATATTCTCACAGCTCTGGCCATAGATCCAGTGGTGCGTCCACTGACCCGGCAGTCATCAGGGCCAGGGCAAGGTGACTGCAGACCCCTGGTGGCTGGCATGGTCTTTGTGCAGAGCCAGGGTGGGGCAGAAGTAAGGCAAGGCAGAAGTATTTGCTCTGCACTGGAGAGAGTCCATTAATAATGGAAGGGAGACATATTACCTGGGTCACTCCAGAGGAAGAAATGACCAGGCAGAAACCATGAGCAATTCCAGACAGAGTGAAACTCTAGAATTAGGTTTGGTCAATATTCTATTTACTCCAGTGATTACCTTTTAAACTTAATAACTTATTTTGAAGTAAATGGTGATATGTCTCCCCACATGAACTTGAAGTAAACACCAAGTATGGGAGCCCGTCAGAGGATCTTTGAGGCCTCCAACCTCATATAAGGGAGGCAGCTGTCCATGCTGCCCAGGGTTAGAGTTGCCAGCCCTGCCCTGGACAAGGCCCTCATCAGCTCTTCCACCCACAGCATCAGTTTTTGTCTTTGCAATTTTTAGCATGGTTTTACTAGCTCAGGTTTTCTGAAATCTCATTGCAAAATCAGTATGTTTGTTTCTCATGTTTTCATCACTGGATATTGGTTAGCACATAAGCAAGTGTACGTAGCATTTTAAAATTTACTTTTTATATTTTTGGTATTGCAGAACAAACCTGGAGGCGCTTTACCACTGAGCTACATCTCTAGTTCTTTTTGAGACAGGGTCTTGCTAAGTTGCTGAGGCTGGCCTCAAACTTGCTATTCTCCCGCCTCTGCCTCCCAAGTGACAGGGATTACAGGTGTGCGTCACTGCCCCAGCTGTACATGGCCTTTGATTTGTGAGCTAGACTTTACAACCTACAACATCTCCGGCAGTTACTTATTAGGAACTTAGAGTGGGACCAAATCCAAGATAATGTTTATCCCAACCTTAGTCTAATGATATTAACATGATTTTATTCCCAAATTTATTTCCCTCTTGCTCTACCTGTTTAACTAGAATGAAAGTGCCTTGAACCCTAACTCCTGATTTAGGCTTCTCAAAAAACTTCCCACAGGCCCTTTCACTCCCCATTGTCCTGCTGAAAGGACACTTCCTCATGTATTCCATCAACATCTTAAATTGGGATTTTTAAAATTTATCTGGTTCAACCATGTATTTTACAGATGAGAAAACTGAGCCCTAGAGAAGGAGAAGGACTTGTCCAAGTCCCACAGTGCAGAGCCAGTCTAGTATTGAGCCACCAGCTTCCAAGCTGAAAACGTTTTGATAAAACAAACACCATCTCGGGTCTTGGGAGTGGGTGCAGCCATTCACAGAGCTCTGTGTTTGTGACTCTGTAACTGCGTGGGGCTGGGGTAGGGACAGGCTCCTAATCCAGGCAGGGAGCTTCCAGGCCCGAAGGCGACTGCAGGAACTCACATCTGGGCCAATACAGGGGGTTATGGGGGCCCGGAGACAGCCAGAGGAAATGTACTTGGAGTCCTTAGTGGGGGACTTAGAGGAGATCTTCACTTACAGGGATGACAACAGAAAAAGGAAGAGGGAGAAGAGAAATAACTGCCAAAAATGGTAGCAAAACTAGCCCCTTCTCTCCAAGGACCTGGAAGAACTCCAGGATTGTTCTGTCCCTGGAGACGGCCCAAAAGGAAGTGCCCTGAGAAGTGCTTTTGATTTGAAAGCATGAAAGACCATGGAAGGAGTGAGTATTCTCCCCTGGATGCTGTCCGTGTTCCCTCCACCCTGGAAATGGTCGTCCAGCCTCCCACCATCTACACCTGCAGAGCCTTAGTTCAATAATGAGGAGCAATTGGACATGCACTTACTTCCTGCCCAGCTGTTTTCTCTTAAGACAGCTCAGGCAGAAGCACTCTGGAGGGAATGTTTTCCATCCTCCTTTGCAACCTCAGGGCCAAGCACAGGCCTGATGCAGCTTAGGTCCACAGGGAATTTATAGTGAGCAGCCCCCACTCCACCTACCAAAGGGCCTGGCAGTGTGTTTTCTAGTGATCTGCCATTGTAGAAGCTGGAAAAGCAGAACGTTTCAGCCACGATTGGATGAGTTATGTCTTCTTGCCATTGCCCCCTCTCTTTCCCTAAACATTGCCCCAGGTGGCATTTAAAAGGCAAAGAGCATTTCTAGGATTTGACTAAAGGGACGTTGAGTCAGGATGCATTCTATTAGAATATACTATGACATTTTTATGTCACTTGAGACATAAATATGAAATCATAAAATAGGGGGAGAGCAGTATTACAGGTGACTATAAGAGAGGTAAATAATTAAAATGTCCTGCCACTTTTTCTGTGACATTGTGGTCTTTATCTCTTTTTTAAGTTTTATAATTTGTTGTGATTACTTTTTTCTACCTAAACAAATACTCTCATTTTTACACGGTTTCTTAATTCACAAATGTCTATTTTTTGCCTTAAAAGGCACAAAAACTGCATAAGCTTCAGACTAAGCAAACCTAGATCCATCCTTTTGACGAAATGCTAAAAACTGTTAAAGGAAGGAGGTCCTGGACTAGCCTGGGTGAGGCAGGTGACTAGGAAAGGTCCAGGTGACCCACCCAGAAGGAATTTTCCTGAGAAGGACCCACCCAAAGGAGCCATTGCTAAGTCTGGAGAATCAGAGCAGGGCAGGGAGTGGTGGTAGAGAGTGTAGAAGAAGAGATGTGTCAAAACAAGGGGAAGCGCTCCAAGGACACATTTTCCAGACTTCACAGTTTTTCCCAGGTCATGTCCGTGGACAAAGGACTCCATTTTACCTACACAGATTTTAACAATCCACATAAGCTCAAAAAGGTCTTGATGGTGGGGTGGGGGAATGTGATTCCACCGATTCTAGCTGCTGATCACCTCAACAATGGTGCAAGGGAGCATGGCTTCAGTTCACGGGTCCCAATCATGTGTTTGAATCACTGAATGTCTGCTGTCTTGGGGACTCAGAACAGAATTTCTCTTCTCATTCATTGGGAGCCCTTCCTCAATACCAGCTGCCATATGAATGGCCCTGGCAGGTCTAGAACTGGACCTCAGCTAGAGTAATCAGAGCTCCTCTCTGGAATTTTAACATGAGAGACTAGCCAGAGTCGTGTTAGCTTGCTCTTGGGTGGGAAGCGTTTGAATGTCCAGCACCCCTTTCAACAGTCACATTTTAGACAGTGCTGCTGTTCATTTTATATGTCAATGGATAAAGAGGTACCCAGATAATTGGTAAGCCATTACTGGTTGTATCTGAGAGTGTTTCTAGAAGAGACTGGCATTGCAATCAGTAGTAAGTAAAGTGTGGGCAGCCATCAGCCTATCTATTGAGGATCCAAATAGAACAAAAGGGTGAAGGAAGCACGAAATCTCTCTCTCTTCTTGGGTGGGACACCCACCTTCTTCTGCCCTCAGACCTTGTGCTCTTGCTTCCTTATACTTCAGACTCAGTCTGGGAGTTACACCCTTGACTTCCCACCCTCCACCCCACACCCTATAGTATGGCCTTTGGACTCAGTCCAAATCATACCACCACAGTTCCTGATTCCCCAGCATGCAGATGGTAGATCATGGGAGTTCTTGAATTCCATTACTACAGGGACCAATTTCTATAACAAATCTCATCTTACATATGGCCATACAAATCCTGCTCCTTATGCTTCTCTGGAGAACCCTAATTAATACACACAGCAAGAACCTTCTGAGAAATGAAGCTCAGACACTATCAGAGTTCTGTCCTCAAACCAGGAGAGGAGAGCAGTGTATACTTAGCCCTAAGCTTTGGAGAATGGAGTCTGGCTTCTTTGAAAAGATAAATAAGATTGACAAACCCTTAGTCAAACTAACCAAAATAAAAAGAGAGAAAACCCAAATTATTAAGTTTAGAGATGAAAAAGGACAAATCAGGGCTGGGGAGATAGCTCAGTTGGTAGAGCGCTTGCCGCACAAGTACAAGGCCCTGAGTCCAATCCCCAGTACCACAAAAAAGAAAGGAAAAAGGAAAAATCACCATAGACATCTCAGAAATTCAGCCAATCATTAGGAACTATTTTGAAAACTTAGACTCAAATAAATTGGAAAACCTAGAAAAATGAATATATTTGTATATAAACATAATATGCCAAAACTGACTCAAGAAAACATAGAAAACCTAAACATACCAATAACTAGTAATGAGATAGAATCAGTAATAAAAAGCTGTTCAACAAAGAAAAGCCCAGGATTCTTAGCTGGTAGACCAAATCTTTAAAAAAGATATAATGCCCAAACTCCTCAAATTGTTCCATGAACTAGAAAGGGATGAAACAATTCCAAATTCATTCTATTAAGTCAGGATTACACGCATAGCAAAAGCAGATAAGGATGCATCTAGAAAACTACATTAAAAAACTCCAGTCTAATATCTCTGATGAACTTAGATGCACAAATACTTACAGAAATATTAACAAATCATGTTCAACAACATATCGAGGAGATTGTACACCAAAACCAAGTTGGTTTTATTCCAGAGATGCAAGGATGGTTTCATTTATGCCAGTCAGTAAATGTCATTCATCGCATATACAGAATTAAGGTAAAAAATCACTTAGTCATCTCAATAGGCCTTCAACGAAATTCGGCACCCATTAATGATAAAAACACTGAAGAAACAAGGAATATAAGGAAACTACATCAAAATCATAAAGGCTATATGTAAAAACCCAGAAGCAAACCTCACGGTACATGGGAAAAAACTGAAAGCATTTCCTTTAAAATCTGGGACAAGACAAGGTTGTCTACCCTCACCACTCCTATTTAATGTAGTGCTGGAAATTCTGCTAGTGCAATTAAGCAAGAGAAGGAAATAAAATGGATAAAAATAGAAAATTTTATTAAGAAGTCAAACTATCACTGTTTGCAGATGATATGATCCTATACCTAGAAGATCCAAAAAACTTCACCAAAAGACTGCTATAGCTAATAAAGTTGGAGTTGGCAAAGTAGCAGGTTACCAAATCAACATACAAAAATCAATATCTTTCCTATATACCAACAATGAATCAGCTGAGAAAGAAATCAGGAAAACAATTATATTCACAATAGCCTCAAAAAAATAAAATGAAATATCTAGGAATAAATCTAACCAAGGAGGTGAAAGATCTCTAATGAAAACCATAGAACATTGAAAAAAGAAATTAAAGAAGACCTGAAAATATGGAAAGACCTTCCATATTCATGGATAGGCAGAATTAATATTATGGAAATGGCCATACTGACAAAAGCAATATACAGATTCCATGCAATCCCCACCAAAATAGCAATCACATTCTTCACAGAACTAGAAAAACAGCCCTAAATTCACTTGGAAGAATAGAATATCCAGAATAGCCAAAGCAATTTTAAGCCAAGAAAGCAATGAATGGTAGAGGCAATACACTACCTGATTCAAATTATACTACAGAGCTACAGTAACAAAAACTGCATGCTACTGGCATAAAAACAGACACATAGACCAGTGATACAGAATAGAAGACACAGAGACAACCCCATATATCTATAGTCATCTGATCCTTGACAAGGGTGCCAAAAACATACACTGGAGAAAAGACAGCCTTTTGAACAATTGGCACTGGGAAAACTAGTTATCTATATGTAGAATAATGACACTAGTCTCTTATCTTGCCCCCCTGCATAAAAATCAACTCGAAATGGATCAAAGTCCTTGCAATTAGATCAGAAACTATACAAATCCTAGAAGAAAACATAGGGTTGGCACTGTAGCATACAGGCACAGTTAACTTTCTCAATAGGACCCATAAAGTTCAGAAAATAATGTCAAGAATTAATAAATGGGATGACTTCAAATTAAAAAGCTTCAGCACACCATAGGAAACAATTAGGAATGTGAAGAGAGAATCTACAGAATGAGAGAAAACTCCTTGCTAGCTACTCTTCTAACAGAGGATTAAAGTCCAGAATATATAAAGAACTCAAAAAAAAAAATAAAAAACTTTACACCAAAGATCAAATAACCCAATTAATAAATGGGGAAATGAATTAGACATTTCTCAAAAGAAAAAATACAAATGGCAAAAACAAATACATGGAAAACTGTTTAACATCATTACCAATTAGGGAAATACAAATCAAAACTACACTATTTCATCCTACTCCAGTAAGAATAGAGGTCATCAAGAATACAAATAATAATAAATGCTGGAGAGGATGTGGAGGAAAAAGGACATTTTTACACTGTTGGTGGGATTGTAAATTAGTCCAGCTATTATGGAAATCAGCATGGAGGTTCCTCAAGACTAGGCATGGAACCACCATATGACCCAGCTATACCGCTTCTCAGTAATTACCCTGAAGAATTAAAGTCAACTTACTATGGTGATGCATGCATATTCATGTATATAGCACACAATTCACAATAGCCAAACTATGGTGTCCATCAGTGAATGAATAGATAAAGAAAAAAATATATATATATATACACATATATATAAACTCATATATTTGCAGGAAAATGGATGGAACTAGAGACCATTATATTAAGCAAAATAAGTCAAACTCCAGAGGTCATGAGTCATATGTTTTCTCTCATATGCAGAAGCTAGAAAGGAAAAAGGAAAATAAAATTGTTGGGGAGAATCTCATGAAAATCCAAGGGAGGTCAGTAGAGGAGAGGAACTAAGAAGGAGGGAGGAGGAAGTACTGGGGGTGACACTAACCAAATTACATTGTTTTATGTCGTGTATGTAGGGATACATAACAACAAATCCCATAAATAAGTAAAACTATAAAGTACAAAAAAAAAAAAAAAGTTTGGGGAAAAACCTATAAGCTCAGACACTGTCAGAGTCCTGCCCTCCCACCAGGAGCAGAGAGCAGCCCACACTTAGCTCAAAGCTTTGGAGGATGAAGCCTGGCTCCTTCAGGGAGAAAGTTTCAGGACCAAGGGCCCAGGGCCCTCTCCTGTGAGTCTCCCAACTTCTGCCTGAGTGTCCCTGTGCTCCTTCCTGGGCCTGCTTGGACCCTTTTCCAGGCCTGACTTGCTAAGGCAGACGCTGAGGGACTGGTGCCCCCGCAGGCATGAAGGACGGCAAAGGGCCAGCAGTGTGGGGGGTCTGTGGCTGTGGGAGGCTTGGATGTGCAGGCTGGAGTGTCCTCGCTCATACATGTGAGACCATTTGTGATTTGGAACAGAACATGAAGTGGGAAGAGAAGGGGGAGCGAACAGGCTGGAAGCTGTTATCCCAAGACTGCCAGACTGCAAAGGAGAACTGAAGGAGTCAGAGGAATCGAAATCCAAACCCAGCCTTCCAGGTGGGAGGACCGGGACATGCTGTATTGCAGAGCTTGTCAGCTTGGGGTACAACTTTCCAACATTTACACATGGAATTGTTGAATTCCTATTGATACTCCTGCCAAGGGGCTTACAAACAAGGCCTGAGCAGAGACAGAGACAGAGACAGAGACAGAGTGAGCGAGCGTCAGAGCTCAATGGCATTTGAGTTCCTGGTTCTTCATGTTCTGGAAGCATAGATGCACCCCTGCCTTGTTCTAGGTTTGATCTTTTAAGTTCATAAAGAACACATTTTCCCCTAAGCTAATCTGGATTTGTGTTATTTTCCATCAAACACCCTGGCTAATACAGATCATCAGTCTTGGAGCTGGAGATAGAGAGAGAAAGAAAGAAATGGATGGAGCACCCCTCTGTTACACCACTCCAGCTTCCAGACCATCTCCCCAACTGCGGCCAGGCAGACCGTGCTGATACTTGGCTGGTAAGTCAGAATCCAGAGCGGTTTTACCTACCTGACCCCAAAAAGCACTTGCAGGAGAGTGCAGATGCCAGAGACGAAGAAAATGGTGCTGATGAGGTAGCTCTGGGTCAGGGGGTCATGCTGCAGGCACAGGTCCTTGGCCAGGATGAGCGGCACCGCTACCAGTCCTCCCAGGGCCGTGATGAAGTGCTGTGGGCACAGACAGATGAGTGGGTGAATGCTGTGGCTACACCCAGTAAGGGTACAGACCAAGCCTTAACAAGGATGTACTTCCTGGGGCCAGGAACAAGAGCTCGGTGGGGGTCTGGCCATCAGTGAGGGGCAAACATCCAAGTTAGGTGTAGGAAGCAGGGACCCAGCCAGAGGGACTGGGCTGTGAGCGCAGGGCTCAGGCACTGGGGACTGGTATCTAGGAAAGAAACTGAGGCAGAAACACAAGCACAGGAGGGCATAACAGGAACCAAACTGGGGCCTAAGAATGAGAACACAGCAAGGGTCTCCTCACCCCATGAGGCAACGGTGAGAGTAGCTATCGACAAAGAAGGCCTGAGAGTTCACTTGGAGCCACTGGCCAACAGCTGTTTGAGGCCTCCCTGACAGGACAGAGTTGAACCCAGGGCAGGACAGGGCAGAATTCATAGCAGACAGCCTCAATTATGCAAAGGCTAAATTAGATGAGATGAGTGATAGGAGATAAATAGATAGAAAACAGAGAAAGAGAAAGAGAGAGAGAGAGGGTATGTACACAGACACTTAGATAGATGGATAGGAGGTAGGTAGATAAGGGGGCCAAGCAAAAAACTGACCACTGAGCCAAACATTCTGAGAACAAAGACACATGAAGCCACCTGCTTCTTTCCCTTGCTCTAATCCTCCCTGGGCTCTGCTAAGCTAGACCATGACTGCTGGCACTGCCACAGAGCTTCATGTTCCTGGTACTGATAGACTCCCTTGGTATGCAGCAAACGTACCATTGCGGGTTCACCCAGTAGAGGGTTCTCTACCTCATCCTATAAGAATAGGGCATAAGTGAAGAGAGGGTAGGCAGGCTTGGTTTGTCTTGGTTATAAAAGTGAGCTGCTGGGCCAATCAAGACATAAACAAGAAGGAAGAGAGGAAGAAAGGAGGGAAATGAAAAGCTTGCTGTGAAGGGCGGTGCCTTGAAGAGTCCCCTGAAGGTGTCCTTAGGTGGAATGAAGACACAGACCCAGAACACCTGACCCTGCCTTGTCCCAAGCACCCCTCCCGTCCACAAAACAGCCAGACCTACACACAAAGGAGGCAAAGTAAGCATGTTATTCTGTTCTTATTTTGTTGGGGTTTGATCTAAAACCTCAATATGAGCTAAATTAGACCAGAGAGAAAGTTAGGTTTCCTTAAGAACATTAAAAACTAAAATCATTCTATACATTGCATGGGCCTGCTTTTCCATGACCCATTTACCCTCCAGGAAAGTGGAGTCTCAGAACGTACGACTCCAACAAGACAGAGAATTAGCCCCTTGAGACACCATGGTGTCCACTGCCTAAGGTGGAACAGGCCTTGGTGCCAGGAAGAACCCTGGGCCAGCGCACCTGGGGAGAGGTATCCCCATGTCTCTCCAGCCTATGGGTAGAAATAGCAGAGGAAGGAAAGTGGAAGTGAAATCCAAAGCCAGGTTTCCTTGAGAGGGGCAACTCCAGTTCCTGTCACCACGTCCAGCAATGTCCCAAGGGACCAGTGCACGAGGTTAATCCCCTCAGTGAATGTTCTGGAATAACCCAACCAGTATGCTCAGCACTGTTCTTCAGCAGAAGAAGAAGGGATGAGATGTGTGTTGGAGGCAGAGGAGACTTTGAACTCCCACTAAAAGAAAGTTGCCCACCCTCTTCCTTTCTTGGTTAAACTTGCCAGCTTCAACAAAGTATAGTCAGTGAGGAGTGAAATGCCCCTAAAGGAAGAGGAGTGAGGGTCAGAGAAGAAATGCCAATATGCATATATATGACCTTTGACAATTCTTGTCATTGTTCTTGTGTCCCTTTGAGATGCATGACATGACAAGTCCCATCCTTCATAGCCTCTTATAAATGCTTCTTTGACCTGCCACCAGTCAGGTCAATATAGGACACAAGATTGTCTAGGTCAAATACCCACCAATGTTTCATTTTCTATCTCATGTCATGACAATCAAAATCATCAGGGTCAAACCCCTCTTGTTAGCAAATAAATATCTTTTTCTCCCCTTGCATCGCTGAGAACTGAACTCACCACTTACCCATATACTAGGCAGGTGCTCTGCCACTGAGTTCCAGCCACAGGCCCCAAATAAAGCTCTGGATCTCAGAGAACACAAGGCATTTGATGGAGGCTAAATCGCTAAGAGCAGGTCCAGCTGGCAGGGCAGGCACTAAGGAGGGCACTGAGCCTAGCACCTCTCTGGTCTCATCCAAATGATGTAGACTTAACCACGCCAGTGACCCCACTCAAGAGAAAAATGGAATGGTGAATGCCTTGATGTGAGTCAGCTCAGCATGAGGAAGAATTCTTTTCTAATAATACATCCCTATCCCCAAATGTCCAGAGAGAGGGAGACTAAAGGGGCTTGAGGTCCCCTGAAGGTCAACCATGGAAGACATGATGCTAGCTGAAGTCAGCAGTGTTGACCAATTTGATCTGGGGCTGTGTTGAGGTGACTTTGGAGGCAGAGCCTCTTGCTGGGTGGCATTACCTGGATCCCCAAGAAGATGCAGAGATACCATGGTGGGATGTCTAAGACACCGTAGGCCAATGAGCTACTGGAACTCACAGGCCGTCCATCCTTCCTTCCGTCCTGGCCGACAGTGAGGGAGCTGAGCGCTGCATCATCCCTCTGCTGGGAACAAGAGAAGGACATGTGTTAGCATTTCAAGAGGAATCAAGGACAATCCCTGACTCCCACTGGATGGTAGCAGAGCCTTCCCGAGGCCAGAGGCAGTGGGGCAGGGATGATGTTAATCACTGGGGATGTGAGATCAGACTCCACACAGTGAGATTTCCTATGTTGTGCATCTGCATCTGGGCCTCTGTGTCTGGAGCCATAGAAGGGGAAAGCAGGCTTTACCCAAAGCCTTGGCAGACAGGCAGCTCTGTGGTGGACAAGAGAAGGCAACCTCAAGGTGAGAAGATGGTAGGTTCCCCTCGTGGCACTTTGCACGTGCTCCCATTGCCAAAGCCCAGTTCCAAGCACATTTGTCATAATGAATGGTTTCCATCTTTGTTTTTCCCTGGTTGTGAATTTCAGGAAGAACTTACTGAAATTGCCTTACCTGCCTTCGAGACCCCAGCCTCTAGAGAGTGCAGTCCCTGTGCTCAGTGTAGACTGACTCACTGAATGTGACACGCCAGTGTAAATGAGTGCAGTTCACAGAGAAGGATCTAGAGTCAAGAGTCAACTTGCACTCCTACCAGTTTAACCAACATTAACTCTGAATTATAGACCCTCTCTCCGACTCTGACTGGAGAGCTTACTAGCCTTGGGCAACTAGTAAGATTTCCAAGTCTCAGTTATTTTATCTACATAAAGAAGTAACACCACCCTCACAGACGGTTTAGAAGTTAATTTCTTCTTGCAGTACTGGGGATTGAATCCAAGAGCACTCTACCATGGAGCCCCATTCCCAGCCATTTTGATTTTTTATTTTGAGACAGGGTTTCAAACTTGGCATCCTTTTGCCTCAGTGTTCTCAGTGGCTGGGATTAAAGGCATGTACCACCACACCTGACTAGAAAATCAAATTGCAGGAAGAACCACATAATCCAGGGCCTGGCACAGTGTACCTACTCAATATTAGCTGAACCTCCTTAAAGTGGAAGGCCTTTGAACATGGGCTGAGGTTCACATTTGAGCATCTGACCACAAGTTGCAATAACATGAAATCATTGTCTGTGGTGTGGCCAGAAGGTGGCAAGGCCACTGCATGAAGAACAGGCTATTCTATGTGAAGTGCCCTCAAGGGAAACCTCAGGCCCTGGCCAGACCACAAGTGCAGGGTCTGCACATGTATGGGCATCTCATGGAGACAGTCCTGAAACAATGTCGAAGTCATCCACTCCCATACCCTCCTCTATGCCTAAGTACCGTGAACTTCACGTTGGCTCTATGGGGTCCTCCCTCCTTAGAAAAATATTGAAATTATATTTTGGGACTACATAGGTATTAAGAGAAATATATCATCACAATAAAACATTTTCTATGACCTTAAGTGTATTTCTTCCAACCAATTTTAAAAGAAATGAAAACTTTGTCATGGGCCCCTACAAGTCCTAAGGCCTTGGTAACGGTTCCTAAACCACCTAGTGGATTTGTGGTTCTGCTCTGCAGAAGTGGAAGAAGACAGGTGAGTTCACCATTTGTTTAGATGGGACAGAAATTCAGAAAACCTCTAGATCAAAAGAAGGGTGTTTGTCCCCACCATCTCTAGGTCAGCACTGTCCCTAGGGAACATTATATAGAGCCCTCCTCCTTACCCAGGGACTCAATGTCCAAGGTTCCAGTTACTTGAGGTAAATAATAATGGGAAAATATTAAATGAAAGATTTCAGAAATAAACAAAATATTCACAAGTTTTAAACTGCATGCTGTTTCAAATAGTGTGATGTAATCTTGGACTGTCTAGCTTCATCCTCCTGGGAAGTAAATCATCCCTTCATCCAGCATATCCACACCTCCCTCCACTTAAGTATGGAGGGTATCCATACTCTCCACTAAAGTATATAGTAATTGCCTCATAAGGCTGTATGGATGCTGCTTGGTACTTGGATTGCACATGAAGAAAATTTATTTTTCCAAATGAGGTCAATGCTGGGCTAAATATAAAGAGGAATCTTCTGGAGGCAGTGCTGGGCTTCTGGGCACTTCTCATGAGGGGTAAGTGAATGAATGGGGAATCTGTGAGGGGCAGCAGAGAAAAACAGAACAGAGAAAGAGGAGGAGGAGGAGAAAGAATATGTGTGAGACAGACTGATTGACAGACTGACTGATTCTGGGAAGGTGATTGAGAGACATGCATGCAGAAGAGAAAAGAACTTGGGCAGATGTGATTCTGTCACTTCCCAGCTCAATGACCCTCAACACATGACTTCACATCTCCCAGCCTGTCTCCCCACCTAGAATCTAGGATTGTCTTAAGGGTACTCACAGGCATGAGCTTGTGCAGCGTGCTGCCACATCCTGTGAGCCCATGAAGTCATGAGCTGTGGCTTCTACAGCTGTGTGTCCTCCCAGGGAGCTCACCTCATCCTCTCCCATGATCTCACAAAATTCCCAGAATGGGGCCAAGACACAGAGGAAAGAAACTTGACCGGGAAGACTCGTTCTAACCTGTCCTTTTATTCCCAGGAAAGCAAGAGTGGAGACCAACATCAAAGACCGTCACTCTCTGAATACTCCAGTCCTGTCTTCATATCAATATGGGCCGTCTGAAGTTATGGAAGTCACATCCGCATTGGCTTTAAAACAACTGTTTGGGAAACTGATCCTCCATGAAGCCCTAACTGAAAAAGTTTAAAACTTGGAGCTGGGAAAAGCTTGTCTTCCCTTAGGACACCTGGTTCCTCCCTTAGGAAAAGCACGTGTCTCTTCCATGAAGCCACTGGCTAGCACTGGAGTCCCAGAATGATACCTTGACCTCAATGATGCACCCCTTTCTCCAAACACAATTGGTTTTCTCTCCTTTTGTGGCACTTGGTGTCTATTTCTGTTATCTTACCTACTCTTTATAAATACATCTGTTATTGCAAACTTCCTTGAGTCATCCGTGCAAAGATGTCTGGCATAGAAACAAAACCAGCAGGGACACAGTAGGCTAAGAGTCTGAGTGTCAGAAATGAACCCTTGGTGTGGGAGACATCCATAGAAACAGGGGACACCCCAGAGCAGAGAAGGACTTATCCAATGGGGGTGGGAGTTGCCCCTTCTCAGGGCATTTGAGAACATGGGGGACTCCCTTGCTGGGAACAACTGTGTGTGTGACCTACACAGCAGCAACGGAAAGCCAATGAGCCCCTTCCTGGAGAGAAAGTGGATTTTTCGTGAAGCACACCCCAAAAAGGAGCAACGGTATGACAGGATGAGCACCAACAAGCTCTTCATGTTGACAGTACGTCTCTCTATTCTGTGGCCTGTAATTGCACTGGAAGATTGATCCAACGAGATGTCTACTGAGTCTTGGCATTTCATAGCATGTTACAGGCTACAAAGAACTTCCAATGCTTCCCCTCCTCTGAGTCTCACAACCATCTTATTGTCACACTGGCAGATGAGGAGACTGAGGTTCAGTGAAATTACAAGATGTGTCCATAGTAAGCAACTGCTTCTTCAGGTGTGGAGGGCAGTTGCCCAGGGCTGTGGCCCTGTGTGTACAGGGATGGTCCTTAGCTTCCCAGGAGTGAAGAGCAAAGCAAGAGGAGGCCCTGCTGCAGCAGGAGCAGCAGTGTCCCCCAATCACCTGACACTCACCAGTGCAATGTTCAGGTTGGTCCAACTGTGGCCTCAACAATCCTGCCTCAGTGTCCTTGCTCACCTGGTGCTCCTGCTCCAACCCCACTGAAAAGGAGATGCACAGCTGCCCACAACCCCTGTTCTCCATGTTGCCTCATGGAAGCCCAAGATCTAGGAAACACCGCGGGCTTCAGGAAATGGAGTGATGGAATCTTCAACTTATCTGAATTTTCTTTTCCCTCTGAGAAATACAGCAGAATTCTGTGGCGAGGTCAGCTGAGGAGCTTTTCCCTAGCACCCCTAGCTCTCTCAGAAGAGAGTAGTGGGCACTACTGGCATGGAGCTGCTCTGTTGCTGCCCCCAGTATTCTGACCACTCCGTACACACCAGTTTACACCCCAGATTGTCAGTCTGCAAACATCCCGGCCAAGCATTGGCCCGTTTGTCAGCCTGCGAGCATTCTCGGCAGCCATTGGTCCAGACGGTGAGCCCGCCAACTCCCTCGTCAGTCATTGGTCCGTTGTGATTAGCCCAGGAAATCCCACCACTTAAGAAGAGCACCCCCGCCATTCTCTCTCTCTCCTCTTACAGAGCTCACTCGCTTTCTCTCTGCTCCCCCTCCCCCTCCCCCTCCCCCTCCTCCTCCTCCTCCTCCTCCTTCTCCTCCTTCTCCCCCCCCCCCCCCCCCCGCTGCGGGCAGACACTTAATCAAATCTCTTGCTTGAGCCCCACGACCGCACAGGTTTCCGCGCGCTCTCAGGCACCTTTGGCAGAAAGCTGACCCGCGGTGGGCAGGGCCGGCAAGTGGGCCCCTGTGTCTGTGAGCACAGCTCAGGTTCCCCAGTGGTCGCTGTCCCCAGTTCCCTTGGCTCTTGCTGCTTAGGGCCGCAGCCCTGGCCTGGCAGGGAGAGGCCTTTAGTCCTGCCGTGGGTGGTGGCGAGAACACAGAGTCTCCACTCAGGCCACCCTGTTATTTTTGGGTGGCCACCATAGGTTGGAGACGGGGCAGGGGCCAGGGCTCAGGGACTAGCTGGAGAGGCTGAGGATGGGACAGGGACGGGGTTCTCTGAGCCTGGGTTCCTCACCCTTCTAACAGGAGAAGGCCCCACTGCCTTGTAAGGAAGAGTAGGCAGACAGTGCCTCAGGCTGGCTACCTAGTGGGAGTTTCTTCCCTCCATCTCTCTGGCCCTCACTCTCATTCCTTGGAATCACAAAAGCCTCCTGCAAAGAAAGTCTAGGGCTGAGCACCCTGGACACCAAACAAACAGCCTCAACAAAGGCCACCTGGAGGCAAAGGAAAAGCCAACAGCATGGAGCCAGCAGTGTCAGGAAAACCACCTTCCACCTCTTCCCGTGCACAGGAGTGCTCAGGAAGGTTCTGGCTGCTGTGATGGTCACCTGAGGTTACCCGCCCTGAGGGAGCTCAACTTGGAGGCAGGGAGGGAGCCACCATCCTGACTGATAATCTGTCCCTGACCTGAGGGGTCAGCTGCTCACAAGGACCTCCACGGGACCTCGCCCAGCTCCTTCCTGCTCCGCCCTTCCCTCCCTCTCCACCAGCACTCACCAAGCTGCCAGCGTGCCCTCCGCGGCTGAGCCCAGAGCTCATGGCAAGGTGGGTCCCCTCCTTCTAGCTTCCCTGGGGAAGCAGGACAGAGAACACCTACCAAGAGGCGACACCGCTGCCAGAGAGAGGGATTAACCTCCCAAAGCCTGACTCAGGGCAAAGGCGGGGCCCTGGGAGGGAGGGGCCTGCGGGTCTTACCTGCAGGCTGATCTGTCACAGGCGGGATATTCCCTCCAGCCTCCTCCCTCGGGGCACCAAGGTGCGTCCAACAGCGGCAAAGCTTTCAGAAGTTGGTAAGTGTGACACAGAAGTTAATGATCCCCATGGCACCAAGAGTCAGATCGGAGCACAAGCCTGTCAGGGTGTGGCAGGAGAGAGCTCCTGGAAGAACAGGCTCCAGGGGAAGGGGGATCGGGAGTGGGAGGCGGAGGCTCCGTATTGAACAGGGAGGTTGAAGAGTTTTCTGAGCTGAAAGTTGGTTGAGCTGGAATGGAAATCATTGCAAAGGCAGCCCAACCAAGCTGGCCTGGATACGCCTGAATGAAATGACTAACGAAGGGAGGGTGACTACCTCTTGTCAGAGTAGCAGCTACCAAGGCAGAGGCCTCACTGACAGGAAAGGATAGGCCCTCAAGGGAAGGGAAGGGACAGTGAAGGTCCACAAGAGGGCAAGCAGGAGAGGGGCCATTTTAACATGCCTCTGCTTGTCATCAGACAGTCCCTCTTTCTCAAAAGGTGTCACTCTCCATCTCAGGGAGAGAAACTGCATAATCCCGCCTGCACAAGTGCAGCATAATTGAAATATCAGGAACTAATCAAAAGGAGCTTATCAACTTCTCCTTATTCTTCTACTTTGCCTTTAAAAGAAGGAATGTTGGCCAGGCAAGGTGGTGCCCACCTGTAATGCCGGTGGTTGAGGCAGGGGGATCGCAAGTGCAAAGCCAGCCTCAGCAACTTAGCAAGACCCTGTCTCCAAATAAAAAATAAAATGGGCTGGGGATGTGGCTCAGTAATTAAGTGCTCCTGGATTCTGTGTCTGGTACCAAAATAGATTGATAGATAGATAGATAGATAGATAGATAGATAGATAGATAGAAAGATAGATAGACAGACAGATAGGTGCACTGCACAAGGAATTCTGAGTCTTTCTTTCACCTCCCTTTTGAATAAAATTCCTGCTCACTTGCTTGCCTTGGCATTCACAGTGTTCATTCTTTGACTCTGTGGAAAACAAACCTGATCCTGATTCCTGCCAGGAATCAGGGGCTCCTCTGGGATCCCCAATCCTTCACTGAGGTGTGTGATTTGCACCTGATGCTCTTTGCCTTCACTGCCTTTTGGAGGAAAACTGGGCACCCTTCAGTCACTTAAAAGCGATTAGCGAGTCTTGGGTGACAGGTTTCTGGGTTTCTGCAGTTCCTCATCACCTGCCCTCCAGGCCAGGCATGTTGGGGTTCATGAAGCTATTTCCTACTTTTCTGTCCCAGCTTGGGGTGTGCCTGGGACAGGTAGACAGTGGCCCCTGATCCTGGCCTGCCTTTCGATGCCAGGATTTGGTGAAGTTGAGAAGCAACTAGCAACTGTGAGATTGATTCTGACCAAGGCTAGTCTTCTGTGACTCTCAAAGTCCCCTCTTCTGACCGTTTCCCAGCATCCCCTTGTATCCTGTGGTGGTTGACTGATGACAGTGTGGAGGAATGTCCACTAGGCCAGCACCTCCATAGGAGCCCCTGCACCTCCTCCCTCATGCATGATCCTCCCAAGAGCCTCCCTCACAGCTGGAGGTCTATCTGCAGAAGGAGGTATATTCCATGCAGAGTGGTTTGTAGGGACAGATTCGAGATCCCTCTTCTCACACTGAAGGGTTGCACACTTGCCAAAGGCAGCCCTGTTGTTTCTGTGGCCGCCGTGTGCCTCCTCAATTTCTTTGTCTGTATGGGAAGGGAAGGCATCTCTTTTTATTCTTTTTTTTTTTAAAAGGCTGCATTTTGAATCATTATGCACAAATGGGGTACATCATTCAGTGTCTGTGGTTGGGCACGATGTAGATTCATACCATTCGTGTAACCATACATGTACATAGGGTAATGATGTCTGTCTCATTCCTCCATTCTTCTCTCACTCCCCACCCCTCACCCCCATTATATATCATCATTCACTTATCAGGGAAAACATTCCGCCTTTGGTTTTTTGAGATTGGCTTATTTCATTTATCACAATATTCTCCAATTCCATCCATATATACACAAATGCTACAATAATATTCTTCTTAATGACTGAATAATATTCCATTGTGTATATATACCACAGTTTCTTTATCCATTCATCTGTTGAAGGGCATCTAGGTTGGTTCCACAATCTAGCTATTATGAATTGAGCTGCTATAAACATTGATGTGACTGTGTCACTGTAATATGCTAATTTAAAGTCCTTTGGGTATAAACCGAGGAGTGGGATAACTGGGTCAAAAGGTGGATCCATTCCAAGTTTTCTGAGGATTCTCCACACTGCTTTCCAGAGTGGCTGCACAAATTTGCAACTCCACCAGTAATGTAAAATTGTACTTTTTTCCCCACACCCATGCCAACATCTATTATTGTTTGTGTTCTTGATAATAGCCATTCTAATTGGAGTAAGATGGAATCTTAGAGTGATTTTAATTTGCATTTCTCTAGACACGGTCTAACACACACACCCCTCAAAGAGAGCTGAATTCTGTCCCTTTGGGTATCTCCAAGCCCACTGGAGATACCAGCTCACAGTCTGTTAATTAAATTCTTCCTCAAATTTCTCTGTGAGGGAGGCTGAAGTTCCTCAGAGACAACCGCTTTTCTTTGTCCTTCCAGGACCCCTGGGATCCAGATTGTAGATGAAAAGTCCCTTTTTAAAACGATCCTGTGTCCTTGATGGCCCTGGCCTTACGGAGTCTCCTCAGACCTTGCTTAAAAGATTTCATACTCACTAGGCTTAATTTTGTAGACAAGTGTGGCAGAGGAATACATCACACTGTCAGTTGACATTTAATTATCAGTCATCATATCTGAAGCCCAGTAATGGCCAGCAGAGACCAGTAAGGCCTCCTAAGCCTGGCTTCCTCTGTGTCTTTGTCATGTGGAAACCAAGATCTGCACAATTTAGCTGGTCAGGGGGCAATTAATCCAGTGAATCAGGTAGGGTTAAAGGGGCAGGATCGCCAACCTCTTCTGGTGCAGGCACCAGAGTTTTGTTTACTCTTTTCCGTATGGGATCTTCAACCTCAACGGTACTGGCAGGTTCACCACTAACCTGCCTACTGAAAAACTGGGACAAGTTGCCTGACAGATGCTCAGAAGAAAGCACCTAATTTTCTTCTGCTGTCAGGTATGACATCCATGGAGGTCATGGTCACCACACCATGGCTTCTGATGGAGAATTATGGCCACCAGAGGGAAGTATAAACATTAATTCTCTCTTGCAGGTTAGTTTGTTTTGTGAGGAAGGAAAATGGTCTGAGATTCCCTATTATCAGGCCTTTTTTGCTCTGAGGAAGAACCCAAAATTAAGTCAGCAGAGTAAGCTACACTCAGCTTTGAATACTCCATGATGACACAGAAGTCTAAGGAGACACATTCCAGGGTAGAAAAGTCAGAGAAATCCCAAGAATTCCCAGTCCCTGTTTTTTAGTCAGCTTTTTCACTGCTGTGACTAAAAGACCTGAGAAGAAGCCAGGGACGGTGGCACATGCCTGTAATCCAGCCACTCAGGAGACTGAGGCAGGAGGGTCACAGGTTCAAAGCCAACTTCAGCAACTTAGTGAGGCCCTAAGCAACTTAGTTTGACCTTGTTTCTAAATAAAATATAAAAAGGGCCAGGGATGTGACTCAGTGATTAAACACTCTTGGGTTGAATCCCCAGTACCAAAATAAATAAATGAAAAAACTCAACAAAAAAATTTTAGAGAAAAAGTTTATTTTAGGGCTCATGGTTCCAGAGGCCTCAGTCTATGGACAGCCAACTCCATTCCTCAGGGCTTGAAGTGAGTTCAACATCAGCAGAAGAGTGTGGTGTTGGGAAGCAGCTCAAGACATCTCACTGTGAATCAGAGAGAGTGAGCTCCACTCAACAAGGACAAAATATGTACCCCAAATGCATTCCCGAATGACCCACCTCCTCCAGCTACACCCTACCAGCCTTCACTTACCACTCAGTTAATCCTTATCAGGGGATTATTCACTGATTGGGTTAAGACTCTCATAATCCCATCATTTTACCTCCAAACTCTCATGTATTTTCTTACACTTTGGGGGATGTCTAATACCTAAACCATAATACCTAAACCATAATACCCTACTAACCCCTGCTGACAGCTTTTGCTTCCTCCCCACTGAGGATCCCCCACATCTACCTGTAGAGGATGACAAAGCACACTACTACTTCAGGAAATGACAGGAGGGAAATCTGGGTTAACCAAGGTCCATATTCCTTTTTTTCCCTTCAAAACACGAGGCAAATAAAGATGGGCTTAGGAAAGTTCTCAGAGGTTTCAGACAAATAGATTGAGGTATTCTAAAACATGTCAAATGTTTGGTCCTACCTGGAAGGATATTATGTTACTGTTTAACCATATTTTGAGCTCTAATGAAAAGGAGACTCTTAAGGGCAGCTGAGCATTTTGAAGATGATCTGAATCTCAGCCATGCCCCTGCAGCATAGACTAAGAGGAAATCTATCCGTCTAGGGCACAGTCGGTTCCTAGAACTATCCCAGATAGGAACCAAACAAAGAACAGGATGACTGGAATATGAGACATTTTCAGGCTCTGGTCCTTGAAGGTCTCAGAAGGTTGAGGTAGAAGCCTACCAATTACTCTAAGATATCTGAAATTCATCAAGATCCTCAGGAGAACCCCACAACCTTTCTGGAGAAACTCAGGGAGGCATTGAAAAAGCACATCATAGTGGATCCTGAATGTACAGAGGGTCACATAATTTTAGAGGATAAATTGATCAGTCATCTCCAAACATTTGGAGGAAGTTGAAAAAATTGGCATATGTCCTTGATCAGTCAGATGACAGCCTTTGACTTACAATATCCATCTTTTATAATGTAGATCAGGAGGACAGGAAGGAAAGGGAATGAGAGATAGAAGGAAGCCTGAAGTATTGGCCATGGCCCTGCAGGGGCAAGCTTTTAGGGTGTTAAAGGGGGTAAATGGTATGGACCTCAAATCACAAAAGGAACTTGTTTCCACTGGAAAGGAAGGACATAACCGAGTGGAATGCCAACATGTTAGGCAACCCCATCCAGGTCCAGTCAAATCTGTCAAGACCCTACAATCTGGAGGAATGAAAGTCCCCTGAGGTACAGGCTGTCATGGTCCAGATTCCTCCAGCGAGGACTGAAGGGGCCCAGGGTCAACCTTAATGGTTCTAGTGACTCCCATTACTACATATGAACCCCAGATATGCTTCTCAGTGGACAGCCAAAGGGTCAACTTCCCTGTAGACACTGGCAGCAGCTTCTCTATACTTGTCTCTTATCCTGGCCCCCCTCCCTCTGATACCATGATGATGCAAGGGCGTCTGGATGGCCTGTCACTGGATATTTTACTCCCCTGTTCAGCTATGAATAGGATGGGGTGATGAAATGATGCATTGATGTTTTCTCATGCAATCCTGAGAGTCCCCAGGTGCCCTACTCCTTTATTGGGAAGAGATACACTCTCAAAATTTCAGGCCTCCATCATCATGAATTTGATGTCCCAGGGCCATTATGTCTACCTCTATTAGGATGCGATATAAACTCTGAAGTATGGGCCACTGAGGGCAAAATCAGGTGAGCAAAAGATAAAATTCCAGTTAAAATAACTTTGAAGGACCTTCTGTCTTCCCACACCAGGGACAATACTCCCTACACCCAGAGGCAAAAAGAAGTTTATTCAAAACCTTAAACAACAGGGACTCTTGGTGGCTTGCAATAGCTCCTGAAATACATCCGTTTGGGGAGTCCAGAAACTAAATAGGGAATGGCACCTTGTCCAAGATCTCAGGACAATCAGTGAAGCAATTGTCCCCCTCCATCCTGTGCTGCCCAACACTATATTTTGCTGTCTGAGATCCCAGTTGCCACTGCTTGGTTGGCTGTATTAGATTTAAACCATGCCTTTCTGTGCACTCCTAGACATCCAGGCACAATATCTGTTTACCTTTGAGGAGCCAGACATTGGATCTCAATTAACCTGGACAGCATTACCCCAGGATTCAGACATAGTCCCCATTTGTTTGGACAGATCCTTGCCAAGGATCTTGCAGAATTCAAGAACAGGTCATCTGTAACTACCCTCTGATATGTGGATGATTCTTCAATGTACTACCACCCAGGTAGAATATCCAATGACCTCTACAGAGCTTCTAGTTATTTAGCCAATAGAGGGTTTAAGAAGGTCTCAAAGAAGCAAGTTCAATTATGCCAACCTCTGTTTCAATACTTGGAATTACAATTGTCTCAGGCAATCCACAGGCTATTGGAAAAGAGGATTGCCCCTATGGGATGACACCATCTACCTAGACCACATGACAACTCAGGATTCTGGGGGATAAGTGGCTATTGCAGGCTTTGAAATCCTGCAATATAGGAGAAAATAGCCAGATGCATTTAACAACTCCTCAAAAAACTACACTGGTGACAACCACCCTAATATGGAAACCAAAGTCTGTTAAAGTTTTCAAAGCCCTAAGAAAGGCCTTGCTTTAAGCTCTGACTCTCAGCTTGCCTACAGAGCAAGAATTTAATCTGCTTGTGAGTGAAAGGGGAGAAATGGCCTTAGGGCTGATCACACAAAGAAGTGGGCCAGCTCAACAGCCCATAGCATATCTCAGCAAAGAGCTTGATATGGAATCTCAAGGATGTCCCCATGGTGGCTGAAGTAGCCTTGCTGGTCCCTGAGGCAATTAAGATAATGCTGGGAAGGGACCTTACTGTATGCACTTCTTATGATCTTTCAGGAATTCTGAGTACTAAAGGAGGGTTATGGTTCTCAGATAACTGCCTTCTGAATTATAAACCCTTGTTTCTAGAAGAGCCAGTGACTCAAATAAAAACTTGGCAAAGATTTAAACCCAGCCACCTTCCAGAATCATTAGAAGGAAACCCTGAATATGATTGTCAACCAGCCTTAGCCATAGATTACTCAGCCCATGGGAGACTCCAAAGTTCCCCTGTCCAGTCCAGATCTCGCTATGTACATGGATGGAAGTTCTTTTATGGAATAAGGGAACGCGAACCTGGATATGTCCTGGTAACTTTTTAATCATAGTGCTTGGGGTATTAATGTGGTAGGGTGCTGCATTATTCCCTGAATACCTGGTTTCCTTCGGAGTAATCAAAACTACACTCACTACACAAACTCCTATCTCTCATCAACAACAAAATCTCTTCCTCTTTGACACAAAGGAACCTCACATGGACATCTATTGGAGACCACTGAACCAGCCACAGAGGGAACCCTCACTGCCACTTCTCAATGCCCCTTAACAGCTGGAAGTAGTTACTGCATAGTCATTCCAAGATGACTTCTACCATGAACCTCTTGGTCAACCCCATCAGCCCTTAAAGGAATACTCCAACTGCTCTCATTGCCACTTCTTGACTTGAAGCAGCAAGAGTGGTCATTGTACAATTCCTCTTACAGCAGTAAGAGTTTTCTTATCAGAGGGGGGAATGAGATAGAAAAGGATAGGCAGTGGAGTAGGTAAAGGTCAGTGAAGGTCGACCAAAGGGCAAGCTGGAGATGGTCATTTACCATGACCCTGTAGCCAAAAGCTCAGCCTTGTCCCTGATGCCAATCCAATAACAAGGACACAGTTGAGAAAAATGATACAGTTTTTCTAGCAGAGGAGAAATACAGGGAATCCTGTCCTAAAGCCTGTGATTCTGCCAATAATGGGGAATGGGGTTTTTAAACAGGTGATTCAAAGAAAATGAGATTAGGGAGATCAGGAAGGAGAAGGTCAGGGAAAAGAAGATCAGGGAGAAGGTCATCGAAAATGTTGGGGAAAAAATTTTTAAAAACGTGTAAGTTTCAAAGTAACACATGATATAGTTTAAGCGTTAAGTGAACCCCTGTTATATTTCCCCACTGTCAATTTCTAGCTTCCATTTCTAAGGAAAGTGGGTGCCAACATCTCCAAGCTACTTCCTGCTGAAAGGGTCTAAGTTGGGGAAATGACCCAAAGTCCTTGTTCTCTATAAGGCATGGACAGTTAAGGGCATTCAGCATCAGAGCAGTCCAGAGGTCCACAGTGGCAAATGTCAAGTGACTGGACGAGGCATCCATAGGGCAGGGATCATGTTAAGACAACAAAAAAGACAGCAAAGCATTACTTTTTTGTAAATAATGTTAGCACAAAAACAATTAGTATTTCAGCCAGTCTCTGAAAACCATGAAGAACTCAATCTCATCAGTGAAAAACAGATCAAGTTCATCAATGTAGGAGGTTAGAACAATTTGTAGGTCTATGAAATCAGACTCAAATTAACCCAGGGCAAATTTGTGACTGTTGTCATTATTTTTAGGCACTCTCACACAAGAACCCTTCCTTTATAGCCTCCAGCTTTACTTACCTTTGGTGGGACTGACACAAGTGTACATGTTAAGTTACATTTAAAAAACACTGCTTTTCCTTTTAAATGTCCATGTAAGACTGTACTGTTAGGCTATCCCCTCCTGCCAGGTATTTAAGACCAAGTTGGTCAAAACTGACCTTGTTCCTATCTACTCTGAAAATTCATCTGAGATTCCTCAGAGATCACTCTTGGGGACATGTGTGAGGCCTCCTTAGTTTTCCTTTATCAGTGGTGCCACCTGCCAGGATGGATTGGGGTCTGTCTGAGCATTCATGACTTCTCTTAGAAGCATCAGGGATATTTCCATCTCTAATGACCCTCCTCTTTGAAGAATGTGCACTGGTTGACTTCCTGTTCTCTAGGATCCTCTTGATCTCCCTGACCAGCAGATCTGGTGGCTCACCAGAGTTGCAGGGTCGAGAGGGGTCCCATCATTCTCTGCATCTTAGTTGATTTTAGAAAGCAAGGGCCAAAATGTTGCCTGTATTTTTATTGGTCCTTTTATTTCCTTGACGTTCATCCCCAAGTTTTTGGTTTAAACACCCGGCAAGCCAGTTTCACCATTCTTGGAGGGAGTAACAGGTTATTGCTTCAATACCTAAAATTTTACAAATAAAAACTTGATAAAGATTTGGGTTAGTATTAGTACTGGAAATCAACATTATATGCTATCTGTCCTGTAGATGATGACTTATTATCTCAAATTAACCCAGGTTGTTTTTGTTTTTTGTTTGTTTGTTTTGCTTGTTTGTTTTTAGAAGCAGTGCCTCTGCAAAATGCTAACAAGCAAGAGTTATAAATTTTACAAGGAAAATACAAAATGAAATTAACAGAGCAAAAACAATCAGTTTGTGTAATGGGTGTGAACCACAAAAAATGACTTGTAATCTCAAATCTTTACTTGGTTATATATTATATTCCCTATTTGAGATCACAATAATCTTTACAACAACAACAAAAAAATCCATCTTTTGAACACAACTTTAAATGAGCTGAGGTCTAGCCTATTTTGAACACATTTTAACATGGAGTAAGGTGGGAGACAGAGCCTTATCTCAGGTGAGGCAGGGTTCTTCACAAATAACACAATGCAACATTACATCTGAAACATGAATTAAAGAAAGGCTAGGAGACCCCCCGCAACCCCATACCGAGGTCAGATGCCAGTGCTGAGCCCACCCCCCCACAGAGTTGCAAAGCTCCTTAGAGAAGTCTTCTTGTTCCCTGGATTCAGGCTGACTCTGAGTGCAAAAGCCAACACTGGTTTTTCTTGGCCTCTGTATTTAATTTCAGTCTCTAAGTTTGATCTTAACCATCCAGTGAGCCAGTCTCACCAGTCATAAAGTAAAAGTACTGGGCTCTAACTTCAATGTCTATAACTTTACAGTTATTTACCCTTTTCTTTAACTGGAGTCTGTATTAGTACTGGAAGTTACCACTACATACTATCTGTTCTGTAGGTGATGGCTTATTATCACAAGTTACCTAGGTTGTATGTTCTTGAAGCAGTACCTCTGTAAAACTAACAGGTAACAGTTTTACAAAATGAAATTAGCAAGAGTAAAAATATATTCAGCCTGTACAATAGCTATCTTGAATTTTGGCTGAGCATTTTGGGTCTACATTATATCCCCTGTTTGAGATCACAGTAATTCCACAATAAGAACCAATCCTTTGAAGTCTGGCTTATTTTGGAGCCACTCTAACATGCAGTAAGATGGGAAGAAGAGCCTTATCTGAGGTAAGGCATGGCCCCTCACAAATCTTAAGTGTTCTAATTCTGATGCTAATCTTTGACTTCCTTAAATATCATTTTAAGTTTACATATATTGCTTCCTGAGTCTATATGAGTATTAGTCAACACAATTTAACATTATATCCGAAACACGAATCAAAAGAAAGGCTGAGAGAGCTTTTGACTTTCTTTTTGTGTAGCAAAGTGGCAAAATGTTTTTTATGTTTCAAAATATTAACTTTTAGACAAATCAGACTCTCACTTTTAGAAATACATTTACTTTTAAAATTTTTTATCTCAGTGTAAAAAATAACAAATTTTACATATAGCCTACTGAAAACAGGTCCCATAATAGCGCATTAAATGATAGAAACAAATCCCCAATAAAATTTACTCTTTATAAGTTTAAAATTATCATTACAGACAAGTTTAATTTGGAGAAGAGCAGCTTGATAAATTTCTGCTTTAAAGACTTGTATACCTGGAAGAAATGAACACATTTAATATACAAATAATGATCATTCCAATTACCTTAATTCCTTTATATTAACCAAAATTAGTTTTTAAAAAAAACTTTAGATTCTGTAACATAGTACAATACTCTAACAGTTGTTGTTTAACCATAATTGTATAAACCCAAATTTTTAAGAGTAATTGTTCTAAAGAATAAAACTTAACAGACATGATGTTCAGAGTAAATTAGTGTTTCTAAGAAATCCTTGTCATTTTAACATACAGATTGAACTTTGGTTTATATCAGTACATTAGTATTTTACCTTAGGAAAAATCTTAAATAGATTTAACTGATTGTTTCACATACATATAACCAACTGAGTTACATGCAAACTTGTTGAAAGTTGCCCTTTACCTCTACACAGATTTTTCTTAGCACTTACTTAGACCCTCATGTTTACCACATAAGCATTTTCTTACTCAGAAGCATTTTGTTCTTCACTAAATATATTTCCATATCTAGAACCTTTTATTTTCTTTTCCCTATCTGTTGACCCCTTGTTGTTCACATCTTGAAACAACTCTTATGAAATCTCTGAATTTAGATAAATTACTCCATTTTAACAAGATTAAATATTTTGTTGTTTATAGTGCTCTAATTGAAACACAGTTGAAACTTTTGGAGCCCTTTATATATAGAATTGTACCTGTTAGGACTTAACTCTTAATTACTTTGCTTTTAGTGATAACACAAAGCAATTTTAAACTCTTTCTATTCACCAATCTATGAAAACACCAATAATGTTTAAGTATGTTACCCCCTGGATTTTGAGGAGTTAAGATTACTTGATATTATTTAATAATTAGCATTTTAACTTTGCAAATTTATCCGATGTCTCTAACAAACACATTTGAGTATTCTTATATATGCTAAGTCTAATTTTTACTGTAAAACCAAGATATCAGAAAAGTGTATTGAACAGTATCTGCTGGCTCTTTCCTATTGAAGAAAAGTCCTAGAGACAATTGATATTAGACATTTATAAACATCAACATTTTATTAGTTTGCCCACCTAGAGACTTGTGAGTTAATTTTAAAGACATTTACTTTTATTAATGTACCTAATTTAAATTGGACCTTTTTAAATCACATGAATTAAAAGTATTTGGATCCATTTTTTAAATTTTAATTTTATATATGCACACTTAATTTAAATATCACATACATGATATTTAGATGCACATAAAAGCAAAGGACTTGTAACATTTATCTCCATTGCAGTGTAACAGATGTTCAAAAATGACTCTAGAGTTGGATTAAAAAAAATAGAACTGATCAACAAATCATTAACCTAGGAATGTAGGATCAAAATCGTGAGCTCGAAAAATATAGCATTTAGAAAAACAAAACGAGAATCCTAGAAGAAAAAATGATAATGACCATTAATTATAGCATGAGAGAGTGAGAAGGAGGAAGGCAGAGAGAAGGGGTGAGAGAGAGGGAGAGGGAGAGAGACAGTGAGTTAGTTCTGTGTCACAGCCCAGGAGAAGTTTAAAATGGACACTTTTTTTCCTTCAGTCTCAGGTTGGTCCCTCGCTGAGCCTGCGGCAGTCTACATTCCAATGCCTGCTTCAGCAAGGCCAGGTGGGGGAAATTGCCTAGGGCTTTTTAACCCTTTTTCCTGGTTGGGAATCAGGTCACGATTGGATGTGCAAAATCATGAAACATTATCTCCCACTACTTTTGAGGAATGGGGATGCTGTATCATACTCCTTACTGTGACATACCACAGGCTGTTGGGCTGGTTAGGGTTATTTAGGGTGGAGGGGCCATGAGGAATGTGACTGCACAGGTTTCTCTGCCAAGATTGATTGCCTAGGAATGTCCTGTTCTCCAGTTACTTGTGGAGAACAAAGAGGAGTAGCTGGAGGGGGGGTAATTTTGCTATCTCTATCACGTTTTCTCCACCATTTCCCCTGGTGGCAGGGGACTACAGGTTTTGTTTCACTTTCTTCTATAGTCCAAGAGAGTAAAATTTTTGGATCTACATTCTCTGTCAGAACTCCCTTTAAACAGGCATAAATTGCTGTTATCATAAGATAAAATGGTGCTGGTGGGACTAAACATTCTCTCACTTCTGCCTTCCTAAGGAGAGGTAGGTCTGGGAGTGGGGTAAGGATCCAAGGCCTTTCACCCCCATCAGGGCCCAGATTGATGGGATATGCTGCAAATGGATTCTTGGGAGAAAAAGAAGACCCTTTTATAAAAATTTATTTTTATTGTAAACAAATGGGATACATGTTGTTTTTCTGTTTGTACATGGAGTAAAGGCATACTATTTGTGTAATCATACATTTACATAGGGTAATGTTTGATTCATTCTGCTATTTTTCCCTTCCCCCCACCCCTCCCACCCCTCTTTTCCCTCTGTACAGTCCCTCCTTCCTCCATTTTTGCCCCCCTCCCACCCACCATTATGTGTCATCATCTGCTTATCAGCGAGATCATTCTTCCTTTGTTTTTTTGAGATTGGTTTCTCTCACTTAGCATGATATTCTCCAATTTCATCCATTTGCCTGCAAATGCCATAATTTTATTATTCTTTATAGCTGAGTAATATACTATTGTATAAATATACCACAGTTTCTTTATTCATTCATCAATTGAAGGACATCTAGGTTGGTTCCACAGTCTGGCTATTGTGAATTGAGCAGCTATGAACACTGATGTGGTTGCATCTCTGTAGTATGCTGATTTTAAGTCCTTTGGGTATAGGCCAAGGAGTGGGATAGCTGGGTCAAATGGTAGGTCCATTCCAAGTTTTCTAAGGAATCTCCACACTGCTTTCCAGAGTGGCTACACTAATTTGCAGTCCCATCAGCAATGTATGAGTGTACCTTTTTCCCCCACATCCTCGCCAACACCTATTGTTGCTTGTGTTCTTGATAATCGCCATTCTTATTGGGGTGAGATGGAATCTTAGGGTAGTTTTGATTTGCATTTCTCTTATTACTAGAGATGGTGAACATTTTTTCATATGTTTGTTGATTGCTTGTAGATCTTCTTCTGTGAAGTGTCTGTTCATTTCCTTAGCCCATTTGTTGATTGGGTTATTTGTATTCTTAGTGTAGAGTTTTTTGAGTTCTTTATATATTCTGGAGATTAGTGCTCTATCTGAAGTATAAGTGGCAAAGATTTTCTCCCACTCTGTAGCTCTCTCTTCACATTGCTGATAGTTTCCTTTGTTGAGAGAAAGCTTTTTAGTTTGAATCTATCCCATTTATTGATTCTTGCTTTTATTTCTTGTGCTATGGGAGTCCTCTTAAGGAAGTCTGATCCTGGGCTGACATGTTGAAGATTTGGACCTACTTTTTCTTCTATAAGATGAAGGGTCTCTGGTCTGATTCCAAGGTCCTTGATCCATTTTGAGTTTTGTGCAGGGTGAGAGATAGGGGTTTAATTTCATTCTCCTGCATATGGATTTCCAGTTTTCCCAGCACCATTTGTTGAAGAGGCTATCTTTTCCCCATTGCACATTTTTGGCACCTTTGTCTAGTATGAGAAAATTGTATTTATTTGGGTTTGTGTCTGCGTCCTCTATTCTGTACCATTAATCTACCTGTCTATTTTGGTAACAATACCATGCCATTTTTGTTACTATTGCTTTGTAGTATAGTTGAAGATCTGGTATTGTGATACACCCTGCTTCACTCTTCCTGCTAAGGATTGCTTTAGCTATTCTGGGTTTCTTATTCTTCCAGATGAATTTCATGATTGCTTGTTCTATTTCTGTAAGGTACATCTTTGGGATTTTAATTGGAATTGCATTGAATCAAATTGCACTTTTGGTAGTATAGCCATTTTGACAATATTAATTCTGCCTATCCAAGAACATTGGAGATCTTTCCATCTTCTAAGGTTTTAATTTCTTTCTTTAGTGTTCTGTAGTTCTCATTGTAGAGGTCTTTCACCTCTTTGGTTAGATTGATTCCCAAGTATTTTATTTTTTTTCAAGGCTATTGTGAATGGGGTAGTTTTCCTAACTTCTGTTTCTGAAGATTCATCACTTATGTATAAAAATGCACTGGATTTATGAGCATTGAGCTTATATCCTGCTACTTTACTGAATTCACTTATGAGTTCTAAAAGTTTTCTGGTGGAATTTCCCAGTTCCTCTAAGTATATAATCATGTCATCAGCAAATAGGGATAGTTTGAGTTCTTCTTTTCCTATTTGTATAGCTTAAAGCCCTAGAAAAAGAACAGACCAACACCAAAAGTAGTAGAAGACAGGAAATAGTTAAAATCAGAGCTGAAATCAATGAAATGGAAATAAGAGAAACAATTCAAAAAATTGACAAAACAAAAAGTTGGTTCTTTGAGAAAGTAAACAAAATTGATAAACCCCTAGCCACACTAACAAAGAGAAGGAGAGAGAAAACTCAAATTACTAAAATTCAGAGTGAACAAGGAAATATCACAACAGACATGAGTGAAATACAAAATATAATTAGAAGCTATTTTGAAAATCTATGTTCCAACAAATCAGAAAATCTCAAAGACATCAATAGGTTTCTAGAGACATATGAATTACCTAAACTGAACCAGGAGGACATACACAACTTAAATAGATCAATTTCAAGTAATGAAATAGAAGAAGTCATCAAAAGTCTACTAACAAAGAAAAATCCGGGACCAGATGGGTTCTCAGCCGAGTTCTACAAAACCTTTAAAGAAGAGCTCATTCCAATACTCCTCAAAGTATTTCATGAAATAGAAGAGGAGGGAACCCTCCCAAACTCATTCTATGAAGTCAATATCACCCTGATCCCTAAACCAGACAGAGGCACATCGAGGAAAGAAAATTTCAGACCAATATCCTTAATGAACATCGACACAAAAATTCTCAACAAAATTTTAGCAAATCGCATACAAAAATATATAAAAAGATAGTACACCACGATCAAATAGGTTTTATCCCAGGGATGCAAGGTCGGTTCAACATTCAGAAATCAATAAACGTAATTCATCATATCAACAGACTTAAAGTCAAGAATCACATGGTTATTTCAATAGATGCAGAAAAAGCATTTGATAAAATACAGCACCCCTTCATGCTCAAAACACTAGAAAAAAATAGGGATAGTGGGAACATTCCTTAACATTGTACAGGCCATGTACGCTAAGCCCATGGCTAATATCATTCTAAATGGTGAAAAACTGAAAGCATTCCCCCTAAAAACTGGAAGAAGGCAGGGTTGCCCTCTTTCACCACTTCTATTCAACATTGTCCTTGAAACTCTAGCCAGAGCAAAATAGACTAAAGAAGACCCTTTTAAAGCTCTGTGCTTCACGGAGGGAATGAGGCAGTTCATTCCAAGGGTATGGAGGGGCAGAAGCAGACTGCAGGAGGCCTTCATTATTTGGCGGGAGGCCTTTGTTATTATCAGTGTCTTCCTCCTCGTTCTCAGAAGTTATAATGCTTGAAGCAGGGCCTGGAGGGTCATCTTCTTGTCAGTAAAGAACCCTCATCCAAATTTGGGTGTCCCAAATGTTTTCAGGGTGATCCACGGTGCAATGATCACTGATTCATCCCCAAAACAGTTGAGATCTTTTGGTTTAACTTTAGGACCACGCTGCGGGTGAGCGAGCTCTCTGCGTAGAGGGAGATTTCCCATTGTTATGGAGTGGAGTTATGTGAAAGGGTGGTGATGAGTTGCAGATTGGAGTAAACAAATCTCTCAAAAACAAAGAGAAGGACTGTGAGGTAACCTGCAATGAGTATCCCTAAGCCTAAGATAGGGGACCAGCAGGAGGACAAAGGGAGCCTATCTTCTGACAAAGAGGTGTTTAGGATCCAATGTCTCCTGCATAGCAGGGAATTTCCATGAGTGGTCAGTTCATGGCCTTATGCCTGCACAGTGTCTCTGGTAAAAATCTCCACAGAGGGCGATGCGGTTCCGAATTCACGGGGGATCAATCCCTTATGTGAATTCACTGGGAGAAAGAAATTTAAAGTAGAGCCGCTGGCAGGAGAGTGCCTAACACGAGCAAGCGGTGGTGTGTGCCTTTTCTCGGGGATCAGGACAAACAAGACAAACAGGGAAGAAAGAGGGAAGAGGGGTCCTGTGCTCACCCTCACAGGACCATCAGCACACAAGACACAAAGGGGCCCTTACCGAATCAGGGGGGACTCACCAATTTCAAGGTGCATGAGCAGTCGAGGCATGTAGGGTGCCAAATGTAGTTTCTCTTGCACCAGGTTAGCTCATACTTGGGGTAAGGTTGTGGAGTCAAGACCCAGACTCCAGGAGTTGGGTGGAAGCAGGCTTGTGGCGAGCAGCCTGCAGACTCGTTTATTGCGGGAACAGCTATACATTTTATAGGTTTCTTGCCCAATCACAATGTGCCACGGGGGATCAGACCACCAGGCTCCTATACGGGTTCCCTTGGTAACACTGAGTCAACTTGGGGCAATTGTTTACTTTCCTAGGTAGTCAAAGTGGAATGCTTCTCCCTGCAAGTTTTCCTTACACACTTGAGATATTCACTGCTGCCAGCCAAGAACTAGGATTTCTCCCTACAAGGTGCTGGCACTGAGCCCCCCAGCCTGCCCCCACACCAAGGATGGACACCAATGCTGAGCCTGCCCGCCTGCCCCGCTACTGCTGAGGGACACTGCGCCTGCCTCCGTGCTGACTCAGCACATCCTCACTGGGGCTCCCCAGCTTCTTTGGAGGCTGGTGCAGGCATTTTGAATTATTCCTGAGGGCGTGGCCACCATCATTGGAAGGGTGGCTCCCTTCCTGAGATACCTACAGGAGACTGGAGGCCCTTTGACAGGTACCTCTATTTACTCACTTACATCCTACACCCTTCCCCATCCTCTTGTTCACAACTAGAAATACTATAAATAATAATCAAACATCCTGTTCATTACAATAATGCTAAAGTCTTTATAGGGGCTCTCTGGTTCAGGGCTGCATTTTCTCTGTATTGGGTGCTACTGGTATTGATCTCCCCTTCAAAGGAGAAAACTACTGGAAAATTGCAGAGTCATAATAAACCTGCAAAGGGAGAACTTCAGTATCTCTGACCTTCACTGCTAGAGGGGACTATATAGAAACAAAATGAAAAAACAAGGGAAGAAAGTGTCCCCAAGATGCTATTGTGATAGAATCCAATGACAGCATGACAGTAGAAATGACAGAAAAAGAGTTTAGAATCTGCATGATGAAAATGATCCATGAAGCAAAAGATGAGCTAAGAGAGCAAACGCAGGCAACGCATGACCATTCCAGTAAACAGTTAAAAGAGCAAATGCAGGAAGCAAAAGTACAAAAAAAAAAAAAAAAAGCAAAAGAACACTTCAATAAAGAGATAGAGATTCTGAAAAATAAAAACAAGCAGAAATACTTGAAATGAAAGAAATGATAAACCAAATTAAAACTCAATAGAAAGCATCACCAACAGAATAGATCTCATGGAAGACAGAATCTCAGACAATGAAAACAAAATATTTAATCTTGAAAATAAATTGAACAAACTGAGAAGATGTTAAGAAGTCATGAACAGAACCTCCAAGAATTATGGGATATCATGAAAAGACCAAATTTAAGAATTATTGGGATTGAGGAAGGCACAGAGATACAAACAAAAGGCATGAACAACCTGTTCAATGAAATAATATCAGAAAATTTTCCAAACCTGAAAAATAAAATGGAAAATCAAATACAAGAGGCTTACAGAACACCAGGTGCACAAAATTACAACAGATCCACACCAAGATACATCACAATGAAAATACCTCACATACAAAATAAAGATAGGATTTTAAAGGCTGCGAGAGAAAAGTGTCCGATTACAATACAGATATCAGCAGTTTTCTCAGCCCAGACTCTAAAAGCAAGAAAGGCCTGGAACAATATATTTCAAGCTCTGAAAAAACACAGATGCCAACCAAGAATCCTATACCCAGCAAAACTAACCTTCAGATTTGATGATGAAATAAAATCTTTCCACGATAAACCAAAGTTAAAAGAATTTACAAATAGAGGGGGGTGGGAGGGGGTAAGAATGGAGGAAGGAAGGACTGTATAGAGGGATAAGAGGGGTGGGAGGGGTAGGGGGAAATAACAGAATGAATTAAAAACTATTACCCTAGGTAAATGTATGATTACAAAAATGGTATGCCTCTACTTCATGTACAAACAGAGAAACAAGATATATCCCATTTGTTTACAATAAAAATGAATTTTAAAAAATAGAATTTACAAATAGAAAGCCTGCCCTACAGAACATTCTCAACAAAATATTTCATGAGGAGGAAGTGAAGAGCAACAATACAAGTCAGCAAAGGGAGGAACTACCCTAAAGAAAAAGCCAATCAAAGGAGAAACCAAGTCAAGTTAAAAACCAATAATAAGCCAAAATGAACACAAATCATATCACAATTATAACCCTGAATGTCAATGACCCAAACTCAACAGTCAAAAGACATAGATGAAGTTTGGATTAAAAAGAAAAACCCAACAATATGCTGCCTTCAAGGGACTCATCTCATAGAAAAAGACATCCACAGACTAAAGGTGAAAGGATGGGAAAAAACCTACCACGCACATGGACCCAGTAAAAAAGCAGGGGTCTCCATCCTCATGTCAGATAAAGTGGACTTCAAACCTAAGTTAGTCAGAAGGGATAGAGAAGGACATTTCATACTGCTTAAGGGAAGCATAAAACAGCAAGATATAACAATTTTAAATATTTACGCCCCAAACAACAGAGCATCTATATATATCAGACAAACCCTTCTCAATTTTAAGAATCAAATAGACCAAAATACATTAATAGTGGGTGACTTTAACACACTGCTCTCACCACTGGATAGATCCTCCAAACAAAAATTTAACAAAGAAACTATGGAACTAAATAATATAATCAATGATATAGACTTAATGGATATTTACCAAGTATTTCATCCAACATTGTGCGAATACACTTTCTTCTCAGCAGCTCATGAATCCTTCTCCAAAATAGACCATATGCTATGCCACAAAGAAGCCATTAGTAAATACAAAAAATAGAGATCCTACCCTGTATCCAATCAGACCATAATGGAATGCAATTAGAATGATAAAATAACAAACAAAAACTACTCATATACCTGGAGACTAAATAATATGCGATTGAATGATGCAATGATAACAGAAGACATCAGGGAAGAAATAAAAAAATTCTTAGAGGTAAATGAGAACAATGACACAACATCAAAACCTCTGGAACACTCTGAAAGCAGTACTAAGAGGAAAGTTCATTGCATTGAGCTCATACATTAAAAAAATAAAAAGTCAACAACTAAATGACCTAACATTACATCTCAAAGCCCTAGAAAAAGAAGAACAGATCAACACCAAAAGTAGTAGAAGACAAGAAATAATTAAAATCAGAGCTGAAATCAATGAAATTGAAACAAGAGAAATAATTCAAAAAATTGACAAAACAAAAAGTTGGTTCTTTGAGAAAGTAAACAAAATAGACAAACCCCTAGCCACACTAACAGAGAAGGAGAGAGAAAACTCAAATTACTAGAATTCGTGATGAAAAAGGAAAGATCTTGACAGACACTATTGAAATACATAACATAATTAGAAGCTACTTTGAAAATCTATACTCCAACAAAATAGAAAATATCGAAGATATTGACAAATTTTTAGAGACATATGATCCTCTCAAACTGAATCAGGAAGATATACACAATCTAAACAGATCAATTTCAAGTACTGAAATAGAAGAAGTGATCAAAAGCCTCCCAACCAAGAAAAGCCCAGGACCACATGAATTCTCAGCTGAATTCTATAAGACCTTTAAAGGAGAACTGATACCAATATTCCTCAAAGTATTCCAGGAAATAGAAAAGGAGGGAACCCTTCCAAATTCATTCTGTGAAGCTAGTTTTGATACCAAAACCAAAGACACATCATGGAAAGAAAACTTTAGACCAATATCCCTGATGAATATAGATGCAAAAATCCTTAACAAAATACTGGCAAATCGCATACAAAAATATATTAAAAAGATAGTGCACCATGATCAAGTGGGGTTTATCCCAGAGATGCAAGGTTGGTTCAACATCCAGCAATCAATAAATGTAATTCATCACATCAATAGGCTTAAAGTTAAGAATCACATGATTATTTCAATAGATGCTGAAAAAGCGTTTGATAAAATACAGCACCCGTTCATGCTTAAAACACTAGGAAAAATAGGAATAGTAGGAACATACCTCAACATTGTAAAGGCTATCTATGCTAAGCCCACGGCCAACATCATTCTTAATGGAGAAAAACTGAAAGCATTCCCTCTAAAAACTGGAACAAGACAGGGATGCCCTCTTTCACCATTTCTATTCAACATCATCCTTGAAACACTTGCCAGAGCAATTAGACAGACGAAAGAAATTAAAGGGATACAAATAGGAAAAGAAGAACTAAAGTTGTTACTATTTGCTGATGACATGATCCTATATTTAGAAGATCCAAAAACTCCACTAGAAAACTTCTAGAAATAATAAATGAATTCAGCAAAGTAGCAGGATATAAAATCAATACTCTTAAGTCTAATGCATTTCTCCATAAGTGATGAATCCTCTGAAAAAGAAATTAGGAAAACCACTCCATTCACAATAGCCTCAAAAAAAAAAAAAAAACTTGGGAATTAATCTAACAAAAGAGGTGAAAGATCTCTACAGTGAAAACTACAGAACATTAAAGATAGAAATTGAAGAAAACCTTCAAAGATGGAAAGATCTCCCATGTTCTTGGAGAGGCAGAATTAACATTGTCAAAATCGCCATTCTGCCAAAGACGCTATAGAGATTCAATGCAATTCCAATTAAAATCTCAATGACATTCCTCATAGAAATAGAGAAAGCAATCATGAACTTCATCTGGAAGAACAAGAGACCTTGAATAGCCAAAACAATCCTGAGTAGAAAAAGTGAAACAGGAGGTATCACAATATCAGACATTAAACTATACTACAGAGCAATAGTAACAAAAACAGCATGGTATTGGCACCAAAACAGACAGGCAGACCAATGGTACAGAATAGAAGACACAGAGACAAAACCACATAAATACAGTCACCTCATACTAGACAAAGGAGCCAAAAACATACAGTGGAGAAAAGATAGCCTGTTCAACAAATGGTGCTGTCAAAACTGGAAATCCATATGTGTAAAATGAAATTAAACCTCTACTCACCCTGCACAAAACTCAACTCAAAATGGATCAGAGACATAGGAATTAGACCAGAGACCCTGCACCTAATAGGAGACAAGGCAGGCCTGAATCTTCATCATGTTGGTTTAGGATCAGACTTCCTCAACAAGACTCCCTAAGCACAAGAAATCAAAGCAAGGATCAATAAATGGGATGGACTCAAACTAAAAAAATTTTTCTCAGCAAAGGATACAATCAAGAATGTGAAGAGAGAGCCTACAGAGTGGGAGAAAATCTTTTCCACACGCACTTCAGATAGAGCACTTATCTCCAAAATTTATAAAGAACTTACAAAATTTTATACCAAAAATACAAAGAACCCAATCAATAAATGTGCCGAGGAACTGGGCAGACACTTTACGGAAGAAGACATACAGGCAATTAATAAACATATGAAAAAGTGTTCAACATCTCTAGTAATTAGAGAAATGCAAATTAAAACAACTCTCAGATTTCATCTTACTCCAATTAGAATGGCTATTATCAAGAACACAGTAATAGATGTGGGCATGACAGTAATAGATGTGGGCATGGATATGGGGGAAAAGATACACTTTTACATTGCTGGTGGAGGTGCAAATTGGTGCAGCCACTCTGGAAAGCACTGTGGTAAATCCTCAGAAAACTTGGAATGGACCCACCTTTTGACCCAGTTACCCAACTCCTCAATTTATACCCAAAGGACTTAAAATCAGCATACTACAGTAACGCAACCATATCAATATTTATAGTAGCTCAGTTCACAATGCTAGATTGTGGAACCAACCTAGATGCCCTTCAACAGATGAATGGATAAAGAAACTGTGGTATATATACACAATGGAATATTACTCAGCCATAAAGAATAATAATATGGCATTTGCAAATAAATGGATGGAATTGGAAAATATCATGCTAAGTGAAATAAGCCAATCGCAAAATACCAAAGGCAGAATGTTTTCCTTGATAAGTGGAGAATGATAGATAATGGGGGTGGAGGGATGGGGAGTGAGAGAAGAATAGGGGAACTTTAGATTATGTAGAAGGAAATGAGGGGGGGGTATGAAAAATAGTGGAATGAGACAGACATTATTACCCTATGGACACGTATGATTACACAAATGGTATGACTCTACATCATGTACAACCATACAAACAAAATGATGTACCCCATTTGTGTACAATGAATCAAAATGCAGTCCATAAAAAATTAAAAGATAATTTTTTTAAAAAGGCTAAGAGAGTTTTTAACTTTCTTTTGGTGGAAAAGGTGGCATATGCTTCCATGTTTTACAGTGTTACCTTGAAATACATCAGGAGCTCCTTATAATCTTCTAAAAATGCACTTAAATTCCAATTCCAGTGTGAAGTTACATAAAATTGTATACATAACTTATTGACAACAGGTTTCTTTACCCAGTTATAAAACATAAAATGACATGAATAAATACCAACCAAATTTGTTATTTCTATACAAATCTGAGACTTGCTACAGATAATTTTAGTTTGGAGAACACCAGCTTAGCAAAGTGCTCTCCTAAGCCTTACATTTAACTGTTTAAAGTACAACTTAGAATCCAGAGTGTACAGTAACAAATCCAGAGTGTACAGTAAAAATAATTACAGGTCTGTGTGGGTTAACAAAAATCAAAGGATAGCCTTAAATCTCTTATACATTTAGGAAACTGTTAATGATCAGAAATTGACTTTATTGAAGCAAACAGACAGTGCAGCTCTTCTATGTCAGATACAAAGTATAAAAGAAAGCACTTGTTAGTTATCTTGCCCATAAACTTACATAAAACTTTCATTTTATAAATTTTTACATACACTTAGACAGGCTTAGACAGATATAGTTCTCATATTTACATGTACACTTAGTTGCATATATTTAGGGTGTCAAATATATTGTTATAACCTAAATAACTGTTGTTGTGTAACCATTTACAAAGTAATCATTTAAGACTTTAAAACAGGTACAAACCCTAATTCCTTTAATACTTAATTTCCCCAAGTAATAAAACCTAACAAATACAAGAACATTATCTTGATAAGAGCAGATCTAGTTTCAGACTTTGCTTCGTATTAATACATTAAAGTTCAAATAACTTTGTTCTAATTATAGCCAATTTAATCACAAACACAGACTTTGAGATTTACCTTCCACAAACCGTCTGTGACATACTTAATCATTCACAACTTTATATCCTTAGTTTATCCTCTTTCATCGTGGACTTTAGTCCAAGAATTTTACTTTACCAGACAAAATACACACTCATCCAGAAACATTTCTTTTACCTTCTGATTTTCCTTACTAAAATATATTTCCATACCTATAACTTTCTTATATCTTTTCTAGTTTTGGACCCTTTCTTAAATTAATATTCTGAAACAGTCCTTAGGAATGTTATCTGTGCATTTAATTTTATATAACAAAATTTATCCCAGCAGAGGGTTGGACAATCCAGCATATACAAAAAGCATGCCTTAATATTTTTTTCTCTCAGATTGCATTCAAGGGGTTGGAGCACATGGTATTTTTGAACCTGACTTGTTTCCATTATCATTATCTCAATGGCATCAACTTTAAGTGAGTTCCCCACTGTCAGTTGTACCCAGAGGCTCCTCTTGGGCCTTTTTCCTATACTAGGCATATTGATATGCAATGGAGGAGGCCCTGTCCATCCTTTTCCTTTAGTTTCCTTGAAGATCCCTTTGCAGAGGCTGCCTATTAAACATGGGTTGGCCTTCATTTCTGTCTTTTCTTTTCTGGGTGCAGTTATTTATTCTGCCAGTCTCCCAGGCATTTCATTTTAGGGGATACTATTACAGTAAGAGTTGCTTTGCCCCAGTGATGTATGTCCCCTGGCCAAATGGGGTCTCCTCTCAGATCTTAAAAGGGGAGACTATTCCTGTCCCCAGGTCATAAACTGACAGTGCTGGAACCTACTGCCACATCCTCTGTGGCCAACAGCCTCCATCTCTTATGGGCAAAAGAGGCTGGAAGACAAAGCAGAGGCCAGGTTCTCTTTGGCCATTTTTATACAGCCAGGCATCTTTTCTGGGATTTTTTTCCCCCAGTTTAGGGCTGGTGTCCTTGACCACAGTGAGAAGAACTGTGGCTTCCTGGGGCCAGGCTGGGAAAGAGTACTGGGAGTTCCAGCCCTGGGTTTAAAGGATTTAAATCATTTTAACCCTTTCTTCTGGTGTCCTGCTATCCTTGTATATCAGAGGCAGTGTCTTTTGGCAACTTTGACTTAGTTCCTGATGGTTCAGACCCTTTATCATGCAACTGCATTAATGCCTGTACACACAGAATCTTCCATGTACTTTACCCCTGACAGACCAACTTCAACGTCAAAATTGTATTTAAAAAAAAAAAAAAAAAAAGATTGTATAATAATCCAGAAAAACCATGTAAAGGCCAGATTGTGTTACAGTAAACCCTCTTTCTCTTAGACAGGCTTATCTCTATAGGTGGCCCATGCAGCCAAGATCTCTCTGCTCAAGAGACTACTGGTAAGATCAATTCAGCATGTCTTAAAAGGCCAGTAACAGGGAGAAAAAAAAAAAAAAAAAGCAAAACCCACAGATGAGAGAAGATCATGGAAACCAGGGCTGACAGACAGGAACCTTTAAAGCAGATAGACCTGAACATCCAAATTTCTTCTACTTACTTTACTTTGAAAGACCAACTCCAACTGCAAGATTATATAATAATCCAGAAAGCTATTCAGAAGCCAGATCATTACAGTAAAACATTATCTTAGGCAGGCTTATACCTATCAGTGACCCTTTCTTCAACTCACTTTACCTCTGATAGACCAAATCCAACTGCAAGATTGTACAAAAAAGAAACACAGAGACAACCACAGAGGAGCTCCAAAACCATAGCCAATGGATGAGAAACTTTAAATTGACCAGCCAAGATCTTTTCCAAGAGACAACGACCTATAGGATCAATGCAGTGTTGGTCATGTCTTAAAAGGGGCAGTAGCAGGACTGGGGTTGTGGCTCAGTGGTAGAGTGCTTGCCTAGCTTGTGTGAGGCCCAGGTTCAATTCTCAGCAACACATAAAAAATAAATAAATAATATAAAGGTATTGTGTCCATCTACAACAACAGAAGGTGGGGGCAATAGCAGATTAATAGCAGACAAACAACCAGAGGGAATTCCCAAAGCCAATGCCAAGAAATGGATGAGAACCTGGAACATATCAGAAGGAAGTACATATCCCTAGGTTCTTGAGTCCTACTTAACTGTGACTCCTACGCCAGTGGATGTCCCCAGAAAGAGGGACCAAATGTTCCCACAAAGAGGAACTAGATGTGTGGAATCAAGGGTCTTGGCATGCACACTGGGGGGACTTCCCTGAGTTCAATTTCCTTTTTCTCAAAGTGGACCACGATGGAGCAACATGTACCCTTCAGGGAGAGAAGTTCCCCAGAGCAAAAGGAGCTTCTGCAGCTGCTGGGATGGTCCCTCAGTCCCTCCCTTTACTCACAGGAACAGTTCCTCTGGTTCAACCGGATGTGAACTCACCCATCCCCCAACTCTCCTGCAGTTGGCTCTCCACAAGTTTGCCAGCACCTTGAATCCTCAGCATGGAAGTGGGGTTCCTTGGAGAGCCCAGCCTGCTCAAGAAAGCCAGAGCAGGGGTTGCTCTCCAGACCCTTCATGGTCTCCAAATTTGTTACCAAAAGCTCGATCTTTGTTCCTGATGCCAATCCGATAATGTGGACCCATGTTGAGAAAAAGGAAAAGGTTTATTGCTTTGTTAGCAAAGGAGAAGCACAGGGGACTCCAGTCCCAAAGGTTGTGATTCTGCCCATCGTGGGGAACAGAGGCTTTTTAAAGATGTGATTCAGAGAAAATGATATTAGAGAATAGAGATCAGGAAGGAGAATATCAAGGATCAGGGAGAAGGTCAGTAAAAGTTTAGGGAAAAAAAATTTATGTTTGTGGCAAGGGATATAGTCAAAGCATCAAGTGAACCCCTGTTACAACATGGCATGTTATAAAACAGTTCCTATTTCTCAAAGGGCACAAATCTTCACCTCACAGAGTAACTGTAATCCAGCCCACCAGAGAGGGGCAATTGAAATATCAAGAACTCGCGGGCATGGTGGTGCACACCTGTAATCCCAGCAGCTTGGGAGGCTGAGGTAGGAGGATTGCAAGTTCAAAGCCAGCCTCAGCAACTTAGCAAGGCCCTCAGCAACTTAGCGAGACACTGTCTCCAAATAAAATATAAAAAAAGGACTGGGGATGTGGTCTAGTAGTTGAGCAACCCTGGGTTCAATTGCCAGTACCCCCCCCAAATATATATATATATATGTTTGTATATCAAGAACCAATCAAGAGGAGCTTACCAACTTCTCCTGAGGCACCTTTAAAAGAAGGAACATTGTAAGAGGTGAAGGGCACTCTTGCCCCTCCCAGGCTCACTGTGCCAGGAGTTTTGAGTCTTTCTCTCACCTTCCTTTTTAATAGAATTCCTGCTCGCTTGCTCATATCGGATTTTGTGGTGTTCTTTCTACCACTCTGTGGAATGTGACCTGATCCTGACTCCTGCCTGCAACCTCACAAGACTCAGGGGAAAGCCTCCAGCCCTTGGGAGCTCGTCTCTTCAAGACCCTGAATCCCCCATAACCCTCTTCTTAGAGACTGAAATCTAGCAAGGCACAGTTTGGCTCTTCTCCAGCACAGAGCACTTAAAAGACCCTCCTCAAAAACACTGGATAAGGGCTGGGATGTGGCTCAGTGGTAGAGCACCTCCCTAACCCGGATGAGGCCCTGAGACTGATCCCCAGCACCACAAAACAAAACCAGACAAACCTCTTCATAAATCCCCACCCATGGGGCTGGAGTTGTGGCTCAGTGGTAGAGCACTTGCCTAGCATGTGTGGGGCACTGGGTTTGATTCTCAGCACTGCATATAAATAAAATAGTAAAATAAAGGTCCATCAACAACTTTAAAAAAATAAAATAAACTTAAAAAATAAATCCCAACCTATGAAATCCAAAGCAAACCAAAGTTGCAACTACTCATGAAGGTAGAATATTCTGGAATAGGCTCCACTGGTCCCCGAGGTTTCAGGAAACACATGGCAGAACCCACCAAAAATGTCAGTGGGAATGGGTCCAAATAGGAGCCCTAAAAAACACAACAGTGAGATGTTTGAGGAGGGATGTACTTTCTCTTGTGCTGGGCTAGGTCAGACGTGGGGTAAGGGCACAGAGTCAAGACCCAGACTCCAGGAGTTGGGTGGAAGCAGGCTTGTGGCGAGCAGCCTGCAGACTCGTTTATTGCGGGAACAGCTATACATTTTATAAGTTTCTTGCCCAATCACAATGTGCCACGGGGGATCAGACCACCAGGCTCCTATACGGGTTCCCTTGGTAACACTGAATCAACTTGGGGCAGTTTTTACTTTCCTAGGTAGTCGAAGCAGAACGCTCCTCCCTGAAAGTTGTCCTTACACACTTGAGACATTCACTGCTGCCAGCCAAGAACTAGGATTTCTCCCAACAGAGGGAGAAGACAGAGCTGCCTCAGGCTGTGGAGGAAGAGGTGCACTCTGAAGAGCCAGGAGCCACTAGGGAGCTGAGCTTTCTCACTGTGCCTCTGGTGCTGCTCCTTCACAGATATTAATATATTGAGATAGAAATGGCAGGGAGGGGAGGGAAGGGTCAGTGAAGGTCAACAGGAAGGCAAGCAGGAAGACAGCCACTAAACATACCCTGGCCTGTTATGAGACAGCTCCTGTTTCTCAGAAAGGGCGTGAGTCTCCATCTCCTTGAAAGGGACTACGTGATCTGTGATCAAGCCCACACCCAGTGTGAGACAACCGAAGTATCAAAACCATCAAGAGGAGTCTATCAACTTCTCCTTACATGCCTTTGAAAGAAGGAATACATTAAGACCTAATGGCAGTCGTGCCCCTGTGCCGAGGAGTTCTGAATCTTCCTCTCACCTTCCTTTTAATAAAATTGCTGCTCACTTGCTGACCTCAGCAGTGTTCTTTGACTCTGTGGAACTCGAATACGATCCCCATAACAATATTATTTATTCTTGATGACAAACAAGCATTTGCATCGTGATTTCACAGATTAAGAAATCCAGGTATTGGTGGGTTAAGTTCTTTGCGCAGGGTTCACAGTAAGCCCAGGAGACCAACCCAAGCCTGCAGGGTCACGGGGATGGCAAAGGTGGACATACAACCCTAGGACTGAACGTGGAGGGAGCTACAACTGCAGAGAGAAGGGCTCCGGGAGAGACCGAGGCAGCTTGAGGTTTCCTTGGCATGGCCTTGAGGGAAACGTGGCCGTGCCCCGTGGATGCTTAGGGCCCCAAGTTCACCTCCAGTCTGAGACTCAGACTGTGGAGCTCCAGGAGAGTGGGCCCCTTGTGGCTGTTAAGCTCCCCTGAGAAACTGGGTGAGGTTCCCTGAGCTGGGTGACCAAGACCAGAGCACAGCATCCTCCAGGGTGTCCACAGAGGGAAGCACCAGCACTGCTACCACAGAACAGCCAGGCGGCATGCCCACCACCCCTCACGGACCTGTGGGTGTGGGAAACGGCTGCTCGTGGTTGCCATTCTCCCTTCCCACCTTGGGTGTAGCAGGTTCCACGTGATCTTCTTGGCTGTCTCTCTGGTCTCCTTCCTGTGGTTTGGATGTACAGTTAAACTCCTCCTTAATGTGAGGCAAATGGTTCACTGCACCCAGATGAGGTGGGACCCAGACAGCCTCCCACTATGCAGTTTGGTTGCCTGTACAGTGTGTTCCACGACCTTCCCCACCTTTCACCCTCAGGTCTTCATCTGGGCTGTCATTTACTCTCACCTCTTCTTTGCAGGAGTCCTGTCTGCTTTCACTCTTTGGTGTGCGGTCACCTTGCCACCAAATCAGATGGAGAACATTTTCCTCCATCTTTCTACAAGCCATGGTCCCTCCACTCATGAGTGGCCTGGTCTGGCTTCTACCACTATCTCTTATCCCAAAGTCTCTGTGGTCCTGTGGCAGTCAGCTTTCCATTGTTGTGATAAAATACGGAAATAATCAACTCCCAAGGAGGAAAGTTTCGTTTTGGCTCACAGTTCCAGAGGTTTCAGTCCACTACCTCCCAATAGTGCCACAGATTGTGACAAGGCTGTTAGCATTTGGCTTTGGGGGGACATTTAAGATCCAAACCATTCCAGGTGCCCCACAACTTACTCATAGCCTCAGCTGCCACAGCCTGGGGCCTCAGCCTCCCTCCTCTGCTGGAATATTCCCCTAACACAGCACATACACAACACACCTGTAATCCCAGTGACTTAGTAGGCTGAGGCAGGAGGATTGCAAGTTTGAAGCCAGTACCAGCAACTTAATGAGGCCCTAAGCAACATAGCAAGACCCTGTCTCAAAATTTTTAAAAAATCAAAAATAAACAATTGTGGCTCACTAGTTAAGCACCCCTGAGTTCAATCCTCTGTACCAAAAAAAGAAAAAAAAAGAATATAGGGTCTCTCTGAAGATCTTTCCTAAAACACCTGAAGGAATCAAAATGCTTGCATTACATTTTCACATACACAATGGACCGATTGTGTTTCCCTCCAAAATCACATGTTGAAATCCATTGCCCAAAGCCATGGCATTAGGAGGTGGGCCTTTGGGATGTAATTGGGCCCTGAGGGGGGAGCCCTCACTGAAGGGACAAGAGTCCTCGTAAGAGAGACCCCAAAGAGCTCCCTCACCCTCTTTCCAGCTTGGAAGGACACAGGGAGGCAGCATCTGTGGTCCAGAAGAGAGCCCCCACATAGCCTGACCACACAGCTGCCCCAATCTCACACATCCAGCCTTCAGAACTGTGACGAATATATTCCTGCTGCTTATAAACCACCTGATCTATGGCATTTTGTAATTGCAACCCAAGAAAAGACAGCACATTCATTTGTAATCCCACCTTTGAGGTTGTTCCTCAGGCTGGAGCACTTGGGGAGAAGTACCCATATGCACGACCCCTGTGCGTGCATGAGGGCGATTTGGGATGCGCCATCCTTGTGAGTCAGGAAGGCATGGCCTAGGCCTTTCCACTGTTGATATTGGTAACTAGTCTATGTCAACAGATAGCCATGGGGAAAACCACGCCTGACTGCAAGACTGTAGGACACCAACGGCTTCTCAATCGAAGGTCACCAGGTTGTGGCGGGCAGCTCTCAGTTTTGCCATCAGAGTCCATTGAGCTTGCCCTGGATTTCCTCTAGAGAACCAGGCTATCAGGCCATGAGCAGTGTGCACTCCACCTGTGGCTACAGGGCTGAGGGCACAGGGCCAACAGAGCACCGCAAACTCCCAGTCACGGCCCTGGATCAGTGAGATGCCAAGGAGCCACGCACATGCAAGGATTCTTGCACCCGGACTCTGAGGAGAGACACATTCGCTCCTTTCCACTCAACGTGAACCTGGAGGATGCAGCTCTGGAGCTGCTGGCAGTGATCTCACCACAACAAAGAGCCCAAATAAGAAGCCAGCACAGGGAACAGAGCTGAGCTGAGACTGGGTCCTGGTGACATGTGGTCTGCATGTCAAGCCATGCTCAGTCACGTGTTGCTTAACAGCAGATACCTATAAAGAAATGGTGTTATTGGGGGACTCTGTCATTGTACGGATGTCACAGAGTGTAGTCACATAAACCTGGGTGGTACTGCCACCTGCATACCCAGGCTACATGGAATAGCCTAATGTTCCCAGGCAAACACACCTGTACAGCATGATACTGCACCGAATAAGGAGACAACTGTAAAACAATGGCAATCATTTGTGTATGTAAACAAACCTAGACATAGAAAGGTACAGTAAAACACTAGGCGATACTAATTTTTAACTTCAGTACAATCTTTTGGGTCTACCACTATTTTTTTCATTCTCTATTGACCAAAATATTGTTATGTAGCATATGACTACATCTGTCAGTAAATTCTTTTTTGCTTACACCAATTTTATCTGGGTCTCTGTCATTTACAAACAAACAATCAAAGACAATCCACAAACTTACACCTTTGTCTCCAATCCTAGACCAGTCTTTTTCTAGAATTACTTACATAGTACTTGGTAATTTTTCAGCCTCTCTGAACAATGATTGTTAAATTTCTGAAGTATAGGGGATGTGATTGTGGCTCAGTGTACAGTGCTTGCCTAGCATGTATGAACACTGGGTTCGATCCTTAGCACCATATAAAAATAAATAAAATAAAGATAGTGTGTCCATCTACAACTAAAAATTTTTTTGAAAAATTTCAGGAGCATTAAAAAATTTTACAAATAAACAAGCAAGTGAACAAACTCAATGAGGCACCTCAACATATTTCTTCACAACAGATGTAATAGTCTAAAAGGTGGCTAGAACAATCCAACTGAGTGTTGGAAAAACAATGTGAAGGTCCTTTGTTACCAGGTCACACACCTGTAATCCTTAGTGACTTGGGAGGTTGAGGCTGGAGGATTACAAATTTGAGGCCAGTCTCAGCCTGGCATGTGGGCAACCTCTCATTGTCAGGCCTGAGCTCAGGCACAGTGGACTAGCACCTGGTCTGTACTTTCAGAGATCCCCATTCCCTTGGGTAGTGGCAGGAGGGTGTTGAGCCCACCTATATCTACATAAAAACCTGACTCAAGAGATGAGAGACACAATTTAGTGACTAGGGTAGAGTGGGTAACCAAGGCCCTGTCTAAAATACAAAAATAAATAAAAGGGCTGGGGATGTGGCTTAGTGGTAGAGCACCCCTGGTTCAATCCCTGGTAACAACAACAACAACCAAATGCCATCTGTCTCTAAGGTGCTTCACTCAACAGCATATCGAATTTCACAGGCACCCGATGCAAAAGGTTAAGAAACCAACATTAGCCATAGAGGTGAGTTTTTCTTACATCTTTCCAGAGTCCTGTTTTGTTTTACCAGAGTTGAAATTGTGGAATTCTTGGTTTGGATTTGCAAAATTATTTACTTTAACTTTGATACATGAAGCTTAGGAAAGGTGCCTCAGGTGAGTTCAGGTACTTGATTAATGAATTCATGGTCCAACTACTTCCCATACTCATGCTTAATTTAATCTCAGTTCATAGAACAGGGATTGGCAAACTGGCTTGTAGACCAAAATGGGCCCACTGCCTAATTTCATAAATAAAGTTGTTTTGGAACAAGTCCATACCTGTTGGTTCGCACATTCTCTGTGTAGTTTCACAGCAAAACTGAGCAAAACAGCAGAGAGAATTCCCATCTATGCCCTGTCCCCATGCCTCTTCTACTCGTCATCTCCCACCAGAGTGGCACATTTGTTAGAAATGACCAACCTACACTGCCTGACCATTACCACTCACAGTTCATAGTTAACATTATTATTGGCTTTTTTTTTTTTAAATCATTCAATTTAAAAAGTCTTCAGCATATAATATTTCTCCTTACTTTTTATTAAATAATATACAATGTGGGCATAATTTAAATAAATTGAACAACTCATATACTTAAGTACTTTTAAAAAAAGACTGCATTTCTTCCTTTTCAACAGATACTGGTTTCCTTCTGGAACTACACACACCATGAGCTTTTCTTTGAGTTCACTCTTGCAGAACACTGACCTTACTCCAAGGCTGCTCAACAGGAAATGTTGGTAGGCAATTTGTATTTATAATCTTGGTCCCTGCTCTTGTGTAACTAACTGCTTCTTTTAACCCATCAGCTTATCTCTGTCTCTACATTTCTGGGAAGTAGAAATGAGACTGTGAAAGTTGGAAGAGAGTAGAGAAGAAAGTAAGGTCCAGAGAAAGAAGGAAACTACTTCATCCAGTCTCATCACCTCGATGGATGACACCAACCAGTTGACCCAAGTCACACCCGGGCCTCATCCTCGTTAATGGGGCCACCATGTGCAATTTTTCCCAAGCTCTGCCAAATTCCCCTCCTCAATAATTTCTTGTGTATGTCCCACTCTCTGCAATGGTCAACTATATTAACCTGTTCTAAGACACTGTCTTCGCTCCTCTCTCCATTCCACGTCAGCCTCCTTATATTTTACATCATAACCTATAGTCTTCAGCCAATTGATTTTAAGCACAGTGGTCTTGATAAACTCTTAAAACACAAATCTGGTGGTACCTTCCCTTTAAAAAACCCTCCCTGACTCTCCTGAACCCTAAGCATAGAGTGAAGGTAATCATGGCCCATAATCATGACTTGCCTCTTCCAGGCCTTGTCGCTCACCATTCCCCGCCATGCTGTTTCTGACCAAGGGCAACAGGACTGGATCAAATGGTCCAAGGTTACCCACTCTACCCTGGTCACTAAATTGTGTCTCTCATCTCTTGAGTCAGGTTTTTATGTAGATATAGGTGGGCTCAACACCCTCCTGCCACTACCCAAGGGAATGGGGATCTCTGAAAGTACAGACCAGGTGCTAGTCCACTGTGCCTGAGCTCAGGCCTGACAATGAGAGGTTGCCCACATGCCAGGCAGAACCCCAGCCTATGGCAGGAACTGCTGCTAAGCCATAGAAGGCACAGGACTTTCAAGGCTTTTCTTGAAAACTTTGGATCCATTTCAGAGGGTGGAACAGCTCCTCAGAGAGACGTATAGATTAGTTGAGGTGTTAGAACTCCTTTTTTTTTTTTTTTTAGAACCACATCTGGAAAGCGATTTTTATTCCAGTATAATTAGGCTAGAAGGTCAGGGGGTGGCTGCCATTAAAAAGAGAGTTTATTACTCACAGTTTCCAAGAAGAGACGCATCCACACCATGCATGCCCCATAGGGAAACCCCAGAAGTGGCCAGGACACAAAAGATTCTGGGGAAAATGTGGACAAGTTTTATTTGTGTATTTCATGGAGAGGAACAGGCAAGGCAGGGCAAGCGACTGAACGGATTGCAGTCTGCATCGTTTGACGAATCTGAGTAGTCTTTAGGGTGGAGGTTGGTCCTACCTGGCACTGGGATGATTAGGGCAGGGGAATCTTGCTTCAACCAGAAAAAAAGGAAGTGGCTCTAGCTTGTTGGGTTGTACGTGAAAGACAACTCACGGGGGAGTCGGAGTCGTTTGCTACCTCTCAGAACTGGCTGGCCCTGGGAGGGCAGACGCTTGCCAGTCAGGGGGCCCAAATGCCACTGCATCAAGAATACAGAGAATACTGACAATATGATGCTAATAGAGTGGTTTTGAGTTTCTCACCAGAATAGCTCCTGGTTGTCCTCCCTTTATCACTACCTCCATGGCAATGGACACAAGAATCCCTTCTTCCAAAACAAAGGTCCAGGGCAAAGGGCATGGCACACTTGTGGGAGAGAAAAATCAGAGTGCTAAGCAAAACCTTTCAAGCCCTTCTTTCCTGGTGGAAAAATAACTTGACCTCAGAGCTGAGAAGGAAAAGCGAGTGAGTGCCAGAAATCTAAGAGGAAGAGGGCTGCCAATGGCTCCTGAGGGAGGGCACAGCAGCTGGAAAGTGGGGTCAACCAAACTGTCCTGTGTGGAACTCAAGCCCTCCCAGTCTCTCCAGAAATTTCTTTTCAGGAAACATGCATACACCCCTGTGAGGACACACATTCCCCCTGGTATTGTCTTGGTTTTGCTTTTATTCACCAGGACCACAAAGGTGCCATGGGATGAACCTTTATCTCCCCTCCGTCTCCTCTCCTGGAAGCTGCTTCAGTTGCTTCAGGGGACATGATTCCTGGAGAAATTCCTAAGCAGCTCTACTCACAGACCAATGCTCTGGCGAATGTTCTGGATTCGCTTTAACTTCTAAGGTGTGATTTAAGAGGCCTAGGCCACTGACGTCAAGCACACTGACAGTCTGATAAAGGTGACTTCACTGTCCAGGACTGCTTGTTTATCAGAAGGTGCTCTGTGTGTGCTTGTGGACTCGGCAGGTGGAGGAGGGGAAGGGATGGTGTAGAGGAGTGGAAGGGCGAGGCAGGCAGGAGTCACGATGTGTCATGATATTACATTGGGTTAGAGGAATATCTGAGTTCATGTCAAATCAAGCTCACATCACCCAGACTACACATGGAAGTGGAGGTTTGAGAACTAGAAGTGATTTTCTTGGCATCAAGTCAAAAGCAGAATCATGTGAACAGGCCAGGACACAGACCAGGGAGCTTCCTGACTGAGCTAGCGCTCAGGTCTCATCATCCCTCCTGGCTCAGAAGTGGCACCCACCATCCTGCACAGACCGTCCCACCCGGGGAAGTCCTGGCCCCCTTCTCTCTTCAACCCAGATTCAGCTGCGAAATGCAGCAGAGCGTCCTGCTCTTGGACACTGAAAGATGAACGGCCTGGCATTCAACTGCCACATGCCTCCAGTCATGGACTTCAACCTTGTTCCACACCAATGCTCCTGCTGAGAAGACTAGCCAGGACACAGAGCATGGCAGAGAACAATGAGAACCGTTTCAGAGTGAGCCAGGAGAATGCCACACCCAGGCGACATCTCTGTTGGGTGCTTGCTCAGTCGAGGGGCTTTATGAAGCAGGTGGGCAGGTAAGAACAGGGGGAGGTCATGGAAGCCAAGGAATGAAGGACAGCGTCCTAGAGACACTCACCCCTGCTGCCCTGTTGATTCACCCCCGTGTGTCCCCATCGAAGTGGCTGCTACCCCAGTTCAGAGGCTGGTTCTGTGGGTGAACCCCCTGCTGGTCCCTGTGGACAGCACTTTTGCTGATGTACAGTTGATGGCTTTTGTTTGTCCTGGCCTGATTCTCAGGACACAGAGGGGGCAGTCGCTTCACCAGATGCTCGGCTGGCCAGAGGAAGGCGGAACAGATCTATATTCAAGTTGGTGACGGTAGGGACATAGCACACATCACTGCCACCACTTGGGGTGTTGTGTAATGGAGTCCCTCCTGGGGTTTTCTGTTCAGTGTTCAGCACCGGAGGGGGGCTCTTCTATGGCACGCGTTCCCTTCATCCTGGCCAGTGCCTCTGGTTGCTCTATAGAACACAGGGCCCAGGCTCCAGGCTCCCCCTTTCACTTCTGCAGCACTAAGGCAGCCTGGGGCCACTTTCTGGGCTCCAGGATTAGCTTTTGGGGACTGAGCAGCATGTCTCCAATACTGACTGTCCCTAGGAGAGAGGGCTACAACTAGGAGTCCTGTGTGCACCCAGGCCAGCACACAATGAGGCTCCTTCCACACAAGGGAGCATGACAGAACATTGCCCTGGGCTCTTTCACAAAGCCTTTGTCCCACTAACCCCTGCCCTCTCCCAGGACGGATGCCAAGAGGCAGGAGTGTCCCTGCTTCCTCATCCAGGCTGGCCCATCTTCTTTACTGTGAGCTTCCTTAGAGGAAAGTGCCAAGGAGCAGCTCTGAGCCTGTGCATTTTGGGGTACATGTCTCCCACCTGTGGAGCTAGTGGCCTCAGACTCATGGCACACAGCTCGTTCCAGGCAGCACTCACCCTTGGCGTGGAAGGGCCCCTGGGGAGGCCAGGGAACTGAGCTCCAGGAATTCCCGCAGAGTGCTCATGCCAGATGTCTGCAGAGGATGCTGGGGTACGGAGGAAGACTACAGCTGGGCTTCCCTGGCTGCAGGAAACAGCTACAAACACAGCATTCCATCAGCCAGCTTCCCTCCACCCTGATCCTCCCACTGAGGTCAGGCAGGGTCACTGCCTGGTAAGTAGCACACAAAGACTACAACCCATGACTGGGCCCCCAGCCAGCATTCTCTAGACTGATCCAGGTCATTCCTTCTCTGTTCCATAGTTGGGAAGGGGGATGGGCATCACTTGATTTATCACCTTATGGCCTGACGGAGCCTTCAGTGACAGACAACAAGGGCAGCAGCGACACCCAGTGGAGAGATAGAAACCAGCTCCCTTCCACCTAGGGACAGGAAGAGGACTGCTCTGGGCCAGGAGTTCTGAACACACCCACCTCTGGGCCTGGCGTGGGTCCTGTCCATGGTACTGACTGGATGAGTGGGATTAAAAGCGATCCGCACTGGATAATCACAAAAGGGCCCCACTGAGGACAGACTCAGGGGCTCCCAGACCACAGCTCACACAGCCACCTGTCACATATGATTTCCCAAGCCCTGGGTGCTGTGTCTCTGAGCCAAGGCCCAAGGCCCGCCCTTTATCAAAGGGCCTATTCCTCTTGTATCTTCCAAGGAGAAGGAGAGAAAAGATGTTCACAATCTACAGTGCCATACCAAGTGAGAAGAGAAACCTTAAGAGAAGGTTAGCTTTGGGCTTTAATCAAGTATGTATTTTTTTTCCACTGGGGATGGAACCTGGTGCACTCTAATGCTAATCTATGTCCCAGTTCTTTCTCTTTTGTTTTCAGACAGAGTCTCACTAAGTTGCTGAAGCTGGCCTTGAACTGGCAATCCTTGTACCTCTGTCTCCCAAGTGGCTAACAGTACAACTGTGCACTACCCTGCCAGCTGGAGCATGATTAGTGAGTGAATACCCTTTCCTCCTTTGAGTCCTTCCTTCCTTCCAACCATCCACCCATATCCATGCACCACATTCTAAGCATCATGCCAAGTGATGGGTGTGTCACAGCAAAAGCACACAGGCCCATGCTCTCTTGGAATCCATCACCTAGTGGAAGAGACCAGTGAAAACCAAATAATTACACAGATCAAGATATAATTTCAGTGGTGCCATTGGACTCTGTTACAAAGAAGACTTTACCTAGTCAAGGAAGTTAGAAAGAACTTTCCTGAGAAAAGGATGATTGTGGTTTGGTCTGTTGATGAAATGACCATGTTCCTGGCAGAGGGAGCAGCCAGGGCAACATCCCCAGGGTAGGAGAGAGACAGGAGCACTTAAGAAACCCAAAGAAGCCTGGTGTGCAGGGGTGAGGAGGAGCAGGGTGTGAGCCAGGCAGGAGACCTGGGCAGGTGCCACACACAGCAGGCCCTGTTGAACATGTTAGGTTCTGTCTTAACCTGAAGAATGATGGAGAATCTTTGATATGTTTTAAATAGGGAGGTAATGTGAGCAGGGTTATGTTCCAAAAAGATTTCCCTAGCTGATGTGTAGCAAATAAACTTGAAACAGGAAGAAGGTATAAGGGAAGACTGGGTGAGAGGCTCTTGCAGGAGTCCAGGTGATAAAACATGGTGGCTAAGACCGATGTGATAGTAAAGAGACAAAACTGGATGGGATAAAGACACATTAAGGAGGGAAGATCAACAGAATTTCATGACAGATTGGGCATGAGGGTGGAAGAAGGCAGCTGTAAGTGTGAGAGATGGCAGGGGGTTCCTAGGGTGATGTAATGGAAGGTGGGAATTATATGGAATTGAAGAAAACTGGAGAAGGACCAGTTTTGGAGTGAAAGAACATGAGTGTCATCGTTCAAGGTGACTTTGAAACATCCAAATGGAGATGTCAAGGAGGCAGACCTACATACATACAGAGGACTTCCCAGGAGGGAACCAGAGACATTAAATTTGAGATTCGGGGCTGGGGTTGTGGCTCAGTGGTAGAGCACTTGCCTAGCACGTGTGAGGCACTGGGTTCAATTCTCAGCACCACATAAAAACAAATAAACAAATAGAGGCTAAAAAAAAGAATGATTTTAAAAAAACTGAGATTCAACCAACGGCACAAGTGATAATTGTAGTCACCAGCATGCATGTGAAGGTCAAGTGACAAAGTATAGAATGAAGAGAGGACACGATGCCACTTACATGACCATAACCTCCTAGGAGGAGCCGCGAGTCACCAGCTCCATCTAGGTGCCAGCTCAGTCCAGGAACAGCAGCTGGAAGAGGACAAGTGACACTTCTGGCTTCCCAGGCCCAGGTTCCAGCCACTGCTCTCACTGGATCAGAGAACTATTGAATGAGACCCTTAGGAGCAGAGAAAGACAGTAGAGAGTGACAGAAGGGTGCTAGCACACTGGGGACGTGACCCGCTGAGGCCTGGCTCTTCCCTCCTTCCATCTCTCCCTCTGTGGAGGGACGGCCCCTGGCTGGACTCCCTCTGAGTGACCTCTCCATTTCCCTCCTTGGATAGGCCAAGCTGGTAATGAAAGAGGGGTTCCTTTATGGCTGAAGTTCTCTCTTGGGAGAGAGGGAAATAGAAGTTGGTTGGGACTCCATGCTGTGCCCATGAAGCCATGCCTGGCTCCCAGAGTGCCTGTCCCAGGCCAGTCCTGCTTTGCTTTGCCCTCCAGGAGACCCCAGGAAGGTGATCCCACACAGGAAGAAGAGCCTGCCTCCCTGGCCTGGTACTGAGGAGACAGTGTGGGCTCTTGGACAAGAATGTCTTTCACAGCTAAAGCTCTCAAGATGAGACTCGCCCTGATCTGCCGGCCCCACAGGCTCAAGCATCCCCACAAGGGGGCAGTGTAGGCCATGCAGAGGCTGAGAACCAATTTTCCTTTTTTTCCCACCTTTTTTAACTGGTGCATTGGAGTTTTACATATTGCTGGGATTTGTCCTTACATATTCATACATGCACATAATATAGCAATATAATTTGGTCGATGTCACCCCCAGCACTTCCCCACTCTCTGCCTCTCTTGTCTCTTTTTTCTACTGCTCTCTTTGATTTTCAGGAGATGGGCCTCATTTTTCTTTTCCTTTTTCCTCTCTAGCTTCCACATATGACAGAAAACATAGAACCCTCGACCTTCTGTGTGGACTTATTTCACTTAACATAATGGTCTCTAGTTCCATCCATTTTCCTGCAAATGACATAATTTCATTTTTCTTTATGACTGAATAAAATTCCATTGTGTATATATACCACATTTTCTTTATCCATTTACCCATTGATGGATACCTAGGCTGTTCCATAGTTTGGCTATTGTGAATTGTGCTGCTGTAAACATGGGTATATATATATCACTGTAGTAAGTTGATTTTAATTCTTCAGGGTAAATACCAAGAAGTGGTATATCTGGGTCATTCAGTGGTCCCACACCTAGTTTTTTGAGGCGCCTCCTTCTTGATTCTCACAGCGATTGTACTAATTTACAGTCACACCAATAGGGCAAAGGTGTTCCTTTTTTCTCCACATCCTCTCCAGCCTTATTACTGTTTGTTTCTTTGATGACTGCCATTCTAACCGGAGTGACATGAAATCTCATTTCCCTACTTGCTAATGATGTTGAATATTTTTTCATGTATTTGTTGACCATTTATTTGCATTTCTTCTTTTGAGAAGTGTCTAATTCATTTCCCCTTGATATTTTTTCCATTCTGCACTTCTTTTTCCTTTTTTCTTATTAGTTATGCATGACAGTACAATGTATTTTGACATATTATACATATGTGGAGTATAACTTCTCATTCTTCTGGTTGTACACGATGTAGAATTATTAATTGGGTTATCTGATTTTTGGTGTGAAGTTTGTTTTTTAGTTCTTTATATATTGTAGACATTAATCATCTGTCAGAAGAATACCTAGCAAAGATTTTCTCCTGTTCTGTAGATTTTCTCTTCACATTCCTAATTGTTTCCTTTGGTGTGCAGAAGCTTTTTAATTTGAAGTCATCCCATTTTTGGTATTATTTCCTAACCTTTAGGGATCCTATTGGAAAAGTTGTTGCCTGTTCCTGTATATTAGAGTGTTGACCCTATGTTTTCTTCTAGAATTTGTATAGTTTCTGATCTAATTCCTCAGTCTTTGATCCATTTGGAGTTGATTTTTGTGCAGGGGGAGAGATGAGGGTCTAGTTTCATTTTTCTACATATGGATAACCAGTGTTCCCAGCGCTATTTGTTTAAAAGGCTGTCCTTTGTCCGGCGTATGTTTTTGGCACCTGTGTCAAGGTTCAGATGACTTTAGATGGATGGGTTTGTCCCTGTGCCTTCTGTTCCGTTCCACTGGTCTCTGTGTCTGTTTGATGCCAGCATCATACTTTTTGTTACTCTAGCTCTGTAGTATAATTTGAAGTCAGGTATTATAACGCCTTTGGCATTGCTTTCTTGGCTTAAAACTGCTTTGGCTATTCTCGGTCTTCTATTCTTCCAAATGAATTTTGGGACTGTTTTTTCTGGTTCTGGGAAGAATGAGAGTGACCAATTTTCAATTGTGGCCTCAGGCCAGGGCGGCAGTGAGGTGAGGATGCTGGATTTGGGACCAGTTTTTTCCGCCTGCACTTCTGTCAGGCCCCCAGCCCTCCGTGGAGGCTCTGTCCTCTTCAGAGGCCCGGCACTCACGCTGCCAGGACTTCACACACACTCTGCCTCCCCCACGGATGTGAAGCCTCCTCTTGTCTCCCTGGAAGGACTTGCAGGAGCAGCAGCAAGAGACCCACATCCCAGGGTCCTGCCATGGTCCTTTGAGTACAGCCAAGGTGTCCTGGGACGTGCTGCCCTCAGGAAGGGGCATCCCGTCGGCATGGCATGGTGGGAGGGGGAACCATTGTTCAGCCACAGCCCCCTGTCCTGTCTTCCCCATCCTCTGAGATGCCCAATCCCAGTCTTTTCTAGTATGAGCCAGAAAGTGCAAGCCACCCAACTAGAAATATGACTGAAAGCTCAGCCTCTGTAAACATCCTCCACTGTCACCAGAAAGGTCTTTCTAAGTCACAATAGCCTGTTTCTTAAGGGACATTGAACTTAAAAAGAATCAGAGAAGGAGGCTGAGTTCATTGCAAGGACTAATAGGGATACCAGATGATTCTCTTTCCCCATAAGGGAAACAGGCTGCCCGCTCCTAAATAGAAGTAACTGGGTACCAACACCACTGAAGACCACTCACCAATATTTGCAGGACCCAAAGCAGAAGTGTAAATGGAGGCCTGAATATCATGTGTCGAATTATTGAAAAGTTATAAACCAGCAAACAGTGGAAGAAATATGTTCTATCATCCAGTCTTGGAAAATACATTTTCCTAACAACCTGGTAGCTCATTTTCACTCTGAATTCAGACCCCTTGAACTCTGTGCTCCAGCAGTGTGGCACAGGGAGAACAGGCCTCAGCTCTAGCCCAGTCCCCTGAGGTCCTCTTCCTTGGCTCCATCCCACACCATGAGAAGCCTTAGTACATGCAAGTGGATACCCCTGTCCAAACATCCTAGGTCTGTCCACTCCCCACTCTCCATCAGCACCTGCCCTTGGTGACTCCTTGGTTGGGCCTAGAAGTACACACCTGGGCAAGTAGCCTGCAAGTGGCCATCTGGGTGGGAACAGCAGGATCTTGGAATGAGAGCATGGGTCTACAAAAGGGGACGCCAGGTTGGAATGATCCCTTGGACACAGTCTCCTCGGCATGGGGACATACCCAGAGGAAGGCCGGAGCAAGCCTGCCAGCAAGGCCTAAGGACAATACTGTCAGGCAACACAGTCCCTCCCTCTTCTGTTGACAGGTAATCATTCAGTGGACCTGAGGCCAGGAATGCTCTCTACATGTCCCCTGTCCAAGTTTCCCCCTCATCCTTGTTTCTTTTTCTTTATTTTGTACTGGGAACTAAATCCAGGGGTGCTGAGCTATCTCCTCAGTCCTTTTCATTTTTTACTTTGAGACAGGGTCTCCCTAAGTTGCTTAGAACCTTGCTCCTCCTGCCACAGCCTCCTACTTCACTGGGCTTACAGGCTTGTGACACTGTGCCTGGCCTCACCTTTGTTTTCTCATGCTTACTAGTTGGACTCCCAACAGGGAGCACATGGTACCATCAAATTAGATCCTTTACCAAGGTAGAGGTGGAACGTGGGGAAGCTACCATGAATAGGCAGTAACCCAGGGCCAGGAGTGATGGAGGGACTGTTTCCTGTCCTTAGGTCAAGGACGGAAAAGGAGGGCATTAGCACCCAGGAGACAGTCACATTGAGGAGGACAACTAAGAAATGTCTGACCTTTGGTTGATGGGTACCAAGATGCCTCACAGATCGAGATCTGATAGACTAAAGACAAGGCCTTTCTCTCCTTCCTCCCTCTAATTTCCTATGGTACTTCCCATTGGCCAAACCCACTCAAAGCCAGGGAGCAGGGGAACCTACTGTTGTAGCCCAGGAAGGTCAGCCTCTGGGATCAGAACCAGGTAGGTCAGTCCCTGAAGGAGAGGAGCAAAAGAGGAATCTGGAGGAGTAATCAGAAAATATCCAGCACACCACTCAATAATGACTCATATGAAATCATCCACAGCAAATGACAAAAGGTGGTCATTTATCAACAGAATTTGGTGGCAGGGTCAATAAAAAAATGGGTCTTGATTGCAATGCGTATGTCCAATACTGTGCCACACGGTTCCTGGGCATAACTGGCAGAAACATCCAAAATCTCCCAGAGACACCCAGCTCAGTGTGAGACTAGGAATAGAACCCAGGTCACCGCAGCCTGTGGCTTTCCCCACGTCCACTCCTCCGCAGTACTGACGGAGCCTGTGAGCAGAGGAGGGAGAGAGAATAGGCTGGGGGAACAGAAGGTTCCATGCATGTTGAGTGTGAAGGGACAGTGGACATCTGCGTGGAAATAGCCAGACGGCCACTGGACGTGCAGGACTAAAGCAAACAGAAAAAAAAAAAAAAAAAAAAAAAAGCCTCCACGCTCCTTATCCCAGGTTCCTGGCCCAGATCTGGGAGAGGGCTTTGCCTCCTCTCCACAGAAGCTGGCTCAGGAGCCAGCCACTCACATGCAAGGCCAGAGAGCCGCAGCCCAGGAAGGAGTGGGCCACTTCCCTCGTTTCCTTTTCCTTCCCGATCTTCCCTTCTGCTGCCGGCGGGCTCAGTTCTCTAACTTGCTCAGCACGCATCACCTCCCTTTCCCCATCAGCGTACTGAGAAGCTTCTGCGCCTCCCTTAATTCATCCAGACCCTCATGTCAGGCAGTATCGCCTAATGAGACCCGATTCAAACTTAAACATCATGAAACACAAGTGGACCACATTGAAAGGCATGATGGGAACTGGCTGTGATATTGGATTCTGAAATGGAAATCCTACTCAGTTTTCCTTCGAAATGCCATCAGATCCGAGAGCATATGCACCAGTGAGAAGTGGATTTTTCTGGATTTCTGACATGAAGAAGCCTACTCCAGGGAGCTGTTCTCTCTGCCTGTGACTTAGCTCAGTCCCGGGAACAAGCCCCCGCTCGCTCATCCTGAGCAGTGTTGATCTGAATGGGAAACGTGCCAGTTTTCTCATCGTAGCTGGCAGATTTCTTAATTAACTTGCTGATACTGTCACTGTTTTGGAGAGCAGCCCTGCCTCTGCTATTTTTAGGGGCTTGTACTAGGAACCCACCTGTCATTCAGCTAGCCTGTCTTCAAGTGTGACATGAATGTGGGTGCCATCGATCACACGGGAAAGAACTCCCATGTGGGAGGCTTCCGGAGACTTGCCTTGCTTCCTTAGGGCTTTTTGGCCCCATATCTTCCTCTCAAGAGTTCCCAGGTCATTCCCGAGTCTGACCTAATCCTCAGCCACGCCGTGGCCCTAAGAAGCCAGCCTAGAAGGACTTAATAGATCAGGCTAAGCCTCGAGATCTGGGAGCCCCCAGGAAGGAGGGCTAAGCAGCGTCCCGAGCCAGTGAGCGGTAGACTAAACCTCAGTGTGGACCAGCTAGTGTTGATGTGTTCCCAGTCCTACACAGCACACGTGGCCCCAGCCGGTCATCTGACAAATGGACGTCAGAGCCACAAGGAACATACCAGAGCAGGGGAGAATTTTCAAAATCATTTTCAACTCCTCATTTGATAGATGCAGAATTTATCTGTGGTCCAGAAGAGCAATAGTTAGAGACTTCTAATGTACTGAGTAAAAACACCGGTGTTAGAGGCTGGAAGCCCGGGCAAGCAAGATCCAGGTTTTCTAACACCCAACGGATCATGTCAACAGTGCACATCGAGACCTCTGGACACAGAGTGCTGAAGTCCTTGGCTATGCCGTGGAGGACATCATTAGCATCCCGGGGGGTGGTTACTGCAGACACAAGGGTGTGCCATCTTTTGAAACCCTTTATAATTAATGAAAAACATTCCATTTAGTGGGATTCTTTTTTCTTTCTTCTCTCTCTCTCTCTCTCTCTCTCTTTCATTTTTTGTACTGGGGATTCAACCTAGGAGGGCTTTACCACTCAGCTACATTCCAGCTCTTTATATATTTTATTTAGAGACTGGGTCTCACCATGTTGCTGAGGCTGGACTTAAACTTACAGTCCTCCTGCCTCAGCCTCCTGAGTCATTGGGATTCTAGGGTGTGCCCCCTGCCCAGCATCAATGTAGTGGTTCCCGTCTTTTGTTTAAGAACCTCACCTTGGGACTGCAAAACAGAGGTTGAGGTGTCACAAAGGCATCACTCACTGCAGGGAGCAGCAACACATGGTAAAACAAGGAAAAATGTGTTTTAATTAAGTGATAAGAATGGGCACAAAGATCAAGAAAGAGGATGGAGTTTTAAAAATTCAGCATTGTTTTAAAAGAGATGGGGAATTTCAAGACAGGGATGTCCTCTTTCACCACTTCTATTCAACTTTGTCCTCGAAACTCTAGCCAGAGCAATTAGGCAGACTAAAGGAATTAAAGGGATACAAATAGGAAAAGAGGAACTTAAGCTGTCACTATTTGCTGATGACATGATTCTATATTTGGAGGATCCAAAAAACTCCTCCAGAAAACTTCTAGACCTCATCGATGAATTCAGCAAAATAGCAGGCTATAAAATTAACATGCATAAATCTAAAGCATTTTTATACACAAGCGATGAAACATCTGGAAGGGAAATGAGGAAAACAACTCCATTTGCAATAGCCTCAAAAAAAAAAAAAAAATACTTGGGAATCGATCTAACCAAAGAAGTAAAAGATCTCTACAATGAAAACTACAAAACACTGAAGAAAGAAATTGAGGAAGACCTTAGAAGATGGAAAGATCTCCCATGTTCTTAGATAGGCAGAATTAATATTGTCAAAATGGCCATACTACCTAAAGTGCTATACAGATTCAATGCAATTCCAATTAAAAATCCCAATGATGTACCTTACAGAAATAGAGCAAGCAATCATGAAATTCATCTGGAAGAATAAGGAACCCAGAATAGCTAAAGCAATCCTTAGCAGGAAGAATGAAACAGGGGATATCGCAGTACCAGAACTTCAACTATACTACAAAGCAATAGTAACAAAAACAGCATGGTATTGGCACCAAAATAGACAGGTAGATCAATGGTACAGAATAGAGGACACGGACACAAACCCAAATAAATACAATTTTCTCATACTAGACAAAGAGGCCAAAAATATGCAATGGAGAAAAGATAGCCTCTTCAACAAATGGTGCTGGGAAAACTGGAAATCCATATGCAACAGAATGAAACTAAACCCCTATCTCTCACCCTGCACAAAACTCAACTCAAGGAGGGTTTTCAAGATGGCGGCCTAGAGGGTGGCTGCATTTCATGTTGCTCCAGGACTCAGGATTCAAAAGAGGAGATATTGAGATGCTTGGGACCAACTCAAAGCAGCCGGGTGACTCTCACCCCCTGGGGGGGCATCCCGGATGGGACGGGGGTCCCGGAACGCAGGAAACTTTGTGAAGTAGAACTGCCGGCGAGACGCCCCTCCCCCCGCTGGAGCAGTGAACTCGGACAGCTGGGAGCGCCGTAAAGGAGGCCGTTCGGCTCAGCGCTGGGACTCGGAGCAGCCACTGGGGCTCCGGCGGCTGCCCAGGGGAAGAGTGGCGAGGAGAACTGTGTGGACTCAGGACACCGGGGCCTGCCCTGAGGAGGAGGAGAGGAGCGTGGCCACTTGGATTCGGAGAGACTGCACCAGAGCTGCAGGCGGTTGCCAGAGGAGAAGCTGCACGGCGAGCTGTTTGGAATCAGAACGACGCTTCTGAACCCCGGGGCCTGCCCTGAGGACTAGGAGGAGGAAGAGGAGCGCGGCCGCTTGGATTCGGGTGACTACACCAGAGCTACAGGCGGTTGCCAGAGCAGGGGCTGCGTGGCGAGCTGTTTGGACTCTGACCACTTCTGAACCCCGGGGCCTGCCCGGAGGAGTAGGAGAAGGAGGAGGAGGAGGAGCGCGGCGGGTCCTTTGGACTCGCAGTGACTGCATTAGCGCTCCAGGCGGCTGCTCAGAGGAGAAGGCGAGTGGTGAGTTGTTTGGTCTTAAAGTGACAGCTCCTGAACACAGGGGGGCTGCCTGGAGGAGAAGCGTGGTGGGACGCTTGGTCTTGAGGGGCCGCACCTGAGCTCCAGGTGGTGCCCAGAGGACCCGTGCAGCGGGTCACGTGGATTCAGAGCCACTCAGAGGGACTGCTCCTGAACACCCGGGGGGTTATCTGGAGAAGGAGGAAGAACGGGGAGGGTCACTTCGACTCGGAGTGATTGATTGCCCCGGGCTACGGGAGGTTGGTGGGAGGAGGAGGCACGAAGTGAGTTTCTTGGACTCCTAGTGACCGCACCGGCATACTGGGAAGCTGTCTGGAGGAAGAGGCCTGTGGCGGGTCTCTGGGACTCAGAGCGATTGTTCGGGGCCACAGGTGGCTGCTCAGAGGAGGGGCCACACAGCCACGCGATTAGGTGCAGAGCAGGGTCCCAGGATCTAGGAGGCTTCTGGGTGGAAGAGCCGCACAGAGACAGGCTTAGGGCGGAGTGAAGGTTCCAGGCCTGTGGGCAAATTCTCTGAGGAGGGGCAGCCTAAGGAGAGTCATCTGCGAAGGGTGAGGCTCCCAGGCCCAGGAGGTAGGGCCGGGCCCCTGGAAACTTTGCAGAGGAAGGCAGCCCAGCCCAGGCAGTAGCTGTAAATTGAGGGGAACCTCTAGGAGGAAACTGACCAGCGAGACCTCCCCACTGGGTGAGTCTTCCCTGCCTGGTGAGGTTTCCCCACAAGGACGGTAAAACCAGAGACACAGGCCCAAACAGGCCTTGCCTCAGCCCACAGCCTAGGTCCCCTTTGGATGACCATTGGTCAACAAGTGGAGGCACCTCTGCCCACTAGCAGGGAATATACCCCACCTGAAGGCCACCACTCCTAGAGAGGCAGCTTCCTTGTGGAGCACCGCATTATCAACTTCCTCCAAGACTTCAGCCTACTGAAGGCTAAGAGGGGATATATATAGAAATCTTCAGGGACATTGTAAATCAACAGAGGAAATCTGCAATATCTCAGCGGTCCACTGATACCTGAACAATATGAGAAAACAAGGAAAGAAAATGCTGCAAACAAATCTAGATGTTACATCAATAAAACCCAATGACAGCATGGCAGAAGACATGACAGAAAAGGAGTTCAGAATGTACATAATTAAAATGATCAGAGAAGCAAACGATGAGATGAAAGAGCAAATGCAAGCATTGAATGATCACACCAATCGACAGTTAAAAGAGCAAATACAGGAAGCAAAAGATCATTTCAATAAAGAGTTAGAGATATTGAAAAAAAACCAAACAGAAATCCTTGACATGAAGGAAACAATAAACCAAATTAAGAACTCCATAGAAAGCATATCCAATAGGATAGAACACCTGGAAGACAGAACCTCAGACATTGAAGACAAAATATTTAACCTTGAAAACAAAGTTGAACAAACAGAGAAGATGGTAAGAAATCATGAACAGAATCTACAAGAACTATGGGATATCATGAAAAGGCCAAATTTAAGAATTATTGGGATTGAGGAAGGTCTAGAGAAACAAGCCAAAGGAATAAACAACCTATTCAATGAAATAATATCAGAAAATTTCCCAAATCTGAAGAATGAAATGGAAAATCAAGTTCAAGAGGCTTATAGGACTCCAAATACACAAAATTACAACTAGACCCACACCAAGACACATTATAATGAAAATACCTAACATACAAAATAAAGACAGAATTTTAAAGGCTGTGAGAGAAAAGAACCAAATTACATTCAGGGGAAACCAATACGCATATCAGCAGATTTTTCAATCCAGACCCTAAAAGCTAGAAGGTCCTGGAACAACATTTTTCAAGCCCTGAAAGAAAATGGATGCCAACCAAGAATCTTATACCCAGAAAAACTTACCTTCAAATTTGACGATGAAATAAAATCCTTCCATGATAAACAAAAGCTAAAAGAATTTACAAAAAGAAAGCCAGCATTACAGAACATTCTCAACAAAATATTCCATGAGGAAGAGATGAAAAACAAAGAAGCAAATCAGCAAAGGGAGGAATTATCCTAAAGGAATTGTCAAATAAAGGAGGAAACAAGTTGTGTCAAACAAATAAATAAACAAAATTTTAAAAATGAACCAAATGACCGGGAAACCAAATCATTTCTCTATAATAACCCTGAATGTTAATGGCCTGAATTCATCAATCAAAAGACAGACTGGCAGACTGGATTAAAAAGAAAGATCCAACAATATGTTGCCTGCAAGAGACTCACCTCATAGAAAAAGATACCCATAGATTAAAGGTGAAAGGATGGGAAAAAACATACCATGCACATGGACTCAGCAAAAAAGCTGGAGTATCCATCCTCATTTCCGATAATGTGGACTTCAAGCCAAAGTTAGTCAGAAGGGATAAAGAAGGTCATTTCATACTGCTTAAGGGAAGCATAAATCAGCAAGATATAACAATCATAAATATCTATGCCCCAAACAGTGGCTCATCTATGTATGTCAAACAAATCCTTCTCAATTTCAGAAACCAAATAGACCACAACACAATAATACTAGGTGATTTTAACATGCCGCTCTCACCACTGGACAGATCTTCCAGACAAAAATTGAACAAAGAAGCCATAGATCTCAATAACACAATCAATAATTTAGACTTAACGGACATTTATAGAATATACCATCCAACCAAGAGTGAATACACTTTCTTCTCAGCAGCACATGGATCCTTCTCTAAAATAGACCATATATTATGCCACAAAGCTAATGTTAGCAAATACAAGAAGATAGAGACACTAGCATGTATTCTATCAGATCATAATGGATTGAAGTTAGAAATAAATGAAAGAGCAAAACACAGAAACTATTCCAACATCTGGAGATTAAACAATATGCTATTATATGATGGATGGATAACAGAAGATATTAGGAAGGAAATTAAAAAATTCTTAGAGGTAAATGAGAACAAAGAAACATCATATCAAAATCTCTGGGACACTATGAAAGCAGTACTTAGAGGGAAATTTATTTCATGGAGCGCATTTAATAAAAGAAGTAAAACTCAACAAATAAACGACCTAACACTACAGCTCAAAGCCCTAGAAAAAGAAGAACAGAACAGCACCAAAAGTAGTAGAAGACAGGAAATAGTTAAACTCAGAGCTGAAATCAATGAAATTGAAACAAAAGAAACAATACAAAAAATTGACAAAATAAATAGTTGGTTCTTCGAAAAAATAAACAAAATTGATAAACCTTTAGCCACACTAACAAAGAGAAGACGAGAGAAAACCCAAATCACTAAAATTCGGAATGAACAAGGAAATATCACAACAGACAGGATGGAAATACAAAACATAATTAGAAGCTATTTTGAAAATCTATACTCCAACAAAATAGAAAATTTCGAAGACATCAACAGGTTTCTAGAGACATATGAATTGCCTAAACTGAATGAGGAGGACATAAACAATTTAAATAGACCAATTTCAAGTACTGAAATAGAAGAAGTCATCAAAAGCCTACCAACAAAGAAAAGTCCGGGACCAGATGGGTTCTCAGCCGAGTTCTACAAAACCTTTAAGGAAGAGCTCATTCCAATACTTCTCAAAGTATTCCATAAAATAGAAGAGGAGGGAACCCTCCCAAACTCATTCTATGAAGCCAATATCACACTGATACCTAAACCAGACAGAGACTCATCAAGGAAAGAAAATTTCAGACCAATATCCTTAATGAACATCGACGCAAAAATTCTCAACAAAATTTTAGCAAATCGCATACAAAAACATATTAAAAAGATAGTGCACCATGATCAAGTGGGTTTCATCCCAGGGATGCAAGGTTGGTTCAACATCAGGAAATCAATAAACGTAATTCACCATATTAATAGACTTAAAGTCAAGAATCACATGATTATTTCAATAGATGCAGAAAAAGCATTTGATAAAATACAGCACCCCTTCATGCTCAAAACACTAGAAAAAATAGGGATAGTGGGAACATTCCTTAACATTGTAAAGGCCATTTATGCTAAGCCCATGGCTAATATCATTCTAAATGGTGAAAAACTGAAAGCATTCCCCCTAAAAACTGGAACAAGGCAGGGATGCCCTCTTTCACCACTTCTATTCAACATCGTTCTTGAGACTCTGGCCAGAGCAATTAGACAAACCAAAGAAATTAAAGGGATACGAATTGGAAAAGAAGAACTCAAACTATCCCTGTTCGCTGATGACATGATTATATATTTAGAGGAACCTGGAAATTCCACCAGAAAACTCTTAGAACTCATAAGTGATTTCAGTAAAGTAGCAGGTTACAAGATCAATGCCCATAAATCCAACGCATTTTTATACATAAGTGATGAATCTTCAGAAAGAGAAATTAGAAAAACTACCCCATTCACAATAGCCTCGAAAAAAATAAAATACTTGGGAATCAATCTCACAAAAGAGGTGAAAGACCTCTACAATGAGAACTATACAACACTACAGAAAGAAATTAAAGAACACCTTAGAAGATGGAAAGATCTCCCATGTTCTTGGATAGGCAGAATTAATATTGTCAAAATGGCCATACTACCTAAAGTGCTATACAAATTCAATGCAATTCCAATTAAAATCCCAATTGTGTACCTTACAGAAATAGAGCAAGCAATTATGAAATTCATCTGGAAGAATAAGAAACCCAGAATAGCTAAAGCAATCCTTAGCAGGAAGAGTGAAACAGGGGGTATTGCAATACCAGATCTTCAACTCTACTACAAAGCAATAGTAACAAAAACGGCATGGTATTGGTACCAAAATAGAAAGGTAGATCAATGGTACAGAATAGAGGACACGGACACAAACCCAAATAAATACTATTTTCTCATACTAGACAAAGGGGCCAAAAATATGCAATGGAGAAAAGATAGGCTCTTCAACAAATGGTGCTGGGAGAATTGGAAATCCATATGCAACAGAATGAAACTAAACCCATATCTCTCACCATGCACGAAACTAAACTCAAAATGGATTAAGGACCTCGGAATCAGACCAGAGACCCTGCAGATTATAGAAGAAAAAGTAGGTCCAAATCTTCACCTTGTTGGTCTAGGACCAGACTTCCTTAACAGGACTCCCATAGCACAAGAAATAAAAGCTAGAATCAACCACTGGGATAGATTCAAACTAAAAAGCTTTCTCTCAGCAAAGGAAACTATCAGCAATGCGAAGAAAGAGCCTACAGAGTGGGAGAATATCTTTGCCAATCATACTTCAGATAGAGCACTAATCTCCAGAATCTATAAAGAACTCAAAAAACTCTACTCCAAGAATTCAAATAGTCCAGTCAACAAATGGGCTAAGGAAATGAATAGACACTTCACAGAAGAAGATCTACAAGCAATCAACAAACATATGGAAAAATGTTCAACATCTCTAGTAATAAGAGAAATGCAAATCAAAACCACCCTAAGATTCCATCTCACCCCAATTAGAATGGCGATTATCAAGAATACGAGCAACAACAGGTGTTGGCGAGGATGTGGGGAGAAAGGTACACTCATACATTGCTGGTGGGGCTGCAAATTAGTGCAGCCACTATGGAAAGCAGTGTGGAGATTCCTTAGAAAACTTGGAATGGAACCACCATTTGACCCAGCTATCCCACTCCTTGGCCTATACCCAAAGGACTTCAAATCAGCATACTACAGAGATACAGCCACATCAATGTTCATAGCTGCTCAATTCACAATAGCCAGACTGTGGAACCAACCTAGATGCCCTTCAATTGATGAGTGGATAAAGAAACTGTGGTATATATATACAATGGAATATTACTCAGCCATAAAGAATGATAAAATTATGACATTTGCAGGCAAATGGATGAAATTGGAGAATATCATGCTAAGTGAGATAGGCTGATCTCAAAAAGCCAAAGGATGAATGATATCGCTGATAAGTGGAGGATGACACATAATGGGGGGGAGGGAAGGGTTAGAGTTAGGGTTAGGGAGGGGGGCAAGTATGGAGGAAGGAAGTACTGTATAGAGGGTAAAGAGGGGTGGGAGGGGTGGGGGGAAGGGAAAAAATAACAGAATGAATCAAACAACATTGCTCTATGTAAATTTATGATTACACAAATGGTATGCCTTTACGCCATGTACAAACAGAGAAACAACATGTATCCCATTTGTTTACAATAAAAAAAAAAGAATCATTGAAATTGTACAAATAAAGCTTTAAAGGAAGTGCTTACATATAACATTCAATAAATAATAGTTTTAACAAAAAAAAAAAAAAAACTCAACTCAAAATGGATCAAGGACCTCGGAATCAGACCAGAGACCCTGCATCTTATAGAAGAAAAAGTAGGTCCAAACCTTCAACTTGTTGGCTTAGGATCAGACTTCCTTAAGAGGACTCCCATAGCACAAGAAATAAAAGCAAGAATCAATAACTGGGACAGATTCAAACTAAATAGCTTTCTCTCAGCAAAAGAAACTATCAGCAATGTGAAGAGAGAGCCTACCAAGTGGGAGAAAATCTTTGCCACTCATACTTCAGATAGAACACTAATTTCCAGAATATATGAAAAACTCAAAAAACTCTACACGAAGAATACAAATAACCCAATCAACAAATGGGCTAAGGATATGAACAGACACTTCACAGAAGATCTACAAGCAATCAACAAACATATGAAAAAATGTTCACCATCTTTAGTAATAAGAGAAATATAAATCAAAACTACCCTAAGAGTCCATCTCACCCCAATTAGAATGGCGATTATCAAGAATACAAGCAACAATAGGTGTTGGTGAGGATGTGGGGAGAAAGGTACACTTATACATTGCTGGTGGGCCTGCAAATTAGTGCAGCCACTCTAGAAAGCAGTGTGGAGATTCCTTTGAAAACTTGGAATGGAACCACCATTTGACCCAGCTATCCCACTCCTTGGCCTATACCCAAAGGACTTAAAATCGGCATACTACAGAGATACAGCCACATCAATGTTCATAGCTGCTCAATTCACCATAGCCAGACTGTGGAACCAACCTAGATGCCCTTCAATGGATGAATGGATAAAGAAACTGTGGGGTGTGTGTATATATATATATATATATATATATATACACACACACACACACACACACACATACAATGGAATATTACTCAGCTATAAAGAATAATAAAATTATGGCATTTGCAGGCAAATGGATGAAATTGGAGAATATCATGCTAAGTGAGAGAAGCCAATCTCAAAAAACCAAAGGACGAATGATCTCGCTGATAAGTGGATGATGACACATAATGGGGGGTGGGAGGGGGGCAAGAATGGAGGAAGGAGGGACTGTATAGAGGGAAAAGAGGGGTGGGAGGGGTGGGGGGAAGGAAAAAATAACAGAATAATCAAACATCATTACCCTATGTAAACGTATGATACACAAATGGTATGCTGTTACTCCATGTACAAACAAACAACATGTATCCCATTTGTTTACAATAAAAATAAATTAAAAAAAAAAAAAAGCTTGAAGTTCAGCTTTCTCAGCAGAAGGCAATGGTGGACATGAGAGGTTGAAGAGGCTTCCAGGATTTCTGTAGGGACTGGATGTCAGCCTTGTACACTGAGGACATCTGGCCCAGCCATGACCCAGAACACTCAGCTTCAGCAACCTCTCAGACCCCACAGCCTGGACCTGGTGATGACCATGCAAACCAAAGCATCCGGCACACAGCCACCTATGCTCCAGAGGTTCACAGAAAGAGCAGTCACTCCTTCTGTAAGTCCCCAAGCAGCCCAGTGCTCGAAGAGCCTCTGCCCTGATGTGTCCAGATGCGCTCGCATGGCCACACTGATGGTGGCCACCCTGCTCTGGAAGGCAGCCTATGCTTATTTAGCAACTCGGACCAACTCAGCACCTCTACTTATCCAGGGGACTGGACTCTTTCCAAGTTGGGTTTCCTTGGCTACTGTATAGAATATCCTGGATTAAAAAAAAAAAAAAAAAAAAAAAAAATTAGTCTTCTCAAGCTACCTCCACTTTTCACTTCCAACTCAGGGTTTTTTTGTTTTGTTTTGTTTAACATGCAATGAAGTTTACTGCAGCATTATTCATGGCAGCAAAACAACACAAAAAACATAAAGTTGGAAACAAGGTGAATATTTATCAATCAGAAAATGGCCGAATAACTGGTTCATCGACACCACTGAATACAGGGCAAATTTTAAAAGTATCCCAACAAATCGAATGAAGCAGGTGTGAGAATTCAGAATTCAGCTGTTCTCCACCAAAGCAGACAGTAAAGAAACCAGCAAACATGCAGAACAGGACTGGGGAGATAGCACAGTGGCAGTGTGTGCTTCACATGCCCTAGGACCTGGGTTTGGTCCCCAGCCCAGCAAACGAACAAAAAATGTCAAGATAAAGCCTCTCTACATTGGTCCTTATTCCTGGAAAATATAGGCATTTGAAAATATATCAACTGCATTAACACGTATGGTTTTATCATTGTTACCCTAAATGAATTAACATACAAATATTCAGTAATAATTCTCATTGAACGAGGGCAATAAGAGAACAACAAATTCAATTAGAAAAAAAGAAATAGAAAACCCAGGAGAAAAATCGGTTGATGATCCCAACAAACTTCACAAAAAGAAAATCTAAACAATCACCAACAACATAAAAATGTTCTCAATAATTTTACTAATCAAAAATATACACTATGGGCTGAGGTCGAGGCTCAGTGGGAGAGTGCTTGCCTAGCATGTTATGAGGCACTGGGTTCAAGTCTCAGCACCACATATAAATAAATGAATAAAATAAAGGTCCATCAACAACTAAAAATATATATAAAAATATATAGATATATATACAGTAGCTGGGCTCTGTGGTGCACGCCTGTAATCCTAGCAGCTAGGGAGGTTGAGGCAGGAGGATTGCAAGTTCAAAACCAACCTCAGCAACTTAGCAAGACCCTAAGCAACTTAGTGAGATCCTGTCTCAAAATAAAAAAGGGCTGGGGATATGCCTCAGTGGTAAAAGTGCCTCTGTGTTCCATCCCGGGTACCCACCCCCAAACATCTATTAATATATTTTATTCTAATATATAACTATATATATTAAAATATTGCACCAGTATTAATTTCCTGGTTTGGGTCATTACCCTATGGTTATAAGATAATATTCCAGGAAGTTGGTTGAAGGGTATGTACTATTTTTGAAGCTTTGCAAAACATTAAAATTAGTTTAACATAAAGATTTAAAATTGTATGGTAATTAAATTCTAACATTAGAGTGTGGGAACAAAGACTTCTCAGCCCTTTTAAGCTGTTATTTTTGCTCTGTTCACTGTACTGCACAGTTCTGATACTAAATAACGCTCACCTTGCCAGGAAGGGGTACTAGTGAAGGTCTCATTGCCACCAAGTTACTAGGCTTTCCCTCCTTGCTTATTCTAGAAAGCAGCTAAAGGAAAGAAGTCAGGAAGGTGTGGCCAAAGGTGATGATGTGATTTCACGAAGGCCCTACTCTAAGCTTTCTTTGCTGCTTGAAAGCAATTTTCTACATAGTTTTAGAAGCAATGTAAGAGGGTTGCTTGGGTTTTACTTTTCATGAAATCTAATGTAGGCAGAGAAAATGCATACGTGCCATGAATAATTTTAAAGTGAACACTTGTAGAGTCTAAGAGTCAAGAAACGAAATACCGGCAGCATTTCCAAAGCCCCAGGCTGTGGTTTTCCCACTAATAACCTCTGCCTTCTAGAAGTGCCATTCCTGTTTCTTTAAGTTCCTTCTTTTAGAGTCATTGTGTAGCTTTCTTCTTCTTGTTTTTAGATTATTTTTATGCATGAGTGACCATTTTACATATTCTTTTGTATCTTGCTTTTTCTCAACACTGAGGCTAGTTCATATTATTGTGGAGTGATAGTTCATTTCTTTTCATTGCAGCATTTCATTCACTTTTTTGAAAATTCTTTTGTTTTAATCAACAAATAGAAATGGTACTTATTCATGGAGTGCAACCTGATGTTACAAGTATACACTGAGGAATGATGAGATCAAACTAGTTAGCAAACTCATCACTCCACATACTCATTTCTTTGTAGGGAGAGTGTTTGAAATCTACTTTCAGCAATTTTGAAATACATACTGCATTATTAATAATGGTCACCATACTGTGCAGTAGGTCACTAGAACTTATTTCTTCTAACTGAAACTGTTCCCTTTGACAGACAGCTTCTCTATTCTCATCTGCCCACCCCACCAGCCTCTGGTCAGCATGATTCTACTCTCTGCTTTTATGAGCTCGACTTCATTTCTTTCTGTTGTTATTGTTGTTTTGTTTTTGCTTTTAGGTGCTGGGGGTTGAACCCACAGCCTCGCAAATGCTAAGCCTGAGCTCTAGTACTGAGCTCTATACCCAGCCCCTCAACTTTTTTAGATTCAACATACAAGTAAGATCATCCATTCACTTTTTAAGCCACCATAGTCCCACTGTCCTTGTACCTGCTACCTCCCCAGTTTGGAATGTCACATGCTTTCTATCCTCTCTGCACCCCAAAGACCCTACTCCAAATCTCTGGTCTTCACCCTGCTCATCCTTTATAGCCTGGCTCCTGGGTTCCTTTCCTGTGCAGTCCACCTGCCCTCCGTGACCGAACCCATTCCTCTCTACCACCTTACTCCAGCACTCTGAACTTTATGGCTTTCCATACTTCATTATATCTTATATTTTGTAATTAAAATGTTTTGAGAGATACAACGTCAGCCTCTCCTATGAGCCTGTGACTTTCTTAGGGGTCAGGAACACATCTTTTCGTCCTGGGCATTCTAGCTGGCAGGTGATAATAAATGTGTGTTCAATGAATAAATATAATTCCCACATCCATCCATACTGGGTTAAACTTCAGCCTTCTGTGGATACACAAGGATACGCGATGTGGCCCCTAAAATGATCCTTGGGCGCAGGATTCCATAATACACTTTGGATGCCCTGCCACATAATGTAAAGAGGAATTTTTTCCCCAAATGAAGTTTCCCAGTGTGTGCGTGGTGGTGGGGAGCAGAGAGGGAGAGAGACAACAGTCATCACAACATCTGGGTGAAGATTAGTAACTCTTCAATGTCAAATATAATCAGGGTAATTACTCAAAACTGTCAACTGATAGTCTGAGGCAATCAAACCTCAAGCGCTGGTTTTCCCCAGGTGGGCTGTTCAAAAGAATTCAAGCCAGAAGCCACTGGAACGAAAGTTCATTTTTGAGGGGAAATTGTGGGTACCTTTCCAATATGCAGTGAGACCTGTGCAGTGCCCCTTCTTCTACACCTAAGAAGTCCATGCAGTCAACAGCTTCGGCCCAAATCCCCAACCACCAGTGGGAAGTGCTGCAGTGGTGTTTCACGCAAAACAAAAACAAAAAACATTTGGCAGCAAATTATCACAGCACTCCTTCTTTGCATTTGTATCGTACTTTAGTTTTCTAAGCACTTTCACTCACAAATCTCATTTTAGCCTTGGAGCCACATGAGCATAGTGAACTTAGTGCATAGGTGACCACACAGAGGTCAAAGGTAGTATCGTGGTCCTCCCTGGGCCCTATGGTCAGTGGTAACACATTTGTCTTTTCATTCCGAGGTGTTTCCGCCACTGCTGGTTTAAAAAAAAAAAAAAAGAAAGAAAAGAAAAGGAAAAAAGAAACTTTCATGTCATAATGCCAACTCATCAGATCATTCCTTCTTTATGGAATTATATTGAACTTTTACACTTAAAAAAATACCACATATTCCAAGATTATTTGCTCCTGTTGCTGATAAGTAACTGCTAGATTAGGAAGAAATTCAGGACCTTTACCAGTTGGTATGGTTTGGTGGGTGCTCTCCAAAAGTGCATGTGTTAAATTCTTGGTCCCCAGGGTGGTGCTCCTGGGAGGTGGTGGAACCTTTAGGAGCTGGCCTTGTGAGAAGACCTTAGACCATTGGGAGTGAGCCCTCAAAGGGGATTTTGCTGAGGGTGGCCTTGAACTTATGATTCTCCTGTTTCCGCCTCCCCAATTGCTGGGATTGCAGGTACTCACCACCTCTCCCAGCTTACTTTTTTTTTCCTTTCGTCTTTTTCATTAATTGGGGGTCAAACCCAAGGCCTCACACATGCTAGGCAAATGTCCTACCACTGAGTTACATTCCTGGACTTTTTAAAAAATTATTATTTTTTTATTTTTATTTATTTATTTATTTTTTTTTTTTTTGCGGTGCTGGGGATTGAACCCAGGGCCTCTTGCTTGCAAGACAAGCACTCTACCAATTAAGCTACCTCCCCAGCCCATATTTTTTATTTTTTTAAAATATTTTTTAGTTGTAGATGGACACAGTATTTTTATTTTATTTATTTTTATGTGGTACTGAGGATCGAACCCAGTGCCTCATATATGTGAGACAAGTGCTCTACCACTGAGCCACAATCCCAGCCCTAAAAAATTATTTTATTTTGACACAGTTCCCCGGACAGGCCACCATTCCCCGTACGGGCCACCATTTGTCGCTGGCTCTTTGCGGTACAAAATCCGTGGATATTTGTCACCGCTTGCAGCAACAACTTGCACGGGTCTTATGGGTGGTGGAGTGGAAACTGAGGCACTTCTATCTTTCTCTTTAGTGCACTGCTTTCTTGCTTGTTTTATAGAGGATAGAGGAAATGAGGTTTACTTGCTTTGAGAGGAGAGAGAGACTTTGCTTAGAGGAAGAGAGACTTGCTACGCCTCACTTAAGGTCTGCTGCTTACTGGTGCGTCCTGCATCCTGTGAACTAAGGGTGCCCTAGTGATGCGTCTCAGTTCTCCGCTCTGCGATCTGCCTTCCGCCGCTGCCCCTACTCGCTGCTGCCACGGGTGTTTTTCCTTTCTTCTGGCTGCTGCTGCGTGTGTGTCTTCTTCTACTGCTTTTCTGCTAATGGCTGCTGTGTGTATGTCTCGCTCGGCCTACGCTTATATCACCTCCAGGAGGCGGAGAGCAGGGCCACGCCTCTTACGCAAAGATTAGGCAAGACGCTCCAAGCAGGCAATTAGTGCTCGAGAACACATGCACATACATTGTGTGCGTGGATGATAAAATCACCTGAGTGTGCTTATGTCAATTAACCTCCTCGCTGCCGATGTGATCAGGCGCCCCTCTGGCGCCGTCAACATGGCCCAGCCCCCAACAATAGTGTTTCACTTAGTGGCCCAGGCTGTCCTTGAACTTGTGATCCTCCTGCCTCAGGCTGCTAAGTAGCTGGGATCTCCTATTTCCTTCTTGATTCCTGGCCATTATATAAGCAATTTGTTAGACTACAAAACTCCCACCAAGATATGTTGCCCTCACTAAAGGCCCAGAAAATAAACCTTTTCTCTTTATAAGTTCATTATCTCAGGTATTTTGTAATAGTAACTCAAAACTAATACACCAATCCCTAGCCATGTTAGGTTTTCCTGATGCTGGATATCCCTTGAATTTCTTCTCATAAGTCTTAATTATCCTCAGTGGGACTGCAAAAAATGTCTAATTCCTCTTCTTCAAATATGTGTGGGTGGTCTGCTCTGTTTTCTGGCCTAAATATCCCAGCTTCCTCAAGCCACTGCTCTGTTTCTGGTACAAGCAGTAGTAATAGAATAATTCAATAATTTCTAACATTTTTTTGAGCAGGTAAAATGCTAAGTACTTTGCATAAATTATTTTATTTAAGCCTCTCCACAACTATGTAATAATAACACACACTCTGTTATCCTGATTTGACCCACGGAAGACACTTGAGATTTAAACTTGAAGCTACTTGCCCACGGTCTCCAGCTGGCAAATGGTGAAACTAGCGGTTACGTCCAGGCAGTCTGAGTCTGTAATCTCCATCTAAACCATTCCACTATCAACTGTCTGTGTTCTTTCCCCATCTGCAGTAAAACAGCAAAGAAAAGGCTTCACATGCTAAACGGGTGGAACGCCACTGGTAACTCCAAAAGCCAAGTCCTAATCCTCGTCACCCACTTCCTTTGACTGGAAGCAAATCAAATCACACAATACTACATTTTGTTGTTGTTTACACTCGTCCCATAGACACTTCAGTCACTGTCACCATATACCGATCACTCTTGGGACTAAATAGACTTCCTGGCCAGCTACTAAAGCCATGGACCATCGGGCCCAACTCACAAACCATCTCACGTTATTCTCTACCTCGTTCACTGTGCACCAGGGGACAAGGGTTGTTTTCAGCTTCACATGCCCAGTCCCCATAATAGGGTCTCCAAGTGTTCCCTGTTGATGGAGTTGGCATGGCTGGTTCTGACACAGAAGAGAAGGATCTGACATTCCCCAGGAGGAACTTTTTATTTTTCTTTCTTTCATCTTTGACAGCTGTGCCTGTTCCAAATGCTTTATGAATGCTCCAAGAGACTATTGCTTTGGCTATGATCGCTTTGGTCGATGACGATCCCAGATGACTCTGCCCCTCTGCAACTGCTTCTGCTGACTTACTCTGGTGAGGAGTCTTCTACTCATGACTAAGCAGAAAGTCTGCAGTTAGCTGGCAGGACACTGTGCACATGTGTGCACCACCGTCTTATCTAAATAAGCAGCCTTCCTCTTGCCCTTATCAGATCAGTCCATGTACTGCTTCCCCTTAGGCTGCAATGCAAGTCCTAATCAACCCTCTTTTGAATGGTTATATTTATCCTTTGTGATTTATATCTTGAATAGAGAAGGCTGAACTATTTGCACTAAGAGCCAACACTAAAGGCTGCTGGCAACACTGAGGGCTGCCAGCAGCCAGGGCACGGTGGGGAGCTACAGAGCAAGGGGAAGAGAGCTGTTAAGAGCTATTAGCTCCAGATGTTGAAAGAGTTCCAGAGAGCTGCCAATAGCTGCCGGCTCTGGCTGATGGAAGAGTCCCAGAGAGCTGCTAGTAGGTGCTAGATACCATTGCAAAGATCCACAGGAAGAGCTACTGAAATCACTAAGAACTGAAAGCTGCTGTCATTCCAAGCTTAGAGATGCTAACACTAAGGGAGCTTCATTTTGCCTATTCATGATTTCTATCCGAATCAAGCAAAGGAAACTTTGGTCAAATGATAACAGTTCCTAATCTTCAGATTTTGGTTTGCAGGTCTTTTTCTCACTGAGGCTTTCTCTTCATCCATCCATCTATCCACCCACCCTCCATCCATCCAATGCCTCTACTGAGTTTAAAGGAGCAGTTGAGTTAAATATGGTGTCTGCCATCCAAGAACTTTTACATTCCATTGACTTGATGAAAAGCAGTTTTTCCACTGCACACTTGTTGTATGTTATACTTTTATTTTAAAGAACTGTCAGAATTGTTAGTTATATAAATATTTTAATTTTGTGATACCTAAATTTATTCTCATGGTTTAAAAAAAAAAAAATCAAACAACATAGATAATACAAGAAATTCTCCTTGATGTCCCCCTGTCATTCCCAACTATCGATGCTATTATCATTTTGGCATGGATCCTTCCAGACCTTGTGTATGCTTTTATGTATACAGAGGCAAATATAAACACATGGTTGTTTATTTCATGTGTGTGTATAACATAAATGGTGGAATATTACATACACACACACACACACGCATATATTTCACCATGTGCCTTGTAGATCCTGTACATAGAAATTCATTTCATTCTTTTAATTTCTTCATACTGTTCTAGAGTATGATTGTCTAATACATGAACTACAATAAGTATTCTCCCATTTTAATTTTTTCCTCTTATAAACAATGCCATAATGAACTCCTTTATGTGTTCAAGTGCCAGGAGAGGAGTTATTGGGATGAAATGAATGGGAAATTTTCATTTTAATATTATCATTTCAGTATAAAGAAGAAAAAAAAAGGGTTGCACCAATTTATACTCACATGCAAAGTGCTTGAGATACCAATTTTCCTGTCCCAATATGTTTTTTTTTTTTCCTTAATCACAAGAGTAAAGTGTTCTCATTAATCCCTATATGCAAATTTTGTCTTTGGCCACTTTTTTCTTCATCATTTTAAAAAGATTTATTTATAGACATCCTTTATATAGTTGGGACATTAATCCTTAGTCTACTACCTAGGTTGCAAATATTTTCTCCCAGTCTGGTGTTGATCTGGTGTTGACAGTGTTTTGTCTTATAGAACCTTAAAATATAGGTTTGGTAAATTGGTCAGTATATTCCTCTTTTGGGTCTTGTGTTTCACATCTTTTCAAATTCTTTCCTTTCCCCAAGGCTATAAACATATTCTGCATTTTTGATATGACTATATATTCATTGTTCCATGGTCATCTCTACTATCTGAATTTGAACCCTAAAAGTCATGTCTTCTTTATTTCTGGCTACATCCCTACAGCATATCACAGCTAGTACTTCCATGTGCAATAAATGTTTATTGAGTGAAAAAAAGAGAATGATGTTGATATTATTAACAAGAAGATACAGACATCCCTGAAAGATCAATAGGTAGAATTTGGCTATTGTGAATTTTTGTAAAAGAATACATTCTGTCTTCATTCTGTTAAATCTTGCACTACATTTTGAATTCCACCTATTGCCACCTTCCTTAGTAATCCCAAAGTTATCATAAAATCTTAAATTTTCAAAGAAACCATTAGCTGCTATGCTGGTGCTTTCAGGGACAATTGCCTACACTTTCAGGAAGTTAAATGACTGTAAACTTGCCTTTAAAGTGGTTTCTTTTTTCAGACAAGGCCTGCCAGAGAACCATATAAGCTTACCTGGAAGTGAACTCAGCTAAGCTGGCAGAATCAACCTGCCCTACTCTTTTTAGGTAACCTAAAAGAGAACTTTGCTCATTCTAATACTGAAATATCCCCCCAAAGATGTTCCCATCTGCCATTTTTTTTTTTTTTTTTGAACACACATTATATGAAGAGGCATGACACTGAACTGAGCATGCTCAAGATGTGCCACCTTGGCTGGGGAGATAGCTCAGCTGGTAGAGTGCTTGCCTCATAAGCACAAGGCCCTGAGTTTGATCCCCAGTACCGCCACAAAAATAAAATAAAATAAAAAGGTGTGCCACCTCTACTTGTGATAGTGAGGCCATCCTACATGGATATGTATGAGATTCCCCAATAAAAGACATTTGCTTCGTTTGCTTGAGGAGACACTGCTTTGGGAATGAACACAGAGCTCTCCTCACTTGTCACATCTCTTTACTCCATCTATTGGTTGTACTTATTGGGTATCCATTCACCAAAAGTTCAAACTATTACTTTTGATGGACAAAATGTTAAGGTTCATAGAGGAGTCTAACCTGTTATTTGGTGTGGCATTGTCTTCTGACAATGGGGTGCACAAGTCTGCACCCAGTTGGAAGGCACCAGTCCCTTCCTGAGAGATGGACAGCTTGGTTGAAGGGCACCCTCTGCTATTGGCCTTCCAGGGGCCTGGACACCTGAGCACTTGGATCCTTCAACCCTACCAGAGTCCCAGCCCCAGGATCTTCTGCCATTTCTACTTGCCAGAAGTTCCTGGTAATCTCCACCACATCCTTTCCTTTCTTTTTCTCCAAGTCTGATGGGAATTTCTGGGTAATATCAAATCATTCTGGTTGGGTCCACTTCAGATGTAGTACTCCTCATCTGGGCCCTCCCGACTGGTTCACCCTCTTTTTGTCCATTCTTTCACCTTCCTGGTGCATACAAGGCTGCACGTATTTATGTTCTCAGGCCCCTCATCATAGCCCACTTATGGGCCCTTAACATCCTACTTTACCCGAAAATTCTATTTCCTTTGCTGCTGTCTTGGAGAGAGAGAGTATCCCTCTTCCTAAGACTTGGCCTCCACATATGTTCCTGAGTCCATTCGATTAAGCTTTTTAATTCAAATTTACTTTTCCAAATAATTTTGTCTTCTCTGACTTCTGATTTCTTTTAGGGGGGATAAAGCTTCCTTTACTTGAAACTGTTACCATTATCCCTTCCTTAAACTTCTTCAGACTATACTATCTCAAATTAACTCTTGGTTGTTTTTCAGCCTACTGCATTTGGCTTCCATTGCCTCCCCCAGATTAAAACCAATCCCTTTAAGATCATTACTTATTTCCTGTCAATAAAATTTAATAGCATCTCCCACCACCAAAAGCTAGCTGGCTTCCTTCCTACCTTCCTTCTTTCCTTCCTTCAAAATAAACGTTAGGAGTCAGGAGCAGTGGAGATGGCACATGCCTATAATCTCAACAACTCTGGAGGCTGAGGCAGGAGGATCACAAGTTCAAGGTTAGCCTGGTTAACTTAATGAGACCATCTCCAAAAACAAAAAATAGCAAAAACATGTTAGGACTATGCTAACTAAACCTTGGATACATTCAGTTGTTCCTCAGTATTCACAAGGGATTGGTTTCAGAACCCCCTAAGGATATGAAAATCTGAGGATAATCTATACATATCCTCCCACATATTTTAAATCATCTCTTACTATTAATATCTAATGCAATGTAAATGGTGCATAGTTGTTATGCTGAATTGTTTAGGGAACATGACAAGAAAAAAGGTCTACATGTTCAGAACAGAAGAAATTATTTTCAAATAGTTTTGATCCACAGATGGTTGAATCTTCTGATGTAGAATACAAGCATGCAGAGGGTGTACTGCATAGACAAAAAGAAACGCCCCTTCTTCAAGGGGGTTGTGGCATAATGAAAACATATTGAAGATGCCAAGGGAGGCAGGACCACCTAAATCTGCACAAGAAACTGATAAAAAGCTTCAAGAGGCAGATCACCAACAAGAGGGCAGGAATGGTATCTACCTTCCCATGGAGAGAACAGATGTGCCAGGGAGAGGCTTAGTTGCATGAAATAGGAGAGAGGGTGCTGGGTCCCACAGCAACCCCTCTGTGGGTTCTGCACTGGCAGATTCAACTTTTGTTATGACGCTCCTGGGGAGAGTGTCCTTGGACAGCTTTGACAGGGAAACCCACTTTCGTCTCTGTGAACCACAGGTGCTGGCTTGTCTGTTGACAATGAATCATCAGCTCTACCCACTGCCACCTCTCCTCTGTATTACAGTTTTCAGATTCTCTCCCTGGTTAGATCCTGCTGCTAGGAGGGGACACAGGTGAAATGTGAAAGGTGGAAGAGAAGATGGGTGGCAAATGTGGGGATTTATTAGCAGCTTCCTAGAGTCTTCCTGGGATCAGCAGCTGAGGGCACTCTGGGGCGACCTATGACTCCTCTAATCCAGATCTCCTGAAAGCCAGCAGAGGCCTTACTGACTAGGCCTCCTCTGGCCCTCCCCATGCAGGTTTTCAAAATTCTTCACTAGAAATGTTCCTACAGTGACATCATATACTTCGTTTTGGACCACTCCTCTTTTTTTTCCCCCATCTCACCTGTCCCCCTTATAAAGATGACTCCCAAACTGTTTCTACCTCTGGCCTTTCTCCTTTGCACTGCACCCAAATTTCCAACTATTTCCTGGACACCTCCACCTGGATTACCTACTGGAACCTCAAGTCAACGAATCAAAAAATAATTGGCTTTGTTTGAAAGCTAGTAGTTCCTTTTCACTTTTCTTTTAAATACAATTAGTTATTCCAAGTATCTGGCACAAAACCCCAGCCCTAATATTATTTCTCTCCCATCAGGTAAAATATTTGAAAGCTGTTTTAGTCAGCTTTTTTTTGCCGCTGGGACTAAAGGACCCAACCAGAACAATCATAGGAGGAAAAGTTTATTTGGAGGCTCACAGTTTCAGAGATCCTCGTCCATAGAAGGCTGGCTCCATTCCTCAGGGCTCGAGGTGAGGCAGAACATCATGGCGGAAGAGTGTGGCAGAAGAAAACAGCGCACACCATGATGAGGAAGCAGATTCAACTCTCCAGATACAAATATATACCCCATAGCCACGCCCCCAGTGATCCACTTCCTCCAGCCACACCCCACCTGCTTCCAGTCATCACTCAGTTAATCCCATCAGGGATCAATTCACTAATTAGGTTAAGGCTATAACCTAATCATTCCTAGAAACAGTGTCATTGACACACCCACCCAGAAGACTCTTAATCTTCAGCATCTCTTAATCCAATCAGGTTGACAATTCAAAATAACCATTACAAGAGCCTATTTTGTGTCATGTTTAACAAGCTAGATAGTTGTCGTTTCGCAAGGAGCTTACAACCTAGTGGAGGGTCTAGGAGAAATCTAAAATGGTTCTTAGATAGCTTCGTTTATCCTGCAACTGTGGTTAGTAACTTGCAAAAATTCATTACTTCTTAAATCTCTCTTGAATTCTTCCCTCTTTTTTCCATTCCCAACCTCCTTATCAGCACAAAACCTTCTTTACCTGGACTATTCCTCTAGTTTACTGCATAGACTCAATGTATTACAGACAAATTTTTTTGTTGTTGTTTGGTTTGGGTTTTTTGGTGCCAGGGATTGAACCCACGGGTGCTTGGCCACTGAGTCATATCCCCAGCCCTTTTTTGTATTTTATTTTGCTGAGTTGCTTAGGGACTCAATAAGTTGAACTTATTGAGTTGCATTATAAGTTGCTTAGAACTCGTGATCCTCCTGTCTCAGCCTTCTGAGCTGCTGGGACTATAGGCATGTGGCACCACGCCCAACTCACAGAAATTTTTTAATAATTTGATAAAACATGTACATGTAGTTTGCAACCAGTTGCAAGGGTCACTGAATGTCCCTTTGTAGCCAAGTCCCAGACCCCTTGGGGATCCTTCATTGACCCATAGAACCTTACCTCAGTGTCCCTGTGCCATTCCCACAGAGGACTGGATATTCATAAAGCAGAATCCTACCAAGTCCTGCCAGTGGCTCATTTGCAAAGAAAGTCAGGGCCCCTCACAATTCTGAACTTCTTTTTCACAAGTCCCCTACACAAAACCCAAGTTTCTTCCAAACTAAGGTCAGTACCCAAATATGCCCCAAGCGTTCTCATTTTGATACCTTTCACTATTCACCCCCAATCCCCATCTCCATTTATATCCAAGGCACTCATTTCTTTGAGCGACCTTGACACTCTGCCCTTCTGAAACTCACATTCAGCCTTGCTTTAGAACTATCCAAAACTTTTCAGTTTGAGAGCAGAAATCATCTTATTTTTGCACGCCCAAAACACCTGCATTAATTCCTAGCCCAAAATATTTTATTTAAAAATTTTAGATTGAATTAAACCCAAACCTCATGTCCACATTTCAGTCCCAATTGTGTCCTTCATCCTATTTTTTCTTCCACAGAACTGCACTTCAAATATTTGGAGATAATTACCTTGTCCTTATTCCTTATCTGTATAAAATCCAGACTATACTGGCCAACTTGATTGTCCAACTGAATGTAAAGACAACGCAATATAAGCACAAAATAATCAAGAAATTCCTAAGGGATTTCCATGAAAACTTTGATTCATACCCTATGATTTGGGACAAACAAATGCAGTATCTCTTCATACCCTTTCACCTGCCACAAAGATAACACCCTTAACATTTTGTAAGCAAAAAAGCTGGCCAAGCACTTGGAGCTTTGGAACCAAGTCATGAATAAATGTAGCCCAGGATGGGTAAAAATTAGTTCTAGTTCTTGTCTGTGACCCAAGACAAAGACTTAATGTCTTTGAGTCTATTTGTCTATTTTTGGCACATGATAGACCAAAAGCATAGGAATTCTTGCTACTGAAGCAACATAAAAATGTATCTCTGGATGGTGTGTAATGTACCAGGGATTTTATTAACATTATTTTAGTCTTGGAAATATTAAATCTGAAAAGGCACAAATCAGTTTTTCTTTAAATGTGAGTTATTAGAGTTTTTAAATTATCCATCTCTCTCTCTCTCTCTCTCTCTCTCACACACACACACACACACACACACACACACACACACACACCTCTTTGGCCTATGAATTAGACACCTACTTCCTTCAGCTTTGAGGGAAAGCCATGCAAGGAGGTGCACTGACCACACCTACCAGTACCTGTCTTTTTTCCTCCCGGTACTGGAAATCGAACTCAGGGGTGCTCTACCACCAAGCTGTATCACCAGCCCTTTTGAGACAGTATTTTTTTATATTGGGGATTGTACCCTGGGTGCTTGACCACTAAGCCACATCCCAGCCCTTTTTATTTTATTTTTTGAGACAGTGTCTTGTCAAGTTGCTCAGGGCCACACTAAATTGCTGAGGCTGGTTTTGACTTGTGATCATCCTGCTCAGCCTCCCGAGCAGCTGGGGTTACAGCCTGCGCCACTGTGCCCGAGGGGCTAATACTTGCCTCACATATTGCATACTATTTCCCTCGGAGACAGACCACATGCAGAACACATTCTTCAGAATGGCCACTTCCTCTCAGGTGTACTTTGAACATGTGGGCCAATGTTTATGTTCTTTCCCAAATCATCTGATTTTTAAAATCATTTACTAATTCCCTAAATTAGTTTGTTCAGAAACAATTTTAGGCAGGTCTTTCTGTTGGACTGTCCATGAGTGTCTGAAGGTTAATCCTGGACTACATAAACAATATAATATACCATAAACAATATGGTAGTAAATACAAAGAGTGCTGATTTTTGTGATAAAATACCTTTTTGCAAATAGTTGCTAACAACTTCAGCCATCTTTCATTTGGATGGACCACTTGGGCAGGAGTAGTTAGATCCAACAAAGGACATATCACACAATTACATTTACTTTATCTAAGATTTCAGATTTTTAAATGTTTACATATCCTAGTAATAAGGATCTTAATGCAAATGTTGGTAAAAATTTGACAGGATGTTCATGTGCAATATATTCCATGCCTTCAAGTTTAGAGAGATCTGTTGGAGAGATCTAATCAAATTTAGCTCGTTACTATGTTATTACAGCACAATTCCTGTGGAAATACAGTGTTGATGCTTATTATTACCTGCTCTCAAAATACAATTCATATACAGCTAAGAGTGGGCTATTTTTCCTTTTTCTTTCTGTAATTTCTGTAATTATGCTTGAAACACCTAAGTCTAGTCAATAACCCACATCCTTCTATCTCCCCCTGACAAATGCAGTAAAATTTGCCTTTAACATCCAGCCTAAACTAACCATAAACCAAAACAGCATCCTTGGAAAAGAGGATGTTAAAAAGGGAAATCAGCTGGGATATAGTTCAGTGGTAGAGCACTTGTTCCTGGTTTGGATCCCCAGAATCTCTCCCCCACCACTCTCACACACACAATCAAGGTTAAAAAAAAAAAAAAAAACAAAAACAAAAACAAAAAAACTAAGGAACACACAACATGCTGGCTACTGCTCATTGACCAATGAGCATTTTTTGTGAACAAATTATACCTATTAATTTGTAAAATCAGAGCATGAATCTAGGCAAAGATGGTAGATCAAACCTATGTATCTAATTTCATTTTTTTCTAAAAGTTCACCAAAATTAGAGTAAAGGAAAAAAAGCAGAAGAGAGGAATAACAGCAACAAAATGTGGGGACCTTGAAATAAGATGGTTGTAGACTTAGTTGATTTGAGAAAAGTCCAACCTTAAGCTAACAGGGTAAAACTGAGACCCATCCCATTTATATGACAAAATCCTCCAGGGCACAGAAACTGACAGTGCTGGGAGCCCCCACGGCAGGACAGAGCATACAGGAGGAGGCTGAAATAAAGACTACGAGGAAAGCTGTCATAGGAAGTTAGCTTCCGGGTCTCATTCCCCAACTCCACCCCTTGGGAAAATCGCTCTTCTAAAAGAGCAGGTATTTTGGGCTGGGGTCGTGGCTAAGTGGTAGAGAGGGCCTGCCTAGCATGTGTGAGGCACTGGGTTTGATCCTCAGCACCACATAAAAATAAATACATAAAATAAGTTCATTAACAACTAAAAAAATATTTTTAAAAAAACTCTTTAAAAAGAGCAGGTATTCTGAGACAATCTCTGCGAAGGACTGAAAACGGAGGGATTAGGAAATACATATTTAATGAAAACAGAGACCTCAGTACAGCTCTGAAATGCTGCCAGTTAGACCCTGACCCTCCAGGCCAGTCGCTTCTGTATGGCTCTAGGGATTCACCAACAGAGGCCACCCAGGTCTTCCAACACGAGCTCAAAGTTGGCAAGCCCTCTCATGCTTTCAGAACTTCCAGTCAAACCTTCAGGCTTATTCATGAGTAGAAAATCAAGGGTTATCACGCATTGGAGAAGACTGTAATATGGAAGATATATATCAGAGCAAACAGAGACAAAATCAACCTGGAGACACAAGAAAACTATAATCAACAATGTTGAGAGAAAACTACCTAGAAAGACAAGGGAAAGAGTAGAGATGGAAAACTGGAGAAGAGATAAGAAAAGCTGAAGAAAAGTCCCAAAAGTCCAGTTTTTGAGTAATGAGATCTTTTTAAAGGACAGAAAATAAGTACAAGAATTTCACTAATGAAATAAGTAAAAACCACTTTCTTGGAGCTGAACAGTTAATCACCAGATTTAAAAGCCTACATTGTATCCAGTATAATGAATTAAATGAAGCCACACCAAGGACCACACTTTTGACATTTCAGAACACAGAAGACAAACTTGCTACAAACTTCCCTGGAGAGAGGAAAAACAGAACACATACAAAGGATAAGAGTAGCTTTGGAGTTTTTATCAGCAGCACGGAAAGAAGACAATGAAGTAATGCATTCAAAATTCCAAAGGAAAAAAATACAGCTTAGAATTTGGCAGTCACCAAACAATCCACTGAAATAGAATATTATTTTCTGATAAGCAAATTGTTTAAAATATTTTTCATGTACCTTTTCTCAAGAAATTACTGGAGAATGTCACTCCAGCAAAGTGAAAGATTTAAAAAAAAAAAAAAAAAAAAAAAAAAAAAAAAAAAAGGCTAGGGGTTTCAGATTATAGGAAAAACAGGATCCAAAAAAAGAAGAGAAATCCTAAGAATGACCCCTGTATACTGGACCTGAGTATTGTGACTGGAGACAGACATAGTACTGTCAGCAGCAAGATTCCCACTGATATTGTACCAACAGGCTGCCTGAATCAGACACAGTGACCTGAGATAACAAAAAACAGCAGATTGTTCTTTCAGACCATATATCTGCCAAATATAAAGGACTGGGCTTACATGACAGACCTCAGATAACCCAACCCACTGTCTTCCCCCTAATGAGCTTTTAAAACTTACCAGAAGAGCTACAAATGAACTATAACCCGGAGATTGTTTAACCCTGAGATTGATGATAACATTGCCCGTCCCTTACAAGGCTAGGTTTGCTTTATTACTCAGTTTTAAAAACTAAACAATGTATTATTGTTTGTATGGCACGAATACATATATAGCTGGCAAAAATCTGAAGATAAGATTGACACACACACAAAAACAGGATAATGGTTATTTGTGGATGGTGCAGAAAGACAGGGAAGTGGAGTTAGAGGCACCCAGAGGGGTAAGACATTACAAGCTCTATTCTTAATCTGGGTGCTAGGCACATAGGTCATTATTGCTTATTTTTTATCCTTTAAACAATAGTCCTATTTTTTTTTTATGAAATCTTTTAGATGTATGATTCAGTAAACATACAATTACAGCACAACCTCCCAAGGTAGAAAGTTCCTCCTTTGACAGAAAAAGCAACTTTTTATTGACACACCTATCTCACTACCCATGCCCTATCAGCACACCTCCCCACCCCAACAAAAAATCCTTAATTACAAGCCATTGCTTCCTGAATATTATTCATGTGTGGATCCACCACTTTGTGGTACAATGTGATGGTTCAAGAAACCAAGGTCAAGTTCATAGGACACAGAGAGCCTGTGGTTATCAGTCCTTTCCTCTATCACAGTAACATTTTGGTTAACTTTACAAACATTTTGCTACCCTCTTGGTCGGCATTATTTGTGGCAACATTTATTTAAGAATAATATCTTAAAAACATTTTTTAAACAAATTAAAGTACAAGTTAAAGGTAGGAATGAGAAAAATCATTCTGAAAGCACAGTATATAGAATTTAGATCTAGGTAATTCATCGTACAAAGTTCCTCTTCATGGACATGCCTAACAAGATGGCAACTTTTGAAAGCAGCTCCAAATAAGACATACACCTTATAGACTGCTAGGGTTCTGGAAGAGAACACTTAACTTCTATCCTCTACCCTCTTTTGATCAGTAATGTGATCACTTCTCCGTCATGAGGCATGAGGCACTCTCTAAGATGGTTAATCATTAAAAGACGTATCTGTGGGCTGGGGTCAGTGGCACATACCTGTAATCGGGAGGCTGAGACAGGAGGATCACAAGTCCAAGGCCAGCCTCAGCAACTCAGGGAGACCCTAAGCAACTTAGTGAGACCCTGTCTCTAAATAAAAAATAAACAGGGCTGGGGATGTGGCTCAGTGGTTAAGAGTTCCCAGGTTCAATCCCTAGTACCAAAAAAACTCCAAAAAACAAAAGTGTATCTGTGGGTCATCTGCACCAATGTTTCCTGCTCTTTTCCCGGTCACAGCAGTCACAAGGTGTTGCTACTTGTGTGGCATACTGGTTGTTGCTCCTGCCAGGCATCCCCAAAGAACCAACAACTTGGCATGCTAATAACCCATCCATTCCTGACAAATGCAGCTTCTTGGATGGGTAGGTTTGGTCTGAATTTACAATAGCATTTAGAGGGGAAAAGAGCTCTTGAGGACGAGATGGACTGATCTTCCAAAATGGCAGCAACTGACAATAAATGGTTTTGTACTGTTTTCCTAATTTCTTCTTCTAAACCATCCTCCCTATTGCTGAAAATGTAAAACAAATGGAAATATCACATGGCACTTGTCACAAATGTTTCAAACTCACATGAAAACGGAAAAACAGAAGCAAGAACAACCCAAGGGTCATCATCAAGTTTTTTGTTTTATTTAAGATTTTAGTTTTAATTCTGAAGAAAGAGGTACATTTCCTTGTTTTTAGTTTTAGCATCAGGTTATAACCAGGTTTCTGTTTGCTTTTCTCCTGTCTTTTCAATACTGCACAAACGTCCAGAAACTACAGGGTTACGTAAAAGCTGCAGGCAAGGAGGTCAGAGATTTGCTCCTGTTGGTGATCGTGTGGCCCCAGAGCAGTGCTATCTCAGAGTGCCCTCGTCAGGTGGATTGAAGGTCAAAGAAAAAAAGATTCTGACAGAGGAGAAAGACTGAAGAAATCACTTATATTTCAGCTCTTATATTATGTATAGGTATTAAATCTGTGAATACTTTTTTTCTTTAAAACATTTGAATTTACTTTAAATCTAAAGCCAAAAATTTTTTCTCCTTTAAAAAAAATCACTTCTCCCCTCCTTATGCTCTTTAGCAATAGGCCAGTTACTACTTCAGATCAATTTGTCTTTCCATCGACTTCCAATAAATTCTTTTGCTTAACGACATAATCAAGTCCTCCCCCATCAACTCAACAAAAGAATAAACAATTAAATTAAAAGCATTTTTCCTGCAATAGTGATAAGCTGAATACAAGACGGATGCCAGGATCACTGCTTTCCCCCATGCATCTAGCAATCTCATTTAAATTAACCTGGTTTTCAAACTTCTGCAGTTGATAATGCATTTCCTTGACCTTTCCTATAGATTAATCGTCATTTTCTGCTAAGCAGATTATGTCATTATTATGCGCAACAGACAAACAGTAATTTTCTAAGTATCGAGACTGCCCTTTGATTTCTTTTTTTCCCCCTCTCCTTAAAAAGGCATTTTTTTAAACATTCAACAGTGTCACTCAAATGCTGAATCAACAGAAACTTTTACAATTAAAAAAAAGATGGTAATGACCCTGTGATCGCATTGCATCTGGGGGTAGGGAGAAAAAAAAATTGATCAGGAACTGGATTCTTCAGAACATAAGAGATGAGAAGGGAGCTGTGGGTGGGCTGAGAGGGAGAAAACAGGGTGGGACAAATCCTGCATTTTCTAATGTTTCTCCTCTTTGCCTAGTGGCGGTCCAGTGTTGAACTCTGTAGTAGATCTGCGGGGGTTTTGCTGGGGGGTCTGAAGGCCGTCTGAAAGCCGGGGGGTGGGGAGTGGAAGCTGGAAGGATTTGAAGGAGGAGGGTAGGGGCTCCAACTGGCTCTGTGCAGGGGGATCTGTGTGCTGAAGGGGGCGCTGTGGTGGGTCTGCGACGGAGCAGCACTGGGGCCGTCCATTTCTGTGAGGGCCTGAAGGGATTTTAGCCAGTGTGGAGGATTGTCGTCTTGAAGAGAGTCTAAACTGTTTCCTGAAGATGCTGGAATACCTAAAGAGAGAACAGAAAACAGGAGGGAAAATGGTGAGTCTGCACAGGAAGAATAAGAAGTTCACCAAATTGAAAAGGCAAAAGTGATTAACTTATCCAAGAAAAAATGCAAAGAAATTATAATTTGAAGCTTCTTCCAAATAAGACCTTTAAAACCTTATTATGTTCCATTTATTTCCCCACTCCAGTAATGACTAAGATTTATTGTCACACAAACTCATGCCCCTCTTCAACTAGCAACTTAGTCCCCCCACTGTCAGAGACAGAACTGCAAAACAAACAAACAAAAAACCCTATTCCCCAGCATTGAATGACAGTATTTTCCCCACTGTGCTTGTCTTTCTCTAAGAGGGATACTTAAACAAGATAGCCTTATAATAGAGAGCTTTATTAAAAAAAAGTGGAGTATGTTCCTTTTAAGACGGCTCAGTCAGATCCTTTTGCACTTAGAGGCCTACAAAATACACACATGCTGCCAGACGTGAACACCTACTTAGACGGAAAGGAGCAACGAGGCACCAAACACCCCGGTACACAACTAGGCCGACAGTGGCACAGACTGTGCAGCCCCGAGAATCAAACAGGCCACCCGCACTTGTGGCTTTGTAGAAAGGAATGTATGTCGAAGAGACCTCTGCTTTGATCTAATCTGTGCTAAAAATCAAATGATGGCTGTGAGTGGAGCTGAGGGGATGAGGGAGTTACCTGTGATGATGGCTGGGTCTGTCCAGCTGCCAGGGCTGTCCCAACTCACGCTGTCGGTGGTGGCAGTGTTGGACGTTGGTGCACTGTGGTTGGCGTTGGAGGGGGAAGAAGAATTGGGCAGTCCACCAAAGTTGATGTTAATGTTGGGTAGAAGTGCCCTTAGCCCGTCCTGCCATTCCTTCATATTTAAACTCTCTACAGAACTGCTGTTGTCTGGGAGATTTACCAACAAAAAAATGAAAGATAAAAAAAAAAAAAATAAAAGCTGACGTTAGAAACATATGTTGTTCTTTAGTGGTTAAATGGGAGAAGAGTCATTCTTTCTTTATTGAGCATTTAAAATGGGCTGTCCTAGCAAAATAAACTGGGTTAGGAATCTGCTTGTGAGCTCAGAGCCCCTGAGGTTAAGGGAGGGGAAATCTGCTTAAGGATCTGGAGAGGGAGCTTCTTGTCTCTCTAGCCTCTTCACCTCTATGTGTGTGCAAATCAAGTTCCAAGATTCAGTGCTCCAGAGCACAATCTAGTTCCAGTTACATTATGAAGTTTCAGTTAGTGAGGCATTCAGCCACTGAGGTCAAGCTGATGCACACTATAAAAAAATCAAGTCTGCAAAGTTCAATATAGGAGCTTATTTCTGAGTCCATTAAATGGAAGGGAGATTATTGTATGAAGAATAAACATAAGCCAATAGAACAAGAATAATAATTAAGTTCTTCCTGATTATAAAATTGTCAATGCCTTTCAGAAGACAAAGCAGTAATGAAGAGGCTCTTGATTTTGAAAAGGGTATTTTCTGTTAATCACAAAGACCAAGGAGGCAGGGCCTGGGACACCTCTTGGATGGAATAATTTCCAAAAGTCTGCTACTCTACTAGAACATCTCTACCAATTATCCAAAAGCTAAGTTCTGGAGTCCTAGAGTTTCTGGGGCCTATTTATGAATAATGTCAAACATAAGACACAAATAGTAAAAAGGCTTTTTATAAATTCTGACTAAACTCAGTTGATCTACTACCATTAAGGATCCACACAGTATAACTAACTGGTGGTGGTGCTGGGTAAAGTCTAATAACCACTTACAATACTTGTTTTTACTGAAAACAGAATTGTGAGTCAATTTACCAACTAGAAAAAAAATATAAAAATATTTCTGGTTCTACAGAATTAACAGTCAACATTGAGATTGAGGAGGAGGAGGAGAGTGTGAGGAGGAGGAGGATGATATTCTATCAGGCACAGTACATGCCATTTGGGAATTTGGAATTTTCTTTTTGTAATTGCTTTGCACCAATCACGGGTCTGTGCCAAGTTATTTCAGGTTTCATCAAGTGAAGCACGTATTTATAAAAAGAAAAATGAAAAGTACAACTAAATCAAATAGCATCATCTCTGACCTTGACTAAGATGAAGAAAAGGTACTGTACACTATACAAACAATAGAAGGAAAAAATCAATTCCTCAAACCAACTTTCTTTTCACAATTTTCCTTCTCATATCTGCATATTATTTTACATTTGCATTGTGTTGTCTAATTTACAAGGCATTCTCATAATTAATCATTATTTCATTTGACCCTCACAACAACCCTGTGAGGTAGGCAAAGGAGAAGGAATAATCTGCGTTTAAAAGATAAAGGAACAGATTCAAGAATAATTTCCCCAGGTTCACAGAACTCATTTTTGAGAATTTGAACCCAGACACTATCTGTGTTTAAAAAATAAAAAATACCAAGCACTCTTTTTATCTGCTTAATATAGACTATTGGTTGGTTTTTTAAATGGGTCAAATATTTAAGGTAAAACACAGGGACCAATGAGATACAAGATTAAAAGCAGGAAAAATGAAACACAGAAGCTTTATAAATCTCCATTGGCCATTATTAGCAAGATAGAGAAATACTGTTCCTGAAGGAACAGACTGGACTCTTTGGATGGGGGGAGCGGGTGGGGTGGGGGAAGATTCTAATCCAGGATACAGCCCTAGTTCCCTAACCATATGAGGCATAAATAAGATCACACTGATAACAGAATCCTAGAATAACTTCAATTACAGGAAGGTGTGTGGCCGGTACATTCTACCCTTTAAAAGCAAACTCGCAGGCTGAATAAACTTAAAATGGTTCTTAACTAGGCATAACCAAACTCTCAACAAAGAGAACTTCCTAGGAGGGAAATACAATTCCTCTGAATAAAAAAGATGATGTAGAACCATATGGGAAATTTTCTGGAAGATAGGTGGCTAAGGCCACAGAGAAGTCTATGCAAATGAGGGGCTCCTCTCTTCTACTGAGCAGGGGAGAGGACCCTGTAACTCACTCAAACCAATTTGCTCTTTCCTTTTGCTTCCCATTTAGTAAGAAATGAAATTAAAGAACACTTAATTCTGCATTTGCAGGATAACACTTGCACGTGTATAAAATTTATTTAAAATTACTATTAGTATAAAGTCATAAGACAATGAAGTAAGAGGTCTGTGAGAACTCCTTCATGCTCTGCACAGTTCTGAATCTTAAGACTACTCTAAAAAATAAAGCCTTTTTTTTTTTTTTTTTTAAACAAAGGATATTTGTTCCTCTGATTTCAGAATAAAACAAAGTGAAAAGATGTTAGTTGGTGAAATTCACCTATGGCACATGATAAAGAAACAGTGCAAAAACTTATATCATTCCAGGTGTACTAGGATTATATGCTACTCTGGGAAATAATTTAGCTAGCTTATGATTTTAATAATGGTGACCAACAAAACAAAATAAAACTAGAACAACGACAAAAACAAACAAACAAACAAACAAACAAACAAACAAAAAACCGAATCATATGTCTAGGCATTTGGGGAGCCTGAGAACACGAGTGTGTGGTTTATAGTGAAGCAAAAGTGGGACAGGGAAATGGATCAGATTCCAAGTAGCTTAGAAGAGAAGTTAACTTCACTATTTCCTCCACTTATAGTTAGGCAGGTGTTGGCACAAAGAAAGGGTAAGAGAGAGGCAATTGGCTAAACCCTAACCTCATCAAAACACCAGGTGCACCTGAAACTGCCCCTTTACACTCCCCATCATCAGTGCCTCTGACTCAGGTTAGTCTGGGCTCTGGGCTTCTAGTAATCGCATTCCTTGAAATACATATAGCAGTTTGTTTTGCAGTGCTGGGGATGGAACCCAGGGCCTCACACTTTAGGCAAATGCTCTACCACTGAGCTACACCCTCAGGCCCACGGCACGGTTTAGCAATGTACGGCACTACTGATATTTTGGACATTATTTTGTTGCGGGGGGGGGGAGGGTCTGTCCCGTTTAGCAGCATTGTGGGCCTGTACCACAGGATGCTGGGAACACAAAGCCCCCAGGTTTGAAAACCAAAATTATCTTTAGACATCGCAAATGTCTGGGTGGTGTGGGGGGTGAGTGGGTGGGGTGGATGGCAAAATCTCCCCCAGCTGAGAACCACTATGGACACAAGGGAAGCTGATTGCTTTGTCTGTAGAGTTCTAAATAATTCCAACTGAAGACACATTTCTCCTTCAAAGAGTATGACTGACCAATGAGTCAACCTGATTTAAGTTCATTTCCCTTTATTTATATGAGAATTCACTCTGGGAATTCAAAATATGCAAATCAGTAGGTCTAATGCAGAAAACGGTGGGCTGAACACTGCAGCTGGGCAGTGACTGGGCAGCCTTACAACTGACTGTTAATATAGCCTTGGACATGTGTCCTACTCAGTCTTTTATAATCCCAGGACCCGACTTCATAAGTAGGAATAACGTCTGCTTTACTGTCTCATAAGGATAAAATGAAATAAGAGAAGGAAAAGCAATTTGAAACACATTTATTACTTGATAAATGTCTAACAACAAATCCTTCTCCAATGGTCAACCCTGAACGGATGGTAACCTTTCCAACAAGTCAAGACAGGGGATTTCTTATTTGCCAGGAACTGGCCCTGTGTGAAACAGTCTCTTCTTAGCAAGGTGGGGATAACACCCAACATTCTCAGAGGTATGGTGTAGTCACCATATTAGATAAACTCTCATCACCAAGACACTGCAAAGACTAAGATGTAGGAAACACTTTAAATTTTCCATAAAAAAAGTTTTAGAAGATCAAGCAAATTATAATGAAAACCAATTACTAAGCATATTTTATATTCAAAATGATACTAATTTTATTTTAAAGTATTTAATTAGGATAGAACACTACACAGGGGAAGAACTGCTTATTGCTAATATGGTTCAATATTTTATGACATTAAAAACTAGTTTTATGTTATACAGAAAGATATGACATATTTTCAGTTCTAAACAACCAAGATGACAGAGGGGTCAAACTGTAATATTTTTCTTTTGTGGGTAGAACTTAAAGACATGCCACTTAAAGTACTTTCAGGATGCCATACACCACTCTCTTATTCTCTTGTGTGAGAAGTCAATGACCAGTTTCCGTGGTTCAGGAAGCCTTTTATTAAAGAAGATAGTATGGTCAAAAATTTGCCAGCTTGCTGGCGGCCTAACACCTAACAAGTCGATCCTTCCACACTGAGCATGTTGACAAATCTACTTTTTAAGCAACAATGATAAAAAGTCAGTATAAAACATATGTGCGAAGGCTGCCAAGCTAAAAGGCAAAGCAACTCTTGACTGAGCACCTCCAGTGTGCAAGGAGTGCAAAAGCTCTTAAACCATCATCTTTGTTCTCAATAAGCTTGAAGCTGTCCCAATGACAGGAAATGAAAAGGTCAGCAAGTACAGTCAGACAAAGCAAGAGAAGAAACGTCCAGGGTTCTACATCACCAATAAATACCAAAAGAGTCCGGTGAAATGAGAGTCCTGTTGGAGGCCACTGCCCTGTAGGGCCCGCAGTGGTGGCTGGCCTCGCCCTAAGATGGCGCTGAGAAGCCCAGCTGCAAGTGCTTTCTATTGGCTGACTGATCTCCTCCGCGACCGTGCTTAGCTCGTGATCAGTACATGTCCTCATTACCCACCATTAAGTCTCCACGAGCCAAACGCCTGATCCATTAATCCATTAAGGTGATTGGCTGATACATCCCATAAAGCTGCCTACTTTGCGCGGGGGGGGGGGGGGGGGCAAGCAAGGCAAGGAGGGTAGGCAGCAGCTGCAGGACGAGAGAAGAGGAGAGGCGGCCGCGGCGCAACGAGAGAAAAGAAGGAGAGAGAAAGCTGCGCGACAAGAGAAGAAGACGACGGCGGCGGTAGAGGAGGAGGAAGAACCAGGCACTCGGCTCAGAAGCTCTCCCATAAAAATAAAGACCTTAAAACTTCATTTGAGAGCCGAGTCTTCATTGTACTCGCTGGACGAGACAAGTCCGGTTAAATACATGTGGGGGGCTGAAGAAGAACGGCATTCAAGGAGTCAATTTTAGTTACTGCACAGGGCCCCTCAACCTGAAAAATCTCGCACCAGGTTGAAATTGTCTTCGGTATTTCTATATAATATTGGACTAGTCCAACTACTTACAGGAAGTAGAGAGAAAGACATTATAAGCAATGACTATAGTACAAGATAAAATTAGGCTGTGTTCAGACATAAGACCTTTCAGAGAACATCATAAAACGGGAGAAGTCAGTGGCTTAGGCAAGTACACACAGTCAGCATGAGAGTGGTTCTTTACTTTGTTCCTCAGATCAACCACTGTATCTTAATTATTACAAAATGCAAAATTACAGAAAGCAAAATGTAGGTAAACCTGCTCTTTACAAAAAGCTGTCACTGACCACAAGCCAATGAGCTTTTCTGGTTTACATAAAATCTTCGTCAGAAAGAATGGAGGAAATTGAGAGGGCAGGACGCTAGGCCAAAGCATCCATCCCACCTTGATTCCATTCATTTCACACATTAGGGTATCATGGAAAATTCCATTTGAGAAAATAGATCCACTGCTAAAAGAATGAAGACAGAAGATCTCCATAAATGACAACACAAGGAGATCAAACATGCCAAAGACAAGCCCTAAAGCTAAAAACTATTCCAGGTATTTGTTTCCACTAGTACATTCTTCTACCATCAGATCAGAATATTATGCCTTCTGGGTATTATTTTTTTAATTGGTGCACTATTGGTGCACCAATTTTTTTTAATTGGTGCATTTTTTTAATTGGAAGCACTCTCAGTATTTTTGCCTCTATCTTCTTTTTAGTGCTCCTCTCTCCTCAAGTCTTTCCATGAAACAGTAAACACACACATCTTGTTAATTAAACCACCTTGATGCCAATGAATTAAAAAATCAGTTTCTCCAGTTTTTATGTTTGTGTAGGGCAGCTGGTTCACATTTTAAGTCTGAATCCTTACAGTTCCATTATATCCTGCAGAACCTACGGCCAGAGAGCTCACATTTCTGAGAGTGGTCAGACACACTCCAATCAGAAGGAGTAACTGGGAGCCCAGGACACAAAATTTTCCTAAAGTTCAGCCTGTACTTCATTCAGTTTTTAAGCCATATCTAATGATTACTCCATCAAGTCCCAATATACAACCTGATCTTTCTTCTCAAAAGTTTTTATCTTCCATCTTCACTGTTGTCCTTTACAGTTCAAAATCACAGGCTCCTACTTCTTGCTTGTAGCAGGGCACAGGAAACAGCCTGTCTTGGCCCCTACACTCCCTGCCTTCCCCAGCCCACCTCACCCTATTATATATTATTTCCTACCAGTTTTAGATTGAAGTCCATTTCCACACTACTTATTTCAAGAAAGTCTAAGCTCCCTAAAACTTCTAACAAATTTCTAGGGTTATGTTCATTATAAGGCAAGATCAGTACTGCAGAGTAGAGTTGCCAGGGCACAGATTTAAAATCTGAAGGGTCTAACAGGTATGAAAGTGAGTTTAGACTAAGTGAAAATCTTTAAGAACTCAAATGAAGAGACTTTGGAGCAGAATGAAGAACTTTAGTAATAGCAAAAAACAGTCAAATTTGTTCACACTAGAAGGAAGAGGAAATGACATAAATAGAAAAATCTGGATCAACTAAATATGATTTGTGCTATCTGAACTTTACTTCCTGTCATTCTCCTTGACTAGAAGCCTTTCCTGATCTTCTCAATTTTTACTCAATCTTCCAAAAGTCTGCTTTTTTTCTTCTACTCAGATCATTCCAGATGATAGAACTTACGGACTGAACAACACTCACGTGGCATGTAGCTCAGTGTCTTAGAAATTTTACATTCTTTGAGATGCAGACTGGAAGGTCTGACTTGAGAAGAGCTGGAAAGTGACTTTCCCCAACAAAGTCTGTTGAGTTATTTTCTGTATGGTGCTATGAACAAATGGTTCTCTCTAAAAATCTTTCTGAAATCAGGAGGAAGTTTTAGAGTTCAAAAGACCTCTGTGCACGTAAACTGAGGGAAATGAGAAACACCAAGATGATGTGTTTATATGTTTCAGATGCCAAAACCAAGTGTATATACTTTTTAAAAATCCAGTGTGTCATTGTTTTAATAAGGAATTTTTTGCCCTGGTACTAAGAATTAAACCCTTTGCGTCATGCACGCTAGGTAAGCACTGTACCATTGAGCTTCATTCCCAGCCCTTTCTAAAATTTTATTTTGAGATAGGGTCTCACTGACTTGCTGAGTCAAAACCTTGAATCTTCCTGCCTCAGCCTCCCAAGTGTCTGGGATAACAGATATGTGCCACTGCACCTGGCAAGGAATTTTTTAAAAATAGTACGTATTCTAATACCATGCACATGACAATAACCAAGGTATACAAAATACATTTTACTCCCTTTCTACTCTACACACTATTCATTTACTCGCTCTGCACTTTATGTACCTGATTACTTTCCAATAAGGGTAAGTAGTGGCTTCATTTTGCAAAAGAGACAGCTGAGTAGGCTCTGGTTGTTTAAAGAATTTGCCCAAGATTGAAGAGTTAAAAAGAGAAGAAGTCAGTAGTTAAAATCCTCTAACATTTGTTCTTGATGACCAACAATGACCAACTAGTCATTGTCCTGGCAGGACTCATAGGCTAGTGGGGGGGTGGGCAGACATGTTTAAGTAACTACAACATGTGACAGACAGTAAAGGCAATGCTAAAAGGAACAGAATCCCTCAGAGCATAAGATGGAAGTGATCAATCCTGACATTCTGCATGACCACGGTCCTAAGGAAGAGAAGCTGACATGGAAGTAGCAAAAGCACTCCATGTATAACACAGGGCAGTGCAGGAAGGAATCATGAAAGGAAGAAGGAATATTTTAAAACACAAACAGATGTCTTTTGCACAAAGTGCATTTTTCTCTTCTAGAATGTTCCCACAAGAATCTATAATCTATTTTGGAGGAAAATCAGATCCTCTGAGAGCAGGAAGACATCTTGAAGATTTATGAAGCATCTAAGGAAGCAGAATCAAAGGAAAGATGTCCATGTGTCAAGATATATGTATATAAAAGTCATATGTAAAATGAAAAGTAAACTTAAAATTTAATGCAAAAATACAGTCTCAGATGTACCATAGACTGGTTCAGATGAAACCTGAACTAGAAGATGTAAACAACAGAGCTAAATGAAGAAGAGGAATGAACAACAACAATCCACCCAAGAAATCTGCACACCCTGAAATGAGAAGTGTAGGGGGTAAATACTGAAATAAGCACCAAACTGAGTGACGGTCATGGTCAAAGTCCTCTGGAGAGATCCAAGGATGACCACAGGAGGGTACAATCAAGGGGAGGACACACCAATCACCACAATAGTCATCAAAATGGGATTTGAGATACATGGAAGGTGTCAACTATACAAACAGCTTCAGAGGTCAAAATCTGCTATAAGAAAATAAAACTGATAAAATGTTCCTTAACTGACCATCTGTCTCTCTCTTCCAAGGTGGAAAGGAGGAGGGAAACTTTAATTCTGAACTTCATTCTCATCAACAAAAACTGGATAGTTACTGTGAAAATGCAAAACTTTGGAGTGTATGACAGGAGCAAAGAGTGAGAATAACTGAACTTGAGTTCGTGGGTGTCAGGCACCCTGGCTGTTTTTGCAATTGCTGCAGTGTACTACAATCACTTGTTTACATGTTTGTTATTCCTCATTAGACTCTGAATTCTTCCTTGACTAGGTAAATAGCAGATGAACCTGAACCTCAGTAGGTAGGTTCAAGTTACCTTTTCTGTTTTGTTTTTAAGAAAACAGTTTTCAAAAAAAAGATCAGAGAAAGGAGGATAGGTGGGGTGGTCCCATGGCTATAGGGAATTGACAGGCCACAGAAGATATTACAATATGCCATTCTGCCTACACAATTAAGAAATAATACTAATAAGAAAATGAGAGCCAGTTGTATAGGTAGAATCTGATGGGATGAGCTGTGGAAAGATTAGAGAAGACAGAGGTATATTACCTACCTGTGATAAATGTATCATAATCCTTGTGGCTTAAAATCAGAATCCATAGTTATCTGAGGTATATCAAAACGCTGAAGGCAAGAAAAAGCTGTGTGTGGAATGAGAAAATTAAGAAAGGCCACTGTTCAGCCTGACATCATAATGGTAAGCCATGAGGAAAAGGCAGAGCAATGTAGTTTCATGTTCATTTTACTTCCTTCCAATTTTGTTAAGAGTGTGATCTTTTTACCAATAGCAAAGATTAAGTATCACAAAGAATGGAACTCTCAGGAAAGATGCAAAAATGGTAAAAGAGCAGCTGCTCAATTAAAATGTGTTTAACCTACAAAATGGATTGTGTCCCAGAGTATTAACACTTGCAGATGAGATCACAATACTATTGTTAAGTCCCAGAAACAGAGGAAATGGCAGACTGCAGAAGACACATTCTTAGAATTAGTTCTTGAGAAAATTCTAAAACAGATGAGGAACTTGATGATGTCTTTAGAAATAAATATGACAGGACTCTCAACCACTGTTCCACTGTCTGTTTTTCGGGGGGCGGGGCATTTCTCTGGGAAACAACAGGTAGTGTTTTGGATAGAACCCCAGCTCTCTTCCAACGAAAATATACGAGAAGTTAAACATTCATTTTGAAATTCAACAGGGGGTCATGGAGGCAACTTCTACTGATGACTTCTTAACATTGGAAATGTCCTCCTATAGCCTGTGGCTTACTTCCTTTTCTCTTCTGCTGTCTGCTCCAATCACGGACTGCAGCTAGCTCCACTCCCATTCCACTGATATCAATCCTAAAAGAATGGGAAGGAGTGATCGATGAAAGCCAAAATGAATTTTCATAAAGAACCAATCATATCAAAGTAATTTATTCTTCGGAAAGGTTTCTCAGGAAGTCAGAGTACAATGTATCTTGAATTCAGCAGTTTCTGTTAAGTTCTCTGGGATTCCCTTTTGGGATGAGATAGTTAAGAATGGATAACAGTATTGAGATGATTTTACACAGAACTGTGTTGACTTAAAAGTGTCTGTGATATGGCTTGGTTTATGTTTGACTCCATGTTTTTTATTATACTTAACAAAACCCACAAAGTTCGTTTAAATATGTAAACAAAAAGCCAATTCTATAGATGGTAAAATAATTAGTGGAAACTATACCTATCCTTAAAATTCTTGTATTCGTCACACAAAAGTTATTAAGTGTTATTGGTAATTTTTATCTTTCACTTTATAATTGTAAATAGTCCTTTTATTAGACATACTTGTAGGAAGAAGATGTACTAATAGGATATACTCTAACCACATCAAATTCAATCACATAAAGTTGAATATATATAACATTCAGATTTTTAAAAATGCATTAGGACAGAGCAGGATGAAAGAGAGCTAACTAACCAGTGCATAAGGAAAAAAGTCAAGGGATTTTACTGATAGGCTTATGAAGCCTGATATGACAACCTGGGTAACAGAACTTCTAAGAAGGTAACACTAAGACCATAAATAGACGTGCAGTGTCCAAATTAGCAATGGTCTGACCTTGGGCAATCACAAATGGTAACCACTGAGCCTCAGTTTCCTCATTTATAAAATGGAGATAATACCTACCCCACAAGATACTTTTATTAAAAAAAATTCTATAAATGTAAAGATAGTAGTAGTAAAACTGATTTTCACAAAATATTAAGATTAGCTGATTGCATGTGAATTATTCAAGTGTGAGCTTCTCCTTTTCTTTTCTCTTGTAGTACTGGGATGGAACCTAGGGCTTTGTGCATAGGAGGCAAATGTCTACCACTGAGCTACAACCCACCTTAGAGCTTCATGTTTTAAGACACTGTCAAGTCTACATGGAAACTGGACATCATGTTACATGTGGAATGGCTGAAAGAACTGAGGATATTTAAGCTACATCTAGAGTTACCAGGGAAATGGTAACCATCTTCACATATTTGATAAACTGCACTAAAATGTACAAATGGGAAAAGATGAGATGATTTTGGCTTAAATGCCAGAAAAAAATGTTAACAATTACAAGTTGCCCAAAAGAACTTCCTACCTAGTAGAACATTTAGCTCCTAAAAACAGTTCAGCAGTATGCAGAGATCTGAAAAAGCAGACTCTTTTTAGGCTTTCTGAATTGTGTATGTGTTTCCTGAAAGATTTACCAACATTTTTATATATAAATAGGAATAGGATGGTAAGAAATGTGTTACAAGGTAAAAATTTTAAAAGGTAGTGGTTGGTGGGGTATTGGGAAGAAAACCTGAAAAGCCAGGAGGTGAGTTTTCCTGATTCAGAGATTAAAAAAAAAAAAAAAAAAAAAAAAACCAGGAATAATCACACAGAAGGCCACTACAGAATCCAGGGGTAAGTTACAAACTCATGTGCAAATTAGTTCCAAATGCTTACAGAAGTCCAGCTGTAACACAAAGCAGATCCATGCTTTGCAGCCTCCAGAAACATACCGCTCTCAAGCACCAATTCTTTTTCAACAAATATTAACTGAATGTCTACTCTGGGTCAATTTCTCTGGAGTTCCAGCAGTTTCCTAAAAGTCACACTGCTTGTTTTCTTAACCGAATCACTAGAGGTTGGCCATTTCAAAGAAAGTCAGTGATATCTTTTGTTTATTTAGTGCTAATAAAATATTTTTATTGGGGTAAAAATTTATCTTCAAGCTTGCATTCGGATCAAAGTATTTGCACCTTCGCAGCAATTCCCCTGATGGTTATGTGTCTACTGGAATTCCTAAGATTTCTGATGCTCACAATTTTCAAAATTAAAATATTTCCAAATTATTAAAGTTATTTAAAACATCAAACCAGTTCTTCACTGTTTTTAATAAATAGCATACTTTTATTTTGGTAGTGAAGATGCTTCATCTTTTTCTAGAAGGATGGGTCCTATCAGCATAAAATTACCTTATTTAAATCAAAGTCACAAGAATCCCAAATAAGAAGACTAAAATTGCTCATTTTTCCAAAACATGATTTTAATTGAAAATGCTTCATAACCCAATCGTGAGTTTGGTGTTTAGACAGTATTTTTAAGCATTAAAATGATAGTTTATTTAATTTCAGAAAAGGTTATAACTTCCCATTATTTTATACGAAAACTAAATGGGTATAGTCATGGTGGTAAACATTTTCAATATATCAGAACAATCACAACTTGAAAAGAGTTCTTTCTCATTGTACAAGTTACCTACACCAAGGGATATTTGTTTAAGGTTTGTTTTGAGACTTGTTTTTAAAATGATTGTTTTCTAAAATTGAGTTATTTTAGCTACATGAATATGTGATTTAAGAAAAAAAAAAGACTACAGAAAACATAAAGGCATATTAAGTAAAAGAAATCAATCTGAAAAGACTACATCCTATATAATTCCAAATATAAAACCTAAAAAAGGCAAAACTGTAGAGACAGTAAAAAGATGAGTTGTTGCCAGCGGTCAGAGGGAAGGGAAAGTGGGACAGATGAGTAGGCAGGACATAAAGGATTTCAGGTCAGTGAAACTATTGTGTATGATACTATAATGACAAATATAGGTCACTATACATTTGTCCAAACCCACGGAACATACCACACTGAAAGTGAAGCCTAACGTCCACCATGGTCTCGGGGTGATAATGGCATGTTAATGTGAGTGCCTCAACTGTAGCTCTCCTTGAAGGATGTTGATAATGGAGGACGTATCCAAGGGCAGGGAGTATAAGGGAAATTTCTATATTTCCTATTTGATTTTGCTGTCAATCTAAAACAACACTAAAAACTAGAGTAAATTTTTTTAAAAATATTTTTTATGTGATACTGAGGATCAAACCCAGTGGCTCACACGTGTGAGGCAAGCACTCTACCACTGAGCTACAACCACAGCCTAAAGTCTATTTTTAAAAGAACTATTTTGCTTTTTCTTCCTCCTATTTATTCATATACCAGTATAAATAAGAACTTTTGCTTTTAATTTTCAAATGATGTCTCAACTTTAAGAGTCTTTATCTATGGAGACTCTTGGACTCAAGACAATATCACAGACAAGGTCCTGATATTAACTACTCTAATGTTAATGATACTGAGCTGTAATTATTAAACTGATTACTTATGTCACTAAAAAAAAAAAAAAGTAGTCCTAATAAAAATACATCCTGTTCAGCCCTAATGTACTGTGGAGGACATTATTTTAAAAGACTGATGTATTCAAAGACTTATATGCTTACCAGCTAAGGGGCCTTTGTTTAAAAAATCATTTAAAATATACATTTAAATGTTCATCCTTAACTATGGTTATTACAGTTGAATTTATAACAGATTGCCAGAGACAGTCTGAGAATTGACAGACCAATTCTCAAACAATGTTGAATCCTATTGGGAAAAAAGGCAGGAGAGAAGGAAGATCAGATGAATACATTTCAAAATATAAGTCAGAAACTATAATTCTTATTTCAGACATCTTGAAGTTTTATAATGAATCATGTTTTAGTGAAAAAATTAATTATATTAAAATCACATTTATAAAAGTTTTATTTTGTTTAAAAGTGTTAAATTTTATTTATCCACTTTTTTTTTTTTTTTTTTTTTGTTCCCAAGTGTTAGGTAATTTTTAAAAGGGTGAGAGTCACCTCAAAAATGGGGTGAACTGAATGATGCCAAAACTTAAAATGTTAAAGATCTTCACTGATCAACTTGAACAATGTAGTGGTTGTTCCTTAACCAACTCCAAAACCAAGAGTATGCCTTCTGTTTAAAATATATTGTTTTGATTTAAAAGAAGGAAGAGGAAGAGAATAAAGAATAGGGTAACTTAAAATCAAAAGCCAGTTTGGAAACAAGCTAAAAGGCCAGAAGAACAGTTTGAAGGAGGAAGAGCTCTCTCCTTGAGAGGGAAAACACGGGCTTGTCTACGATCCAACAGGGAAATCATGCAGGTAATGAACATCAAGATCTAGTTGTGACCTCCCTATTAAACTGTTATTAAGTTATATGGAAAAAGAAATGATTTTCCTTTTTTCCAAAGAAGGAAAAAGAAACTGGATAGAGAGGTGAGCGAGCACAGCTATCAGAATGGGGCTCAAGGTGATCAAGAATTTAGTTTGTTTTAAAATAAAGTTTGTTTTGAAATAAAGGTTGCAGGGCTCTGTATATTTATTTAGAGATTATTTAAATCTGTGCTAGTTTTGGTAATATGTTTTATTCTAAAGAAATAATAATCTATCATTTAAAATACACATGAGGTTTTAGAGTTTATACCTTAAAAGGGCTGACTAGACCAAAACTCAAGGTATGTGGGACCAGTGGAAGAATATTGTTAGATTTATTAGTAAACAATATAGAAGAAAAAAAGAAACATACCTGGTAGCAAATTCTTCTCTAAGTGGGGGGCATTAGGGAAATAAGGCATGTAGATCAGTAATGCATAAATTTTTTTTTTTTTTTTTTTTTTTTTTTTTGCAGGGCTGGGGATCAAACCCAGGACCTTGCACATGCTAGGCAAGCACCCTAACCATAAATTTTAATAAAAACTATTTTTAATAGAGAAAATATAAATGGAACAATGGCATGTAACCCAACACTCAGCTTATGGTTAATGAAAAACGTTCCAACTTCCTAACCCAAGGCCTCCTTTACCTTTAGATGGGGACTCAACTTACACGATTAAGGAAAAAATAACCAGCTTCAGGGTGTCAGACTTCTTGAAAGTGGCAACATATAACATGATGAAGTTTAAAAACATCCTAGTTAAGTTCCAAATCATTGTGTTCTACTCCAAGACTGATAACAGAATATAAATACTGGCACAGTCTTTGGGATAAGATCTCACCATATTAGAAAATAGCACTAGGTTACAAAAGTTGATTGCAGTCAGCTTTCTTGATTTTCGTCTTGGAGATGGTGATGGTTACTATCATCTTTAAATCCTCATGGAGCTTTCCCTGTTTAAGTATGCTGAAAATAACAACCTCCTTGATTGGAAAAATAAAATCAGTAGATATGCTATCACTGATTGTGAAGTAGCGCAGGGCAGCTCTTCTTCAAAGATGAATCTGAGTTTATACCTTTAGTTTGGGTGTAGTGCATTCTGGTGCCATTACTTTTTTCCCCTTTATTTTGTAATATTAGAGATGTCAGCAGTCTAGTGGTTATGCCTCTTGGTTCTTAATTACTCTTAGGAACTAGAGAAAAATCCTAGGTAAATTAAATTCCACCTCTGTTTTACTCTTTATTTTTCTCCTGATACTGGGAATTAAGTAATTAAGTCTGCATGAAGAACAGTTGCAAGGTAATAGTTTTGCCCTCCCCAAAGTTACTCTATGATTACTGAGCCACATTTAACATAAGGTTGATCTGACAATAGCTGTCAGTCTGTGGACATTTTTGAAAGACTTCAATTCATTTTATATGCACCAATTCACAGTTCAAAGTCCTTAATTAGAAAAAACTACTATTATAATGAAACTGTAAGACAACATGTTTACAGAAGATATAAATTCTCAATCTTGAAGTTTTTTTTTCCCCACTGAGTTCTATGTGTGAAAACAAATTCATGTGGTAAAAGCTAAAGAAACTTGAAATTGCTGCCAGAATGTGACTAGGGGTAAATCACAATTCTTGCTGTTACCATCATCATCATTACTGTTTGATTTCTAAAAAGGCCTGTTAAAGATGGTTGTATTTATCAAAGCTCTCAATTTTCATGACCCCAACACAAGTCTTTTTTTCTTAATTATCTTTTCCATACGTTTTTCCAAGGAGTGTGACAAGGGACGGGTATCCTTAGTGAGAGAATTTGGTGAGAAAAAGCTATGAAATATTTGTTCAGATAAAGCATGATCAGAATGAATTGGGCACCAGTAATGTAACTTCACTGCATTTAACAGTCTTTCTTTCCTTAAAAAACAAACCCAGAATAAAAATAGAATATTGATCCTCAACATGTAAATTAATTTAAATATAGAAGGAATAAATACAAGAGAAGTAATAGAGAAATGGCCTAGACTTTTCATTTTGTTGTATTCATTATGGGAAGAGTTTGACTGAAAACTACTTTATATAAAAAGACAATACAAATAACACACAAGTGCATGCAGACACACTTTACCTCACATATACAGAACCAGTCTTGTCTTTTCTTTTTTGTAGGACTGAGAATTGAATCCAGGGCCTTGAACACGCTAGGCAAGCATTCTTATCACTGAGCAATGCCCCCAGCTCTTTTTTTTGAGACAGGGTCTGGTTAAGTTGCCTGGGCTGGCCTTGAACCTGCAATCCTCCTGCCTCTACTGTCCCAGAACTTGGAATTATAGGCATGCACTTAGAGAAAACTAGTCTTATAGATTACTTTTCTTATATGCTAATTAAGTATCATAAAGACAGTGAGACTGTTATTACCATTTCAAAACTACTCTGAGGACTGCCTCAAACATTTTAACCTGCTCAGGAAAACAAACTTCTTAAAGATCTCTTGCCCAAAGCTCCCTGCCTTTTTATTTTTGCGGGGGAAGGTATAAATTTGTTGACCCACAAGTTTAAGCTGAAGTAGTACTGCTGTGCAGAGATAAGAGTATTTTAAAGTTTCCATTTGCCTTTCAGCCTAATGGGTAAAACAGTAAGTCTAGATGCAGCTATTACCATACAGCTCTAACAAGGAAGGGGCCAAAAGTCTCACAGGTTATTTATTCTATTACTTTACAGAGAAATAATTTAAAAAACAGTACTGGGCCAACAAATTCTATTTTATGTGAATTCTACCTCTATAAAAAAAAAAAAAAAAAAAAGAAAAAGAAAAAAGAAAGCTACCAGGTACTTCCAAGGCTTTATAAATTACAGGGGGGAAGACTTTGGGGGGTTGCTTTTGGGTGTGTTTTAACAGCATAATAGTGGGTCTGAACACTAAGCAGGAGCAGGAATGACCCAAATGTTCTAAGCACATTATGTTCCAGGTTAGCTTGGAGCTTCCAGAAACCTTTAGAATAATCTTAAGCATGTGAAATGGGTTACAACAGAAAAGTCAATAGTTGCCCTAGGAAGTGTGACCAAGAGGAACCTGGAGAAAAAGGGCTGGTTCTCAAAACAATTTCAAGCTGTTTTGTGAACTTCCATGTACTTTAGTTCAATTTTCAAGTGGCTTAAACAACTTGGGTTTACTGCTGGGTGTATGCCTACAATTCCAGCAACTTAGGTAGTCGAGGCAGGACCAAGTTTGAGGCCAGTCTTATCAATTCAGCAAGACTGGGTCTCAAAAGAAAAATAAAAAAGTAAAACGATCTGGAGCTGCAGTTCAGTAGTATAATGCCCTTGGGTTTAATTCCTAGTATATAAAAAAAAATTCAATCATATAAACTTGGGCTTACCATCTCCAGTTCTAGGTACCTAACAAGTGTAAACTAAATTTTTGTATAGCTTAAACTCAAGGTAGACTCTTCAAAATACCATGAAATAGAATTAATTCTTAATGAACATCCTTAATAAATCTTGAACTATCAAGAGTTGACTCTACAGAAATAGCTCCTAAAAGAGTTGTAAGTTGGTATGACCAGCAATTTTAGGTGGCTAGACTGATATTCTTGGAAGCAAACCACAGACCAGTACGGAGGTCCAAGGAGTAGTGGCTTTTCAAGTCATCAGCATGGTTTCACAACATGGTATTCTTGAACAATGATTTATACTCTGAAGTATTATCATTTTCAAATGCCATAGCTGATATCTCACTAACACATACATGGAAACAAGCCCTGTGAATTTTAAAATAATTTAGTGTCTAGAAACTAAGGATGCTTCCAGACTAGGAATATTTTAAAATATATCTTCATCCCTGTGCTACTACATCTACAGCAATTTTCCCAAAAGATTATATCCTAAGTAAGCAAACTATAGCCTAGTCCAGTAATTTGTAGATTTTATTTATCCTCATAGTACATTCTCTTTGGGGCGGGGGTACCAAAATATTTTTAGAACCTAATTTCTCTTTTCTACTCTACACCAAGATACTACTTTTAATGAAAATCCGCTATGTACATAAGGAAGAATGGCCTCATCCAACTATGTAATGAGAGATCCTTGGGGGAGGGGAAGGGAGCTTTCTAGTTTGCTTGTGAGATTTTTAATTTTTCACATCCTAAGTAACACTGCTACCAATTCCTTGCACTCACTGGGCTTATTTGTGCCTGTCTATTCTCATGTGTCTGGCTTTTCCCAGTCCCTCCCCAGCACTCTGCTTCCACATCTTCTGACCATGCTTTGAGAAAAGAGGTTTGCTTTGAATCATTTCAACTGGGACCCAGGATTTCCCAGCCAATACCATGCTTCCTGCAATTTTCTTTCATATAGACTTGACTTACTTACTCTCACAAAAAGACAAGGGTGGGGACAGAGTAGAGAGAAGACCATAAAGGGTTACAAAAGCTAGGCTTCTTACCAATCTCCATCACTAATGTTAAGACATCTGACTACCAATGTTCCTCTGCTTCTCACACTGACCAGTCTCCTTATTTGTCATTCTTTTAATAGATGTATGCATGTATTTATGTATTTACTACAGTGTTGGAAAATGAACTCAGGGTCGTGCACATGCTTGGCAATTGTTCTATCACTGAACTATACCTAAGTCTTTTCCATCCTTTAAACAACACTAATATGTTCTTTATTCTCATTAAATCTAAAATCATTAAACTCCCTTCCACATGACTCATACCACTGGTTCACAGAAAACTATTTCAGTGTACTCTGACCATGAGATTAAGTATTTTAATACTGTCTTCCTGAACATTTTTATGTCCATGTCCTCTTCTAACCTTCTAACCAAACTCTCAATATTTGTTTTTCTACTCCTGATGCTTTCTGCTAAATCAGAGAAATATACAAAAGTACACATGTGGACTCTGAAAATTTCTAAGTGGACCCATATCTTTACACAGAAATTATTTCAAATGTACTTCTAGGCTTCTTCTCTTAGACTTTTAAAAATACCTCCCAACTCTACTCTTTCACCTCCATTCTCAAATAATGCGTTCTAATAATTACTGCTGTAAGTCACTTCATTTGTTCTCATTTTCTCTAATCTCACTTTCTTTTCCCTCCAGTCTTTTAATTGCCCTGACACGTGACAGACAAAGGTATATCTCATCTCTCTAAAGATAAACCACAACCTCATTTCAAGGGTTATTTCCTTCTACCATCTGCAGAGGTCCATTTATCCTGCTGAATTAGCTTTTCCTCCCTTTAGTACTGTCGATCCCCTCCTCTCAACTGGCTTTACATGTCTTTATGGGTCTCTTCCTCACATTATTAAAGTAGTGCCTTCTAAGTTAGCCCATCCAGTTAGCACCTCACTTTCCTTTTCACTTTCTTACCAAATTTCCTAAATAAGTAGATACTCATATCCTTGACATCTCCTCACTAGTTTCAGGAATCTGGCTCCCTCTCTTATCTTTTTATAAAAGTTAGGTCAGCAGAGATTTCACCCCAAGTATTACTGTTGTAGTCTAGGCCATGCAATTCACTCTTGTCCAACAATGGCACTGCTTTCTAATTTGTCCTCACTGTAGTCAAACACATTACTCAATTACTTTTCTTTAAAAATGCTATACTGAGCAGGGCACAGTGGAACACATCTGTAATCCCAGCAGCTCAGGAGGCTGAAGCAGGAGGATCGTGAGTTCAAAGTCAGCTACAGCAACTTAGCAAGGCCCTAAGCAACTCAGTGAGACCATCTCTACATAAAATAAAAGGGCAGGGGATGTGGTTCAGTGGTTAAATGTCTCTGGGTTCAATTCCCAGTACCGACCCCCCAATTCCCCCCAAAAAAAAAGCTCTAATGAAGCAACATCTTTGCCAAAACCCTACAGTTCTCTACCTCTACCATATCAAGATGAACTCCCTTTTCTAATTTTTGAGGCTTTCAGCACTTTGCTTACCCACAGGACCTATATAACTTAGAGAGTATATTTCCTTACTATTCTTTCCTTCCAACCCTTTTGCACCATGCTGATTTCTGCTTCTGATCTGTGGTTCAATGCTCTCCCTTTATTGTGCTGATCTTCCCCTGCTTTCATCTAAAATTTAAATCATCTTTGAAAGTCAGTAAGTCCCATGCTTTTTTCATGAAGTCTCTCTTTGTATCAGCCCTCAAAAACTTCTTTCTCTAACTTCTCTCTTTACTTTTCTATCAGCATGGTATTTGGTTTGTCCACTAAATATTATATGTATGAACACCTGTGTATCTTATTGCCACTTATTCAGAGAAAGGCACAGCACTAAGGGAAGAAAGACAATAATGACACTAGATAATCTGACTTTGCCAATTTTGAAAAATAAAGGTGTGTGTATGTAGTTATTTGGGGTTATTACTTCTTTAAAAAGAAAAGCTGGCTGGGTGGTAGTGGCACACACCTGTAATCAGGAGCCTAAGGTAGGAGGATTACAAGTTTAAGACCAACCTCAGCAACTTAACAAGATCCTAAGGACTTAGTGAGACCCTGCCTCAAAATAAAGTGTGAACAGGAGGTGGGGATGTGGCTCAGTGATTAAGCAACCCTGGGTTCAATCTCTGGTCCAAAAAAAAGAAAAAGAAAAGAAAGAAAGACTAAATTTTATTTCAAATTGTATGATATCCATCTCTTAAAGTCCATTAAGCAGATTTGGGGAGACTTTATAATAAATCAAAAGCAAAAATCCAAAACCTTACAAATCAGCATAGGACAAATTGTACCCTGGTTTGTTTGGATAAATAACATGATGGTCTTCATTTTGTAAGATTTCAATGCAGCTACTTTTTGTTCCTTTCTCTTGACTTTGAGCGGCAATGCATCTGTGGGTGTACTTCCCACCTCCCTATGGAACCTGTGTCACAGCAGAAGAAAGGTCTGGCAGTCTTGAAGGTACTTGGAATAAGATACAAATAGGAGCCATGTCAGTAGAAATGTGCACAGACAAAATGCATTAAAGTTGTTTTCTTCAAAGGAACACAACAAGCACATAGAAGGCTCCACTTACTTCTCAGGACACTAAGTAAAGAGTAAGAGATGTGAGCATACACACACTTTAAAAAAAATAACAAATTTTTTCCTATTAAAGTTTTTTCACCTCCTACAAATCATCAAGTATTTGAAGTAAAAGTATTCAATATCCTTTGTTGCCACTGTTAGAACGGTTACTGAGAGATAAATAATGAAATGAGTCTGCAATGCTATGACTATTCTTGTGATTAAAATACAAGAGCTGACCTATAAAAATAATACAAATGCAATTGCCACTGGACTGTTATCCTTGATGAGAGGATCTGTATTTCATTCAGCTTTGTGTCCTTCAAGATCTAGCTCAGGTCACAACACAAAATCAGTACTCAAATATTTAATTAGTATTTTGTTGAAATAAGGGGAGAATATACAAAAGTACCCCCTGGAAAAACACAATGAAATAACAGAATGAGAAGAAAAGTATTATTCGTCAAAACATTGTTTCTAATGGAATCTTTAAGAAAACATAGTTAAAAAAAAAAAAAGGCACTTGATAACACATAACTAAACTCTTTCAGTACAAGATTCTATTTCCTACAGTGGCACCAAAAACTTTTCAAGGCAGCAGCAGTTAACACCCTCCTTTTTTATTTTCTGAGGTGCAGACAGGTGTCACCAAACCCCTTATAAATCTAACAACTGAAGATTGTCTCTCCCAGAAAAAAGAATAGACATGTGTACATGCACACAAATCCACAATTTTGTACCTTCAAAGAGTCTGGACTCCAGGTTAAAATTCCTGTGTTAGGAAAAGACTAGTAACTTTATAAAGGTTAAGGATGTACAAGTATATAAACTTTTCCTTGCAAAAGATGGATTATGCAGGAATCAATCAAAAACAAACCTGAAGCTTTATAGAATTTCTCATTCTTTACCATCATTTTGGTTACTATTTGCTTGCTCTGTGAATTGGTGCCTGAGCATAAAATTATGGCTGACTTTTAAGACTTCTAAGGAAACATATTAAATAAACTAACAAGTAAGCAAAAAGGTGAGGCTTTACAATGTGGTCTAGAAATTCATCAGTGAACGTATAAAAATTTAGAAGCTAAAGTCTTACTATCTCAAGAAGCACTTCCCTGATTGGTAGTGTGTCTAGAAGACGAGAAGCAGCAGAGAGACTGATTTGGGAATCTATTCAGGATTCTGCGCAAGTCTGGGCAAACTTCAAGACAGCTTTTCTATACAAATTATGAATGGGTAGGAGGAATCAGAAAGATCAGGAAAGAAGTTTCAACAGGCATCTCTCTCAACTCTGAGACGTGAGTAAATAAGAGATAACAAACAGCCTGCTATGGCTTTGTAAGAAGATCCAGGAAATGAAAGGCTTATATTGAAAGCTGGAGAAAGCTATGAGCTAGTAAGCATCATCACAAGGAGCCCACATTTTGTTAACAAAGTGTAGGACCATTTGTTTCACAGGAAATAACTGGCAAAGTCTTGCTCTTTTACAACAAAAATGAAAACTGTTAATTAGTCTATAAAGATTGAGGTTTAATAAGTCTACAGTATTTTACTGGTATTTTCAAAATTGGTAATTTTCTTATAATGCCTTAAAATAACATCTAAATAAAAATAAGAAATTGATATTTATGCAGTTTTATAAAAATAACTTAGATGGCTAGATAATTAGTTCCTTCTGCACCCTCAGTTAACCAAATCCCAGGATATTAAGAATAGATTTTAGGTTATCCCACTATACCTCAGGATAAAGCCGTTTAATTTGTTTCACTATATCTAATAAAAAGTAATCAGATCTTACAGAGATCCCAAAACTCCAATTCCAACATAACATTAGCATCATCTACTAATAAGTAGATGTTATTTTAAATCTCTAGTCTTCTTTTTGGTATTCATGACACCCATTTTGTATTTTTTAACAAATTAAGGCAACTTTTTGTTGTTGTTGTAAAATCACAGTTGTTTTGACTTTCCCTTTCTCAGATGCTGCTTCACATAGGTAGAATATGGTCATGTTTTCTAAATCAGCTTTTGCCAACTGCTCCAAACTGAGTTGTTTATTTTCTTTTATTATCAGTTTTAAAACTATTTCAAGAAATTCTGTATTGTCAAAAACATATTTCACATTATCCTATAAAGTACTCCACTATTTTCTGTGATTAACTAAAAAAAATAGCCATTACAACTTACATGGCCTAACTTTAGAGGACACCCAAACTTTTCTACTTTAAGTCTCATTTAGGTCAAGTACTTACATAGACTTATTACCACATATCAGGTATTAAACAATGAAATTTCCAAAGAAATATCCCACCAAACTACTGTTTGTTCAATAAAAATGTTATACTACTTCAGTTGCTACTCACATACAATGTTCATCCCACATTCAAGTTTCTGATAAATCAACTAGAAGTTGAAATTGTGTTTTTGAGGCATTTCCTGGTATACTAGGCAGTGCGTTAGAAAAGAGATTATATTGCATTTAGGCCATAATAATTATCTTTTAACCTTTTTAACCATCTATTTATAATTAACAACCATTCAAAAAAGAAAGTGCAAATGTGCAAATGAGAGAGAACAAAACAGTTTCTACACATGTAACGCATAATATAAGATATAAATCTAGGTAACTAAAAACAATTGCTGACAACATCCTTCTGAGCATTAAATGACACCACCAAGTTTGTTTTATATGTATTCTTTCTTCTCAAGTATTCAAAGAATGCAATAGACATTATCATCTCAATTTTCAAAATGTTCAGATTAGGATATTACCATTTTTTTTTTTTTCACAAATCAGAAAACAAAGAACTACCATTACCTTTGTATATTTTCAGTTATAGAGCCAAAATAAGAACAATTCTAGCTAATCTCATCTGGGATCTTAATTAGTATTATAAGTTTATTCGTATGAGTTAAGAATAGCATCACTCATGAGAAACAATGCCAAAATTATTATGCTAATAAATTATGTTAAAGGCCTAATGAAGAAATACTTTAGCAACTATGAGGTAACACACTAGTTGTAGGCATGAGGAACGTTTATATTGGCTCTTTTGGGTGTATACATTAAATGCAAAATCAGAAAGGAATCATGCAAAAATCCGGTTGCCCATGCAAGCACCCCAGAGTCTAATCCTCTCCTCTCAGTTCTGATGTCAGGCCACAGTAGTGTGGAGACTTGTAGGCTGCTGTCCTTGTTGTAATGAATGGGAAGAGGCTGACAGTGGCATGGTCGAAACCTTCACCTCTTCTTCCCCTGTGGAAAAGTCAGTCATGGTCTAGTTATGGGTGACTAGATTTGTTAACAGTCCCTTTAAAAATGATTTCAATATTTGGAATACTGACACATATATAAAATACATGCTTAATGGTTGGAATCCGGGTGTGAAACAAGACAAGAATTTTAGAATATAAACTTTTCAAGTACCTAGAAAGTAGTTACACTCTAAACACACCCTTAATTTCAATACTGTCAGAGACAAGATCAAATATAGTAGATTTAGATTACAAATATACTACCAAAAGAAAAAAGAAAGGAAGACAGACCAGGAAAGCCATTCTTTTCCATGCCAATTGGACCCTTACAAATAGAGATACTTCTAATGGAAAATATTTTGTGAAAAAATTAAAACTTGATTCATAGAGTAAAAAACTAATTTTTTTAAAAAGGAAATTATAAACATCTTTTAAAAGCATAAATCATATATTAGGAAAAAATGGAAATTATAAAGATTAAATTCATAAATTAACATAACATGAAAATTTAATGTACACTTTTGAAGTAATAGGAAAATATTAAAGTGATAACAATATATTGATCCAATTGACTGAAAGTAAGATGACTACTTTTAGGTCAGAGAACTACACATGAATGAAAGCAGTTCTCCTAATTATAACTGACAATTATTTCACTAAAAGTGAACTGTTTCACACATGACTCAAAATTCAATCAAGTCACCGTGAAAGCAGTTAAAATAGAAACAAAGAAAATTTAAAGAAAAATGCTCTCATAAGTAAAATCAGAATTAACAAAACAGGAAAAAAATCGCAAGCCTAAACAATTTCAAGTATATCTTGAAACAACAACACACATAGAGTTACTATTGTTTTTCAAATAATTTTTAGAACTATGGAATAAAAACATCTTGGCAGAGTTCTTTAGAAAATATATCTGCAAAATTACATTTGGAAAGATAGCTTAACTGACAAAGTGCAGAAAAGAGAGTCTTTCAATCCATAGAACAGGTTATTTCAGTTCTTCAATAAATTGGCAAACTTCCTACAAATCCCAAGTACATAGCAAGAAGACTGTGTAAAACAAAATTTTAGACTAGAGTTCTTAGTTAAGATCATGGTTTTGAGGACTAAGCAAGACACTGATTTTCATCAAGTCAATAAACTTCTTTCTATTTTGTTTTTGTTTGTTTACTACAGGCCTTATCCCTGAGCTGGGCCAATTTGTCTCATGAATAAATACTATTGATAAAAAGGTATGTGAGAGCAAAAATCAATTACTGTGGGAAGAAAGCCAAGTTAAAGTACATGCCAGTGATCTTCAATTGTGAAGGAGAGCATCAGTGTTGTAGTACAAAAACATTTCCATTATTGAATTTGAGGTCTGGGTTCTTATGCTAATTCTAATACTAATTGAATGTGTGACCTTTAACAAATTAGTTAAGCTTTCTGGAATACAGCTCTGCCATTCCTAAAATGAAGAAACTGGACAAGATAAGTCACTTTTTACAACAAAGGCACAGGGCTCTAATTAAAAAAAAAAAAAGATCTAAATGGATTTATTATAACTGTCCACTATTCAATTCAATACCCCCCCAAGGATGTTTATTTTAAAAACCTTTCTAAACTTAGCAAACCAGATATGCAGCCCAGAAAATGCTGCTAAAAAGATTTTACCTAATTAAGGAAATAACTTTAAACACAAAAAATGTTTTCAATTAGACAAAGGAAACAGAAGCTGAATTTCTGTCAAACCTCTGGTAACTGTTCTTCCCATGATAGGTTTCAGATATATCACTTTTTAATGATTAACTGAAACAAACCAAAAATAAAATTTAATACAAATATGGAATAAACAGATATGAGATCTGTATGATATATAGATGGCTGCCAACTCTGATTTGCTCCAACAGTTAGGGATCCTATTTTGCCCTTCATACCTAAAGAAAAATATACATGGTTTTCCCAGTGTAGAATCAGTTTAAAATATTGTGTATCTTAAAGTAGAAAGCCCCACTGAAACAGTACAGAGTATTACTAAAGCATTTAATGAATAGCTACCCTGTATAAGATACTATGATGATCACTACAGGATACAAAGTTGAGCCCCTTTTAATAGTTTAACTCAAGAACAACTGAGTTCCAACTGGAGATAGATGAGACAGATATTACCTAGGTCTAAATTGCTTCAAATTAGACATAATGAAGAGGTATATAGCTTTCCAGATTTTTCACTGTCATTTCTAATGGTTACTGAAAATCCTATATCATCTGGCTGCAATTCTATATCAACTATTCTGCTTTTAAATCTAGCACATTCAGTTTCCTGAGATATCTGTCAAGTGTTTATACACCATGAGAGGATGCTGGTGTGACTCTTAATAACAATTTAAAATATTCTGGTATATTAAAACTGAAATTTGTTTAGTCATCAGAGCCTTAAAAATCTAACAGCTTAACCACAGTCACTAAATACCAAGTAAGTATGCAGAGCCAAAAATTGAAAATCTGAAATAACTCTCCCCACCCCCTCACCAAATACAATGATTCAAAACCTAAAGTTGGTGCTTTATTTTTAGCATCCCTGAAAAATAAGTTTTTATTGTTCCATAGTTGAATATATAGTAAAAGAAAACAAAAACTCACAAAGACAGAACTATCATTTAATGCCACATTTTAAAATAAAGTATCTATTTCAGATGAAGATTTCAGATAACATAGGACAACTACACTCACTCATCAGCAATTTCTCATTACCAGTGTGGCATTCCAAAATATCTGTTTACTTGAAATATTTGGATTAAAATTGTTCTTTGGTACTAATGGACAATTTGACAATTAAGAAACTGGAAGAACACATAATTTATTAAAGATGGACGTGTAGAAAGTCAAAAGTACATAATGAAGGCAGCTAAGACTAGAGTCCCATATCAAACCCACCCTATTGTCAGAGAGCCTCATCTTCTCAACCATTGTATTACTATGGTTTAAGAAGCACTTTCTGTTACAGAAGGCAGTTTTGCTTCTGTAATGACACACTAATGCCTGTCTCTGTGCCTTTACTCAGGTTTCCATCAACATAAAAGGTCTTTTCTCTTCCCTTGCCACTAACCCAAATTCCAAAGTGCTGTATAGATCAACTCCTATTTCTTCAATGAAATCTCCCCATTATAGGCTACATTGATGTCTCTCAGAATCCAGTACTATACATATGGTTACCATTTTCATATATAACTTTATCTCTTCAAGTACACTCTAAACTAATAGGAAATATAGTATTTGTATTTTGTACTACTTTTGTATCCCCCCCACATGGCCTAACTCATTGTTTGGTCAAACAGGAACTGAAATATTAATTGTAATTGGGTTAATACCTTATTTTTAAATATTGAGGGGAACTTTAATTTTTAATGTTATAACCAATTATGAGATTCACTACTAATAATTAAAATGCCACCTTTCTAAATGATTAAAACAAAGCAAAACAAAACATAATTGCATTCTAATATGCTATCTTGAATGGAAGAAAGAAAAAGTGTACAGAAATTGAACAGTTATTGTTTCATAAGTGAGTATCACATAGGAGAGGACTGAAAAATGTCACTCTGAATTATCTACTATCTACCATAATTAAATGAGCAAATATCACAAGTCTCATCAATGTGTACTTTACCACACCAGGTGCCTTTAAACTTATGTAAATTAACTTTACTTATCCATAGCCACAAACTAAGACCTAGCTATTTGTCTAGATCATGAAATGTTGTTGGTCCCAAGGAAATACAGTCAAAAAATTTAGATGGATCTCTCTAAATTTATCTATAAATCTTGCTAAAAACAAGAGAATGAATGCCTTACTGTCAAAGTATTCTAATATGATAACACTTGTGTCGTGCCACACCTTAAAGGCCATGATGTGAAATAAATCATATATCAGGGTATGAAATTATTCTATTCTACTTCAGAGAATCAAGAGAGGAACAAACTCTCTTTTGCACATCATCTCAAAAGACCAAATTAAATGAGAACACTACTAAGAAGAATGACTTCCTTTGAAAACACTACATCTAAAAAATGTTACATAGGATCTTAGACCCCAAATTTCTGAAACCTTCAAGGGTAGCAGTACAAAACCAGAAGTATTCTGGTATTTTTCCTCAGAAATGAAAACAAGACAGACTAAAAGGGTAACTATCTCTCCTTGAACAATTTCTTTTCCACAGAAAGTATGTCTGTGACACGTCACAAAACATTAATAATCAGAGCTCTCAAATATTCTCAAACTTTATTTATAGCGCAGTTTTGATGTGTGTATGTGTGTATCAGTCAAAATAAGTAAATGGTCCTACGAGTTAGAGTGGCTTTATCCCTCATGCTCTCATTATCATTTTAAAAATTGTTTTAACCACTTTACTTTTATAACAAGATTTTTTTTACTATGGTGTTGGACTTTACAACATAATTTTAGAGTCCTTTTTTTTTTTTCTTTTTGCACTTATATATCATATGAAAGTTTGGTAATTATCCTATTAAGTAAAATGCTTCCAAACAATGACTTGGTATAATACTCCACCATCCTTATAAAGCTCAATATTACAAGGCATCCATCTAATTAAAAATATTTTAGATGATGATAAAGACTAACTTCTTTTTATAGAAATTTCCATGACTAATCAGTACCCTCTGTTATTTAACAGTTCCCTCCCTACCCACCCAACAAAGTAAAGACATGAGTTATTTTAGAATTTTCAAAGGCTTTAAATGAACCTACCTGCTATAGGGATCCCTCCCAGACCTGTGTTGTGCTGTGGCTGGAGATTCAAGTCCAAGAAATTACTATTTGAGGTGGGGTTTGCTGTGTGGTTCAAGTGCATGATGCTATTGCGTGGAAAGGCCATCCAAGGATAGCGGGCTGTCTGGCCTGGAAAACTGAAGGAATTATAAACTGCTCGGTGCTGCTGAAATTGAGGGAACCTTTGTGGCAAGACTGAAAAGGTACTATTAAGAGAGTTGGCATTTGTTGGTGCAGCAGGATGCAGGAATCCAGAGCCTGGACCTTTGGCGGTTGTAGTGTGTGAAGAGGAGTTCTGAAGAGATGTGGGTGAAAGGGAAGGTTGGTCTTGGACGGACAATTCCTTCTCAATCAGGTCTGCTAAGGCTTTTCGAGTAACATCAAAGGGATCAAACCCCAAGTCATCCTCTGGTTGTTTAGAAGAACCAAAGCCAAATGCTGCTTGCCAGTCTGTAGAGGATGATACTGGGATTGTTTCTGTTGGGAAGAAAGATAGTGACAAATATAAAATATGTCATTCGCCTTCACAATTAATAAGCAATCACAACTAGTGAAAGTTAAACGTCATATGGTAAGATAAAAGCAATACATGCAAAATGGGTATGACTTCTTAGCTTGGTAAGAACATTAATTACAAAAGGCCTCATACTTTTAGCAGTGATTATATTTGTAAATTACTAACCTGAAAAACTGAATGATACAGACTGATTTTGCTAATGAAAAGTACTTGATATTCAAATTATACTCAACTATTCATAATCAAAACCAGCATAAATAATTTAATGAAACAAAATCTAACAGACTTTAATTAGAAGAACTTATTGGTTAAAATGTATTAACAAAGTATAAATAATTTTTAAAATGCATACACTTCCAAGAAAAAATGCACTTTAATGAAAAAAAATCATAGGTTTTTTGTTTGCTTCATAGGTGCTGACCTGAATGCTAATTTATGCCATCAATAAAAGAATTTAAAGTAAATAAAAATGGAATAGGCTAAAAAATGTCAAAACATTTTACAATTAAACAACTATCACTGGTGGGAGGGAATCTTAAATTTAACTACACAAGCACAAGTCTAATTTAAAAAGTTAAGTCCCCATTAATTCAGAGAGGAATAAACTTTTTGTTTTTGGGAAAATGATATAACCCTTGATTTCTGCAGAAATCTTTTAATACAGAAACTCATTAGGTTTATATTTAACAATTTATCATCTAATTTCATGCAGTTTAAATGTTTACACTTTTATAAAAGGAAAGTACACGTACAAGAGAAAAAGGCTAAAAATATATCCACTCAATGGGTTCAGTTAGTCTGTTAAGTCTAATACTAATGCTGGGTACTTCAGTTATATACCTGATGTGAAGAGACTCTGTGGCTCTGGTGCTGTAGGCCAGTCACTAGATGTCTGTGGGGAGCTGGGAAAAGGAGGAAGCCCACTTGGGATAGGGTTGGGATGGCGAAAATTGTCTGAGAATAATGACTGTGACTCTGTTACTGCCCCTTCAAACGGGGACCGTGCACTGTGATTGGATGAACTGATGGGGATGACTGGATTGGATTTTGATAAACCAGGTGGTGGTGAAGGCGTATCACTGTTAGACATCTGAATAAAAAAGGAAAAGAAAAAAATCAATACAAGTTTATACCTCAATAAACCACAGTTAAAAAGAGTTGCAACTAAATGTATTAGAATCTAAAGGTATTAGAATAGTAATCTCAAACCAGGGAACCTGAAGACTTTAATTAGAGCATAGAGTAACAGAAAATCAGTACCATCACTAACTTACACCTGTATTCTTTAAACAAAACAAACAAAAAAACCAATCCATATGAAAAGACTAAGCCAATCTCCTTTCCTTTTACAATCTTATTCCTCTCACTTTGTAAACAGAAGAGTATTTCTCATTCTCTGGGATTTCATTAAAGTATTTTTCTCAAGAGTAATAATTTTCTAGGGACCAAAGACAAATTATTAAAAATGTTCCAGATGGTAACAACAGAGTAACTGACTATAACAACTAAAACCTTCTGCAAAACTAGATGTTTCCCTGTATTTTGCTTTTAACAAAACTGAAGATCTAATCAAGTTGTTTGCAAACCAATCATTACAAATTATGATAAAACTTTATGTGTTTTAGGTATCTAATTCAGAAGGAATTCAAAGATTTAAGTGATAATAATGTAGTACTTCTCCTTCTGTCTACTTATGTACCAAACAAGATGCCTCAGCACTTATATCTTAGGAAAATGAAAAACCAGGACTGTTGCTAAAACTTGTCTCATTTTACCAACAGATAATTTTCATGCAGGATACATGAAAACTAAATTTAAAATTGCCCAATTCACCTCCTTAAGAAACGAATTTCCAATATAAGTTCAGTATTTACGTTTAATGATTTTTTAACAAAATTCACACATTTTGATCAACTCTATACTTTTTAATGAACATTCAGATAAAAATGGACATTTAAAGACTTGTCACAGCAAAAATATTTTTATTTCAATTCAAAACTTATATGTCTATTTTTATTTGCTTTTTAAACAACTATATCACATCAAGATAAAACGAATGGCAACAGAAATAGAAAAATTAGGTCAAGGAGGAAAAGGAATGATGTAAAATTTCTGACAAAGAGGAGCCTGCATATTTAAAAAAAAATGGATGGCAGAGTATCAAAATATATGATCAAAACATAATGAGGAGTCAAACATTAAATTTTTTAGTTATTAAGGAACAATATAACACTTTTACTTAAAAATACCAATACTAATATGCTTAAATTATAATCCTTTACAACAACCCCCCAAAAACATAAGGAGATATAAGGAGAATTTTCAAATTCCTTTATGAAATTTGTGAGTGAGAAGTCTCAAAGAGCACTATTTTAGACCTCTCAGTTTTTCATCTATATTGTGGGAAATTGGCCATTTCTTACCAAAGAGATTAAAATTAAATTTATTTTCCTAGTGTAAGGAGATATACAGAAATGTAAGTAGAGAAAAACTGGCAGGGAAAAAAAAAGTTTCTTAAGCAATAAGATAACACAAAATACGTGCTAATGGTTAGTCCTTCACTCAGTTTTAAAAGGAATACAACTATGAACGACTTATCTGGTTTATCATTTCAAAGCCAAAGGCCATTTGGCTAAGAAAGGAGGAAGGATGTTAGGGGTAAGAACACTGGGTGAAAATTCTGACAGCAAAAGACAGGGAGAGAATAGTGAAGAATCAACTCTTAAAACAACTCAGAGGGCATGCTGGCCGGAGGCCATCTAGGTAGTGAAAAAGACTAATAACAGGAGCAGATTCTACCATACAGTACAATTATGTATGGTACTAATGACAGTTCTGAATAATCAAGAAAGGGTTAAATTATGCTGCATATATTCTGTGCTGGAAAAGAAGGCTACAATAACACATTCAATAAAACTGTCCATCACAGGTGTTTAGTTTAAGTTGTCAGTATTTAAAGTATCTTTACTACTTAGAAAATTCACTTGCATAATACCTTGTTTTCAGGGTATGGCAGATAAATTGATACTTTATCCAAATCTTACCTGCTGGGAATTATCACCATTCCCTATACTGAGAGAATCTGAAGGTTTATCAATGGGGCTGTAAAAAGAAAACAAATCAAATAAAATCAAGAGTAAAGTCATGCTGCCACAATAAAAACAAACTCCCCCAAAGCCAGAAAACCAGACATTTACCATCTTAATGAATGTTTACTGAGGCACTGTGATGTAAGATATTAGGTTAGATACTGAGGGCACAAAGAAGTACCCTACCCTCGAAGAACTAACATTCTAATCAGATTCTCCAAAATAATAGCTTGTAGGAAAAAGAAAAAAAGGCACTGCTTAAATCAGATACTACTCTAATTAACAGGCCAAGAGTCTAATTCAGGGGCTGGGGTTGTAGCTCAGTGGTAGAGCACTTGCCTAGTATATGTGAGGCACTGGTTTTGATCCTCAGCAGTATATAAAAATAAATAAATAAAAGTATTGTGTTCACCTATAACAACAAGAAATCTATTCCATTACTTAGTTCTGTGCATGTGATAAACGCATTTCTCATGAAAGTTTCTGAAATAGTACTGACCATTTTTCTTGGTATATGACAGAAGGGCATAAAAGCCCTTGAAAGTTCTTAATAGGTTCTTAAGAGCCATAAATTTCATCCAATACTTCTAGATACGAATCCCATCTTACAGAAGGCATATGTGTACATGTATACACACACAAATGAGACAAATGAAACATACTTTTACTTAAAAGTATGTTTTTATTTAAACAGACTATCTCAAAATATTGTTTTATTTTCATACAGAAAATGCAATATCATGGTAAAGACAGAAATTACTAACTTTAAGCCCATTTTAACTCATCTTATTAAAGGCTAGATAAAATCTTTATACACACTGCAACACTGACTTAGTGACATCACTTCTATAACTAACTTTATTTAACTTAACACATGAACAAAAGTAAGTAATATTACCCAAACAGATACGTGGGGAAAAAAATTAAGATAGCAAATTTCTCAAAATTATTTTAGTCCCTGGAAATATATACAAAGTCACCTGGCAAAGAGATAACTTACTAGTACCATACTTAATTGTTCTAAATCAACTGAGCAAGGGCTAGTACCCACTCTGAATTCCAGTGTATCTTCTGCAGAAACACTGCCAGATGCTCTTAATTCCAGCAAACAGACTATTTGCCAGAGCCAGCTATCATGAATAAAATCCTTAAAAAGACACCTTAGAAGAAGGAAAGAAAGCAAACAGTAAAGGCTGCAACAGCACAGGTGTCAAGAGTGAAAAGGTCACAGAATTGGGAGTCAGGTAATTAACAACTAGGAGAGTGTGAATAACAATGGGAAATTTCAGAACACAGAAATGACCTAAACAAGCAGGGTTTTGGAAAAGCTAATTTATGGTGGCATGAAGAACAGTCTGAAACATAACAGATGATCTAAGATAAAGTTCACTGTACTAATCATATGGGGCTAAGGGTTTCAAGTTGAGAGGAAGAGGTAATAACAAAAAGATCAAAGCAAGATGTTACAAGGGAAGAATTCTTGGTCCATCCTCCCAGCTATAACCATTAAGGAGAATAGTAATTTTCATCTTAAGTGAGTCAGTCTTGCTAACATTCAGATCAATATAGGAAAATATTACATGAAGAATAAATCTTAAGGATGTTCCTGGAGTACAACAAATTCAAATAATTTACATCAACTTGTCTACCATCCCAACTGCATTTTATATGTATGAATTCATGACACCTTTATACTCCCTAAGGAAATTTATCAAAGATGCTTAAAAATTTCTAGATCAGTCACCAATTCAAAAACAGCTGCTAAAAAATTGGGATTATAGTAAGCTTATATTCTACTTAGTTTTATTATATTCTTCTCAATTTATTTAATAATTAACAGATTTAAGGAATAAATTTTAAAAGAAATATATAACTAGAAATTATTTTATGTGTGGATTGTAAAAAAAATAATAATAGCTGCACCTAAAGTGCAGATAAGAAACCATGGGAAAGTCCCTATGAAACATGTATAATCCCAACAAAAAGAAAAAGGATATTTACAAATTCCTATAAATACGGATTCCTTGGATCTCTAAAAATGTTATCACGTGCCTACTACTAACAGGTCAGAGTTCTTACAACTCTACTGGCATCAGAGGTAGAACTTACTTTCTCATCAAGCCCTGTTTACTCATGCTGTGGTCACACTGACAAATTTGTTTTACTTTCATGCCAAGAAGACAAATGCTTAAAAAAAAAAAAAAAAGGAAAAGGAAAACAAATTTTAATAAATACTGTGTTTACTAATGAAGAAGACCTATTCTATGGAGAGAACGGCCAGGTTCCAATCATTGGATGTAAAAAGCTTAATTGTACCAAGATAAACAGCATGGGTTTTTATATTTTAAAACATGCAAACAAAAAACTTAACAGGCTTTCTTAGATCAGTCTCTTTTTGCAGCACCAAAAGAAAAAGAAGAAGAAAAAAAAAAAAAAAAAAAGCTTACATTTTGAAGCAAAATTTGGTTGTTCAGTCCATTTTCCATGGAAAGATTTTTGTTTAACAACTATTTCAGGGGACTAGGGATGTGGCTTAGTGGTAGAGCACTTGTATAGCACGCATGAGGTCCTGGTTTCAACCTCCAGCAGAAACAAATACAAACAATCCCCACCCCCAACCATTTGTGCACAGAAAGCAATGGAGTAGAGTTGCCTAAGGAGGGGAAAATTTTTGAAAAGTTAAGGATATCAGTTTGGTTTTCAAGAGCAAAGAAAAGTAGATGATGTAAATTGAACTAAGTCAAAAAATGAGAAGCAAAATCAGAGGTTCACAACCATCTTTGAAAAGGCTAAGAGTTGCAAGACAATGTATCCCTATAGTTCACTCAAATACAACAGTTATAATGCTGAGAGAAAATCAAAGCAATGAAGTCCCATAAATAAGTTGATTGAAAAGCACTGGATTCAAGAGGCACTGAGAAATACCAATAACACCATCTCTCACAAGATTATCAAGGTTATTTCCAAAAGGCAATTTGTGTGTAAATCTTTGTAGATAAAACTCTGTGAACATATATTTTCATACTATCTCACTAAGTTCTAGTCCTAAATAGTTCTGAAACCTATGGTGAGATCACAGATTTCTCAGAAATAAATATTTTTAAATTAATGTAAACGGCTGAAATAAAATGCAAGGGAGCGCTTCAAAAAATAAATATATAAGCCTATGTAGATATGTTTATTTTTATTTATTTATTTATTGAAAGTATAAAGCATATATCCAGTCTTCATCTCTGGAGATTCTGATTCAATTAGTCTAAATTGAAACACCTGGTATCTGATGAGTCCTGCAATAGAGGAAGTGAAGAGGAACGCAGTGAAAAGGCATCATGTCTCCTCAAAGTCTCTCAAATTATTAGATTTCACAGCTAGAAGGAATCATTAAAATCAAATTTAACTATTTTGTTTTACAGGTAAAGAAACCAAAATTCAAAACCATCTGCAAACAGGCAGTGACATAGCTGGGTCTCAGCTGGGACCTTGAAATCCTCAGCCAAGTTTTGCTCTTTGTCTTTTTTGCAGTACTAGATATGGAACTCAGGGACACTGCCACTGAGCTACTCCCCAGTCCTTTTTATTTTTTATTTTGAAGCATGGTCTTGCTAAATTGCTAAGGCTGGGCTCTCACTTGCAATCCTCCTGCCTCAGCCTCTTGAGCTGGTGGGATTACACACACATGCCACCTCGCTTGGCCAAGTTTTGCTCTCTTTTAACTTGCCCCAAATGCAGTGCTTGAATTCCATTTCCTTAGTGGTGCTGCCAACAAGTGACTGAAAATAATCTCCTGCTTGCTTTTTAAAGAGAAAAAATTACAAAGTAGAAAGATTAAAGAAAAATTCACTTTTGGAGATTAGAGATGGAAAAGAAAAAAAGTTGAGAATGTCTAGTTTCTTTGTTTATCAAATTTGTAGTAATGGTGATTGTATTTAGTCTTTAGTTAGTCTTTAGTTAGATTTAGTCTTTAGTTAATTTGTAATATAAGGTAAAATTTACATAAAGACGGGCATCAATATAATGTACATTTCCAAATGTTACCACATATACAAGTATGTATTCACTTTGCTTCTAAATTCCCATACTCATTTAGAAGAACTCATTTTAATTTGTTATCTTCATGAGAATCTTAAATAATTTTTCAGATATACTTAAATGCTTATTTGCTACCACAAAGGTTATATTTATGTTAACAACAAGGAAAAACTTGCCTTTACAGAATACATTTTATTTGATAGGCTAAAGAAACATTTAGAGTACCATTTTGCAAATATGAACACCTCTCAAGTGGTACAATTAGCTATTTACAGGGGGGAAAATGCCTCAATAAACCTGGAAGGTTGTAGTTCAAAGTATTATTTTAATTAGAATTTTCTCATAACTCCAAAACTTGCTTAACTCAAAATAAATGGGTGACAATTAGCAGATATAGAATTAATTATTCTTAATATTAAAGTTGGAAGATGGATATCTATCATCTAAGCATGTGGCAAGTAACCATTAATTTATTCTAATTTTGTATTTCAGTAATGATAAAAAGATACTACACTTTCAAGTTGAGTTTAAACACAATAACTAGTTTGATGTACCTTTTCTGTTCCAGGAAACAAAGGTGCAAAGAACCCTATCTGTAACCACCCCTCTCCAGCCGCACTCAACCCCAAATTCCACAGAACAGTAGCTCTAACTTTTTTGAATCTGTTTTGCTTAGATGGATTAAGATTCCAAGATCACTTCATAGTTTCCAATTATACGTGCACATGTGTAGTAACTACGTATAAATTCAAACACGCGCAAGAAGAAAATTTCCTAAGAGAAATAAGGGGAAATTTCTGAGATATAAGTAAAAAAAACTTGGTAAATCACAAACCTTGATTTTAACTCACCCATTTAGTTTACTAGTGAACAGTTCCTTAGTTTTATCCAAATTAAAAGTGGGGAACTGCAAATCATTTATCCATAATAAAATAGAGAATGCCTTTTTGGAGATCCATTTTACCAAATGTAGGTTACCTCTCGTGACACCGGTCTACACTTTTAAGAACCACTTCTTTACACCACTCCTGAATTCACCTCTAACCCATCTATAGGTGGCGTAGGGCCCTCTACGCCAAGAACTGATTTATATGCATAGAACCCTCTCCCAAGAAATACATGAACACATGCAAAATTTTACAAAAATTTCATAGTTCACAGATAACGTGAGGCCTATCCATGATCTCACAAGCTCTGCCTGAAACTGTTTCATACAAGTCCACAGACCACAGCTTTTCTAAATCTCAGGGCTTTACTAAATAATACCAGGGAATTCAGAGAAAAGGAACCATGCAGAGATCATTCCCATTCTCCTGAATTAATATGGTATTTTGAATATACTTTCAGTCTTTCAGAGATCATTCTTAATTTTCAATAAGGATATAGCTATATTTTTTTCAAAAGACATACCTGTCCTTTCAATGTAATAAAAAAGTGATAAATTCCTATAAAGTCTTCCTTTCAATATTTCGCTACCTAATCCACTACTGCCACCAATCTGTGGTTGAGGGAAGATTCTGATTAAAATACTATCAATTCCTTGGAAGTTATAGTTAGTTCATCCATAGTATTTGCCCTGAGGTAAGAAGCCTCAAGAAGCAGAGACCTACAGTTACAGCATAGGTTCATTTAACTGAATTAATTTGATAGAAACTAAGGATTTTTCTCGACAGTTTCTCTTAAAAATTTGAGCCCTTAAGCTATGACAGAACAGTGAAATCAGCTTAGGCTTTAAAAAGTAACAGACTTGGTTGGGAATCTGGTGGCTACAACTTATTTGTGTAGGATTATTGATAAATTATTTAAATTCTCTGACAGTTATCTGTAATAACAACATACCTACCACACGACTACTGAGAAGATTAAAACACCAAGTTTTTGTTCAAACTTAATATCTCCATTTCCTCAATGGTGGCTTGTTTGTGCTACAATATCAAGTCATAACCACTCTATTGAGTGATCTGTGTACTCAATGAGTCTTGTAACTAGATTTGCTCACTGACCTGGGCACAACAGCCTATTTAGCTACTATTTGCTACTATTCATTTTGCAGTACCTCAATATAAAGGTATTTCAAAGTTCCAAGATTTGAAATAAAATATCCAGTTGTCACACATCACTACTACATGGATTCCTCATGGCCCACACTCAGCACATAGTCATCGTTCTTTTTTTTTTTTTTAGGTACTGGGGATTAAACCCGGGGGTGCTTAACCACTGAGCCACATCCCCGGCCCTTTTTTATTTTGAGACAGAGTCTCGCTAAGTTGCGGAGGGCCTCACTAACTTGCTGAGGCTGGCTTTGAATTTGCAATCCTCCTGCATCAGACTCCTGAGCTGCTGGGATTACAGGCGTACACCACCACACCCAGGTAGTCATAATTTCAAAGCAGTTTAGTCATACAGAAAAACAGTGTATCCTATACGCCAAAACTCAAAATGATATTCTCTCATAATAATGTAAGGAGGAATAAATGTTTTAAAAATTGTTTTGCTCATTAAGTGAGAAAAGAGTAAGATATTACAGAGAAGTTCATAAACTAATGTATGTATTTCAGGAGTCCATGTCAGGGTGCAGTGAGGATTAGTAGCTATGGTACAAATCCTTGTGAGATTTGTACTCTGGCTTAATTTAAATTACATTTGAGGTTTCAAATGTAATTGTCTCAATCTATGAAGTTCCAGGATTTGTTTTCCTGAAATTATTGGAAAACTGCTACTTGCTATCTAGGAATATTGAGAAATGAGAAAATGGAATTCTTTGAGTTTCTTTATTCCCATAAAGTTTAATTCTCAACTTACCTTGAAGAAGAAGAGGAAGAGGGAGAGGAGGGAGGAGGAGAAAGTAGGAGGAAGGAAGAGGGAGGAGGAGGGAGGAGGAGGGAGGAGGAGGGAGGAGGGAGGAGGGAGGAGGGAGGAGGGAGGAGGGAGGAGGGAGGAGGGAGGAGGAGGAGGAGGAGGAGGAGGAGGAGGAGGAGGAGGAGGAGGAGGAGGAGGAGGAGGAAAGAAGAAGAAAGAAGAAGAAAATAATCCTATCTCCTGGGTAGGACAGAGTTACAATATGTATCACTCTAACTTGAGAAGTCTTCTCTGTGCCAAGAAGAAACCTTATCTATGAATTCATCCCTACCACCTACTGGCTTTCTACCCTTACCCTGGATAGCAATAAGATGCAAGAGGAGACCAAAGCAGACCCTCAATATGACTGAATGTCGTAGCCAAAGGCTTACTCTTTCAGGGGTTGTCATGGCAAGAAGGAAAGCTATCAGAACTTGCCATCAAATGTGACTTGGTAATTTTAGATAAGTACACTGAAAACAAAACCCAAACAAACAAAAATCCTTCCTGCTGGGCACGTAATCCCAGCTACTTGAGAGGAATAGGTAGAATGGCAACTTAATGAGACACTGCTGCAATAAAAATGTTCAAAAGGGGCTGTGGATGTAGCTCAGTAGTACACCGAGTTTGATTCCCAGTACAAAAACAAAAAACAATAGAAAGAAAATTTCCTATAAACTTATGTGCAAAGCAAAAATACCTAGGTCAAAACTTACTCTGGTTCCAGCTGTCCTGGTTTGGGGAAGTTATTAAATGAGTGTGTTTTAAATTTCCCCCTTTTCAGGCTAAGCATATGTAGCTTGGTGGTCCAGCCCTTGCCTAGCATGGGTGAGGCACTGGACTGAATTCCCAGTAACCTCCCACCCTGCAAATTTCCTTTGTCTCCCCATTCCCTGCAACTCTGGCTCTTGGGACAGTCATCTGTTGTTACCAAAACAGTTATCAATGAATGTATGCTGCATATTACCTGACTATACCTTATATTGAAGACAAAGTCAATAAAATATTAATCTACTATTAATAATTCATCACAAAAATATGTACAAGCTTGTTATAAATGCCAAAAAGATCTTTTGATAATTCCAATATTCATTTCCAACCTAATGGAAAAAAATCTCAATAAATTAGGAATATTAATGTACTTTCATATTGCAATTAAAAATTATTTTAAATGATCAAAATCACACACATGAGCAAATAAAACACTAGAAATATCCTCTTAAAAGTAAAAAGTGAGACAAGAATGGCTCGTAGCTCCATAGGCTAACACTATTCTTTAATTTTTGCTTAAGAATCTTCCAACGGGAAGAAGTTGTACAAGATCCAAAATGATAAATCAGGAAAAGAGATTTAAAAAAAAAAAATCTTTCCTGAGAAGCAAAAAAAAAAAAAAAAAAAAAAGATGATGATGATGATGATGATCACTGTGGTAGTGGGGATTAAACCCAGGGGTGCTTTATCACTGAGTTACATCCCCAGTCCTTTTTATTTTTAGATAGGGTCTCCATAAATTGCTAAGGGTCTCACCAAACTGCTAAGGCTGGCTTTGAACTTGTGATCCTCCTGCCTCAGCCTCCTGAGTTACTGGGGTTACAGGTGTGCATCTCAGTTCTCAGTTAGGAGATTTGAGATATGCCATGATACTGGTTGGAAGTAATCAATGTTGTAGAATATAAATTCTCCTCAAATTATAAATTTAATTCATTCTGAAACAAACCAACTAATTTAGTCACATCTCTGTAATTCACATAAAAACATACACAAATAAAACATGGGAAACAAATTGACAATTATAAAAAGTTTACTCTATTAATCAAATACAAATTAAAATTAATTTTAATACAGATAATACAAATTAATCTTTTTGTTTTATTTTTATCATACTGGCAAATATGTTAGAGGGAAAAACCAAATTCAAGGAAATATGTGTACCCTTAGATTCTTTGGTCAACAGTTCTACTTTTAAGAACAATCAAAATGCTAACTAAAACATTTACATGAAAAGATGTTCAGTACAGTTTTATAAAGAATATCACCAAAGTGAAAATAACATAACATAGAAACACAGGAGGTTGACTTAATACATTTGAAATATATGTATCAAATGGAATATCATGCAGCCAGGAAAAATCATGTTTTCATGACATGGGAAAATATTTATAATAATGTGTACTGAGTTTTCAGATGTGACAAATCGAAGTTATTTTGTGTGTAATGATATATATACATTCATAGGAAGGAAAAAGACCACAAGGAAATACGCACTACAAGGAAAATACAAAAATCATTTTCGGTGAAAACTTTTGAGTACTGGGACAACATACAATATTTATTTTTTCTGTATACTTCCATAAATTTTTCACATTTCCTTCAATAAAAATATTACTTTTATATTCATAAAATAGCAAATGTTATATCAAAGAGATAATCTAAATTTTAAAGTTATACTCTGAAGTCTCTAAGGGCTATAAACCCAGAACATGACTTTACCTAGAATAACAACATTTTCAATGAGAACGATGATGCATATAAATATTGAATGCATCTGAAATAAATGTTTGCTACAATAAACTCATTCTTATACCAAGACCTATAAAAGTGGCAACCAATGACATAAGAAAGAATACATGCTTCTTCATGAACACACAGGATTGGAAAAGGGCAGGTACAAAGGATCAAAGAAAAGGGTTGAAGTTTGTTAACCCAGAAAGATTTCTGTTTGGACTTAGCTTTTATTCCTAGCTTTTATATAAGCAAATCTCAAGTAGTTTATTATACAGCAACTTTGTTTTGCTTGAAAGCTGATATAAATATAAATACACACACATGCATGTGTTTAAGAAATAAGTATTTAAATAGTATTTAATATTTAAATAATCTCCACTATCAAATGGAATAAACAGGGACTTCAAAAATTTAAACATAAGAAGAATATCTTTTTGAAGAAATACACGCAGTTATTATTGGCTACATCTGAAAAATGGTTCTTTTGGCCTGGCACAGTGATACACATATGTAATTCTAGCTACTTGGGAGTCAACCCTGCTACTTGCCTCTTGAGGCAAGAGGATGTCAAGTTCAAGGCCCACCTGGGTAACTTAATAAGACCCTGTCTAAAAATATTTTAAAACAGCTGGGGATATAACTCAGTGGTTAAGTGCTCTTGGGTTCAGTCCCCAGTACCAGCAGGGAAAAATGGCTCTTAACCTTTTTTAATACTAACTACACTCTGGGCTATAATATTTAACACCCAAACATTAAATTAAAGTTAAAAACTATCACTTAAATTTAAATTTGGTATAAAAAATAGAATAAAGATCCTAACACATTAAGCTTAAGAACATCCAGGAACAGAATAAAAATCCCCCAAATTATTATTTAACAATATGATTTTCTGACAAGTAAAAAACAAATACAATCCAAGATATGAAGATCATCATATCAGAATGAGACTCAGTACTAAAGACTACATAAATTTGTTTAAACACTGACCCAATATCATTTACCCCAAACCTTGCTGGGGGTGTGGGATAGGAGACAATTTGTCTCCCCAATGAGTCTCCTCACTCAGAAGATATAAGACTTCAGTGATTCCTGGGACTAAATATCCATGAATATGTGTGTTTCCAACATATAATGCTGCCCAAAACTTCCATGCTCCCTTTTATAATATTTTTCTCCCTCATTGCATCAGGGAGAAATCTCAATTAGGGGACAAGAGTCTTATCATATCCAGTACCCCTTAATTTCCTCTGGAATAAAGGTGTTCCCTGGGTTGAGGGGAGTCTGTAAATCATTGTAAATGATGAAGACATCAAGAGGCTTATCTGAAATGCTACCAGGGAGCAGTAAGCAAAAAATATTCAAACCCAGAAATTGTGACTCAACATTTCCCATACAGCTAACAATTGTGCATAAATGACGGACGTTGACAAGGATTTTGCTTTAAAAAGATGCAAAATGAAAAGAGAAGATTGGCAGATATGAGGTTAAGATGTCTGACTATGTTAATATCAGTACTTACGTATCGTACCTCTGCAGTGGTGTCACTTTGTTCTTATTTTTATCAACTGAACCCGTAGATAATTGAAGAAAATTGGGATTTAATTTATATAATTCTTGAAGTAGTTTCTGTTCATATTCTTGGTGTTTACCCGCCTAATGAAAGAAGAAATTAAAACTGCAGTGGGATTCACAAAATGTCTGATATCGAATATGGAGTTACCTTCTGAATTATTAAAGATATCTTAAAACATACAAAGCTTTTTCATGGATTCAGAGAAACCTATAAGGATGATGTTTACTTTTAGACCAACAAAAGTTTTTATAATTAAAATTACATGATATATATAGCATTTCATTGACCCCTTTTTTGTACAGAAAAGTGTACTGCGAAGAAAACAATTTTACTAGCTCAGGAAACTTAGAAGGTCCATTTTAAACCTACTTCTAAATCTTTCATATAATTAAGTTTTCTAACAGGTCAATATTGATTTTACTTAAGATTACCCCAAATTTATCAATCAACCTCCCGTTTTATTTAGAGATTAACAATGTAAATAATACATATACAGGTTTTTTTTCCTAATATTCTTCATTATCTTGGCACTAAGTAAAATTTTCATTAATTTGTTTTTACTCTCTTTCCTCCATCAAGAGTAAACTAAAATTTAAGGCAATTTTAAACTCTAGAACAAGAGTTAGCAATTTATAGTCAGTCACTTGTTTTTGTAAATAAAATTTTAGTGGGACACAGTCAAGTGGAATGTTAAACAGATGGCGGAGTAGTTATGATAGAGACCACATAGCCCAGAAATCCTAAAATATTTATGGAAAAGGTTTGCTGACACCTCTCCACAGAACAAGAAAATGCAGTATTTACTATAGTTATGGAGCTACACATCCGAAGGCAATGTCACAAATGTTATGGGAAAAATCAGGCCAAGACTGTGGAAGCTACACAAAAATAAATAGATATTGAAACTACTTTGGGTATCCTTTTACATGTATATCATGACTGAAAGTTTATTTTTACTTACCTGTAGGAATTATCAATTATTTTTAAATTATGATTTAAATAGATGTTATGGCAAAACCAAAATGGAACAGATCAAAACAAAAGCAAAATATTGAGGGCAAATTTGAGCACAACTGTATCATGTACACTGCACAATGCATCGTTCCCTGTTCTGAGGTCACTTGCCTATTTCAAGTACATTTATAAATATATTCTAAATTTTGAGTTATGTAGTAACTATGAAGATTTTTTTCTGATTTTTGTCATGATATAAATTTTGAAATTCCCTTTCTACAATCGAAAGTGTTTTACAATAAAAACAACAAAAAAACCCTTTAAAGGCAATTTTTAAATTCAGGTAAAGAAGAGCAGGATGAATTCAGGACAACACTATGAAGTCAATTTTAAGTTAAGAAAAAATATTTCTGGATGTGGATTTTACATCTTTAAAACACAAAAAGGCTTCTATTCTTTCTGCAACAAATACTTCAAGAGATACTACGGCTTTCATTAGCCACAAAGTGTTCAACCTGATACTCAAATGACTTTATGGGGGCAGTTCATAAAGACAGCTTAAATCCCATTACAAATACATTCTAACCACTGTCCATATACTTTACTTTATTGTCCAATAATACTTTAAATGAGATCATCTGGGGTTTGGAAATTCTTTGATAGACAAAAATTTTCATTATTAACAGTATATGTGAGTAAGTATATGCTCTCCACTAGTTAAAATTCAGTTTGAAAAGGTTCTATCTAGATTTTATTCTAAAGTTTTATCCAAAAAACAAACCGAAAACATTTATCAAATAAGTAAGTAGTACTAAAGTCCCTCTTCCATTCCTATAAAATATCAGATGGACCTTACTTTCATACTTTTTTTGAATCATAAAGACCATACTGTCAAGCAACTCCAATGTATTTATTATAATGGGATTTAATCTGTAGTAACTCCAAGTCAAAAAAGGTAATACTTCATCTAATTTAACAATCTGCTCTTAAAGGAGCCCCTACCAGACTTTCTCTAGTTTGACCTGGAGAATGAAAGGTAGCAATGAATGCCCCCCACCTTCTAAATGAGAAGTATTCCTGCAAAAGTCCACAGCAACAATCTGAAGTCCTCATCTATAATAGGGAAGTGCAGCATTGTGCTTTGGTATAATCCTCATTTAATAGGCCGTATGGTCAACATTTTTACTTGTAAAAGCATGTTTATACTACAAATTGAAAGGAGACAGGAGAAGAGGAAGTGTGAAAAGAACATAGGATATTAAGCCTTCAATTATCCTGTACAGGAGAGTGACTCTGTGGACACACTGGAGGGAGAATCAACTTCTAAAACTGTTGCTTTATTAACATCAATAGATAGAATATTATTTTCTAGCTTATTCTGTAAAGAGTAGAGATTGGGCAAAAAAACAATAATTACAGTTTCCCACTTGGTTTTCATTTTGCTGACATTCTCCTTAAAGTAGCATTTCACAAACTGTTTCCTTTGAGTGCTAGTTGTATTAGCTGTACATCTCCATTTTTATTAGTATAGTAAAGACTGGTCCTGAAACAAAGAAATCTGCTAATCTTCATTAATCTCATTTTCAAACTTAGTTGATGATAAACTCATTTTTATTGTAACAATATCTGAAGAACTGATATTTCATAGAACACTTTGTTTGGAAAATGCTACTTTAAAGTAATACGGGTTTTTAAAACATCAAGTCCCTAGATTTTGCTTTTGCAATTTTAACTTATAAAGAAAATGTACTCCCTTTGTGCAAAGTTGATAATTCACATGACTTCACTACCTGCATTTCCTCTTTTGTGAAGCTTGCTGCCTCATCTCCCAATTCATGCAGATACATGCAGTCAGGTTTTGGACACTGCATATTCTTTAAGAAGTAACTGCAGTATTTTGTTGTACCTAGAGATGCCTGTAGGAAGAAGAGAGGAAGGGGGGAAAAGGTCAATGTGAACTGACATCCCAGTAAGAATTTTCAAGTTTGACCTCACCTAAAATGGGCAGATAATACAAACCAAGACATATGGCTAAGAATACAAGGACTATTACTAGTAGGATTTATTACAGATAATACTCATTTCGAAGAACTAAAGAAAACATCTTGGTCTATGGCTACTAGAACATGAACACCCAAAGTTGCTTCCCTAGACATCAGGAGAGGAGACAGACAAAACTCTGTTCCATGTTGCACAGAAGGCAAATTCTTTTTCCTAATTATACTATTCTTCTCTTTACACAAAGCAGTGCTTGGTCAGACCTTTTCCTTCAATTTGAACCAAGATTCAGGAACTTAATGACAACAAATCAGAACACTATTTCTGATAAGAATAATGGTTCCACTTTTACAAACTTTTTAAAACTGCAAAGATGGAAGATTTTTGAAGATTATCCTGTAATAATGAATGTGTTTATTCCTACCTAAAAGGACCCCATGGAAGTCAGCAATGAACACATCAGCTATCAAAGGATGCTATCGGTACCTAAGAAGCAATCTTCAAATAAACTTTCATCAACTTTACTATGTATATGCTGGGCTCTCCTCTACTTACTATATCTTATTCTTCCCCCTTAAAAAGAAAGAAAAAAAATCCAGAGGATCATATTACCTTAAGTGTTCTGCCATCTACCACCACATTGTTGACACACTGTATAGCTCTGAGAGCATCTTCTGACCGGATATAGGTTACATAAGCACTGGCACTCGGACCCTAAAGGAAAAACATCCGAAGCCACTATTACTAATTTCAAACTGTTTTAAGAATATTTGAAAAAAAAAAAAAAAAAGAATATTCTCTTGCAACCTACCGAGGGAATTCTAAAAGTCTTTACTACTACTGTTGTTAATAATGACAATAACTAGCAGTAGCAATAGTACTACAAGTAATAGTTTTATTGAACCTTATACTAGCTTGTTTAAAAGCAATCATACTTGAGCTTTATCTGATTTTAAGATTAATAAAATATCTTTGGTTTGGCATTTATTTTCTTAAAACATCAACTGACAGGCTTGTCAAGGTTACAAAACAGTTTAAAATTTAGATTAAAAAAGTAATGTTTACAGACGCTATGTTATGTTTGACAGAAATTATGTTCTCTTGAAAATAAAAGCAATGTACAAGTGTATTATACCTGCTAATAGCAGTATAAAAAGATGCTCTATTAAACTGAAATATCTAAAAGTATTTAATTATAAGTCATTATCTAATTATCAGAGTACCTAATGATAAACTCACTCCCCAACTCCCCCCTTCACTCCATGACCAAAATTTCCATTTTACTATTTCCCTCTTAATGAGCACCAAAAATCCCCCACCCCAACAATAGAGGTCACTACACTGCTTACATATTTGACCCTCAAGTTTCTAATAACAGAAAGTAAATTCTTCTGAACAGCTCAGGGCAAGCCCAGACCATAGGGTGGAAAGGCAAAAAATCCCTATAATTAGTTACCTGTGAGCCTGCATATGATGTGCTATTATTGATGACAACTTTATGTATTTTACCAAACTTCCCAAAATATTCTGGTCGTTTTAAAACCTATAAAAGAAGAAGAAATAAGGTATAAACTATCCCTATTTTCATCAACTTTATCCTTATAATGGGGACATTCACCATACCTTGTCATTAAAAGGAAAATAGTATTTTTTTCTAATAAATATGATTATTTCCTAATTGTTATTTATATAGCTAACCGACAGAAAATCTAAAAGCCTAAAAGCTATTTTTTTTTTTTTTTGACCCACTGATAGAAACTGAGACTAAGTTTGGTATTATCTATTATGTTCTAATATCTACAATGATAATCTATGGGTTCTTTTACCTTCACAGTATTGTGAAACACAAAACAGATCAAGTATCTTAACTGACTGTCACTAACAGATGATCCTTACGAAATTATTCTCAATACAGTGATTGATATTATGTCTTAAGAACAGAGACAGAAACAAAGGACAAATATAAGACAGTCATTACTCATACATCTATATATTTAACATTAAGACATTGTTTTCAAAATTACACATTCTAAATACAGTGATAATACTGTGTCCTCTCAACTTTCCATGCTTTATGATTTATCACTGTGTAGTTTTCAATGTCCATCAATTTTACCATTTCTCAATTGTCTCACCATTCCCCACCCTACCCCCCAGTGCTTTTCCTGGTAAATTACATTTGGGGGAAAAAATTTATACTTTTTTTTTTTTGTCTATTACCTGGTTACTTCTTGGTGGCTATTGTCCCTCATCCTTACCTCCCTCCATTTTTTTTTTTGTAATTATCATATGCATTCTTTTACCTTCTACAAACTAAATTAACCTGGGCTAATTTGATCATTATGCAAATGACACAAAATCCTCTCCCATGATTTGTAACCCCTCAATATTAAATTTTGTTGTTTCCTAGAATTTACCTATGGATCTACCGTTGCTGCACTCTCTCCAAACGGCAATCGCTCTCCCACTGAAAATATTCTGTATGTACCGTTCAAGTGTGTGCAGAATACTTCTCTCTTTCCAATTGTATTTGATAATATTCTCACACACTTATAATTTAGATGACGTGTTCGACATCAGACAGAATCAAAACTTTGTAAAAACAGTCTATGGTTGTTGTCATTAATTCTTAAGTGTCTTCAAATTAATTAATCTCAACATATATCATTTTAGATACTCACTACAGCTTGTTGTGCTTGTTACTGTCAATTCTAATAGATTAAAAGGTCTTCAAGGGCTGGGCTCAGTGGTAGAGTGCTTGCCTCCCACACTGAGGCATTGGGTTTGATTCTCAGCACCACATAAAAATAAACAAAGAATCCTGTGTCCATCTACTACTAAAAAAATATTTAAAAAAAAACAAGAGTCTTCAATATTTTTTCACCCAAATCCCTTTGGAAATAGGATAGTAACTAATATAATGACCCCCAGGATGCTAATAATCAAATCTCAGGATTGAGAGGTAGGTCACTGGGAAACATTATTAGCATTCAATGCAGGAGTCAGGAGTATCTTACAAGACTTAAGCTAGCCTGCAAAACAGCCATCTTGTACAACTTGGGAATGTTCTCTAAGACATTCATACAGTTAAGAAGCCTATTCATAACTGACTCTAGAAACAAACTCTAATATATATAGTCTTTTCCCAGTTTTGACAAACACTGAATTTACAGATATTATGTAATTAAGGGAAGACTATGCATGTTGTTTGTGCAATTTTACTAAGAGTTGCTTCACAAAAATCACATTATTGGCATTTCATGGTACCTAAATTGCCAATGTATTTACCTTTAACAATCTATATTTATAGTTGTGACATTCCAGTGAGTCTACAAATAGGAGGCAAACATCTTACTACTTTATTGTTCAGTGTAACAGTAGTACTTCAAGAACTCAAATACACATACAAGTCCTCTGAGGAACTAGTTAAAGTGCACATTCAGATTCAGGAGAACTGAAGCAGAGCCTGAGTGTCTTCACAGTAAGCTCCCAGGTGATATTACAGCTACTGGCCCTGAGACCACACCTTGAGAAAGGTTCTAGAGTAGTGGTGCCCAAGGATTTATGTGTAAATTATGTATAATTTCTGATTACTTTCCTTTTATTTCTCCTTTACATATATATTTTTTCAAATTATATGGGGAGACATATTATCAAGAAGTCATTTTATGAAAGTAAAGTGGTATAATACATATCAGTTTTTTTTAAAGTAGGCAATGAATCTGATTAAGTTGAGGACCACTCAATTATAGAAATAGTTTCTGGCAAACATTTGGGTATAATAACCTTCACAACAACACAACAGTGGTATGTAATTACGCTGCAATGTCCACACTGCAGCTAGAATGCTATTTTCAAAGCACAAATTTAGCTGTGTCACTCTTATTAAAAACACTCCACAGCTTTCTTCTGCCTTTAGGATAAAGTGAAAATTCCTTTGCATGGTTAGAAAGCCCTTTATGACATTGTTACTTACCTCACCGAACTTATCTCGCACCATTGCTCTCTAATATTCCAGCCAAACAAATCAAACTGCAGATGGAAGTCTTTCTTATCCAGAAGATTTGTACAGTTCATGTGCCAGGAGCACTTTACCCCCAAAGACAGCAGAGGAGGATACACCTCCCGTGCAAGATCTGGTGCTATCCCTTGTGACTCCATAGCACACAGTATTTCTCATGCTATACTGATACTTTGTAAATAAGCAGGTACTATCTTGTTTATCGATATCTTAAATAGTGCCTGGCACATTACTTATTGAAATGTTTACTGAAAAACTGGTGTTAGCATTGAACAAACAGAATTAAACGGAATATAGCACTGGTGGACTTCCAAGTGATAGTAAATAACCAGTGGTTGATATAGAATAGGCTATCCAGGTAAGGAAAATTCAAAGAATTTTAACTTTCTAAATTAACTTGAACTCTCCGTATTCTGCCTGAACAACTAGCACGATAATATTCTACCAAATAAAGACAGGAAATGGAAAGTAGACAGAGCATGCTGTATACCAGCACATTATTTAGGTATTCAATGTCACACATTTACTTCACAGGGGGTCTCTTTTAGCACTAACTTAGAATATAAAAGGTTATGTGACAGAATTTTAGGTGCCCAATAGCATGTCTAATGACTAAAATGTCTTGCTATAATGTTCTTTGGAAACAGTCAAGAAAAACAAAAACTTGTTAATAAGAGGGAGGGTTGAGTGGATAAATGAATGAACAGATGAACAACAGACCAATAGTCAGTATAGAATACACTAGACCACAGGCAAATCACTTCTTTGCTTCAGCTTCTCATTTCTAAGATGAAATGGTTGTGTCTAAACAATCTTTTAATTCCTCAAACAAAATGTTCTCTGGGGCTACCACAAACACCTGGGATGCTACTGTCCCTAGCTAAGACTAGTTAAGACTTACTATCTCTTCAAGCCTACCTTAAATCATTCTTTTCTCAGGGAGTTGTTTTGTGAATCTCTATATTACTAAGTACCTTGCTGTGCACTTCCCTTTTTATAAGTGTTCAACGCATACATAAGCACTTAAATTCTATCCTTTCCCCTAGACTGCAGGCTTGTTAAGGGTAGAATTGGTGGGGCTTGCTATCTAATTTGTCCCCAATATCAAAGCACCCTAGCACATGGTATATATTCAAGAAATTAATTTGTAGAATTAATGAAGTAAATCTCTCCAAATCTAAAATTTTGGAAACTTAAAATTTTTTATCATTACCTCTAATCTAATCATTGACACTAATTACCATAGCTTCAAAGATTGGTTTTTTCTACTGATGACAGAAAGAAATTAATGAACATACTTTACAATCTTAGTTTTCTAATGTACAAAAATGATTTTCAAAATGAGCTTTATTCCTCACCTATTTTGTTAACCAGAATTGGTGAAATATCAAATTATTCAAAGATAAGTAAGCTATAGAGATCTTCTGTGACTTGAAAGCAACACTGACAATTTGAAATTTCTTTTGCGTTTTCTACTGAAGTCAACTTTAAGGTTTCCAAAAACTTATAAGAAAGTTATCCAGATAAATTAAGAGAATTTTAAAAGATATGAAGAATTAGTAGTATTTAATTTTTTTAAAAAAATCAGTTGTCTCTGGTCTTAGAAACAAATGGTTAAGAAAATGCACTATCTTCTCAATATGCAACATTGATTTTAAAAGTGTAAAACTAGTGATTTTTAAGGTGTATTTAGACTCTGATAAAGTGCTCTCTCATTAGTTTCCACCTAGCTTAATTTCCTTCTGTATAATAGTTCTTCAGATTAATCTGAAGTAAAAATAAAGAATCTCTATAAGAAAATAAAAACTTTTACAAATCAGACTCAAAAGAGATAGGAAACCCATAATCCAAGTATCATACTTGAGCTATGATTTAATTTCATCTATCTGTGTGTCTGTTCCATATGTCTCCAGTACTAGAATTGACCAGACCCAAGATCTATTAACAAAACCAGTACAAGAGCTCTCAAATCAAGATAAAAGTTCCATTAATTTTCTACAGTAGCAGTTTCAGAAAAATAGATTCTAATATGTAAGATCAGGAGGAGCAGATAAGAGGCAGAGGTGCCCTCCAGTAGGAAAAAAGGTAGAGCTGAGAAAGAAAAGGTTTAGTGCAAAGTTGTAGCCATGTTCAAGGAAATGGTTAAGGAAGAGGTGGGATTTTTGTTTGCCTAAGTGAGTAAGAAGAAAATAGAAGCTTAGGAAAATGAAGAATGAGTTGCTAAAAAGTTGAATCACTGGTCTACAATGAGCTCTCTTCTTAACATTTCTTATTAAAGAAGTCTTTGTCTGGTTGAGTTGTTGGCCCACTCCTCTGGCTCTGGAAAGAACCTGGTCTTCTGCATACTATGTAGCCCACTACTGTCAGGATCACTGGACCTCGGATGTAAGTAATTGAGTTGCCTCCATGTTTACTGACCATGATAAGATCTTTCTTAATGTCTCCCTTTCTCCTTTATTGAATTCCTTAATAGTCTCAACACATAATAAACTCATCATCAACAAATACTATTTTAAATTAATTTACGCATATGTGAGATTCCTTACAGTTCCTCTTTCTGGGGTGTTGTTCTTTGTTTTGTTTTGATTTGTGCAGGAGGAGGGGCGGGGAAGGGGAGCAGTTCTAGGGACTGAATCCAGAGCCTCATGTATGCTAAGAACAAGCTCTATCATTAAGTCACAATCCATTCCCTTTCTGAGGGCTTCAAGCCAAGTCCAAATATCCCTTCCTTCTTAAGCACATTTACTACAATTCTCCTTCTAATTGGTACCATGAAGAATATTACTTCAACCATTTCAAGGAATCCTTTTGGAAGAATCCCCAAATCCAGTCTCTCCTACTGAACACTGTGGCTGTCAATCAATTTGTAGTTGCCTTCCCAACAATCTAGCCAGTACCTCATAGTATATAAAAAATTAAAAATTAGAAGATGCATATCCATGGGCTGCAAATAAAATATAAACTCAATAATACTTCAATCAGGCTGGTGGCAGAAGGAAAGAAAAAGAGGTAGTAAACAAAAAAGTTAAAATTTACCCTGCCCCAAATGAATAACAAAGAACTTGGTCCTTTATTTCACTTAATCAAATTATCCTCCTTTTCCTAAAATTGTATTAGAATGAATAAATTCAGGAGATAGTGACATCATACTGTACAGTTCTAAAAAACTGACAATTACTATTTGGGTAGAATTTTAAAAAACAACAACAAAAAAAACCAGGTCATTAAGATCTCTGGTGGGTTCAAGTAACTGCATCTCCATTGTTAGTCCTTAACGCTGTTACAGAAAAGAGGAAAGAATCAGAGTATTCATGTCACATGTTAACATTAAGAGCAAAAATAGAATCACTATCTACTTGCAGACTAAAGGGAACTTCAGAAATCTAGTTCATCTCCTTAATTTTACAACCAAAGAAACTGAGACCAAGAAAGAGATAAGACATTTGTCTAAGATCATAACTGGTCACTGGTTCCTTTGCTATCACTAAAAAGTCATTTCTTATGTTCTCCAAGGTTTCATATTTTCAGAGGAATCCTACAGTTGAACAGGGTCAACTATTACTTCCAAACCAGCAAACACACAGAAAAAAATGTCAAGTTGACAAAGAAACAGAAGAGGACTTACCTCTGGGTCAGCTAGGCGCTGGGACAGACCTACAACAAAGACGAGGTTTTTTTGTACAACACGTACACTAGCCAAATGTTTGCGATTTTCTGATATTTTCTGTTTTCTCTCATTTTGTTTCTGTTTTTTCTCATTCTTTATCCTTTGCAGTTCTTCCTGGGAGAGTGGTTTATAAACTGCTGGATCTTCTGGATATGGCTTTAAGCATAAAACAGACAGACATTAGCATTAAATAAAAAACTGAATGAATAACCAGTGTCCAATTCTGGATGATAGGTATAAGGTTGTTGTAATTTCCCTTTTTTTATCTGCATAGATTACTTAAATCGTTTTTATTTAGTAAGTTAAATACCAAATAGAAGTCATTAAAATACATTTTGGAACTTAGCACAGAACACTTTTAGCATTAAAATGCCAAAGGTTCTAAGCAACCATCACCATCACTAACACCCAGTCTTGGTATTCCCCACAGTGCCTAGTGTACAGTTTATAGGAACCTTCTAAGGTGCTGTATAAGAGGCAAAGACTATACATTTTCTTACCTAAATATGGGATTTACATATAATAATCAACAAATACTTAATGAAAATCTACCACATGCTAAAAGATTAATAAAGTCATACACTTGTTCTTTAATACATTTTCAGTCTGAGAGTAAAAGACTGGCAAGCAATAATATCTAGATACTGACTCAGGCATCTGAATTCAGTTTTAACACTAGTCATGTAACAATGGGCAAGTTAAACTCTATGATTCAGTAAACTCACATGTAAAATGAAAATAATCTTAAAGGTTGATGTAAAGATAAAGTAACACTAAAAAAGCTATTCTTATTGTGCCTGGCACATAATAAACCCTCAATAAACTAGCAATTTCACTATTTTGTGTCTTTATCTTTTCCTTCTCTAAATTGTGGTATTATTTTCATTCCCATTGCTAATGTCAGGGCTACAGGAGTCCAAATACTGGAGTCAGAGTGCCTGGTTTTAAATCCTAGCTCACCCTACCTGAGATCATGTAACCTCTCTGCCTCATTCTTCTCATCTGTAAAACAGAAATCTCAGTACTGTAGCCAGAGGGTTTCCATAAGAGTTAGAAGAGAATATAATTATAAAGTGACTAAAATCATATCCTGCCCTTAGCATTCAAAGTTATTGATTACTATAATAGATACTGCTAATGATAAATGGAAGATGGTACATTAAATGCAATATTAAAAACTAGATATGAAGAGATTCTAAGAAACAGGAATCAGAATTGGTTGGAGAATTGTGCCTATCAGAATATGGGAATAGGGGACAAGAGAAATTGTGCCAACAAGAAAAAAAAAAGTGAGAAGAAAAAGAATGAAGATACTGTCCAGAAACCTAAAACCTTCCTAATGTCTTTAATACAAAGTTACTTTCATCTCTTCATATATAAGTAAATAACAAAAACCCCTCAAACTTGTGAACAGTAACCAGAATAATGATGACAGGGATTAAGAAAGTATGAGATTTCCCTTTATGTTCCTCAACTTCTGCTAGTATTATTATCTTGCGCTCTCTGACAACTTAATTCTTTGTCTTTTATGCCCATTTTTATGCCTACTTTCAAATTCAACTTGCTGCTTTTAGAGACAATCGTATACTTTTATACTTTACCATATCATCAAAAAACTATATACCTGATAAAAGATGTTGGCACCTATGCCATTTAACTCCCACATCACAAAATCTGAACCTGTTAGCTAATTGGTTCTATTTGGCATGTTTCAACTCGTGAGTAGGAGGCAACAAAACAGGTGGCTCAGTGACCTAACTTTTGCACGATCCTCAGGACTCCAGGATCAAATATGAAGTCACACAGAATGGATCCTTTTAAAAGTTCAATAAATATTTGCAAAATAAACACTAAACTACTAACTAAAATTAGAAATTTAGCATCATGAATTTTCTTTAAAAAGTACATTTTTGGATGAAAATTAATTTACTTCTTGCATTTTAATTTAAGGGCCCAAATGGTTAAGATCTATTAAAGAAAGTTCAATTCCTCAATCAACCACACAGTCTTTCTCAACTTTTCTGTACCTGTATTATCTCCTTCCAATTTTATTTACCTGACCAGATGATTTTAATCCCTTGAAGATATTTGGAACTGCGAAGACACAAGTATAAGACTTATATAACAAGTACCAAAAAAAGCACAAAAATCAATCACATATAACCAATTAAAATATTTTTATAAGCTCATTCTAATTTTTTTGTTTACACATAGAAAAGCTGTTTTCTACCTCAAAATGAAAGTTCTAGATGCTAGTGAAAAGCAACAGCTTTCAAATGAACTCAACAGTAAACCCTCCAAAAGGAATCATCCCCAAATCTTGAAAGAGAAAACAGCTTTATGTGTACATGAAAAATTTATATAGGAAGATATTTTAATTGGTTTATATATGATTGATTTTTATACTTTTTTGTAATTGTTATGAAAGTTCTTTTTTTGGTTATAAAAGTTTTATACATGTGTTTTTACAGTTCTGAATACCTTTGGGGATTAAAATAAAAAATGGTGATGAATGGATCAAACATATGGGTTGCTTCTAGTTTTAAAGTGGGGTCCATGCATTGTGTTTTACAGGACCATGATAAGAAAAGTAAAATATTAAGAATAAGTATTTAAAAACTACTGCCATCACATTCACACACATAATCAGTCAGACTCTTCTTTGTAGAATAAAATATTTATCAATGTGGTACATTGTATAACAGAAGCAGATTATGCATGTATAAGGAGACCCTTTATCAGTCCTCAACAGATTGGAGGAAAGAAAGAAAACAAAACTTCGGTTCTTGATCAGAGTGTGTGAAAAGCACTGATGCAACTTTTCTGGGACTCAGATTCTTCTGAAAACATGGAATTTGACAAACACTCTAAGGTTTCTTCCTTGTTTTGCATCCTACTAACACTGTAAAATCCTGATTAACATGAAGCACTGCAGTATAAAAGCAAAAAAAACCAAAAAGTGACGGAAAGTAACAAGTAAGAAAAATTAGGCAGCAATACCAATTCTTGCCAAGCATATTACTGCTGCATCACTATGGTGAATATATAATCTTGGGATACACTGTCTTTTTCCTTTGCCATTTCCATTTTTTTAAAAATATACTTCTATTAGGCTTCCAAGTCAATTTTGTTGAAACATAACTGCTACATAATGTGAAAGATACCAAGAGAATAAGATAAATTATTTTACCATAATTTACCCTTCAAATTAAGGAAAGTTATAAATACTAGCTTTTTAATTTTAACATCTGTGAAGTTATGTATCACTATTGTTCAAAGGAAATAAATATAAATTTTTCTGGAAAATAAAAGATATGCTGATTAATACAGACACAAATGACAAATACACAAAGGCTTATTATTTCTGACTTGTCCAAGAATTTCATTAAAGGTTGAAAAAGCATGCATTCCATGACAGTTCCTCTATACACACACTACCTAAATCAGGAAAATAAAAAACTGACAGTGAAATGAAGAAGGGGGGGGTAGACTATGAAGGAATAATTAGAGTAACTGTAGAGAGTAAGCCCCATAAAACTAGTTATACAAGTATTTCAAAGATGAACATAAATAAAGAGACATATGTTAAATGCTTTGACTGAATCACATATTAAATTTCTAGGAATATAGCATCACAAGAATTGTTTAAAAAAAGAATAAATATTTGGCACATGTCAAAAAAAAAGTTACTATTGTGTGTTATGTATCCAACTAATGCTAAATGCTGCCTGTGGCAAAGCATTTAGACACAACACTATTTTTACGAATGTTAATTTGGCATATAAATAAATTGCCAAATTACTAATTAACATGGTCTACTGTAATTATTTAATTTCTTCCATATGTGTTATTATGTTCTCACTTTGATTCCAAATGCTGTTTACTTGCAACTTTCCTTTTATTTTTATTAAACTTGCCAAGAATTTGATTATTTTATTGGTCTTTTTAGACAATCAGCTCTTTTACTGAACTCTTTTTTCTTCCCATTTCACTAAATTCTGCTTACTCCCCTGCCTTCCACTGTACCAGAGCATTTTTTTCTCTTCTGATTTCATAAGCTGAAAATAAGTTTACTTTTTGTTCTGTTTTTCTAATACACTTACATGTTTAAGTTTACTTTTTGTTCTGTTTTTCTTTTTTTTCTTTTTTTTTTATTGTAAACAAATGGGATACATGTTGTTTGTCTGTTTGTACATGGGTTAAAGGCATACCATTTGTATAATCATAAATTTACATATGGTAATGTTGTTTGATTCATTCTATTATTTTTTCCCTTCCCCCCCTACCCCTCCCACCCTTCTTTTCCCTCTAAACAGTCCTTTCTTCCTCCATTCTTGTGCCCCTCCCTAACTCTAACCCTAACCCTAACCCTAACCCTAACACTAACTCCCCCCACCCTCCCCCTTATGTGTCATCATCCACTTATCAGCGAGATCATTCGTCCTTTAGTTTTTTGAGATTGGCTTATTTCACTTAGCATGATGGTCTCCAATTTCATCCATTTGCCTGCAAATGCCATAATTTTATCGTTCTTTATGGCAGAGTAATATTTCATTGTATATATATACACACCACAGTTTCTTTATCCACTCATCAATTGAAGGACATCTACTGTTTTTCTAATACACTTACATGTTTAACTTTCTTCTACATACCATTTTGGCCTCACTCTAGATACTGTTGGTGTCATTTTACAATTACTGATTCAAAATAATTCATAATTTTCATTTTGATCTCTCTAAATCAAGAGTTATAGAGGACCATAATTTTTATTTCACAGGTGGATAACAAAGATCAGAATCTGAAACAATTCTGATTCTTGGTCTTTTACATGTGACCTACTTTTTTTCTGCTCTGCAAATTCATAGAACTTCTGTTACCTTCAGTATTCTGATATTTCAAAATAAAAGTTAGTGCTAGGCACTTGAAAGGCCTGTTCAATCAGAAGACATGTCTTTTGTTTCTGGGAAATATTCTTCCACCACATATTTGATATCACTATGGTCTCTTAGGGTACTTAACTATTTGGTATTTGACCTCTGATCCTCGAATATGCTTTTTCTCAAATATTCCATATCTCTTGTTTTTATGCTTTCTCAAAGATTTTCTTGACCTCATCTCCCAATGCTTTCATTAAGTTATTTCTGCTACTATATTTTAATTCTCAATAACTATGGTTATTGTTTATTGAATGTTCTTTTTTATACCATCTTGTTTCATGAACACAATACCTTTTATTATTTCTTAGATGAAAACAGTAACACTTCTGTTGAAGTTCACATTTCCTTGTCTAGGCTCTGGTTTTCATGTGACTGAATATTACATGATGTCACTGCACCACCTATGTTTCCACATCTCCTGTTTCCACCAGGTATTTTTCTTAGAAATGCTGCACTAAGTGCACAAAGGCAGTCAAGCTGTGGATATAACTCAGTGGTAGAGCATGTGCTTAGCATGCACAAGGACCTGGGTTTGATCCCCAGTATCATGAGAAAAAAAAAAATTAAAAAGTCAGGGGATGTGATGAGATAAAAAGGCAGTCTAAAAATGACCAAGTAGTCTGTTTAGCAGTTATGACAAAGAGCAACACTAAGCTTTCTTGGCTCTTGCTTTTCAAAGCTCTTAAACCTCCCTGTAGAAGGGCAGGTTTTCTCTTGTGAGCCAAAACCAGAGCTCACTTCAACCAATTCCCCACTTAAAGCTCCAAGTTACTCACTATCTCGATAGGCTACCTTACAGGCGGCCTCTGTAGGCCTTCTTCCTACAGAGTTGGGTTACATGTAAACTGCAGCCTCATTGCCCTCTTCAGGCCTCTAGCAACATTTGTGATTTTCCTCTTGGCAAACATAGCCAGTGGGGCTGGTCTCCAGAGACTAAAGACTAACTGGTCCCTGACAAACACATTCAGCTCATGGGCCCACTGATGAGCTTCTCCGAATCTATTAAGAGGATAATACTTTGTGAAGTCAATCAAATTTACACTGCTTAGAGCCCTGAGTGATTCTGCGAGTCACTCTTTTCAATAAAATAGTTCAATATGACTGTTGTCTTTTGAATGACTGAGCACTTATTTCAAAAACAGGAGTAAATACTTAAAATTCATAAAAATGTATATATTTTTTGACTGAAGTAAATTCTAAAGTTTTAATTTACCTTTGTATGCACATTTCTTAGCGTATATTAACTGTAAAATATTACGTATTTTATATAAATACATGCTATAGGTATATATTTTATATTATATGTACAATAGTTATATGTATATAACTATATAACTATATGAACTGTATTAACACCTAAATAGATCTTTTATTTGTGATATAAATCATGTGTTCATTAGATTTTTAAAAATACATAAAAGTGGATTATGCATCACTTTCTGACATTTCTTATAAATCCTCAGGTAAAAAAGGTCAGAAGTATTTTATTTCTAAATTTTAGATATGCAAAGTATGTTTTGGTTTTTTCAAAATTTGGAAGTAATGAACACAAAAGTTCTTTGAAATAAGATAATTAGAAAACAAAGTTTAAATCATACAATATGAAAGTGAAGACAAATTTCATAATAACCTAACAGATATCTGAATCCCTAAGGTCACAAATAAATCTTTTAAATAGAAATGTAAAAGACCTACCTACCCTCATAGTTCATTTATTACACTGGAGCTGTGTTGCAGTTGTTAATCAAAATAATGAAATCCACGGAACATTAAAAAAAAAAAAAATCACACATTTTTAGATTTAGAAGGGGCTTTCAATAACACAGTATTTCAGAAAAAAAGACTTTATATTCAAATGTGTATCTGAATTCCAAAACCACTACTCAGTAGTTGGTGACTCTGGACAAGTATAAAATAGGAACTGCAATATCAGCCTAGAATTGTAGCAAGGGCTTAACAAATAAGCAGTTTTTGACTTCTGAACCATGATTTCTCTGTCATTTTAACCTCTTTCAATAAAAATCTTAACTTCTCACCTATTCTGTACTAGAAATGAACTCCCCAACAAAATACAGAGTAAGTTTTTCCAATTTAACATCATCCTATGCAAATTCATTTCTCTATTCCTAATCTCTTAATAGCAAGCCCCACTGACTGTCCATCTCCTCAATTAGAGAGGTTATTTAACTTCACAAAGGTCACACAGCTAGTTAACAACAAAGTCAAAGCTTGACTCTGACTCCTAGGGCAGTGTTCTTTCCACCTCAATATGTCTTAAAGATATAATGCTACGTATAATCTCACCTGAGGTTTGTATTGTTTTAAAACCAATCACTCATATTCATGAGGGTAAAAAACTATACAATTAAAACTGTACAGTTAAATAACTATAAGGTTATTTTGAAGTATATACCTTTCTACATGCAGGACAAAGTCCATTTTCATCAGTGCGAATTCGATGCCAACAAAATCGGCAAATCTGGTAGCCACAGGTGCAAGGGAAAAAGTTGATATCATCTATCTCCAAGGGCTCCATGCAAAGAGGGCATTCCACAGGGTCTTCCTTAGCATCAGGACTTCGAGACATCTTCACGTTTATTAAACAGCAGCAAAAGTTTATAATAATTTAAGGGAGAAGGAAGTTCAGCACTGAGAGCTAAAATGTAGAACTTTGAAGACCTGCATAAGAAACAAAAAAGACTGTTTACTATTGGAAAAAACCTGGCACGCCCAATAATCAAGAATCACATCGAAAATTTTAGAAAAAACTAGGTGTGGCATGCCTGTAATCCCAGCAACTTGAGAACATGATGAAGGAGGACCACAAATTCCAGGCCAGCCTGGGCAACATTAGCAAGATCCTGTCTCAAAATAAAAAATACAAAGGGCCAGAAATGTGGCTTACTTGTGAAGCACCCCTAGGTTCAATTCTTGTACTGCCAAAAAAAAGGTGGGGGAGTGTGGAATGGGGAAGAGGGAGAGAATATTAACTTCAGCTCTAATCTTAAGATTTATGAAAAATTTTGCATATTAATACAAAAGACCTGACAATAATTTTTTGCATTCAACAGAAATATAAAAACTTCCTTTCTTTAGAAAAAACATTTAGTAATAACTTATAGAAGTATTTATTTTACTAATTATTTTATGAAAATAAAATAAAGAAGCATCTTCCTCTTTAAAAACACTCTGAATATATCAACTTTGACCTAAAAGCTAGTAAAACTGCCACATTATCTAAAGGAGTATGATAGCATGCTAAAAATATGTCACAATTTACAAGAAACCAAATGGAAAAGATAAATTTCAATCATCTAGCGTTACATGTTAATATGAAGCTTTTGCCACAGAAAACTTAGGCGAGAGCTGAACACTCTCACAGGAGAATTACAAGTGATTTGATTATGATAAATGAAAAGATGATCAACTTCTTTATTTAGTCAACAAAAAAACAGCTTTTATTTGTCCTATTAGTCTGTCAAAGAAGTTAGTTCCCCTACTTCAAAAGTAGAGATTATCACTAATCCAGTCCCATTTTGATGGGAGGAAATAAAAATCTATTACCTTGCTTAAGTTACACAGCTATTAAGTAGTGCTGCCTGGATTCTTTTCAGGAAGTCTATGCCTCACAATATGTTTTAATCCACTCCCTTATATCAACTAAGAAGATTTTCTACATAAATGTACACATGTACCAAGCAGTTTGGTATGTTCATAAGATAGAAAACTACAAACAACATACCATACATCAATAGGGGAATCATTAAGTAAATTAAGAAAAGTCGCAGGGTACGGTGGCGCATGCCTGTAATCCTATCAGTTCAGGATGCTGAGGCAAGAGGATCACTAGTTCAAAGCCAGTATCAGCAACAGCAAGGTGCTAAGCAACTGAGTGAGACCCTGTCTCTAAATAAAATACAAAATAGGGTTGGGGATGTGGCTCACTGGTTGAGTGTCCCTGAGTTCAGTCCCTGCCCCACCTCCCCAAATTAAGCCATAAGAAAGATATGTGTTGACTCAGAAATATGTCTATAGTTATGCATTTAAAAAAAGCAAGATAGACACTAACATTTATATGTGTGTGTGTGTGTGTGTGTGTGTGTGTGTGTATTTACTTCTGTATAGATCTAGAAACCATATAGAGAGAGAAGTGTGGATACAAATATTTGCTTCATTAAAAAAAACACAGAAGTTTGGACATCACAATGTTATCAAATCAGAAAAAAAAAGCAATAAGTAGGTGATTTTTTTTTTTAGAAAAATCAATATTATCTCAATTGTTGGAAAAAAATGCTATTTTCATAAATCATGTGGCCAAACTTAAAAAAAAGAGAAACGTTTTTCATTTCCCTTAAGAAACTTTTGACTTTTGTAATAATTAGGAAAAAATACAATGAAATGGTATCTTCCTGTGACTCTATAATTATTTCAATAAAAGTGTTTAAAAAGAAATACATTGAACATGTATTGGTAAACAGTTTAGCACTCCTGAGCTACAGATTTGGATTTGCCACTATCAGATATCTTCATGTATAAAAGTAAGGTGTACAGCTGTTTTCTAATGAATCCCCCAATCTGGCCATTCAAAAACTGTACCTGTAGAAAATACAGGCTTAAATACAGGTTCTACCAACAGGAAATTAAACTGAAATAATAAAGAAATGCTGACTATACTTTTAATACCTTTGCCTATAATTCAGCTTTTGCTTAACTGCAGCTTATTTGAGTTTTAGTAAAAGAATCTATGGAATGATGGGAAGGAAACAATATACTGGAACTGAAAATCTTTCTAGAAAGTATATGAGTATAAATAAAAGATGACACATTGAAGTTTTGGCTTTTTAATTGCTTCTATTTGCTTTTTAATTTTAAAAAAGTTTGCAAGACTATGTATCTTCCCATTTAGAGGGAAGGAAAGGGATAAAGAAGCAAGAAATATACCTAATATACAAAAGCAGGTACATCTGCATACTTCTAGCACCATGGAGAGATGCCACACAGCAGGTTACCAAATGTAAACCTGAGTGGTAAAATGTAGGAAGACAGTCTGATATGGAACAACACTGAAATGTAAAGAAAAAAAGATGACTTTGTTTCATCTAGCTATGATCAAGTAGCTATGATCTTGGATAAGATCAAAAGCTCTAGGACTTTAATTTCTCAAAATGTGAACAGACACAAACTTTTAAGGAATTTCAGGTATAGAGAAAGTGTCAAATGCAATCCCTCTGAACTAAATTTTTAATATAATCTTTGAGATAAACTCTCCTCTTAATACTCTGGCTCACATTTTCATTTAGAGAAGAATAATTTTTTATATGCTAGTCTACTAATATCAAAATGAATGTAAAACACAGTAAGTTGAAACAAGATACAAAGTAAAAGATATGTATTTTATTTATGAAAAAGAAAAGTAAAGCTAATGACTTCCTGGATTGGTACAGGGGTGCTTAGGATAGAAATGATCAGTTTTTGATTCAGCAATTAATTCTATAGAAAAAAAATATTTGTTTTCTTATTATCTAATCCTCACAGTGAGTTGATGAGAACATATACCCAAAAGACATAACTGAGGCTAAAGTTTTAAAGTTAGAGCTAAAAAATAAGACTGCCAACTTCAAAACCCATGCCCTTTCCAAGACAGAAGTTGTGACTACTTAAGTTGTAGCTCCAATAAACTTAGGTGTAGAAGTGAAAATGCCCCTAAAAAAAAAAATGACAAGCCTTTCCCCAAAACTATATTCCACAGCAAGTTTTTACCTGAGTTGTTGTTCTCTATATCACTGTACAACTTGTGGTAACAACTCATTTAAATTCTGACATAAATAATAATGTTCCTGCCCAAAAATCTCAGCTACCATAAGGTAACTGCATAAAACTAAAACTACATATACAAAAATTAGGCTTGAAAATTCCTCACCACTTATATAGTGCTATATACATGGTTATATGTTTAGGACTCTTTTAAAAATTATATATATATATATATATATTTATTTATTTATTTAGAAGGTAAAGTAGTATAGCCACTGTGGAAACTAATTTGGAAGTTAATCAAAAAGTTAAACATAGAACTAGCATATATTCCAGTAATTCAACTTCTAGTTATATACCCAAAGAACTGAAAGCAAGAATTTGAACTACTACTTATAGACTGATGTTCACAGAAACATTCACAATAGCCAAAGGGTGGGAATAATTCAAGAGTCCATTAACAACTAGGTAAACAAAACAAGGTATACCTATACAATGGATTATTAAGCTATAAAAGGAATCAGATTCTGATACATGCTGAGTGAACTCTGAAAACATTATACTTAGTAAAATAAGTCAGTCACAAAAAAGACAAGTATTTTATGAATTTACTTGTATGTGGTATCAAGAAAAGGCAAATTTACAGAGACATTTTGAGTGGGGGTTACAGGGGAATAGAAAGCTTAATGATTTAATGGGTTCAGAATTTCTGCTTGAGAGAACAAAAAACTTCTGGAAACAGACAATAGTAATGGTTACACAATGTTGTGAATATACTTAATGTCACTAAACTGTATACTAAAAAATGGTTAATTAAAATGGTTATGTTACATATTTTATCATAGTAAAAAAATCACAAAAGTAGATATACCATGTATACCCTTAAATAAAGAATATAATAAAGAATACAACTGCAAAAATTGTATTTGATTGTCATATTCAAATTAATTAATCCTTTAATTTTCTGCCAATCTAACAGCTGAATTTCTAATAAGATAAATGTATGTGTGATGCAACTTCACTGACAGTTGCTCTGAAATTACACTGCTAACTACACTATATGTATTCTGTAATTATACATAATTAAAAGCTATTTACAAACATAAACATATATATACTATTATCTAGAATAGAATCTTTAAAATTCTCACAAGAAACCATATACATAGACTATAAGTTATAAATTTTTTCCAAGATCTCTAATATGATTACAATACCACATACCTTATATTTTATTTAACCAGTGTTTTTGTAACTATGAAAACTGTTGTTCACTTCATTGTCTATTTTCAATGGAATAGAACCAAAAAGATACTGGTACATCCCATTTATTATGGTAAAACAAGCAAATACAATAAGGCCGCTAGTAATTATTAAGCACTCACATATTCCACAAAAGAGCTAAAAAAAAGGAATGAATTTTTATATCAGTTATATAACTGACAACACTCTTCAAAAATAAAGACTAGCACTAAGCTGTCCACTGCTTCTGTATTAGACATATTTCACAAAGTATGTTATCATATGAATTATACAAAGACACAAAACAGACTCACGATAGCTATAGATAGTTTGATAAACAAAAAAGGAAAGCAACTAAGTATGAGAATAACACCTATTACCCCTTTTAAATTTGTACTAAAGTCCCAATATTCATGTGGGTGTGCATATGTGTTTGTGTTTCTGCGTAGGTGTATGTACACATGAAACAGAACTCAGGATTATCTGTAATACCTTTAGGAGGTCTGGAAATCTTAGTGTTTTAGAAAAATATCTACCTAAGAACTTAAAAGTCTGTCTCTTGAAAGGTTAAATTGTGTTAACAGAAAAATTAACCATGTGGGGCTGCTTCCTACCTCTCCTCCACTTTGCTAAATATTGAGTAAAACATTTATATTTTATTTTTCTAAGATATAAATCTTATAAAGAAGCATACAAGTCATCTCACATAATATAACATGTCCCCAGAGATGGGTCTAATCTCTTACCAAAAGTACTGACTCCATTTGCAAAACTGTGAAGTTCAGGCCTGAAGGCAATCTCAAGCCCAAGAAGAATGAAGTGAAAGGTAATTTGGGAAGAGATCTAAAGTACAGGTTAAACTGCAGGGCAGCTCGTTTGCAAATGAAATCCAGGGAATAAAAGAACCAGGATGAGCTCTCCTAGGGTCTGAACAAATTTCAAGAACTGACCCCAAGTTCTGTCTGAGACTTATTTTATGTCCCAGGGTGCTGACAAAGACAACAAAGCAGTCAGCCAGAAACAAATGGAGCTTAAAACCTGGTTGGTTAGGGAACCAACACTGACATTTCAGGGTATATGTGGGCAAACCCAAGTCTGTTCCCTCAAGAAGTAACACTGCAAGAAGCTTAATACTGCATGCAATGGTCTATCTAGTCAGTAAACAAATAAGCAAATAACAATGAACTCTTGAAGGGGATGATGGGAGTTAGGAGACCAGTACCCAGAACTGCTACAGTATAACTACTCAGCTTCCAAAAAAACAAAACAAAAACAAAAACAAAAAACAACAACAACAAAAAGCTAAGCAAAGAAATAGGAAAGCACAACCCAGGTACCAGGAAAAAAATGCAGGCAAAAAATACTGCCTGCAAGAGCAAGTGGATGATACACTTAACAGACAATGGTATTAAAAGAGTCAAACATGTTAAAACTAACAGAGTCAGGCCATGTCTATTATCCTAGTAGCTCAGGAGGCTAAGGCAGGAGGGCTGCAAGTTTAAAGTTAGTGTCAGCAACTTGGCAAGGCCCTAACCAACTTAGTGAGACCCTGTCTCTAAATAAAATAAAAAGGGCTGGGGATGTGGGTCAGTGGTTAAGTGCCCCTGGGTTCAATCCCTGATACCAAATAAATAAATAAATAAATAAATAAATAAATAACTCTAAATGAAGCCATAATCAAAGAAGAAAGGTATGGTTACAGTGGCACATAAAAAAAAAAAAAAAAAATCACTAAAGAGACACACTATGGAACAGAACCAAACTGGCACAGTGGTGCATGTCTGTAATCTCAGCTACTCAGGAGGCTGAGGCAGGACTATCACTTGAGCTGAGGTCAGTCTGGGCAATATATGAAGACCCCCAACTCTTGAAGGAGAAAAAAGAAAAGAATAGAAATTCTGGAGTTGGAAAGCACAATGACTGAAAAAAATTCACTACAGGAGTTCAAAATGTCATCTGAAATAGCAGAAGAAAGAACTGGCAAACCTGAACTCTCCAAAATAAAGCAGAAAAATTTTATTTTTTTAAAACACAGACTCTCACATCAACAAACACATAATGGGGGTACTAGAAGGACAGGGGAAAGAAAAAAAGGATAAGAAAAAATATTTGAAGAAATAATGACTGAAAATAAAAGGCCATAGCTATACAACACATAGATGAATCCCACAAACAATTTTGAGCAAAATCAGCAAGGTACATAAAGAATGTGAATGTTGGTCACATAAATAGCAAGAGAAAAAGAAGGCTGTATTCTAGGGATGCACGTAAGGTGATAAAAGTCAGAATAGTGATAATCTCTGAAAAAAAGAGAAAGGGTTAGAAATGGCAATGCGTATTGGGCAGGGGGATGTTCTGAGGTACTTTAAATATTCTACTTTAGATGCACGAAGAGGTTAGCTAGAGGTTTGCTTTATAATCAAGGTGTATACATTTTATAGGTACATATCTCTTATGTGACTTTGGATGTATATTTGTTACTTTATCAAAGTTCTAAATAATAAGGTAGCAGCTAAAAATTTCCCAGAACTGGCTAAAAGGAACCTCAGACCCATTGCAAGATCAACAAACCCAGACAAAGAATAGTAAAACTGCAGAACACTGAAGGCAATAAATATCTTAAGAGCAAACAGCCATAAAGAAGGGATCCTTTACCCAGAGGAGTGAGAATTAGAATATCAGGAGTCTTCTTGACAGCAGCAACTGAAGTCAGTAAGCAGTATCCTTAACATATTGAGAGAAAAATCACTGTCAACTTAAAACTAGGCTCCTAGGAAACAATAACCCTAAAGATAGAATAAATCATAAATGTCATTTTTTAAATAATGGAGATTTTGACATGTGCTAGGTATTAAATATTAAGGAATTACTGCTAATTTGGTCATACTGAGGTATGACACTATAGTGTTTATTAAATCTCTTCATGAGATTCATTCTGAAGTATTTAGACTTCATGATGATGATATTCTGCAGGAAGGGAGGCACAGAAAACAGATGACTCTAGACTAACAAAATGTTGATAACTATAGAAAGTTAGGGATGGGAATAATAGGATTTCATTACTCATTTAGTTTTTCGTGTATGTTTAAATTTTTTCACAATAAAAAGCTAAAAGTAATATATCAAAAACACTGTCTAATTTGTTAGACTTAAGAAGGATAAAATAAAATATTAGAGAATGTCAGTTGGGAGGGCAGTGAAGATAAATTATTCAAAGGTAAATTTTAAGAATGGTAAAATATCAAGAATTACCACAAAACCTCCTATGATCTACTAATTCCACTTCCTTTTATCTGCCTTAGAGAAACAATTGCATATTTGCATGAGGAGCCATGTACAAACAGATGGAACACTCTTTGCAATAGCAAAAAATTGGAACTCTAAATGTTCAATGATGGGAAATGGCTAAATTATCTTTAAGCAATAAAATGAAAACAATGTAAAAGACTAGGATGGATTGGCACATACCAGCAAGCTGAAGGAAAAAGTTAATTGCAAATACTGTGTAACAGTTTTTACATTTTTAAAAAACATTTTCTGTTTATAATTATACATATGAAAATCACAGAAAAAAATGACATATAAGCTGCTCAAAGTGGTTACTGCTAGGAAAATGAGGGAGAGAAGGAATTAGAAACAAACTTTATGTTCTTCGTGAAGATACTATTTATGTATTTCTTGTAAAACAAATTAATTTTTAAAAATAATTGTCTAAGGATACTAAATGTTCAATATTTTGAATATAAAAACTACCTTTTTTGTTCACCACTCTACCACAGACTGTGCATGCAGGGGATCCAAAGGAAATTAAAAAACAAAACAGTTTTTATCATTGAGTAATAGGGCTAGGGATAGTTGGTTTTCTTCCTTTTATTTTTCTCTACTTTCCTTTATTTTTAGAAGGGAATATTTACTTTAATGAAGGGAAAAACAGTATTAAATTAGTTAAAACTTAAGTGCAAATGACAAAAAGATATAATAAAGTAATGAGATGAAACAAACTTTAATGTATAATTAGAAAATTAGCAATAACATGTTTCCTATTAACTTAATGCTCTGTCAGAAGGAGGCTAGCTAGGAGTTTAAGAAAGTAAAGGCTAAAACTGATGAAAGTGTTATTAGTAAGATAAAATTATATCTGCACAAAATCAAAGCGGAGACTAATTAGTGTGCTAATTAGTTCTTTTTGTGGTACTGGGGATCCAACTCAGGGCCTTGTGCTTTCGAGGCAAGCGCTCTACCAGCTGAGCTATCTCCCCAGCCCCTAATTAGTTCTCTATCATACTTGTAGAGGTTGTCAAGAAAGAGAGAGTGAGTTGCCTATATCAATGTGTTTTAAATTCAGGAAGAATTAAAAAATAAAATTTCTACTTGAGGGGGGAAAAATGCTTGACAGAAAGGTATGCCTATTTTAAAATTTGTGAGGACTCAAAAGAAGGAAGAAAAATCTCAGAACTCTTTTAAATTTGTTTAATGTAACCTTTCAAAAATTCATTAAAAAGTTTTTTGAGGATTGACCCACACATAGATTTGAAACAAACACATCCAGGTATCATAAGTATTTCCCTTCTGGTCAATGTGGACTTACAAGTTTGTTTTTAGAGAGGTTTCTGTATATCAATTTGTAGGATACCAGTAGTAACAGACAAAATACAAAAATTAAAAAAATTTGAGGAGAAACACTAGACTGATGTGTAAGGGCTAATTTGGACCTCTAAGTATTTTTTTTATGCACGTTTATTTAGCACAGCTAAGTGAAGGCTCTTATCTTTTGCCCAATCCAAGTATAACCAAGTCACTTAAATTCTACCACCTCCTAAATTCTGATCCCAGGTGGCATGCTACCAAGTGCTCTTCCTTTCACCAAGATATCACTGCCAGTTCATCCTCCTCTCATTTCACTCAGGAACATTCTGCCCCACTTCTGAGGTTCCACCTCATGGTAAACACTAATTCATATGGAAGTCCACCCTTTCAACTAGTTTGTCTGAGTGGGGCAGGAAGGAAGAGTATAAGACAGAATTCACAAAGGAGGAAAGAAGAAATAAGTGGATAAACAGCAGTTTTATAAATGGGGCAAAAAAAGGTAAAATTTTAAAATAAGAATAGGAAGCAAGCTTACACAGAAAATTCCTTGGAAATGTCAGTATTATGCATTAGATTTCTAGACAGGTTGGCATGAGATTTCTGGATATGTTGGGATGTAGCCATCTAAGATAAAATTTAAAAATTAATAAAGATTTCAAGGGTCCCAAAATACAGTAATAATAGTTATGAATTATTCTTTTAAAAAGGAAAAATTCAGTGTTTTAATTTTTGCTCCTCCCTAATCTCCACATATGCCTCACTTCTATTGTGACTCAGTAAAATCTGGAGTATCAACAGTTTTACACAATAAAATTAAAACAGTAGTCAAGAATTCTCTGTTCCATGTACATCTAGTTCATTCCTATTTCCAACAGAAAATGTTAACCAAACTAATATTAATGTAAAAAGTGCCAAAAGAGAATGAATATGTCAGAATGTTTTAAAGAATAAAACATTCTGTAAACATAAAGGGCCACTGATTCATGACACAAGATTGATTACAATTGTGAAACACAGTCTATCATCCCTGCCCCAGCAAAAAAACCCAAAGAATTATCAGGGGGAGGGGGTTAAACCCATAAAGCAATGCCAACTTATTCAACCAACTCAAAAGCTGTTTCCAACATAGAAAAAACAGTCAATATACGGGTGCTGGCTTTATTATTCTTCAAATTGCCCCTACAGATATATGTACTGTATATACATACTTTTAAAAACGGAAGTCCATCGTCAACTATGAGCAACGCAATTTAGAAAGAAACATTCATTTTGCAGCCAAAATGGTCTACATAAATAAATATATACCTTAAATGGCTTCAGGAAATTCAAACCTAGGTTTAAAAAAGGACTAAAACATATATGCATATAAATTTTGATCAAAGATATTCTCTTTATTCAACTATGAGATGGAAAATAATATTAATTCAGCCATACTACCGCCATTTTAGAAAGCTAAAGCCCCATTTAAAAACAGCATAGTCAAAGAAAAGAGCCCTTTTTCTTTTGGTACTGGGGAGAGAACCCAGGGGTGCTTTACCACCAAGCTATATCCTCCCTGGTGTGTTTTTTTTTTTTTTTTTTTTAATTTATATTTTTACTCCAAGACAGTCTTGCTAAATTGCTTAGGACCTCACTAAATTGCTGAGGCTAGCCTCAGACTTACAATCCTACTGTCTCAGTCTCAGTGGGAGCAGTGGCCTCGCTGTGATTATAAGCGTGTGCCATCACTCCCAGTTGAGAAGAGGCTTTTTAGTGAAGGGCTTAACAATAAATAGTTCACTATGTAAGTCCCACAAAGACTCCTACAATTACTCAACTTTGCTCTTTAAATACAAAGGTAGTCACAGATAATATATGAATGAGTGTGGCTGAGTTTCAAGAAACTTTATGTATGGACTCTAGAAATTGAATTTCATTGCATTTTCTCATATCACAAAATACTATTCTTCTTTTGGTTATTATTTTTTTTCTATATTTTAGGCTTCATAAAAACAAGCATTAAAAAGGATTTGGTCAGTGGGACACAGTTTACCAAACACTGCTCTGCCAACAAAGAAACTGCAGGAATGCAGTCTTAGATCTCTTTCAAATCTCTTTCTCAAACTTCTCACTGAAAAAATCTTTTTAGAACTGTATTAGGCAAATGGTTTCTCCTCCCTCTAAGGGTTTACTTTTACTTGCAATGATGTAATATGAAATATATTTGGTCTTCATCCCCAGTGCCTGTCACAAGCTCCTCAAATCCTTAAAATTTCCTAACAGGGCCTTATTATTTATAATATATAGCATTTGCTCATACCTGAGTTTATGCTAGCAGTATAAACTGATGACTTAGTCTGGTGCACCTAGATATTCTTAGGATGGGGCTGGTCAGAAAAAAACCAAAGGATTAGAGGATTGGCACTTTTAGTCATACCTGTGGACCTATGGGAAGGGGGAAGAAGAGAAAGTTCTATGAAAACTCTTGAATACTTGATGACTTTCTAGGTTGCTGAAACTCATCATGGAGGTACTGGGAGTGTGTGAACTCAGAAAAGGCATGAAAACTATGTATATTTCCTCTAATACCTTGCCTTGTTCATCTCTTCATCTGGCTGTTCATCTGTATCCTTTATAATAAACTGGGTAAATGTTAAGTAAGATGCTACTCTGAGTCCCATAAGTCATCACGGCAAATCAATCAAACTCAATGAGGACATAGCAAGAACACCAATTTACAGATGGTCAGTTCAAAGTATAGGTGATAACCCACTACTTTTGACTGATGTTTTAAATTGGGGGCTCAGTCTTGTGGGACTGAGCTCTTAACTTGTGGGGTTTGACTTTAGCTCTTGGTAGATAGTATCAGAATTGAATTGAATTATAGGACTCTGTGTCTGCTGAACTGCTTGAGGGTGGCAGGAATGGTCTCCTCACATCTGGTCACAAAAGTATTCTGTGCTGAGTGTGAGAATAAAGGGTTTCTTTTTTATCTTTACACATGCCTTGTTAAATTGGCCCTAGCATGTTGTGAGAAGGAAACTAATAGAACTATTTTAAAATATAGGGCTGCTTGGGCTGGGGTAGCTCAGTGGTAGAGCACTTGCCTACCACGTGTAAGGCTCTGGGTTCGATCCGCAGCACCACATAAAAGTAAATAAACAAAATAAAGCTATTTTTAAAATAAAATAAAATACAGAGTTGGGGGCATAGCTCAATGGTAGAGCATTTACTAGCATGCAATGAGGCCCTGGTTTCCATACTGAAAAAAGAAAAAAAAAATCTTAAAATATAAAACATTATTTCTGCATGTTCGCACTCTTAAAATTCCACAAACCTAAAGTAATTTGATGATACCAGCTTATTTTTCCAACTGGACAAAATCAAGACATACTAGAAAAACACTGACATGAAATACTCACCTGTCCAACAATGACTACAATCAAACCAAGGCCACTCTGAATTATACATAAGAAAGCATTAAGTACTACTGTCCTCAAAGATGTTCATCAACACCTGTAGAGAATTCCCTATAAATTTAGAATTGGTTGACGTTTTATATTTCATGTTAGAAAGAAATTTGGTTGGTGGAACAAAAAGGAGTTAACAATGAAAATGAAATATAAATAATGAAAGATAGCTGGATGTGGGGCGCACGCTGGCAATCCCAGCAATCTGGAAGGTTGAGAAAGGAGGATCCCAAGTTCCAGGACAGCCTCAGCACCTGGCGAGACCCTGTCACAAAATAACAAGAGGGCTGGGGGTATAGCTCAATGGTAGAATACCACTGCATTCAATGCTTAGTAGTTCAAAGAATAAAACTAAATTAAAATAAAAAGGGGTGTGGATGTAGCTCAGTGGCAAAGCACCCCTGGGTTCAATTTCAGTACCAAAAAAAAGATCAGAGAAAATAAAGGCTTAGAAGATAAAACATTTATCAGATTCTAGGTTAAGTTTTAACAAGAAACAGTAAGGTTGATTAAAGAGTTTGATAAGGGGAAAGGTGAGTTTAACCAAAAAAAAAAAAAAAAAAAAAAAAAAATAGTTTATATGAACAATGATAGTGAGGAATCCAAGGGAATAAAGAGAGCAAATAATCAAAATAAATAAAATCAAGGTACCACTTAATTACCTAGTTAAAACTACTTTTCAGATCACTTTAGCAATAAAGTTATAGTCTTCCTATATACAGAAGTATGTAACCATTACCTTCCTTTACAATCACTGTAAAACTACAGTGCACCTGTTAATGGAAGTTAAAAGAATGAAACTAATCATACTAACAATACGCAGCTATAATAACATGCTAAATCAACTGTAATCCACAATATTACACTCACAATTCATAAAAGTACCTTAATTCTGATAATGGCTAGAATATCAGTACTTATCATTTCACTAATTTCTTGAGACTAGGCAAATTATTGTGTGTTGTTTGTAACACCTGTAATATTTCTACAAGCTTTAAAGTACAAAATATGCATTTTTAGAGAAAATCCTGCAGCAAAGAAAAAGAAATGTGTAAAAATACATTAAGCAAGCAAAGATCTACATCCATCAGAACCACAGAAGAACTTGCCTGAAGTGTTTGAGTAAAAACCCAAGTGAAAAAATGTGCTCAAAGAGCAAAATTAGACTTTTAAGATTGACTTCTTAAAAAAAAAAAGGATATAATCTAACAGTAGTGAACAATATGTATGAAGTGCTCTGTACTTGGTGCTTAATAATTACAGAAAAGGATGAGGGAGAAAGGGAAGCAGAGCAAGAACAGACTAAAGGAAACTAGATAATAAATCTAATAACAAAATATCACTAAAAAATAAGCAGACTAATCTTATGAAAACACTTTAAAAATCCTAAATATCATATTAGCAAAAAAAAAAAATTCAACATCAAAGTGTTCCCAGAAATGCAAAGACTTTATAATAATAAATTATTTAACACCTCATGCAGAGAATAAACTACCCCCTCAAGAGATTCCCAAAAGTCACTTGATAAAACCCAGTATTTGCCCTTATAAAATCTAATAAACAATCCTCTAACATAATTGATTTCTACCTTTATACAATCTAATGACAAAGCATTAAAGATATTCTTACTAAAATTAGGAATAATACACCATTATTACTAGTGTAACATGACTCCAGAAATTGTAGTCAATCCTTGATAAAAATTTTTGATTAAGAAACAGCATATCTAAAAAGCAATTCAAAATAGACCAAAGAGTTACCCATAAAAAGTGAAACAGGAGCACAGTTTAGTGGCATGCACCTATAGTCACAGCTACAGAAGAGGCTGCAGGAGGAGGACCACTAGAGCCAGCCAGGACAACACAGTGAGACCTTGTCTCTTAAAAAGAAAAGAGAGGGGCTGGGGTAAGAGATTCTTTAGAGATACTACAAATATTTAAAAAAAAAACCCACACTTCCCAGAACTGATAAAAGAAATAGACAATCCACTTGTCCTGTTAGTGTAATTTATATTTAAAAACCTTCCTAGATGGCTTCACAGGTGAATCCTTTAAATATTTAAAAAATAAGTATTACCAAACTTAGAAAAGCTCTTTTGTAGAAAAGAAGAAATACTTTCCAAATCATTTAACAAGGCCACATGGCCCTATCTTACCTTGACAAAATCATTACAAAAGAATTACTGAAGGATCCTCATAGACATAAAAATCCTTAACTCAGTAAACCAAAAATAGCAATACCTTAAAGGAATTTCTAAGATGACTATGAACTAATTCCTGAAATGCAAAGGTGGCAGAATGTAGGAAGCCATCCATGTTTAGCAGAATCAGGCTTGGCTGAGGCATGGGATACAGGTCTGACTCCCAGGAACTGGCAGTCATGAGAGGCTGTTTCAGACAGTCGGAGAGTAGATGGCCCTGTAAAGAGGTGGCTCACCCCTGAGGAAATGCTAATTCTTTAAGCAAATGGCTTCCCTAACTCTACCCTATCCTGTTCCTCACAGAAGCAGCCAGCCCCCAGCCCCGCCAACCTGCTTCCGATGGGGTCCCTTTACCTGTGGGACATAAATAAAGGTGGAGGTGGGGTCCTCCATCTTGTTGGAGGCAAGATCTGGTAAGGCCGGATCTGTCACATCCCCTTCCATTTGAAAAGATTATTGGCTCTTGTGTTTATTGATTACAGAAGTTTATTAGTATTTAATTGATGGCTGGCACCAGCATCTTCCAACAGAAACTCATCCCCTCATCCACGTGGGACGTGGAAAACCCCCCATAGCAGAACATTTAAAAAAAAAAAAATTCAGTGTAATTCACATTAATAGAATAAAGAATCATGTGATCATTTCAAAATATGCAGGAAAAAAGTCTCTGACAAATGCTAACATCTATGCATTATAAAAACTGAGCAAACTAGAAACAAAAGGAAATTTCCTCAATCGGTTAAAGAATAATCACAAGACTATATATGTTGAACACTTAGAGTCAACAACAGGTCAAGAATGTCTACTTTCAATTTATTCAACATTTTACATGTCTTAGCATGTATAAGACATGGAAAAAAACACAATAAAGATGTAAGACTGGAAAAGAAATAAACTAGTCTTACACAGAAAATTCAAAAGAATGGGAAAAGTATTCATTTAGCAAAATCACTGGTTTTGTGTAAAACCAATATGCAAAATCCTTTGGATTCCTAAATACTAGTAACATACAATGGAAACAAAGTAAAACCACCACACCATTTACAATAGTATCAAAAAGGCATTAAATACCTAGGAATAAATTTAACAAGATGTGAAATACATCTACATTAAATCACAAAATAGTGACAACAGAAATGAAAGAAGACAGGGTGTTGCAGACAACACAGAATACACATGTAAAATTTCAGCTGAATATTCCTTCTCAAAAATGTTTGGAACCAGAAGCATTTCAAAAAATTTTGGACTTTGGAATATAAGCATATACGTAATGTGAAATCTTGAGGGTAAGACCCAAGCCTAAATATAAAATTCATTTTAGTTTCACACCTCACACACATAGCCTGAAGGAAGAGTGAACCTGTGTTTTGACAGTGACCCATCACATGAGGTGAGACCTATGACATCATATGAGCACTAAAAAATGTTCAGATTTTGGAACATTTTGTATTGGGGATACTCAACCTGTAATTTTACTTTGTGTAAATTATACTTAATATACTGTGGAAAGGGAAAAAAAGGGAAAGGCCTTAAGAAGGGAAAGAAAGGAATGAAGAAATGCCATTTTAAGATTAATTTCATGGTCTGGTTAAGTCAAACTTCTATCTGAAAGTGACACCAAGCAAGATATGCTTTGTATTTTTTCTAGAAAAAGAAAAATGGGACCATGCTTTTCTGGAATTTGGTTTCTCCTAAGCTCTTAATACAATTAACATTACTCGTCTGCAAAAATCAAGGGTTACGGCTCTTAAATGACATTCTACTATACTCATGTCTTATAATTTAACCAGTCTCCTACTACTAAACATTTGTTTTGAAGGTTTTACTGCTGTAAGCAGTATTATAAAAAACATTCCATATGTGTTATCTTTATTTATGTTAGTTTAACTATAACTGAATGGTCTGAAACGGTTCTGTCATGACCACACAGAGCTTTTACTAGAATTTATTTATTAATTTATTTAGGTACCTGGGATTGAACCCAGGGATGCTTAACCACTGAGTCACATCTCGAGCCCTTTATTATATTTTCATTTACAGACAGGGTCTCGCTGAGTTGCTTAGGACCTCCCTAAATTGCTGAAGCTGACCTTGAACTCACGATCCTCCTGCTTAGCCTCCTGAGCTGCTGGGTTTTCAGGCATGTGCCACCAAGTCCAGCTCATTAGGATTTTGATCTGATATCAGCAAATCTTTTCCTTCAAGGGCCTTTTCAGGTTTTGCAGGCCACACAATCTGTTACCTATTCCTTGGTTGTTTAAATCTTGTAAAATTGTGAATACCATTTTTATCTCACATACCTTACAAAAACAGATAATGGACAGAAGGTGGCCTTCACACCAGTTTGCTGACTCCTGAAGTACAAGTTCTACAAAGATCTGTGAAGAAAATAAGTCATCCCAGAATTCCAGATGATGTGTGTCAATCACCATATTTTATTGTATAGTCTAGTGTGATAATTTTTAGTTATTTTTACATAACACAATTTAACCCTTCAATTACTGTTTTCAAATATTTAGAAGATTATTTCTGTATGGCTGCCTAATGACTCATAGCTCAGGAATAAATATTATCTAACTGTCCCCATTTCAGTCCATAGCCCATTTTTACTTTACCTATAAAACCTTTAGAAATAATAAGTAAAAGAAATATAGTAAAATTAGTATTAAAAAGTAAACTTTTAATACTTTCTTAACAAGATAACATTTTCAATAAAATACTCTTTAACAGCTTCTGCAAATTCTACCCTTTAAACAATAAGGATAAGACTAGTGAATTTCAGAGAATTATAAGAATATCTGTCTTATAAGTATATTTGCTTTACATTTTATGTTTCTTTGCAAAACATTACTAAGCAAACAAATCTTAAAGAAAGCTAAAGGAAAGGAGAAATAGGAAAGTTTAAATAGAAAACATGGAAAATAGACCTTGCAGGTTTAGGCTGAAGACTAAAAGAAAAAGAATTCTGTAACTTTACAGTATCACCAACTTTAGTGGAGTTGGAGACTAAAAATCTTTTTTCTTCTTTTTTTTAGTTTTCTCAGATTTATAGAGTCAGATTGGAATATCAGAACCAGCTTGGGAATTTACAAAATATAATTAGCCTACTCCAGTTTGCCCTTATGTTCCTCAGTCTAATCTCTTTGTTCTGATCTATTACATAGATTCACCTTTACAGACTTCCCATGTGCACTCTGAAGAAAAGGAAAGAGGGCACAGGAGAAAATAGAATTAAAGAGATGGAACAATACAAGACTAGAGCAGGCAAGATGGTGCACATCTGTAATCCCAGCAACTGACAAGCTGAGGTAGGAGAATCCCAAGTATATGGCTACCGTGCACAACATGGAAGTAGATGCTGTCTCACAAAAAAACAAGTAGACTACTTCTGGGGAGTCAAAATATTCTAACAAGTTGTTAAAATAAATGCAAAATGAAATCTATTAAAAGAGAATAACATTTATATGAATTAAAGCACTAAAAAAAAAAAAATGGAGGACGTAGTTCAGTCATTGAATGCAGAACCCCTATATTCAATACCCAGTACAAAAAAAAAAAAGAACATGGAGAACCTACAGAATGAGAGAAAATCTTTGCCAGCTACTCCAACAGATGATTAATATTCAGAATATACAAAGAATTCAAACCTAATCAAAAAGAAAACCAAAAAGCAAAAAAACCCCACAAGTAAACCAACCAATAAATGGCACCAATAAATGAACTACAGATATTAAAAAAAAAAAAAGCCAGCAAATATATGAAAAAATGTTCCACATCTTTAGCCATCAGGAAATGCAAATCAAAATTACACTGAGATTTCCTCTCACTCCAGTTAGAATGGCAGTCATACAACACACACACTCGTTTTTTGAAAAATATTTTTTGTTGTAGATGGATACGATATCTTTATTTTATTTATTTATTTTTATTTATTTATTTTAAGGATCGAACCCAGTGATTCACACATGCTAGGCAAGCACTCTACCACTGAACTACAACCCCAGCCCACAATGGAGATTTTATCAGCAATAAAGAAGAATGAATTATGTCATATGCAGGAAAATAGATGGAACTTGATAGCATATGTTAAGCAAAATAAGCATGACTCAGAAAGTCAAGGGTCATATGCTTTATATGTGGAAGCTAGAAAAGGGGTGTAGATATCTCATGAAAATAAAAGGGAGATCAGTAGAGTAGTGGAAGGGGACCAGGGGAAGGAAAAGGAAAAGGAAAAGGAAGTACTGGGGAATGAAACTGACCAAATTATGTTATATGTATATACAAATATGTCACAATGAATCCCATTGTTATGTATAATTATAATGTACCAAAAAAGTATATCTTTATTCCTATATATTTTTATATCAGTCATACTAAACCAATAAAAAAGGCTGGAGTTTATAATGTAAATCAGCATGTTTCAAACTTTCCTACAATTTCTATCTAAGGACTCTTATATTTAGGGGTAACAGTATTATCCTGGCTAAGGTTTAAGCAGTTAAATATACATTTAACATTTCTCTGAATTCAAATTTTACTTTAAAACTCCATGTTAAAAAAAAAAAAACTCTGTAATGTACATGCTACTCCATAACATGAATAGGTTTATTATTATACTTTAAATAGTGTAATAGGAACCCTCATTCAGAAAGATGTTTTTCCTGAAGGTGTTATCTCCCCCATTTTTTAGAAAAAAAAAAAAAAAAAAAAAAAAAAAAAAAAAAAAAACTCTCCATTCTTTTTTATTTTTCACTCTGAACATTTTTCAAGACCAGAAGTTATTTTAATTGTTTGATTTAATCATAAATACCAACTGGGCCCAAAGTGGCATGATTAAAGTAATCAGACTTAATATTTTCTCACATCTCATAAAAGGACAACGAATGCAATGCTGTGGCACTAAAGAAAATAAATAAAAAAACTGTTAGGTGAAGCAATAAAATCAGATAATTCAGAAAACTTCCTAAAACTAACCTCAGGAAAACTCTAATTTTTAAACATTATTTTTTAAAGTGGATATATTTGTGTACACATATAACACCTCAGAAGTATAGATGCCAAACTAATAAGAGGAATTAGTCAAATGCATGTATGTAATACTTGTGTGATTCAAGCTAATTTTTTTTTTTTTTTTTTTTTAGTACTAGGAATTGAACTCAGGGGCACTCAACCCTGAGTCACATCCCCAGCCCATTTTGGTATTTTATTAGAGACAGGGTCTCACTGAGTTGCTTAGCACCTCAATGTTGCTAAGGCTGGCTTTGAACTCTAGATCCTCCTGCCTTAGCCTCCTGAGCCACTGGGATTACAGGTGTGCACCACTGCACCCGGTTGAAATTTTTAAAAATTTTAAGAAAAATACAGAGTCAGTCATTAGCACAATACAAAGACCACTGGTCAAAACAGATATCAAAAAAAATGAGAGAAATCAGGAATAAAATGACAGTGAACATCTAAGAACTACTCTAGCAGGGGATGGACTACATGATTGAGAAAGGAAGAGTAAGTTTATGTGCAATACATAAATGTACAGGAAAAAAGTCCAAATTTAAAAGACTAGATATTTAGGGCAAACTCTTTCCTTATTCTCTCTACCCCTTTCCTTGCTCCCTACCTCCTTTGTTTCTTCCTCTTCCTTTCTTTCTTTCCTTTCTTCCTGTACTAGAGGCTGAATGAGGGCCTCTCACATGCTAGGCAAGCACTCTACCACTAAGCTTATACCCCCAGTCCATCCATATATATAGTTCAGTTCCACAGAACTGAAGACGTTCATCACTTTTTAAACAGTAAATCTAATTAGGTTCCTATTGTAAGTCAAATGTAGAAGGCATTTAAGATGATGATGATGATGATGATGATAACAATGTTGTTGTTTGGGGAAAATATTAATGACTAATAAATTTACCATATGCTTAGTGACCTTTACTATATATACACAGGGAAATTTCAGGATCTTCCGGATTTTAAAATATAGCAGCGAAATTCTAAACATAGCTGTGCAAAGTACTGTGCAAATCTGTCTACTCCATGCTGCCACTAATTTCCCATCACCACTATGAATCAACCTTCTTCAGTTAACAGGCAATGATGTAAACACGTAAAATTTCTGGAAAACACAGGATGAGACTGGTAAGGATGGACACACGGACAGGAAAAAAAATAGAAGTGTTGGTGGTTTAACTGAATTATGCAGCACACATTTTTTTCATTTTCTTCACAAGTTTTAAAGAAATTCATTAGCTAAGGAAAATAAAATATATTCCAGATTACTTGATGTGTGCCTAAGATTATATTCTGGATGCTTAATTTTCAGACTCTGGAAGCAAAGGAGTAATACATTTTTCCCCCTCACTTTCAAATAAACCTGAACGACTCTACTAAAAAATTTTCCCTCAATTTTTATATATCTAGCCCTTCCCCAGACTTTTATTTACAGTAACTACTGGTATATTTTCATTTTTCTCTGTTTAGCAAATTAGCATACACTTTTATGTCACAATCACTTTTAATCCACTGCCTTACTCCCAATATTGTGCCTCTCATCTTCCTTTTCATTTTATTTTTTTAATATCTATCTTCCACTCAGGAAAGGATACAAAGGGGGAGGAAGTATACAGAATGAGGGCCTGTGTAATGCCAAACAATTAAGATTGCAGCAGAGAAATGAAGCATATGCATGACATAAAAGGTACTCAAGAGGGATCAGAGAGAAATCTTGAGTATAATGACAGTTCAAGACTGAGAACACTAGCCGTGTCTGAGAATCATTCCAGCAGGGGATGGTCTACATACATGATGGACAAAGAGCAAGAGGTTTCAAGCATGATTCCCAATAGGATTCTCAGAGATGCACCAGAAATGTGTTAATTCATCAAATTATTTACTAAGTATCTAATACATATCAGACATTTTTTTTTCTAGGCATAGGGATCTACTAAATGAACATAGGGTTCAGAGAAAAAGTAGGACCAATGAAATATAAATTTTGGGGGCTGTGATTGTGGCTCAGTGGTAGAGTGCTTGCCTAGCACGTTTGAGGAACTGGGTTCAATTCTCAGCACTGCATACAAATAAATAAATAATGGTTCATCAACAACTAATAAAAAGTTTTAAAAAAAAGAAATAGAAATTTTGGAATTAAGATATATTTAGGGTTTGGGTGTTTGTTTTGTTTGGCACTAGGGGGGACTGAACTAAGGGCTGCTGTACCACTGAGCTACATACCCAGCAAGAGTCTTGCTAAGTTACCCAGGTTGGCCCTGAATCTAAGATCCTTCTCACTCAGTCTTCTGAGTCACTGAGATTAGAGGTGTATGCCACTGCGCCTGGCTGACATATTTAGCATTTTAAAGCTTTGAGGATGAATGATACTACCTAGACCTCCCCAATCATTTATGTGGCCTCCCCAAATTCTTTTTGTTTAAGTTAGTTTGGATGACGTTTTCTGTCATCTGCAACAGAGTCCTGACATATCCTCTTCACTGGATCTTTAATCCACTCTTCAAATAGCAGTCAGAAAACAAACTAGTATGTTATATAATGTACTAGTTTAAGAAAATGCAGACAGAGTAAAAATGTAAATTTAACGGTTTTATTCTATCTTAAAACTTTCCTTGGCTTTATTTTGCACTTGGGATAAAATGACCTAATCCGTCATTTATGGTACATAGCTCCCGCTTCCTTTTCGGTACCAATAATTGAATGCAGAAAAAGGGTGCTTTACCACTGAGCCATATCCCTGGCCCTTTACATATTTTAAGACAAGATCTTGTTGTTGATTAGGGCTTTGCTAAATTTGCTGAGGCTAGCTTTGAACTTGCAATCCTCCTGCCTGTCTTCCAAGTTGTTGGGATTACAGGCGTGTGCCACTGCATCCGGTTGGTCGGTAGCCATTTGACTCGTCTCTAATCTCCATTTCCCTCTCTACTGTGCTTCAAACACTAACCTTGAGAAAATAATTTTCAAAAATACACTTAACATATGCCCTGCAATTAACCCAAGAAAAATGAAAATATAGTTCACAGAGGGCTTATATAGCTTATATATATATAAATGTTCATAAGAAGCTTTATTCATAATAGCTGAAACTGAAACACACCAAATGTCCACCAATATGTAAATGAATAAACAAACTGGAATATTCATTCAGTAGAACACTACACTACTACTTAGTAAAAAAGGAAACTGCTCATAGGTGCAACATGGACAAATCTGAAAAGCATTATGCTAAAGAAGTCAGTCACAAAATTATTCCATTTATACAAGATTCTATAACAGTCAAAACTAAACTCCGGAGACAGAATAAGAGCAAAGAACAAATACTCTGGAAGACAGATATTGAATAGGAAGAATCATAAGGGAAGTTCCTAGGGTGACAAAATTGTTCTTAATCCTGAGAGAGCTGTAGGTTACACAGGTGAATGTATTTGTCAAAACGTATTTAACTCTTAGCTAAAATTTATGTTCTACTGTATATAAATTAGACCTCAAAATTCTTTTAAAAATTTTAAGCTATGCAGAAAATCTCTACTTATGTCCATGGCTGCAAAACCTTTACAGATGAGCCCACTTCTTAGGATTTGTTTCCACTATTCAGTTGGTTGTGAAGACTCGGAGGATAGGTAAAGTCCCCGGGAGAAGAGGGACAGTCTTCTGGGCATGTCCTACAACTCTAAACACTGAAATACTCAAGACAAGTATTCTTAATTACAAAGTAAACCTTAGTGAGTGACTAGAAGAAGTGTGGAAATACAGAAAAGGAATTCTGATTAATTAAATAAAGAAAAAGTCATTATGTGTGTCAAACAATTCAGAGAGCTCTCAAACAATAGGCAAAAAGTTGATGCCTGAAGCCAGGTTGAGGCAGGAGAATTGCAAATTCAAAGGCAGTCTCAGCAATTTAGTGAGGTCCTAAGCAACTTAATTAAGCAAGACCCTGTCTCAAAATTTAAAAACAAAACAAGAAGGGGCTGGGGATGTAGCTCAGTGGTGAGGTGTTCCTGGTTTCAATTCCTAGTATGGGGGTGTGAGGGAGTTGATACTTTTAAGAATCTAAGATACTTCATTATCTTATAAAGTTTGAAGGTCCTCAAAAAATTATCAAACTAAAACACGCGACAATTATTAATTACCATGAGAGTTCTAAAACATGCCTAGAAGTGGCATTTTCACAAATGGAAGTTAAACGCTAATCTTAAAAGAATTTGACAAAATGATGTGGGTTTTCTCTATCTCTCTCTCTTCTTGGTGCTGGGAATTGAACCCAGGGCTTCACATATCCTGAGCAACTGCTCTACCACTGAACTATACTCCCAGTCCCAGATAAAATGTTGCTTTGAGAAGGAAATTTATCAAGAGATAAAGTTGAAAGTAGAGCAGTAGCCTTGAAAATGAATTATTGGCCAATGTATCCATACTCTTCTCTAAACCCTATATTCATCTCCTGAGTACACAATGAATTGTACTATTTCATAACTGTCATGTTATATACGTTAATCTTCATTTCGCTAACCTACATTAATGCCTTGAAGGCAGTGTCCCTACCCCAAGCAGAGAGATGGAAGACACCCTTATTAGCCTAAAGGCTTGCTATACAAAATGTAAAGCCATCCTCACTATAAATTGGTCATGTCAGAAAGCATCTCACAGTATTTAACCCTTTTAAACTAAATCTAAAGGATGTGACTGGTTCCAAAATAGAGAGAGACAGAAAAAGAAACCAAAGTATGCAATTCACAAGTTATACAAAATTCTAAACAAATATGAGTTAAAAATAAATCTCTTGCCCGGCGCAGTGGCGCACACCTGTAATACCAGTGGCTCAGGAGGATGAGGCAGGAGGATTGAGAGTTCAAAACCAGCCTCAGCAATGGTGAGGCATTAAACAACTCAGTGAGACCCTGTCTTTAAATAAATACAAAAACGGGCTGAAGATGTGGCTCAGTGGTCGAGTTCAATCCCTGGTAACCCCACCCCCCCAAAAAAACTCTTAAAAATGCAAATAAATTGCAAAAATGCAATTTATTGTCTTACCCAGTAGGCTGTCATCTTCAAACTATGTGACTGTGGTGCTTTGGAAGAGATAGATACACAACCATGAGTAAGAGAGAAGCCACTACACAATGCACAAAATCAGCCATCAGCCCAGGCAATAACTGTGGTAATACAAATCATCACATTGTCCTGCCCTCACAATTATAAAGGGATATTATGCAACTGCTAAAAATGATGCTTTATTTTATGTCCCCATCTTATTTCTGTATGGTAGAATACATGACAACTGGAGAACACTAATGCCATAGTAAGTACAACAAGCTAATATTTAAAAAGTATAAGCAAAATACAAAATAGATTGAAAGCTAACACAAACTTCTAACAGTTATCCATGGAAGGTTTTTATCCTATTTGGTCATTTTTCACATGAACTGTAATAAATATGCTGCTATAAACATTTAATTTTCAAGCACCACAAAAATTAATTTTACTTTTATTAACTGAGTGATCAAAATTAACAGAAAATAAGTGTACCTAATGAACTTCATTCCATCTTTTAGAATCCTAATAATAATCACTGTAAACAATTTTTGTGTATTTTTCTAGAGATATTCAATGTATAAACATACACTCATGAATTTATCTCTTTCTGTACTCTCTTTTTTGAATTGAAAAGGGAAAGACTGTATTATTCTGAACTTTCCATTTGAACATACACTAGCTCTTTTAACTGGAAATGTACCTCTACTTTGTTTTTCTCATGATTACAACATACTCCGTTATATGATGTACACATAATTTAACAAACTCCCTAAAGACCTGTTTTCAGTCTTTTGGTATTATAATACTACAGTGCATACCCTTGAACATATATATTCCTATGTAGTCTCCAAAATATAATTTGAATAACAGGTTCACTGAAATTATAAAATGTACACATTCAACTAAACAAATCAGACACATGAACCAGGTATATTAATATATTATTTTGATGTATTTATATATATTTATGATTGCTTATATGTATACATATATTTTATTAATATATCAAAAGATCTAATTTTAAAAATATTTGTTTATTAAACAGATGCTACATATTTATATTTACAAACTTTAAATTTATTAATATATTAGACATATTTGCTAATTTTTACTTCTAGTCATTCAATTTTTTATCTTTCCTGATGAGAGACCACTTTTTGAGGGCTTTCAAATTATTTCAATAGTTAGTAATTTTATTATTTTCACTGTATCAAATACAATACCATTCTTAATTTTTACAAGAATGTAAAAAAATTACTAGAAATAAAACTGCTATATATAAAAATATGTAATTTTTAGCTTTGACAAATATTGCAAATTATCACATAAAAAGTTGCACCAATTTACATTCTTAGCAAAGCCTATCATAAAGAGAACTAACCCTTACCAATCTAAAATGTAAATATTTATTCTTATTTTTAATTTACATATTTAATATCTGAGTGAAGGTGTATTATTTGATAATAGCAAAAGTTCCTTTAAAAACTAATTAAATTATGAAGAAACAAAAACTAATTAAATTATGAAGAAACAAAAATATTTATACAATAAATATTAAAAGTATATAGTTTCAAAACTACAAAATCTATAAACAAGCTCACATATTTACAAAAAATCAAGATAATTTTTTACAAATTTACAAGGAAGGTTTATTTGTTTTTTTTCTCCCACCTCTTTCTCAAGATTTTATCCAGAGTTATTATTATGTTGACTTTCTGTAATAATTAGTTCTAGAAGCCTGGGAGTAAAGAATAATCAGAGCTTTTCATGCCACCCTGTCGTGATTTCCTGTTAATGACCCACCCAGTTTTCAGTTGCTTAGTGCCAAAACTTGATCATAACCTTTGACCTAGCATTCTTCTCCATCCTTTAAATCCTGGTCATTAAATTCTGTTTTGTTTCTTCAAAACATCTCTCTACGTACATCTTTTGGTCATCATTTCAATTGGATTATTAATGCAGGATCTACTCTTTATTATAGGCTCTCTGTCTAGAATTCATAGGTAACAGCTGTTTGGTTAATTCCCTCCAAACCAGAGCTTATCAAACTTGATTCATGCATACCAAGTGCTTGAACATCTTGTCAAAAATTCAGATTCTGATTCACTAGGTCTATGGTAGAGTTTGAAATTATGCATGTCTAACAAGCTAACAGGTGATCCACCACTGCTTTAAACCCTGGTCTTCAAATCACTCTTCAGATTAAGAACCTTTAAATTGGCTACTGCCTCGTGTTCCCATTTAAATTCCTTCTTGGTGCCTCTGGAACTCTCTTGTTTACCTTCCTGGCACTGCCAAATCCTACCACATCACTTCATGGCTGACCACGCTCATTTTGGCTTAGTAGTCCCCTTTAGAGATGGTGTTCCTTGGGTACATTTCATCTTCCTTTTCCACTTTATCTACCATTTGTTCAAGTATTATCTTTTCACAAGGCCACATGAATAACTCCTAACCACATTTCTTGATGGCTCCTTTTCTGATTTTCTATAATACTTTCCCACTATGACTCTGGTGTCTATTGTTCTACACTGTTAGAACAATTGCAGAGGCTGTCATCTTGTGCCCCATGAAATGCCTTGGGGAATCAGATTTTCCTCATTTAATTGCCAGCAATATGCTTAACATACAATTCCCAGTTCAGGGATAGGGGCATAACTCAGTCTTGCCTAGCACACATGAGGTCCTGGGTTCAGTCACCAGGAACAGATACACACACAACTAATTAAGTCTAGGCTTATCCAGAGAATCATACTTTGTGAATGGCTTTCACAAAAAACATACTCCATATTTCAACTTGAGAGTAGTAGCATTTCAAGGTCTATTTGGCACTAATATAAATATACTGTAAACATAAAAATGAGTTACTATTTAAAAGAATACTAAATCTTGTTTAGAACTACAGAAAATGTCAAATGAGACATGGGACATGGTTCAAGAATTCTAAGGGGAGAAAATAATAAAAGAAATTACCAGTGATGCTATACAATCCAAGAAAATAAACTAAACCGAACAGAAGAGGCAGAAGGTCAGGGAGTTGCATACAGTAAGCAGGCTGTACTACAGAAAGACTAGAGAGGAAAAAATAAGTAGAACCCAAGTTCTTTTCGAGTATCCACGGAACATTCCTGTGGATAGAAGATATCTGAGGCCACAAAACACATTCCAAAGAACTGAAACCTTATAGATTAAGTTCCCTAACCATAATGGGATCCAACTAGAAATCAAGAACAGAAAGACAAGAGGTAAATCTCCACACGATCAGAAAATTTAACAATATATTGCTAAATAATTCATGGGCCAAAGACGAAGTCTCAAAGAAAATTTGTTAAAAATGGATTAAGCCTAGTGAAAATGAAAATATAACAAAATTTGTGATATGCAGTTAAAGAGTTAAAATGCTGAAACATTTATAGCACTAAATGCTTATAATAAAAAATAAGGTCTTAGATCAATAATCTTAGCTTACCTTATAGAAGAGGAAAATAAACCTAAAGCAAGCAGAAAGGAACAATTAATAAAGGGCAGAGAGCAATCAAATTGAAAACAGGAAACAATACCAAAAAAAAAAAAAAAAAATCAATGAAACAAAAAGTTGATTTAAAAAAAAAATTGTGGTTGTAGGTGTCCTTATTTTATTTATTTCTATATAGTGCTGAGGATTGAACCTAGTGCCTCACACATGCTAGACAAGTGCTCTGACACTGAGCAACAGCCTCAGCCCCCAAAGCTGATTCTTTTTTGTTAAAAAAATTTTTTTGATCATTGTAGATGAACGCCATGCCTTTATTTATTTATTTTTAAATATATTTTTTAGTTGTAGGTTGACACAATACCTTTATTTAATTTTTATGTGGCGCTGAGGATTGAACCCAGGTGAGCGCTCTATCACTGAGCCACAACCCCAGGCCCCAGTCGGTTCTTTGTAAAAGAAAAGTCAATGAAACTGATAAACTTCTAGCAAGACTGACAATTAGAAAAAAAAAAAAAATCACCAACATAAGAATAAAATATGGGATTAAGACTACAGATCTTACAATTATTAACAGAACCATAACAAAACTAAAAAATTTACACTCCTAAATTCAACAAATTAGAAAAAAACGAACCATTTCTTCAAAAGACAACTACTAAAACTCAATCAAGATGTAACAGATGATCTGATTACTTTTAAAACTATTAAAGAAACTGAAGTCATAGTTAAGAAGCTCCCCCAAAAGAAACCCTGTGGCCATGATGGCTTTACTGGTGAATTTTACTGAAAATGTAAAAATTTAATTCTAATTTTATGCAATCTCTTTCAGAAAAGAGAACACTTAACTTATTTTATAATCCCAAGATTACTCTGCTATCAAAACCAGATACAGATATTGCCAAAACAAAACAAAAAACTTTAGACCAATATCCCTCAAGAATTTAGATGCAAAAATCCTGTACAAGTCAGGAGTGGTGGCACGTATCTGTAATCCCAGCAACTCAAGACACTGAGGCAAGAGAATCACAAGTTCAGGTTCAGTCTGGGCAACTCAGTGTCTCAAAATAAAAAATAAAAAAGGCCTGGGGAAGTAGCTCAGTCCTATAGCACCTATGGGTTCAATCCCCAAAACCTTAAAAAAAAAAATCCTGAACAAAATATTAGCAGATAATATCCAGCAATTTATAAAATATTTATAAATCTTGACCAACTGCAATTTTGTTCCAGGTAATGGCAAAGCTGGATCAACATTTGAAAATCAAATATAAAGGCCCAGGAATGCATTCAGTACTTGATTAGCATGTTGGAAATCCTGTGTTGAACCCCCAGTACCATAAAAAACAAAAAGCAACAAAAACAAACTCTGAACCAACCAGGAATAGGGAGGAACTCCCTCAAATTTGGCAAAGAACAGCAATTAAAAAAAAAAAAAAAAAAAGTTTCAATAATATAATAACATCAGACTTATGGTACTTAGTGGTAAAAATAATATCTTTCCTCCTAAACTCAAATACAAAGCAAGGATGGCTTTGTATCAATCTTATTCAACACTGTTATAGAAATTCTAGGCCTCACAATGAAGAAAAGGAAATAAAAGACAAACCAGAATGGAAAAGAATAAGAAAAAAATTGTGCATGGCACAACAATCTACCTAGAAAAGTCTCAAGAAATCTACCCTTCAATTTCCCTAGAGTAAGCAAGTTCAGGGAGATAACAAGATGCATAGACGATATTAAAAAAAAAATCAATCACATTTCTATATACTAGCAATAAAACCAAAACTAAAAAACCAAAATTAAAAATGTGCTATTTTATTTATGATCAATCCTAAGAAAATGAAGTACTGACATATAAGTCTTAAAAAAACATGGGGGCTGGAGTTGTGGCTCAGTGGTAGAGCGCTTGCCTGGCATGTGCGAGGCCCTGGGTTCGATCCTCAGGACCCCATATAAATAAATAAATAAAATAAAAGATCCACTGACAACTAAAAAATATTAAAAAAAAAGAAATAAAAAATGTAACTATTTAAAAAATGTGCAGGTTCTGTATACTAAAAACAACAAAATGCTGATCAAATATTTAAATAAGCGTAGAGATGATGCTTACTGACTGGAAGACATAGCACAGTAAAGATATCAATAGTTCCCAAATTGACCTATAAGAATAAAACAATTCCTAGCAAGATTCCAGAAAGATTTTTATAAATATAGATCAGTTTATTCTCAAATTTATATGATGCTGGGCAGAGTGGCAACCACTGTAACCCAGTTGCTTGGGAGGTTAAAGCAGAAGAACAGCAAATTTTAGTATAGCCTGGCAACTGCAAGACCTTGTTTCAAAATAAAATTTAAAAAGGGCTGGGATGTAGCTCAGTGGTAGAGCACCCCTGAGTTCATTCAATCTATATTACTGTAATACTATTAAACAAAAGCCCAAAATTTATATGGACAGGAAAAAGTCACATAAGACCTAAAGTCATTTTGTTAATTTAAAAAAAAAAAAAAAAAAAATATATATATATATATATATATATATCTCAATGGGAAGAATTCCCCTCCCCCAGTGTTAAGGCCTACACCATGAGCTTCCAAATTTAAAACTTGCTAGCTAGGCCTGAAGAAATAAAGCATTTGCCTTGCATGCATGAGGCTCTGAGTTCAATCCCAGGCACCACTATTTGGGAATATAGCTCAGTTGGTAGAGTGCTGGCCTCATAAACATTTTTTTTTTTTATTTGTTCTAATTAGTTATATATGACGATAGAACGCATTTTGACACATTGTACACAAATGGAGCACAACTTCTCATTTCTCTGGCTGTACATTATAACTTCTCATTCCTCTGGCTGTACATGGTGCAGAGTCACACCAGTAGAATAATCATACATGTATAGAGTACAGAGGGTAATGATGTCCATTTCATTACACTGTCCTTATCCCCACAATACCCTCTGCACAATCCAAAGTTTCTTCATTCTTTCCTACCCTACTCCCTGCCCATTATGGATCATCATTCACTTGTCAGAGAAAACCTTTGGCCTTTGGTTTTTGGGTTTGCTTTATTTCACTTAGCATGATATTCTCCAGCTCTCCATTCATTTACCAGTAAATGCCATAATTTCATTCTTGTTTAAGGCTGAGTAATAGTTCACTGTTTATATATACCACATTTTTTAATCCATTCATCTACTGAAGGGCATCTAGGTTGGTTCCATAGTTTAGCTATTGAGAACTGAGTTGCTATAACACTAAGGTGGCTACATCACTACAGTATGCTGATTTTAAGTCCTTTGGGTATATGCTGAAGAATGGAATAGCTGGGTCAAATGGTGGTTCCATTCCAAGCTTTCTGAGGAACTCCACCCTGATTTCCATAGCCCCACCAGCAATGCATGAGTGCACCTTTTCTCCCATATCCTCACCAACACTTATTACTGCTTGTATTCTTGGTAACTGCCATTTCTGACTGAAGTGAGATGAAATCTTAGTTTTGATTTGCATTTCTCTAGTTGCTAGAGATGATGAACATTTTTTCATGTTTATTGATCAACTGTTATTTATTCTTCTGTGAAGTATCTGTTCAATTCCTTAGCCCATTTATTAACTGGGTTATTTGTTTTTTTGGTGTTAAGTTTTTTGAATTCTTTATATATCCTGGAGATTAGTACTCTATATGAGGCGCGTGTAATAAAGATTTTCTCCAATTCTGGAGGCTCTCTCTTCACGTTATTCATTATTTCCTTTACTGAGAAGAAGCTTTTTAGTTTGAATCCATCCCATTTATTGATTCTTGAATTCACTTCTTGCACTTTAGGAGTCTTGTTAAGGAAGTCAGGTCCTAAGCTAACATAATAAAGATTTGGGCCTACTTTTTCTTCTATTAGGCACAGGGTCTCTGTTCTAGTGCCTAAGTCTTTGATTCACTTTGAGTTGATTTTTATGTGGTGTGAGATACAGGGGTTTAATTTTATTTTGCTACATGTGGATTTCCAGTTTTCCCAGCACCATTTGTTGAAGACGCTATCTTTTCTCCAATGTATGTTTTTAACACCTTTGTCTAATATGGATATCCATATTTATGTGGGTTTGCTCTGGCTTCTAGTCATGGTCTACATGTCTATTTTGGTGCCAATACAATGCCACTTTTGTTACTATTGCTCTGTACTAAAGTTTAAGGTCTGGTAGTGTGATGCCTCCTGCTTCACTCTTCTTGTTAAGGATTGCTTTGCCTATTCTGGGTCTCTTATTTTTCCAAATAAATTTCATGATTGCTTTTTCTAGTTCTATAAAGAATGTCATTGGGATTTTAATTGGAATTGCATTAAATATGTATAACACTTTTGGTAGTATGGCCATTTTGACAATATTGATTCTGCTTATCCAAGAGCATCTTCTAAGATCTTCAATTTCTTTCTTTAGTGTTCTGTAGTTTTCATTGAGGACTTTTACCTCTTTAGTTAGATTGAGTCTCAAGTATTTTATTTCTATGAGGCTATTGTGAATGAGGTAGTTTTCCTAACTACCTTATAGTGAACTCATCACTGATATATAGAAATGCATTTGACTTAGGGGTACTGATAGTATATCCTGCTACTTTGCTGAATTCATTTATTAGTTCTGAAGTTAAAAAAAAAAACTTTGGGTCTGTAAGTAATACTATAAAGATGATGAAAATAAACACTAGAGACTGGGAGAAAACATTTGCAACCACATATTTAAGAAAGAACTTGTATCTGAAATATACAGAGATATAGAGAACTCTACAGTAAAAAGAAAATTCAATTAGAAAAAGGAGCAAAAGATATATGGATATTACACTCAAGAAGATATGCAAAAAGTCAGTCAGAACATGACAAAGATGTTCAACATACTTAGCCATTAGGGACTGCAAATTAAAGCCTCAATAAAATATTACCACATATCTATCAAAATGACTAAAATTTAAAAAATAGTGATACAAGAAAATAAACAACAGTAAAAGAGAACCTATAGCATGAAATAAATATGTGTAAACTATGCATCTGACCCAAGTTAATATCTAGAGCATATAAGGAACTCAAATCAACAGCAAAAACCAAAAGTTCAATTTAAAAATGGGAAAAGACATAAATATACATTTCTCAAAATAAGAAATACAACTGACCAACAGGTATGTGAAAAAATGTTGATATCAGTAATCATTAGGAAATGCAACTCAAAACCAAAATAAAGTATTGCCTTCTCCCAATTAAGATGGCTTTTATCAAAAAGCCAAAAATAAATGCTGGCATGGGTCTGGAGAAATGGAAATCCTTATATACCATTGGTGGGAATACAAATTACTACAGCTATTATGGAAAACAGTATGGAGATTACTAAAAAACAAAAAAAGTAATAGTGGAGCTACTATATAATCCAGCAATCTCACTACTGGGTACTTACCAAAGGAAATTAAATTAGTATGTCAAAGAGATAACTGCAGTTAGGTGTGATGGCACACATCTATAATCCCAGCTACTCAGGAGGCTAAGGTAGGAGGATATTAAGTTTAAGGCCAGCCTGGGCAACTTGGTAAGACCCTGTCTTAATATAAAATTAAAAGGGCTGGGGATGCAGTTCAATAGTAGAGCACTTACCTAGCATGAATGCGCATGCTAGCGTGCTCGCTCTCTCTTTCACACACACACACAAACACACACCAGAAAGATAAAAGATTATCTGCACTCCCATGTTTACTGCAAAACAATTTACAAAAGTTAAGATACAAAAACAACCTAAGTGTCCATCAGGAAATAAATGAATAGAAAAAAATGTGGCATAAATACACAAAGGAATATTATTTGGCCAGGAAAAGCATAAATCCTGCCATTTGTATGTAGCAACACCAATGAACCTGGAGGACATTACATCAAGTGAAATAAACCAAACACAGACGTATACCACACAATCTTATTTATGAAATCTAAATAAGGTGACTTCAGAAATACGAAGTAAAGTTATGGTTACCCAAAACAGGAAAGGGTAGGGGAAGAGGAGAATATGGAGACACTAATCAACAGGTACAATATTACAGTTAGAGAGAAAGAATAAATTTGTTCTGATGTTCTTTAGGAGGATGACTATGATTAACAATATTGTACATTTCAAAATAACTTGAAGAGATAATTTTGAATGTTCTAGCCACAAAACGATAAAAATGTTTGAGGTGATGTATATGCTAAATATCCTGATTTGACAATCACAATGTACCCCATAAATACGTACAATTCCTATGTGTCAGTTAAAAACAAAATAATTTTTAAAGAAAAAAGTGGAAGTTCATTTTTCCAGCTGTGGCAGAATGGATAAACAGTGGTATATTCTTACAAAGTAATAATGTACTATTGCTATAAAATACTATACTAGGATTCTCATAAAAATAATGCTGAATTAAAGAAACTAAACACAAAACTAAACATTCCACCCAGTTGTAACACAGAAACTAGACCGGGTCACTCATACAGTGTTTATGGGAACAAAAAACTATACAGCCATGTTGGAAAATAGGATAGCAGTTTCTTTTAAAACTAAATGTGTACTTATCAGTTGACTCAGCAATTTTATTCTTGGGCATTTGTCTTAAATAAAAACTTATGTTCATGCAAAAACCTGTATATGAATGTTCACATCAATTCTCTTAGTAAGAACCAAAAAACTGAATATAACCCAAATATCCTTTACCAGGTAAATTGTGGTATGGTTAAACTGTGGTACTTTTATACATAGAATACTACTCAAAAATAAAAAGTAAAAAAGAATCGAAATACACAACATAGATTCAAAAATTGTTCTTATGGATCAATTCAATCTAGGTCTTCACAGTCAACAGACATCAGACCTAGCCTCAAAACTTAGGAGGAACCAAAAAGATAAATACCAACAAGCAGCAAAATCTTTGTTTCAGTTTAGCATTCAAGAATGTAGATTTTTATGGCCTCACCTATCTTCCTTCCTCAAATTTCCATTTATCTATATAGTCTGTTTTTTTGTCCTAGATATCTTCTTTTCCCTGTCTCTATTTATAACACCTATTTTTTCCTCAATTCTATTCCCTTTCTTTAAAATTAATCTTGTTGGCTCAAACTTTTTTTTAACTTCAGCTACCTTTTTCTTATTAATGTACTTTTATAAAATTTTCCATCCCTAAGTGTGTACTGTCAACTGAGTGGATAAGAACAGTAAAAATAACAGTTCTTTTGAAATACATTTTGGAGCTCAGAAATCAACATCTCTTTAAAACCTCCGCACAGCCGGGCCTATAATCCCAGAGACTTGAGGGGCTGAGGCAGGAGGATGAAAAGTTTGAGGCTAGCCTCAGCAACTAAGTGAGACCCTGTCTTAAAATAAAAATAAAAAGGGGGTTGGGCCTTAGCTCAGTGGCAAAACACCCTTGTGTTGAATCCTCAGTACCAATAAAACCCCCAAAATGAAAACATCCACAGATACCCAGTAATCAGTTGTTCACTTAAAAAAAATTAACAGATTTAAGCTATATGCCACTTGGTTTTAAACACAATTCAAGGCTTAAATATCACAAAGCATTCATTGAAGCTCATATAAACCTTTTTTTCTTTTCCAAAAAGGTTAATATTTTTTTAAATAACCATAAACTTAAGTCTTTGAATAGCAATCATGACATTAGTAAAATGGAACATGTATGACAGCAGATTGAATCAGTTTTATTTGTATATTTGCTGGGTTTTATGTTCAAGTAGATATAATCTCTTCATATGTAAAATCTTTGGTTCACTTTCTTTTTTTATCCATATACAATTTGGCCTTTCTTTAAATTTTAAAATTATATGCTAATAATGGAAGAATTGTAAAATGTACGATTCATAACCATAATATTCAGAAGCAAATAAAAGATCAATTCTGATACTTTTAATTTTAAATTTCCTCTTCAAAATTCTTGCAGGCAATGTAGAGAAAGAGTAAATTATGTTTATGTAGTACCATGGATATGGTACAGCGTAAGTCAAATGATTTAAAGCAAACTCAAGGTTTGGGAAAGTGAATACTAGAAAGGACAGAAACATTAAAGTAGTTCACTTCAGTAAAACATTATTTTATAATATATACTTCTAAAATCATTTTTTAGCAAATATGTAACAGATCAAATGAAATAAAATAACTCCAAATGTGTTAGGGTAAAAAACAAAGATAAGCTTAAGATAGCACTAAAAGAAATATATTGAAAACTACATATATGATTTAAAATTTCTACCAGTCACATTAAGATAAAGAAGAGAGAAATTTTATTTAACTCAACACTGAAATTATGATTCGTTCAATATATAATCAATACTTCAAATTTACTAAAGAAGTAGTTTATATTCTTTTGTTTATTTTTTGGTGCTGATTCTAACTTCCATGTTTATTTTACATTTAGTACATCTCAATTCAGACTGGTCACATTTCAAGCGCTAGGTAGACCATGTATTAGTGAGTGTCACATTGGACAACATAGGTCTAAGAAGTAACTTGGGGAATCAAGTGAGTATATATTTCAGACCAACAAATTTAAGTATTCAATGTTATGTGATTACTGATCCCAATAAGTGCTCTGAAAGGAGTCAAGAGAAAACTGAGAAATTTGCCTTCAGAGAAAATAACATAGAGATAAAAGAAACAAACTGTGAAGGTCTTTTCTGTCAAACAATCTCCCAAGATTCTTTATGTGTAGTGTGGTGTAACTCCTCTAGACATCATTAGCAATGCTAACTTAAAACAAGTACATTCAGAGACCTCATAAAAAACTTTCATTTCCCCAATTTCATACATGATTTGTTTTTCACCTCTTTGTATCAATTTCCCTTTTATTATCATGTCTAATATCACTGTGTTGTTAACAAAAATAAAACCAACACATAGGAGCGGTATGAGTAGATTTAACTATCTGAAAAGAATATTTAGAGTATAAAATGCTCATTCAAATACAGCCAAAAAAAAAAAAGTCCTAATAAATAAAATATTCTATCTGGGAATGTGGAAAAACAATAGGTAGGTATACAGAAAGAACACTAAACTTGGCAGGGGATGGGGAAAAGTGTGTTGCTAATAGTTATAGGTAGTAATGAAATAACAGAGCTCTACCGAGAAACAGCTAGTCTTCTGTTCAAAACAACTTTCCAGAATAGCAACCAACTCAACCCTTTCTTTCCCATTTCATCAGGAATACAGGAGTCTTTGTGCACATGGTGGGAGAGAGAAGGCAGGTGAAGAGAAAACAGAGAGGACATGAACCATACCTGACAACTCCTTTCCCATCCATACAAACTCACATACTCAAAAGACTACATTAAATGTGCCTCTATTAGTAAAATATAGAACCAACTCTAATCTTATTAACTCATGAAGTTCCTTAAACATAATGCAAAATCTCTTGCCACCCAAATATGTATTCAAAGGCTCATTCTGTCTGTGCTTATTGATTTATTTTGTGGTAGTAAGAACTAAACACAAGGCCTTACTTACACATGCTAAGCAAGTACTCTACCACGGAGCTACATCCCCAGCCCCTGACTGCTATATTAACAACCGATATACAGAGCAAGAGAACAAGCAGGGAGAACTGTTAGAAGACCACTGTGATTAACCTAGCAAGAAATGATGATAGCTACACAGACCATGAAAACTGGTTAAATTCTGGATGCTTTGAAGTTAAGAGTCAACAACTTCCTGGTGGAATGAATGTGGGATGTGAGGGAACAACTCCAGTGTTTCTGCCAGTCACATTAAGATAAAGAAGAGAGAAATTTTATTTAACTCAACACTGAAATTATGATTCGTTAAATATATAATCAATACTTCAAATTTACTAAGTATTTTATATTCTTTTGTTTATTTTTTGGTGCTGATTCTAACTTCCATGTTTATTTTACATTTAGTATATCTCAATTCAGACTGGTCACATTTCAAGCAACTTGACACTGCCAAAAACTGAGATGAGGAAGGCTAAGTGGGCAGAGAGGTAGGAGATGGCAAGTTCAGGGAGCAAAAGCAAAAATTCCATTTTGGACATGTTGAGTATGAGATGTTTAATAGTCATGCAAGTGTAGAGATTACATCAGATAACTGGAAGTGCAAATTTAAACCCATAAGAGGGAGCTAGGCTGGAGAAATAAATGAGAGTCATCATTTGGAAGGTATTCAGAGCTATCAAACTAGCAAAGATCTACAAGAGACTGAGTGTAGAAGGAGAACTGACTATGAGATTTAACCATGTCATTATTGGGAGACTGGAACAAAAAAAATCAATACAGTGGTAGGGGTCAAAGCCTGATTGAAATGGGCATAAAAAGAACATGAGAAGGAATTTAGAACAAGTGCATTTTGACAATACTTTAAGAGGTTCTGCAGCAATGAAAACAGAGAAAAGCAAGAAACAGTGATAAAGGAAAGATATTTTCATGATGAAAACAAGTAAGAAAATGTTTATACATTACAGGAATGATCCAGGAGAGAAGAACTGATGATATACAGAGAAGAGGAAGGGCAATGTCCAGAGTAAATGAAAGGGGATGGGATCTAATTCACTAATCAGAGGAAATGGCATTAGATAAACATAGACCATCAATACTAGGAAAGAAAGGCCTATGAGTATATATGCAGTTGGTACACAGATTGGTGGTAGGGTCCTGTCAGTACTCTAGGGGTTGCTTTTCTCAATAAAGTAGAGAGTGAGTCTATTAACTGAGAGTAAATGTGAACAGGAAGATTGGAATTTGACGAGGGAGGAAGGGTACAGACTATGTCATTTAGAAGATAGGAAACTGAATGGACTAAGGATATAGAAGAGAACTGCCAGCCAATATTAAAAGTCACCTGGGCCGGGGATATAGCTCAGTTGGTAGAGTGCTTGCCTAGCAAGCACAAGGACCTGGGTTCAATCCCCAGCACTGCCAAATAAAAATTAAAAAAAAAAAAAAAAAGGACTAAGAATGTAACTCAGTAATAATGCACCTTGGGTTCAATCCCTAGTACCAAAATAAATAAATAGTCACCTGAGGTTTCTTACCATGAACTTTAAAGTGAGAGGAGTCATCATATTTATATTTTTCTTCAGCCACTTTCAGCTGCACTGATGAAGGGATGAAGTGCTCAAGGGGCTAATTTAACTGATTTAAAACTGAGGTTTAGCCACTAAATATGAAAAAAGCAAGAAAGTTTGAGCAAGAGAGTTGCGGGCATCAGAAAGGGAAAAAATAAAACTGCTTATGGAGTGTATACTAGACAAGAAGAGAAGAAAGAAAATCAAGGAGGCAAAGGACAGTGTAATGGAAACAGAATCAGTGGACTGGAGGTCTCAATGACAGTGAAGGATTGTTGAGTTGAAGTACCAGGTAGAGATGAAAAGATAGATGACAGTCAAGAGAGGGGACTGCATGAAAATCATGGAGGGTTCATGTTACTAGTAGGAACAAGATGTAAAATAACAACTATGGAGTGGTTGAGATACACTGGAGAACAAGATTATTAGAGATGTTTAAAACTTCAGAGGACAAGTATTAGAAGAACTACTGATGACATATAGAAATTGCCCAGAATAAAAGATATATGTGCTAGCAAGAATGACGGTTGACGTAGGAGATAAATTAGTCAAGAAAAGAGGAGTAACCATGGTACAACAGATGCCAGCAAACATAAGGATTTAAGGACAATATAACTTGTTAACAAAAATTTGGGGAAGAAGGGAATAGTAGGCATCTGCCCTACCTCTAGGGTTAGCAGACCCAGACTCCTCTTTGATTTTCATTAATGGAGGAGGTCAGAGTGGAGAAATGTAGCTTTAAGTTTCAGTGCATAGGATGCCCCTGATAACTGCTAACATATAAGCCAAGGGATGCGGCATTCTCAGGAAAGCAGCAAGGAGAGGAAATGTTGAGAATAAAAAAACAAGGATATAGGATTTTGCTGATGACAGACTGTGAATTCTACTAGGTTGCATGGTGGTAAGATTTCAAGAGTTGGAAAGGAATGAAAAGATAAGAAATGTGCAGAACTTTGTAGGGATTAAAGTGTGAGACATGAAATGTCACCCAGGAGACTAGTAGTAGCTGACATAAAAAGGAATAAAAGACATAATGGGATTAGTACTAGTGAACTTCAGGCAAATAGTGGTGTTAAAGGGAGAAATGGGATATCGGAAGCCCTGTCAACGGAAGATAGCAATCCAGGGAAGTATACTCTTAATCTCAGTGCAAAGACCCCTGATAGCAGCTGCAAGAAAACTAATGTACCTATAAAGTTGTTATAGAATTTGTTTAAATTAATGAAGAGATTAGAACAATGCCTAGCATCAAGTAAGTATTTAAAGTAAACATTATCATCTGATCAAATGTAAAATTACTATAGCAAAAAAAAATTAATTTTTAAATTTTCCCTAATGGTTTCCCAAGTGAAAATCAGTACCAAAATGGGTTTAGAAAACTCATTTAGAGTAAAAAGGAAGTGTTTGAGAAGGGCAACTTCTATGTCATATATATCAATCTTGGAAAACTGGCTCTTCCCCTGAAAAAAATACTACTCCAAGTATTTGAATTTATGTTTTCAACCATCCCACTTCAATTAATTTATTCATCCAAAAAGAATATATTAGCCAGGTGTGGTAATGCATGCCTATAATCCCAGCTACCAGGGAGACTGAGGCAGAAGGATTCCAAGTTCCAGGCCAGCCTCGGCAACTTAGAGACCTACAAAATGTAAGACAGACCTGTTTCAAAAAATAAAAAGGACTGGGGATGTGGCTCAGAGGTTAAGCATCCTCGGGTTCAATCCCCAGTACAAAAAAAAAAAAGAAAAAAAGAATATACTTAGAATCTGTTATGTGACAAGTACTATTCCTAAATCCTCAAGTACACCGGCACATCAGCGAACAAAACAAACATTCTTGTTCTATTGGACAGAGATCAACATACATACAGTAAATAAGTAGGTTATATATTAGAAGATAAGTTTTAGAGAAAAAAGTAGAAATAGTGTAAATATTAAGGCCTGAAATCTCACTGTAAAGAAATAGGGGAGGACTTTCTGAAAAAGTGATTCTTTGAGCAAAGATCCCAAGGAGATAGTTACATGGATATTTTAAAATGTGTTATTCAGGCAGAGGAAATGTCTAAAGAAAAGACCCTAAGGCCTTCATTTAGTTCTTGCACTACTTGGCTATAATTTTATTAATTTTTCTTTCCTATTTTTCCTCTTCAAACCTTCAATCCTACTCTACCTTATTTCAGCAGTATATGATAGTAACAGCTAACGTTTACCAAATATTTACCACATGTCAAGCAGTGTTTGGTTTTTAAAAGATTAAACAATTTAATCCTTATAAGAGAGCTATAAAATTTATGCTCCTTTTGCTTCCACTTAACAAAAGAGAAAACTGAGACACAAAAAGATTAAGCAAATTTTCCCAAAATCACATAATTAGCAAGGGGCAGAGTTCTGGAACAGTATATATAATACATGTTCTGTATTAAGAACATTCAGCACAACCTGCCTCAAGTTTTCTCATCTCTAATAAATAGAATCTCTTGCCAGGCATAGTGGTGCACACTTCTTAATCCCAGTTACTCAGAGGCTGAGGCAGTAGGATCACAAGTTCCAGGGCAGCCTGAGCATTAGCAAGATCCTGTCTCAAACTATATAAAAAGGGCTGGGGTTCAGTGGCAGAGTACCCCTAGGTTCAATTCCCAGTACCGTCAAAAAACCAAAACTCTTGAAGTACACATATAATAACTATGCACACTGCTATTATAATTTGTTTTCTTGCCATTTTTACAGTCATTTTCTTGACTGAATGGTCTTTAGCACAGCCTCCAGCTGCATCCTCTTTAACCTCTTCAATCTGCTTTTACACTTTCTTTTCTGGTCCAGTGAAATTGTTCAAGAGGTCAATGGTCACTCCACCAGGTCAATCCTCACTATCCTTATTCTCCTTGAATGCTGTACTGAACTATGACAACCCCTTTTCCTTCATGAAACTTCCTTGGCTACCTAGAAGCAATACGATCTGGATCTTCCTGTCCCTCTCTCTCTTGACTTCTCTCATGGAAAAATCTCCTACTTTGCTTTTCAAGACTTAAACTTTTTTATTTTCCTTCTACCTCTCCAATTGTTTCTTTAAATTTTTTTTCACTTCTACCCCTTTTAGGGACCCTAAAAGTTTAATTTGGGTCCTTGCACTCTTTCTATGTTATCTCAGTCTCTTTTAAGGTGTGTGTACTGAATAAATATTTATTGAGTGCCTACTATCTATCAGGGTCACTTTTGAGAGATCAGTGAACAGAACAGACAAAAAAAAAAAAAAAAAATCCTTTGTTCACATAAAGTCAAATAATTCTATGCCACCAAGGACACTCAAAACCATTATCCAGGGCTGAGTATAAATCAATGACAGAGCACTTGCCTTAGCATGTGGGAGGCCCTGGATTTAATCCCGACACTACCAAAACGAGAAACAAAAAACTATCTTCCACTAAATAATATTTTAAACAACACTGAATTAAAGCACCAAACAAAACTTTCAATGATCCCTTTCATCAACTACAACTACATTTCTCTGTCTTAGTTCAAAATATTCCATAACCACTTTTTATCATATCTATCCAGGTTCATTTTCTATTATTGCTTGATTCTAAAGAATTTCAGGCAGGCCAGACTTTTGATTACCCCTCAAACATAGTACATATATTTCCACTTTTTCAAATAACTTCTGAAAACATATGTCCAGCTCTTATACATGAAAAAAGTGTATTGAATAAAAAGATGAAGTCTTCAATATCGAATTTTTCTTGAATTCTTCAAATGAGTATTAACAGCAAACACATATGCTTACACAGGGCTATGCACCAAACACTATTCTAAGCAGTTACATATATTAACTCATTTATTCCACACAAGAATCTTAGGTCTTTTTACAAAAGAGGAAACAGGTCCAGAGGGTGAGGTGATTTGCCCTAGGTCTGAAAGATAGTAAGTGACAGAGCCAAGATTCACACTCAGGAAATTTGGTTCCACCCTATCCTGCAAACTCCCAGCAGAAATTATAAATAAAAACAAGAAGAGTTCAAAGGGCTTGCACTGAAAACTACAGGCTATTGAAAGTCATATTCAACTACTAAAAGAAATTATTTCAATCAGTCCATTACTCCAAATGCTTAACATTTGCTTTAAAATCATGCCAAGTTTTTTAAATTATAGAATTTATTAGTATATACCAGAAAGCACAATCTAGGGTTAGGGATATAGCTCTTTGTGTTAAAAAAAATCTATAAACACAAATTATCATATATTACTTAAGAGTTCCTAAAGCTGCTGAAAATATTTGCGAGGCTCAAAAAATAAAAGTTAAAAATGCATCATGACACAGGAAACAAATGTTTTCTGTTAGCATGCCTATATAACTTATCCTTATATTCATCAGGGATCAAAAGATTTGAATACAATGCAGAGAAGATAGTTACTTTAAAAAGACTACCACCAGCTTTAAACTTTGGAAGCAAAATTTACACCTAGAACTAGGTCCAAAATAACAAAAAAATTTTGAGTAGAAGAAATGTCCAAAAATTACCAATAAGTAACTAGACTATACAGGCACTCTTCAACCTATCACCAACACTGGCTAAAAGACCTTTATAAAACAACTGTAGCCAGGTGTGGTAGTGCACACCAGTAACCTCAGCAATTCAGGAGGCATAGGCAAGAGGGTTGCAAGGCCTGCCTGGGCAACTTAGTGAGATCCTTTCTCAAAATAAAAAAATAAAAAGGGCTGGGGATGGATGTAGCTCAGTGGTAGAATAACGCTGGTTTAATCCCCAGTACTGCCAAAAAGAGAAAAAAAAATTCTAAGGATTCACTGAGAATTCATTAGGTTACTTTTTTTTTTACAGGTGCATCATAGCTGTATATACTGATGGAATTTGTTGTTACATATTTGTACATGCACACAATATGACGATATAATTTGACCAATATCACTTCTCAGCACTCCCCTCCTTTCCCTCCTTCCCTTCCTCTGCCCATTAGGTTATTTTAATTGATTACATGAAATTAGAAGTGAAAGGCAGAAGTTCTTCCATAAAACAATCCTAACATTGCAGATGGGAGCACCATACTATAATTTTCTTTCCTGTTTTCCCATCCTTTCCAGCTAAGAAAGGACATGAATTTGTCAGGTTTTAAAGTAGAAAGATTAAGCTGGGCTCGGGGGTGCACATCTCTGATCCCAGCAGTGTGGGAAGTTGAGGCAGAAGGATTGTGAGTTCAAAGCCAGCCCCAGCAATTTAGCAAGGCACTTAGCAACTCAGTGAGACCCTATCTCTAAATAAACCATTAAGAAAAAGGGACAGACATTATTACTTTATACACATGTATGAAAAAAAAATTTTTTAAGGAATTAGAAAAAGGAAAAAGGTTTGGGGATGTGGCCCAGTGACTAAGCACCCCTGGGTTTAATCCCCAGTTACAAAAAATAAAAAACTAAAAAATAAAAAGTAGAAAGATTAAAATGCACAAACCTGGAAAGGGATTCTAGTTTGATTTAAAAAAGACTAAAGATTGTGGCTTTTACAACTAATTATAACAGCTGAACTTAGAAAACCTACAGCACAGATGGGAACCTCATAAGTCTCTTTCATACATACATACACACACACACACACACACACACACACACACTTTCTGTTGGCCTAGGGACGCATTTACTTCTGAGACTGTGTGTGTGTATTGCTGGGGATGAAACCCCAGAGACTTGTGCATGCAAGGCCAGAGCTATAACCCCAGCTTTCTTATGAGACTATTTATCTTTAATAAAGGACTAGAGGAAATCAGAAAAAGGGAGAGAGAAAAAAAGAACAAAAATAAAATAAAACCTAAAGTATATACCAGAGGCAGCAAAAGAAAACAATATTATTGATGCCTTAAACGAAAGTACACAGAAGCCATTAATAAAATTTGAAGTATTTATTTGCTGCCTCTCTTCCTTTTTCCTGGGTATATAAGCACCTACCCTCTTGGCTATACAAGGCACCTCCAAGGCCACTTGAATAAAATCAGCTTCATCCCAAACACTGTATGAATGAAAAGTATATAAACTTTTAATAAATTGAGATGAATTCAAATTAGTCTCTAGTTCCCAATACCTGGAAGAGATTTTAAAGCAGAGAGCAATTTGCTCCTTCCCTCACCCACTGTCATCCAGTGTGATGCTTTTACAAGTGACTACATACTTCAACAGTATATTAGTCAGTTTTGTCACTAAAACAATCTATGTAAGATAATTAACTTATAAAGAGAAGAGGTTTATTTGGACTCACAGTTTTAGAGGTCCCAGTTCATGACTGGGCAGATCCACTGCTTTTAGGCCTCTGGGCCATGGTGAATGGCATTAGTAGAAAACATATGGAGGAATAAAACCAGCCACCTCACGGTCAAGAAGCACAAGAAAGGGGAAGAGACCAGGGTACCACAATGCCCTTAAAGGGCTCGCCCTCAATGACCTAAGAACCTCCTCTAAGGCCATACCTCCCAAAGGTTTCACCATCTTCCAGGAGCATCATCCTGGAGTTTAAGCCTTGAGTCTTCGGTGGACATTCAACATCCAAACTATAACAAAGGAATTAAATAAAAATATTTGGGGTTGGGGGGAAACTGCATTAGCAGCTACCACTAAAGATACTCTGAAATACTAACACTCTTCTATACTGCACAATTGATATATACTTCCCTCTCATATACACTGGGGGCAGAACAATCCTTCTCAAGATTCTCCTGTACAAAGGATACCTCAACTAAAATCTTACATCCAAAATTAATACATTAAAGTTCCCATTAAAACAAACTACAAAGAGAAGTAATCCAGCAACTTAGAAGGCAGAAGGATCACAAACTTGAGACCAGCCTCAGCAATTTAGACCCTGTCTCAAAATTTAACAAAATTTAAAAAAAAGGTTGGGGATATAGCTCAGTGGTAGAATGCCCTGGCCTCAATCCCCCATACCACAAAAAAAAAAAAAAAAAAAAAAAAAAAAAAAAAAAACAAGAACAACAAAAGAAGCTGTCACATTATAAAGATTAAGACGCTCTGAAGATGAAGATAGAGGGAGTATCACTGAAAAACAGAACACAGGCTGAGTATCTCTGATCTGAAGTGGAAGTATTTCAGATTTTTTTGGATTCTGGAATATCTGCATGAGACACCTTAACAACAGGACCCTAGTTTGAACATGAATTCATTTAAATTTGTTTATGTTTCAAATATACCTTAACACATACACTGAAGGTAATCTTACACAATAAAATTTTAATTTTAGTGTGCTTGCTGCCTTGACTGCAACCTGTCACAAGAGGTCAGGTGTGGAATTTTCCACTTATGGCTGTCCTGTTAGGGCTCAAGTTTCAGATTCTAGAGCATTTACGATTCTTGGGTAAGGAATGCTTAACCTGTATTTCTCAATGTACAAAACTACATAATAGTTTTTATGATTATTAGTATTTCTCAAGTAGTAATAGGATCATGGCATTTTGGTAGGTCCTAACTTTCATAACATAAGAAAATGATTGGTAAATTTAAGTTTAACTTTAAAACTGTCAACATCCAGAACTTGAGATATTTTCAGCTTCAATTTTAAGAATCTTTTGAAATTCAGAAGCTAAATATAGTAGAGGAGGAATACCTGAGATAGTGAAGGAAGCAGGAAGAAAATAAATGGCAATATAGTATTATTCATCTACCATTTACAAAGTCATAAACAAGAAACTTTTTCCCCCAGTTTTAAAATAAAATGTGAACTATTCCTTTATAAAACAAACAAAAAAATCCATACCCAACAGATGCAGAAAGTTAGCTTCCTGAAGGGTCAACGAACCAAAACAAAGAATAACTTTATAATTCTCAGAACTGTAAAAAGAAAAATCCAACTCAAACAAAATATGGTTGATGTTTAATCAGATCTTTTTAAGGTATTACTTCTGCAAAACAAAGTATATTAAAATAAATCATATAAATTTTCACATCACAATGTCCCTACATTCTTCATCAAGCCTGCTGACTTAACCTTATTCATTCTTAAGGGAGCTTGGAGCTAGCAATATTTAATGCCCTACTTTATCAGAATTTTCTATCGTTCCTTCTGTTCAAATCAGGCCATTATTAAACTTTAAAATATCCAATAACATTTACTGGTTAAAATTATTCAAATATAAGAAAGTCTCCTAACATCCCTTCTATACTAATAAAACACACAGAAGCCGATGAGGCATCAATTTCTCTTTCACAAATGAAGTCTGTTTTATCTCTTATTATATCACATAATAAAGATAACATTTATTTTCTAAGCAGTTGTTCCCCAATAAATGAATATTTGAAAGACTGGTACCTACTTTTTTACTAAATTTTTTGAGGTTATTTGAGTAATCATGTATTGTTTGTTTCCTTTCCCAAAACTGGGCTCTATGTGGGGCACAGTGATGCATGCTTGTAGTACCAACCTACTTATGAGCCTCAGGCAAAAGGACTGCTTGAGCCAGGAGTTCAGAGCCAGCCTGGGCAGCATAGCAAGACCTTGTTTCAAGAAAATAAGGAGGATAACAAATTGCAGTCTACTATCAAACACGAATGACCAAGTCCCTTAAAATCTTAGTGTCACTTTTGAGTATAAGGAACTGAAGAGGGCTCAGTTGGTAGAGTGCTCGCCTCGCAAGCACAAGGCCCTGGGTTCAATCCCCAGCGCCGCAAAAAAAAAAAAAAAAAAAGGAACTGAAGAGAGGATGGAATCAACTGCCTAATCCTGTAAAAGTTTCCCTCTTATATCTCTCAGAATGGTCCCTTACTTTGGTGGCCTGGTCTTCAATTTTTCAAACAAAACTCAATTGTCAACCCCAAAATATGTTGCACACTACTGAAAGAGCAATCTTTTTATCAAAAAAACACCTTCATCATGTTGTATTTCACACCTACCAATCTCTTCTGGCTCCTTACTGTTTAGCAGATCAAATTCTAATGAACTCTAAATACACATTTCATAATCTAACTCTATCCTCCTTACACAAACTAATCTGTCACCATTCCTGAAAATTAACACTTTATTCTACAAGATCAGACTCTTTTCATCCTTCCGACATAATGCGGTCCCCACCACCAAGTGTTTGCTCATGTTTCCATTCCCCACATGGAATGTATGGAATGTTCTTCTGGAGATGCACTGCCATATAAATAGTCCATATTCTTGAATTATTCAAGTCCCACTTTCCCCAGGAAGCCTCACTCCTGTAACTTCAATCTGAAGAAAACCCGTTACAAGGACTCAAACTACAAGTATCACACACTATGTGTATTCTGCTTGAAGAGAGTGCTAGTTCTATTATTATGAAAAGTGACTATGTCATTTTCCAACAAGTGATTCTATAATAAGCCACTCAGACTACTCAAAAAACTGAACAATACTAATTTTTAAAAAATAAAGATATTTTATTATGTCAAAAGTGTTCTAATACGGGTGCTGGAGTTGTGGCTCAGAGGTAGAGCACTTGCCTGGCATGTGTGAGGCCCTGGGTTCCATACTCAGCACCACATATAAATAAATAAAAGATCCATTGACAACTAAAAAAAAAATATATATATATATATATAATTTTTAAAAAGTTCTAGTACAAATAAAATAATGTGATGACCAGAATTTGCTTCAAAATAATGCAGACCAGGGCTGTGCATGTAGCTGAGAAGTTCGGTACTTGCCTAGCATGCCCAAGGCCCTAGGTTCAATTCCCAGTGCCACAAACAGAAAAGAGAGAAGGGAGGGGGGAAAAAAAAAAGCAAGACCAAAGAGTAGGGGGAAGAGGGACCAAGTAAGTGGGTACTGATGAAACCAATTAGCTGAGTTGATAATCTTTGAAGCTGACAACTACATAGCAGTTCATAGCTACTTTTGTACTTGCTTAAATTTTACACAAAAAGTTTCTTTTTAAAAAAATACTATCATTTTAAATGACAAAACCAAAATACATTATAATGGTTTCCTTACCCAACCAATACCTAGGTCTCCATTGAGAGTTTAAGTTTCTGGAAAGATTTAATTCAGCAGGAAACATGGAGCATCTAACAATAAATTATAGGAAATTAATAAAAATTGAGGGAATCTCCATCAAAAGATGCTTATTACCAAAGCAATATTGTCTACATTACAAATTTTCATTCAATTTCAGCCTCCACAAAATAGTCCTCTCAAATCATTACTGAAAATAAACAATGGAAAAAAAAATCATAAGCAAATTTTTTTCTTTTTTGCAGTACTGGGTGTATTATCCCTGAGCTACATTCCCAGCTTCTTTCATGTGTTATTTTGAGACAGGGTATCGCTAAAATTGCTGAGGCTGATCTCCAACTTTCAATCCTCCTGCCTCAGCAACCCAAGTGGCTGGGATTGCAGGTGAGCACCACAGTGCCTGGCAGGAATTTTTTTTTTTTTTTTTTTTTCATTTTTAAAAAGGAGAAAAAGTTGTTCAATAACCCAAATCAACCAGTGTTATTTCAGGAAATTCACAATCTGAAGATAACTGATGCCCTAAGAGGGAATTAATTAAAAGGTTCTTAAATTATCAGAAAATAACTGTCTTGTTATTCCAAGGACTGAAAAACATGCTTAAGAAATTCCAGATATTTGTTTTAATGACAATGTAGCTGTTTGTTGCTATTAAGGAATGCACCAGCCCATTTGATACTGCAGTCTGCTATTCAAAATGCAATCACTATCTGCCTGATGCAGTGGCTTACTGCCTGTAATCCCAGGGACTCAGGAGGCTGAGGCAGGAGGATTCCAAGTTCAAGGTCAGCCTCAGCAACTTAGCAAAATCCTGTCACAAAATAAAACATAAAAAGGGCTGGGTATGTTGCTTAGTGATAGAGTGCCCTCAATATAAAATATAAAAAGGGATGGGTATGTAGCTTAGTGGTAGAGTGCCCCTGGGTTCAATCCCCAATACTACAAAACAAACAAACAAACTTCATATAAAGTAAAATAAACTCATACTCAAATTGCCTTATATTTGTACTACCTTTAAGTCAGGTTTTCCTCTTCTGATAAAAAAGCAAAACATGCTACTAAAATATAAGGGGGGTTCAGACTGTAGTAAAAGTAAGAGCTCCCAAGTAACCTCTACCAAGCTCTGCCAGCAAGCATAAGATCCTGGGTCTGATACCCAACAACAAATAAAATAAACTATACAAGGCCAAAATAGTGTTGAACTTTGAATAACTGACTTTCTGATTATAAGTCAAAAGAATCATTAAATGTGTGAAAGAAACTGCTATATTACATTTGAAAATTTTGAATTTTACCAATCTTCTCCAATAAAGAACTCCAAATAACAAGATAAAAAAATAATTTTGATGAGTACTTTTAGAATACTACTACATATGTGATTAAAGTCTCACCTGTCTCCTTTTCTTGCATTACAAAAATTAACTCAGTAAATTTAGATATTTTTATCATTTGTGTACTCTGAACTTTTGAGGGAAAAAATATGAAACCTTCGAAATATTGGGGATATTGCTTTCTGTTCAAGAATTGATATTTGCAGATTTTTTCTAATAAGTGAGGTAACAGTTTGTAAAATGTCACACGAATGTTAACAAGTTTTATCAAATACATGCTATTCCAGTGGGATGAAAACCATTTACAAGTTCCATTTAGATTAAGAAATCCTTTGAGAAAAGTATGTAGTACATTCTAGTTATACTGTTTCTAGAACAGCGAAAACCTCTATAACCTAGTTCCCTACTGTTTTCTTCAGAACCAACTGAGCAGAATGTAACTTCTTTCACAAAAAGTAAAGACAGAATTATAGGTACTGACAAAGAACTAACTGAATTTTTGGCAGAGGCTGAAGTTTTCAATTTAAAACTTCTTCTTCCACTTATATGGTCTATAAAAACAAAAGACTGAGTGTGAATAGATTTTTCAAGAATTCTTTGCAGTCACATAAAATAATTCATTAAAATAAAGATTATGTCTTCATTTTAAAGTTGGGATTAGGGAGGAGAAAGGGAAGACTCTTAGAACCAAACTACTTAAACTGAAAAGTTATTTTTTTTCATTCTCTTAAGATACATAAAATCATTTAAAAAATAATACTCCCCTGAGAGCACTCACCTAGGATGTGCAAGGCCCCAGTCTCCAGCCCCAGCATCACAAAAATAAATTAATAATAAAATGCTCAACACTAGTAGTTCATCATTAGGCAACTCCCTCTTTCTTTCACAAAGTAATGAGTTGCAAACTATAGCTAGTACTCCCATTTAAATCAAAGTTGAAGTACATTACAAAACCATTTTCTTGTATTTTGCTGTTTAACTGTTTCATCCTAATAGAATTAAAGATCTGTCTACGCAATTTCAAAAAACAAATTTTAGAGAAAGCCAAACTTAAGTAATTCATATTTAAAACCTTATGCAAATAATCTGTTCATCTGAAGAATTCAACTACTGAACTGACATAAAGTATTCCAAATTATCAAAGGAAATCACAAAAGTATGAAGCTACAATGTTGATATTACAACTAAAACCTTAAACCATACAAAAAATATTTAGAAGTTTTTCAGTTTTTTACTTCCTATCAAAGTGTCACTTTATATATCTTCTTTAGACATTTTAAAGATCCCTAATAAATTCATTTTGACTTCAGAGGGATGAAACTAAAAATTTGGTGACTACAGGCAAAAAGTATGGAAGAGGAAAAATTACTGGAGAAAATATTTAGTGAGTTAAATACCTTTACAAAAGAAAAGATGTATTAAAATCATTCATCCCCTTCTGTCAGACAAACAGTCCTCTCCTTAGAACACATTGCTTACAATTCAGCCAAGTATAACTGCCAAGGGTTTCTAGACCTATGTTAGCATTGTTCAAAGTGACAAGCGTTTCCAACAGCATGTATTTTTTACTTGGATTTGAAGAGTAGTTGTATTAAATTTGCTGCTCCTGATGAATTAAATGTATGCAACACTTTTTTAAAAACTTGTTATAACGTAGGACAAGGTTTGCTATATAAATTGCTTCCAATTCTCAGAAGAGTAGGTATTTATTTAGTTCCTCCAAACTGGGACTTAAGTGGCTGAAAGGAAAGAAGTTTTATAAACAGCTTTTCTTTTTTTTTTTCTTTTTGGTACCAGGATTGCCTAGCCCTTTTTATTTTGAGACAGGGTCTTGCTAAGTTAGCTAGGGCTGAGGTTCGCTTTGAACTTGAGATCCTGCTGCCTCCACCTCTAGAGTAGCTGGGATTATACATGTACTCCACTACACCCAGTTATAAACAGCTTTTCTAACCCTAGTTCACATTTGGGTAAAAAAGCTATTTTTCACACTCAAGGACTATAACTTCGAATGTTAGATTACTCAAGTTTTACATGAAAATACATGACTATAATAATCCAGTAATGTGTAAAAGTGACTAAAGTGTGTTTGTATTTACACTTAAGGTATTATTACTTTTGCCAATAAGATTGCTGCATAATATTGTTATTATGACTTTAAAGGTTTTTACATATATATCAAGAAGACAATGTCTTGTTGATGTTCAAACTTGATGTGTGTATACCTGATGTACATAATCCTGTTTGCTTTTCTAGTAATTCTTTATTTCAAAGTGGTCTATTATAGCAAATAATATGCTTCCCATTATGCCATTAATGACATTTCGATTTTACTTTTACTAAAACATGCATATCATAAGCCACTTCTTGCTTCTATTTCTGCTTTTTACTGTAAATAACAATGACAGTACCACTAAATGTACATATATGCACAGCTTTGTGATTTCTTTTCTCGGCCCCCTTTTCTATGGAAAAAACATAAGGGATTTAACTTTATCTAAACAAAATATCAGTTTTTCTTTTGCCTATATATCTAATGTATTTGCAAGACAATTTATTCAGACGGGCTACGATCCTAAAAATATCAAAAAAGAAAATTTCCTAAATCCAAAAATACTAAGTAAATCTGATGTTAGCTGGAGAGGAAATTTCCACTCGAACCATAAACAAAGTGTCATCAATTAAGCTGAACATCAATATAATAACTCAGTCAATAATCGATTCTCAAAATAAAAGAGATCTATAACACATATAATTAAAATATCATTTATATTTGCTTGTGGAGTTTACAGATGAAATGTGAGTGTGCGCCAGATTGATCATATTTTGAAATGCTTAGGCTAATATTTATTGGTATAATCAGGGCCCACATTAAGTGTCCTGGGGAGAGGTAATTCAGAAGAACGCTTGGTAACACCGAGAAGGTCCAAAATGAAAAAGGGGGAGGGGAGAGTCAAGTCCCAACAGAGAGAATAATCGACAAATAGATCACTGAAAGCAAAACGAGGCTCCTGAGTAGCGTGAATAAAAATCTTTACTCATAACATTTAATAGTATCCTACCTCACTTCATTCACCTCCCAACTTCCTTTACTTTTCAAGGACCAACTCAGGGGGCATCCCTTTATCTGGAAATGTGTGTTGAAATAATCTGCATAGGAAAGAGGGGAGGAACGGACAATTCTCAAGAAGACTGAGAAACAGGTGGGTTAGAAGGAGCGGCGGTATAATCTAGATACTTAAAGGGAAGCTCTAAGATGACAGATGTGGTTAAAGGAAAAAGACTGCAAATCGGAAGACGCTCCAGCCTGGCAAAGAGACTGGGGGCTGACTGCGAGCACCAGAGGGGGGCAAAGGCTAACTCCAGAGCAGTAGCAGTGGAGTAAAAAACAAGCAGCAGACGAGTGGGCAATGAGCAGTGGGTTTAAGGAGCAGCAGCAACACGGGTCAGCGTGGAAGTGATGGCTATGGTCTTGAGAGACCGGGGCCAGCAGGAAAGGACGTCAGAGAAGGGAAAGGGAGCTGGGGAAACAAGGAGGACTGAGACCTAAGAATCCTGCTCCTATAAAAACGTGGGGGAAAGCTGGTTGACCAAAAGCCGCCTTGGCTCCCCAATTGAAGAAATTCTCGAAAGAGAGTCGGCGCTGGCCGCCGCGCTGCCTCCTGCCCCGCTCCCTTTTCCTGGTGGTAACTGCTGTGGCGTAGAGGGGAGAGGGAGGAAGAGGAGGAGGAGAAGGTCGAGGAGGAGGAGGGTGAAGATGAGGCGGGGGGTGGGGAGAAAGGGGGGTGCGGCCTGCACAGTCCCAGCGAAGCCTCCGCTCTCTCGTAGCCGGTCAGCCCCGGGTTTCCCCTAAGCCCAACCCCGCATAGACTCACCCGCCTGCCTTGCCTCGCTTTTCCCTTAGCCGACTCCACGCGCTGCCGCGTCCTCACAAGAGACCACTGAACGAGTGTCGGGGGAAAAACTCTTCAGAACCGGGCCTGATTGCTTCAGCGAGTCCGACCTTTACGGCTGAGAGAGAGACTCTCAGCTTTCGGTGGGTTCCACAGCCAGACGGGCCACCATCTTACATTAGGGTAAGACTCCTCCGGCCTCCGGTGCGCAGGCGCACGCCGATCGGGCCGGGAGGGGCGGGGGAGGGGCGGGACCAGCGGCAGGCGGCCGAGTGGGAGGTTGCGGCGACCGCGCCCGCAGCACGCTGGGAGTTGTAGTCCTCGGAGGGTAACCGCCGGGGGGCAGGCCGGGAGTTGAAGTCCTCACTTGCGAGGGCAGACGGAATCGCCCACCTCACGTGGCTGGTGGACCAGCGCCTTTCTTCGTGTTTTGCTTTTTTATCTCCAGCGTGTGCGGCTGCAGTGTTATTTGGTCGGTGGTTTTCGTTAGTGTTTGCGTTTCTTCAGTGTTTGCTGAAATGTGGGAAACCAAGCCTCGGGGCGAGCTTAACCAATTTGGGGGAGCCGAGAACGTCTCTTCTCTGCCCCGCCCACCACAAATAGGTATCGAAAGGGGGCGGGGTGGAGATGGAGGCAGTTTGTGGGTAAGAAGAGCGCGGGATTTAATCTAGAGCGAGAATCTGATTCTGGCTCGGCGTCTTATTGAGAAAAGTGAGCGTTAATTCGTTTCTCGGTTAACCATTTTGCGCTTTCTGGAACCACCATCCTTGATCCCATCCTTAACTGTAAAATCTCCGGTGAACAAATACCCTGAATTGTCGAGTGCACATTGCCCAAGAGGACGGAAGACCCATGCACTTAAAATAACAGGCGTTCCTGATTATGTGAATTTGATAACGTTTGCAGACTTCGATGCAGATTATTGTTATTTCGGAGTCCTGCCTGCACAACTGTGTGTGCCAGATTCATAAACTCCGCACACATCTACACATCCCAAAGAGCACAAGAATGTGGCACCCAGGAATCCTCAATCACAAAAATTAGTCAATTTATTGGTCCCTCTCGGTTGCCTCCTAGAATTCTGGTGAAAGTGGCGCTCGAAGCAGTTGGTTTTACTTATTGCGTGTATTCTTCACCCATTCATACAACAGACTTATACAACATACTCATTTAGCTCCTCCTCGGTGACAGCACTACGTTGCAAGTACAGTGGTGAGCAAAACACAAAATTCCCTTCCCTATTGTAGTGTGTGTTGTCGTTAGGAAGAGAGAGGAGGCAATCAATTTTAAAATTACATGATTAAAATTGCATGTTCTAAGTAAAAAAATTTAAACCGAGCAGTAGGGAGAGGTTGCAATTTTAAATCCATGCATCTAATCTCATACGAAGAAGCCCTCATTTTGTTGTTAAAAAAAAAAAATCAGTTTTCTATGTTTCAGTTTCTTAATCAAATCTAGAGACAACAATTATTTGCTGAAAATATATGTAATAATACACATTTTACCATAAGTTTGAAATTATAGAACCATGAAATAATCACCTGGCAAGGAAACTTGGGAAATTATTTGGATTCATATTTAGGTAACTAAATGCCTAAACGTTCTGTATAGGTGACACGTATTTTAAAAATGTGTATAGTTATATAAATGTGTATAGTTTTTATATATATGAAAATGTGTATAGTTTTATACATATACATATATAAAATTAGTTTATAGTGGCTAACCAAAGTAGTAAAAAGAAAAAATGAAAAGAATTTTTTCTATTATTGAAGATTCAACCAGTAAGAACTGTTAACATAAAAACTGGAAGGAATCTTAAGCATCATCTAATCTGCATCTAATAATATTTTATTATTATTTACTTAATTAATACTGGAAATTGGATCCAGGAGCTCTTTACCACTGAGCTACATCCTCAGTCTCCCCGGCTTTCTGAGACAAAGTCTTACTAATTTGCTGAAACTGGCCTTGAACATATGATACTCCTGCCTCAGTTTCCCAAGTCCCTGGAATTACAGATATGTCCTACCATGCCTGGCTAATACCCCCTTTTTAAGAAAATATTTTCATAATGTTGTTTCATCTCTTGATGAACCTAAAGTGAAATTCATAGATGTATAAACTACCTACATTTGTGATTTTGTTTTAAATCAAAATCATACTTTTTGAAGTACAAAGAAAAGAATTTATAATAAAGTTGTGTTTCAACATAAATGCTCAGGAATGACTATAATATAAAATATAATGAATTCATTTGCTAGCGCTTATTAATAAAATCCCCATGAATGTGAAAGCTATACTAGCTGACACAGTATGATGTTTTGGCCATCTCTGGTGGAATAACACTGATATGTCCTCATTGTATTATAATTGCATTCCTAAAACATTCACTGTTAAAATTGAAAATAAAAACAACTTTTTGTTCATATGTTAAATAAATTATATATTTTAGGTACAGATAATTACAAACTATTTTTCACCTATGGAGGAACATTTATTAGTCAAGAGAGACACAAAATGGTTTTCCTTCATGAGGAACAGGCCCAGAATTTTCAGGAAGCCTAGCTTCTACTTGGTCCCTGTACTCTGAAGGCCAACAGTACCTCCCAGAGTACCAACACTAGGGGGCAATGCCACTCCTATCTTGACAATCATTGATTGTTGGAGACTGACAGTAAGAAAGTGACAGTTCTTAGGTCACCAACTAATCAGTAAGAGTCACTACCCTCTCAGGCCAGTGCTCCTTTTACTACATTATATTACCAATTTCTTATTTATTTATATATTTTAAGGTATATGTGTATAATTTCCTATAGACTTATCCATGTAACAATTCTCAAAACCACATGAATACATTTCTGTATAATAATAGAGAAAAGAATGGAAGGATTCATAGACATCAAATATTTAGTGTGTTGTCAGTTACCAGGGAGGATTGTGATTGAAAAGGGGTAGAGAGAGAACATACCTTTTTTTATTAATTGTTCCTTGATTTATGTGTATAAATTCATTTTATCCTGTTTTAAAAAACAGATCACTCTGCTGTGTGGAAAATGGATTGGAGAACAGCAAGAATGAAAATGGAAAAACTAAGCCAAGCAAGGTAGTTCATGCCTGTAATGGAATCTTCCTGTCTCAGCAACTTGGGAAACTAAAACAGGAAAATCACAAGTTCAAGGCCAGCCTCAGTAACTTAGCAAGTAACCCTGTCTCAAAATCCAAAATAAAAAATCAAAAGGGCTAGGAAAGTAGCTCAGTGGTAGACGGCTCCTGGGTTCAATCCCAAGTACTAAAAAGAAAATAGAATAACAAATTCAAAGAGTATTGCAGTCAACCATATGGTGGCTTTGATTGTGGTCTCAGTGAAGACAGAAAAAAGGTGTTGAATTTATGACATATTTTTGAGACAAATAATAGGATTTGGTAAGGATATGAATGACTCAGATTTTCTGGCTTAAATGCCCTTGTAGACAGTGACTTCTTTGGTAAAAGGAGAATGGTGAATGTTGCGGTATCATCTGGAGATAGTAGAACAACTTCAGAAAAACAGCAGACTTTCAGGGACATAATGATTTCCCACTTGAGGTCGGTAAATTTAAAACTCCTGGCAAGTGGTTGGGAGTATAACTCAGTGATAGAGTGTGTGCTTAGCATGCATGAGGCCATGAGTCACCAAAAATAAAGAAAAATCATAATGATTGTATTTGGTCAACTTGATGATTTTTTTTTTCACAGTGATAATGCTTACCTGCTTGAATTCTGCCATAGAAAGGACATATAGGATAACCTAGGGTGGAAATGGAAAATGACAACAAGGGAGGTTTACAGGGCAATCGTTGTGATGGTTTCCCCTTTTTTTCATCCTTTTTAAATTATTAATAGGTATTTTAAATAACATTTTTAAGTTATATTCTTATGATCTAGGACAAAAGAAATGATCACTTTTATGTCAGACTGCTTTAATATTAATAAACGCTAATGCCACTTTATTTGTTGGTCTTTTCCCCCAAAATCCTCTTAAACTTTGGGTTTTATTATTGTTTATCATTTTTTAGTTTTAATCATTTAGTGAATATTGAAGTCCTGAATACTGGGTATATGGTAGTAAGCAAAGCCTTCAGCTCTTTCAAAGATCTTTGGGTTTGAAAACAAACACCAAACAAAATAATAAGCAAAATCCTTATTTGTTGTGAAAATATTCAGAAGAGAAAAGAACAAAGTTTAGATAGAAATATTGGGAAGGGATTACTTTAGATTGGGGAGCCTCTTGGAAGAGATAACTTAACCTCAGATTGAAAGGGTTAGAAGAGATTAAACACTTCAAGAATGACCTGTGCCAAGAGGAATATGCAGGAATATGTTTACCATATTCTAGGAATGGACAGTTAACCAATAAGGTTGGTGCAAGGCAGAGCAGTAGGAGATGGACTAAGGAAAAAGGTGAGATTTCTATTATGCAGGAGTTTATGTGAAACCTGGATTTTATTCCAAGTAGAAGAAGAGACAATTGAACAGTAAAGCAAAGGAGTGACATGCCTCTGTCTTTTCTTTTGAAAGATCGCTGTGGCTGGCACGTGGACAATGGATCTGAGTTGGTTGGCAGTTGTAGAAGTGGACAGACTAGTTAGGAGACCACTGCAGCCTGAAGATAAGGTATGGCTTGGAACAGGGCAGGACAAGGACTAGGGTGAGGCGAATGATGCATCTACCTTGGACATAAAATGTAAAGGCACATCAAAAAACTCAATAATCATGGTAAATGGTATTGTAGTAAATATTTTTAAAAAATCAAAATTAATGCAAAAAACCCATGATGAACAAAATATTAATTCTTGAAAACAACCTGGGCATAGTGGTTAGGCCCGTAGTCCCAGCAACTCAGGAGGCTGAGATAGGAGGATTGCAAATTTGAGGCCAGCCTAGGCAACTTAGTAAGACCCCTATCTCAAGACTGAAAAAAATCAGGACTGGGGATATAGATCAGTTGGTAGAGTGCCGCCTCGCAAGCACAAGGCCCTGGGTTCAATTCCCAGCACTGCAAAAAAAAAAAAGACCGAAAAAAATCGAAAGGATCAAGAGGACTTTGAGATTGTAGCTCTGTGGTAGGTCACCCCTGGGTTCTATCCCCAGTACCACCAAAAAAAAAATATATAGCCCTGAAATTATACTTTCCTCCCTAATGCAGCCCTGGTTATAATCCAGTCTTAATCAAATCAGATAGCTAACTTTGGTTTGATTTCTGTTTTTTAATTGTTCATATAACACCAGGCATAGTGGCAGAAATACTATCTCAACATACAAATATCAGTAGCATTCCTACACATCAGTGATAATGATACAAAACAGTATGGAAAATTACAAGTGATGGGCTGGGGGTGTAGGACAATGGGAGAGTGCTTGCTGAACTTGCGCAAGGCCTTGGGTTCAATCTCCAACCCCACAAACAATAAAATTTTTAAGTTTTGTTTATAGGGTTTTAACAGAGTTATTGAGATTTCTGGCCTCCAGTAATAGCACAGAAGATGGTCTGATCAGCTTTCCTTATTGTGCAAGAGACACAGAGGCACACTGCTAGTTTTGCATAGTGCAAATGTAAAGATTTCCTGGAGAGCCAGATGCTGTGGTGCACTGCATCTGGGTGTAATCCAGCGACTTGGGAGGCTGAGGCAGGAGGATCACAGAGTTCAAAGCCAGTCTCAGCAACATTGAGACGCTAAGCAACTCAGTGAGACCCGTCTCTAAATAAAATACAAAAAAGGCTGAGGATATGGCTCAGTGGTCAAGTGCCCCTAGGTTCAATCCCCAGTATCCAGAGGAAAAAAGGGGGGGGCTTGGCGAATGTAGCTTGGTAATAGAGCACCTCTGGGTTTGATCCCTAGTAAGAAAGGAAGGATGGATGGAAGGGAGAGAGGAAGGGAAAAGGATGTAGTGGCTTATAACAATTGTCATTATTTTCTTTTATGCACCCTCCAGGCAGCTGGGGGTCAATTGATCTAAACCAGGCTCATCTGGGTGGCTCTGCTACAAACTATTAATCCAGCTGTGATCACTTTCTCTCCGTGTGTTATGTTCAGGATTGCTTTCATGTGTGTTCAGGGGTGGTCACTTCCTGAGCAAAGCTGTTCAAGAGGCAGGGTACAGGAGGGCAAGACCAGATATGCAAGCACATCAAAACCTCTCCTTGCACCAAATTTGGTAAAACCTCAGTAGTCAAAGCAAGAGAAGAGCTGGGAAGTGTGGGGAAAGTGAGTGAATATTTGCTGAACAATTATCACAATAAAAGAGGGAAAGGAGTGAGTATCCAGGACCATCCAGATTTCTTTTTTATGCCACTTTCTGGTTCTTGGAGAGTTATAAAGTATAAGGCCCTTTGACCTTTCACTAAAGACAACTGTAAAGAAGTTGAGGGGCTGGGGAGATGGCTCAGTCGGTAGAGTGCTTGCCTTACAAGCACAAGGCCCTGGGTTCACTCCCCAGCACCCAAAAAAAAAAAAAAAAAAAAAAAAAAAAGAAGTTGAATGAATACTGGAAGCATTTACTGAAAAGTATCAAGATATAAAAATATAGTAGGCTTTGAACTGGATAAGAGTTAGAACTTAAAGAGGCGAATTGAAGCCATTTCTGTCCAAGGGGCATTTGATCTCTCAAAAAAGGCATCTGAGACACAAGTCTGCCTGGGCCACTGGCCAAAGGCAAGGGTTCTCTATCCTTATTATATATGCTGAAGGGCTACTGCTTTTATCCGAGGGCCATTTGCTAATCTGAGGGATGTAGCTGAAAAGTGGAGTGACTTCATGGACACCTGAGCCTGAAGGAACAGACATTATCTCCAGTGGTGGAGACCTTCTGCCCTTTGTTGAAATGCCCTACTTAAGAAAATAGGGGTAAGATCCCATTTACAATGGACCAACTAGGTGATCTGGCTTTTCCCTGGGACTAATAGCACCATCAATTACTTAGTAGAAGAAAACAAAATATTTATGGAGGAAGGCTACGTTATCCTAGCTTTTAAACTGTACCTAAAAGTAATTTTAAAATAAAATGGCCAGCCAGGTGTGATGGCACATGCCTGTAATCCTAGAGGCTTGGGAGGCTGAGGCAGGAGGATCACAAGTTCAAAGCCAGTCTCAGCAATTTAGCAAGGCCCTAAGCAACTCAGTGATACCCTGTCTCTCAATAAAATATGAAATATGTCTGGGGATGTGGCTCAGTGGTTAAGCACCCCTGGGTACAGTCTCCAGTACCAATAAAATAAAATGTCCTTGGCAGGCACTGTACCAAAGACTGTAATCCCAGCTACTCAAGAGACTGAGAGGAGGATCACAAGTTTGAGGCCAGCCTGAACAACTTAGCAAGACCATGCCTCAAAATAAAAAATAAAAAGTGCTGAGAATATAGCTCATTGTTAGAGCCTCTTCTTTGATCCAGTACCAGTACACAAAAAATAATTAATTAATTAGAAAGTCCCACTAAAATATGGAATACATGAGAAATCAAGACAATGCAAATGAGAACCCCAAAAAACAAAACCAGACAACAGGGAACAAAACTCAAAGGTACATTTAAAATGATCAGAGAGATGTTATAAAACAATTACTTTCCTCTTTTCTTGTAGGAAAAAAGATAAACTTTAAAATTTGTACGAGGAACTAGAAACTATTCAGATACCATAGAGTTGAAAAAGATCCAACTAGAAATTTAAAAATTCCTAATCACCAAAATGAAGAATTCAATGTGTGGGTTTCACAGAAGATGAGGTATTGTTGAAAAGAAAAGTGAACTCTATGAAGGAAGATTCAGCCACAGTGAAACTCATAGAGACACACTAAAGACAAATATGAATCAGAGAACATGAGATATATAAATGCAGTGAGATGGCCCCATATAATTAACATCCCCACAGGAGAAGAAAGAAACTGTAGTTGAGGCCCTATTTGGAGATAATGACTGGAAATTTCCCAGAACTGATAAAAAAACCTTGGTTCATTGATTCAAGATGCCCAGTGATTTCCAAAAAAGGTAGAACAAAGAAAGCCATGTGTGTTCATTCTGGGGCTCCTGCTGAAGGAATAGTATATATTATAGATAGCATATGTTGTAAGTTGTGAACATAGCTCAGTTGGTAGAGCACTTGCCTAGCATGCAGAAGTCCCTGGGTTCAAGCCCCAGCACCACCAAAAGAAGAAAGAAAAAAAAAGAATAGTGTATGTTGGGTCTTACTTTTCAATTCAGTTTGATGATCACTACCTTTTAACTGGGCTTTTAAAATCATTTATTTGGAATATAACAATTGATGTGGTTAGATTTCTATTGTATTGCTAGTGTTCTATTTGTTCCATCTTTATTCTTTTTTGCCCTTTTTTGCTATTTTCTTTCGTATTAGATATATTTTATTCCATTTCATCTTCACTATTAACTTATTAGTTATTTATTATTATTATTATTATTATTATTATTATTTAGTGCTGGGGCTCAGGCCTTGCACGTACTGCTAGGCAAGCATTCTACCACTGAGCTATACCCTAACCCTTAGGTTTTACATCTTCAGTACATCTTTAATACACCAACCTTAAAAAAATAGAAACTAAAAAAATTGTGTGCATTTACATATATGTAACAACTCTCATTAGTATGTATGTGTACAACTATAATGCTCCAATTAAAAAAAAGTTAGAAAAACTTTGTTTAAAGGTACCTTTAAACCTGTTGTGGTGGCACATTTCTATTATCCCAGCATCTTGGGAGGCTGAGGCAGGAGGATTGTGAGTTCAAAGCAGCAAGCCAGCCTCAGCAACTTAGTGAGGTCTTAAGCAACTCAGTGAGATCCTGTCTCTAAATTAAAAAAAAAAAGGGGGTGCTGGGGATGTGGATCAATGATTAAGTGCCCCTGAGTTCAATCCCTGGCACTCACACACAAAAAAACTACCTTTAAATAGTTTGGTAGTACTTCACATATAGCTAAGCATCTTGAACTAGAGGTGCAGCTCAGTGGTAGAACACCTGCAGACTTTGCCAAAGGCCCTGGATTCAATCTCCAGCACAAAAAAAAATCTTAAAAACAATATATTTCAATTTCCTCTTTGCCATTCTTTGTGCTATTTTTGTCATATATTTTGCTTTAGCATAAGTTATAAATCCCCAGTACATTGCTATTCTGAGATAGGAATAACAAACTTAGTTTCTCCTGTACTCACAACACAAATATTTCTATAACCTCCAATGTGTGCAGGTTCCACACACACACACACACACACACACACACACACACACACACCAAATAGTCCTTCAGCAGGGGACATCAACTGGATGTCCTCTAATTCAGTCCCTAATACATGGAGGTGGTATCAGATCTGAATTTTAGGACTCAGTCCCACAAGGCTGCCCCCCAACTTCACATGTAAATCATAAGCCCCAAGTTGGCCTACCTTGCTCACTAACCCAGTATGAATCAGGGTTCCCACAAGCCCCTCCTTAGGTTCCATTAATGCTAGCATGGCTCAGAAAACTCAAACATTTATTTACTTTCACCAGTTTATTATAAAGGATATTACAAAGAGCATGGATGAAGAGTTGTACAGAGTGAAGCATGGCAGGAGGAGTGCAGAACTTCATGGCCTCTCCTGGTGAACCATCCTCCAGGAACTGAGTGTGTTTCCCTATCTGGAAGGCCCCTGAACCATGCACTTTTTGGTTGATATGGAGGTTTCTTTAGTTAGGCATGGTTGATTAAATCATTGGCCTTCAGTGAACAACTTGACCTTTAGCACCTCTTCCCTCCCTGCAGGTTGGTGTGTGGGACTGAAAGTCCCAGCCTTCTAATTCTGCCATTGGTCTTTCTGTGAGCAGCTCCCATTCTGAAGTTTATTAGGGACTACCAGTCATCAGTCAATTGATTAGTGCACAAAGAGGCATTTCCACTTTGAAGAGTCCCAAGATTTTAGGAGTTGTATACCAAGAAACTGGATTAAGACCAAAAATGGATTTTACAACAGCAGTTATTATTTTTGCTTCAGACATCAATTATTTCTTTAAAAAATTAGTTTCATGTTACCATTTGTTGAGCTCCTATTTGTTCATATAGATTAGATCTCTACCAGATATCATACTTCTCCTTGGAGAACTTTCATGAACATTTCTTGTAATGTACATCTGCTGTCAGTTAATTCCCTCAGTATTTACATCGACATCTTTTTGGAAATTGAACCCAGGGGCACTTAATCACTAAGCTACATTCCCAGCTCCTTTTTATTTTTTACCTTGAAACAGGGTCTCATTAAGTTGCATAGGGCTTCCCTAAATTTCCAAGGCTGACTTTGAACTTGCAATCCTCCTGCCTCAACCTCCCGAGGCACTGGAATTACAGGTATGCTCCATTATGCCCAGTTACATTGACATATTTTTTTGAAAGATGTTTTCTGAGTCAAAAGTTATATTTGGTTTTTAGTAGTTTGTATAATGTGTCAGCCATGGAGGTGCATCACTCTTATATCCTTTGAAGAACCTGCTGCAGAGAATATAGCTGCCTGATAATCTCACCTAACATGCCTTTTAAAAGTCTACTCCTCAGAATCAGTCAATCACAGAAAGCACCAAAGACACACCTTAAGCATCAGGTTGGAGAAAATATACTATGTTTAGGGTGATGTCCTTCCAGATGCAGTATATACATTAAATTAGAGTCTATGTGACACAGTGTCACCAAGAGGAAGAATAAATGGGTCCAGAAAATAAGGGTGAAGCAAAAATGGCCTCATTTGTCACCACTCCCACGGGGATTTTGTGCTCCCATGTTGTAGGGCCAGGCTCTGGAGGGTTAATTGTTCTGTTACCCAAAAAGGCCATTTGTTTGCCAGAAGATACAGCTTGCCAAGGTCCCACTATAAGGTACTGCTGCCACCAGTGCACTTTGAACTCCTCGTAACCAGGAACCAAAAGTGAGAAGAATCCCCATCTTCATGACCTAATAATCAGGAAGAAGTGGGTGCTTTTCCACAACAGGGGTATGCGGGAATGCACATGGGATACTTGGGTACTTCTTAATATTCCCTTGCCCCATTTTAATTGTGACTGGACACATGCAGCCATCATGGTCTGAGAAGGCTACAATTGCAAAGAGCTCAGACGGTTTTAATTACACTTCAGGAGCACCTCTAAGAATGGCCAAGATGATAGTTGAGGGTGAGAGGTTTTAGCTTGGGTAATCAGAAAGGCAGAGAATGAAAACCTGTTGTAGCTTCCAGACCAAATGCAGTAATGGGGCTGTACTTCTTCCTATTAAATTCCTCTTCCAAGTGTACTTTCAGTAAGACAGGCCAACAAGGGAATGAGGTGGAGTCATTTTCTGAACATGTGTCAGAAAGTGGATCTGTACAGTGCCAAGGGTGGACTGTGACAGGAAGTCCCTCTGCACAGCGTCCCCTCAGAAAGCTGCTCTGGGGACCACAGTAAACTGACCCACCTTTAGACCTACCACAGTTACCAATCATAAGGAGCTGTGGCTTTGGGAGGGATCACTTAGATGGAATCAAGAAAATGGTCACTGAGGTGAGACGGTCAAGGAGCTGAGAATTCATGTGACAGGAGTTGGATTGAATCAAAAAACAGTGTGCAGTGATGACTTGGAGTTACCAGGATGGTAGAAGATGATATTAAAGAGTGGGAGAGGGGATGACATAGCCAAGTTATATGAATTCTGAACAGAAAAAGAAAGGAACAATAAAATCTATTTCCTGAAATATGTAGGGTATAATAAAATAAGAACCTTCTATTTCCAGTGATGTGGTATGCTGAGGGTACATTTATAGTTTAGTTGAGAGTAGTAAATACAGAGAATGATCTGGTAAGATATTGAAGATAGTTGTTGGTCACAGAGTAGAAATGCTAAGTCTCAGTGGAAGAGCTTAAGAGGAAGGAGAAGATGTGAGAACTGAGTCAGAAGACAGAAAGAACTAACCACCATAAGAATAAGAGGGAAATAACCGATAGTATATTTTTTAGCTTGTAAATCTATCATCTTGCTACTCCAATTGTGTCATTGACACCACCTAGGAGCTTGTTAACATACAGAATCTCAGGCCCCATTGCATTAGAATCTGTATTTTAACAAGATTCTAACATATATAATATGCATATTAAAATTTAAATTATACTAATATGGTTTTTGCTTACCCAGCATTCATTCATATTTTTTCTAGAAACATTACTCTGATCATTTCTCAGGGAAACAGTTTCCCCTTTTGGTGTTCCTGTGGTTCAGGTGACAGAGTCACTAGAGGTGGGACACACAGCTCTGCACTGCCAGGTCAAAGAATCAAAGTTCCTGAGCTACTCTGATAGTGTGATGGTTCAGGGTTGGTCTAAGACTTAGCCTTTCCAATTCACATCCTTCCATACCCTTGATTCCTCGGTTTAGAGCTAAGTGATCCAAGTTAGTCCATCAGAGCAACACCAGGAACTTAATGTAAGTGCTGTGAAGAAGAGATGTTCTCATTCCCTCCAATGATGCATCTGGAGGCTATAGATCCAAAAGATTTTCACATATGTTTTGTTACAGAACCTGTCAGAAAACTCACACAGAGATCAGCTCTGAGAGATGAGAGAGACCTGATCACATTGTTTGAGTCCCTAGTTCTGTCTTTGGCCTTTATGATCATCTGATTGTATGAGCTAAGGCCCATTGGAGTTAAACTTCTTTATTTGCAATGCAGAAGCCTATCTCATATCAGTGTGTTATAAATGGCTCTGATGCTCTGCCTCATCTCCTGTCAGCCCTCTGGAGTTCACTTCAGCTGCTACTGACTTGGACACTTCTCAGCTTCCATGTGTAATAATGTGGATCTTAATGTATCCCAGAAGCCCATGTGTTGAAGACTTGGTCGCCAACCTGTGGCCCTATTGGGAAGTGGCAGAACCTTTAGAATGTGGGGGCCTACTGGAAGTTAGCTGTTTGCATGCATGCCCTCGAAGGGGATTGGAACTCTAGCCCCTCCTCTGTTTTTGCTTCCCAGTTATCGGGAGATGAGAAGCTTTGCTCCACCACACAGTCTCTGTCAGAATGTATTGCTTCACCACAGGGCCAAATGGCCTGAAACTTCTGATACCATGAGCCCAAAAAATCTTTCCTTCTTATAAGTTGGTTATATTAGGTATTTTGTCTCAGCAATGGAAAAACTTCTGATACCATGAGCCCAAAAAATCTTTCCTTCTTATAAGTTGGTTATATTAGGTATTTTGTCTCAGCAATGGAAATCTGACTAACATACTATGTCAGAGTCTTCACTATGTCTGTTTGGCTACAGGCTGCAGCAACCTGGAAGCGTGAAGTTTTTTTTTTTTTGTTTTTTATTGTAAACAAATGGGATACATGTTGTTAAGCCTGAAGTTTTAATGCACCAGAGACAACCTTCAGATGAGAGGACTTGAAGATTGGTGAAAAAATACCCTCAGCGTTCTAGAGTTCTTGGTGTACGATTCTGAACCTTTGCACATAGAGGGTCCTTAGTAGGATCGAGCGCCAGTCACCCACCTCTTCACTGATCGTTAGTGTACTCTTTTCCTCTCTTCCTTGTCTTACTTTCCACACTTCCTCACCTGTACTTGGGATCATCTACCACAAAAGTACTTTCACCCAAGTTCTTACTTCGTGGTCTGATTTTGAAAGACTTCAAGCTGTCAGGTTTCATCAGGTGTACAATTACGTAAGCCTCACTGAAGACAAGATACAGAATGGTTCCTTCACCCTGAAAAGTGTGCTTGTGTTTCTTTGCAGTGTTCCTCCCTCCCCACTACTAGCCTCCAGCATCCTCTGGCCTGCTTTCTCTATCACTATCACTCTGCTTTATATATATTTTCACATAAAATGGAAACTTGATTTAAAATTTTTTGGCTTGTTGATTTTTTATGAGAGTTAAAAAGAATTGGTTATATATGCTTAAAGCTGCTGTACCCAAGAGGGACCCCAGGGAGAATCTCATTTGTGCCTGTTTCTGGGATTCATAAAAGTCTGAACATTTCTAGGAGTACTGAGGGACAGCTACCAGAAGTCTGCCTGTGGAAGATCTCAGGGAAGGACTGACATACAAGAGTGTAACAAAGCCTTAGTCACTGGAAAAAGCAGGGGATGATACTGAATCAGCTTGTTACTCATTTTTGTGTTCAAAATCACAACCCCCTCCAGAAACTCATATCTGAGTAATGTGGGCACCCAAATGCAGGGGTATGTAGTGGAAAAAGAAGCAAAAGTGAGCCATGAGTCAAAACTGAGAGAGCAATTTGCCTAAAATCTGCGCAATATTGGTGTGCCAGCATCACGTCTTTCACGTGCACACATAAAGCGTGACATCCAAAGCGCACTTCCCAGAATTTAGAGAAGCTTTGGCACCTTTAAAAGTCCCACATAACTACCATGATGATACCCAGAAAGGAAGGAGGTGACAATCAGGGCAAGTGGGGCAGCTTGAAAATCAATAGCTCCTGTGCTGGGCTCCTTCACATGACTTGGCAGGCAGCGAAATCCTGAGCAATTCCTGTTGCTGTGTTTAGGAAAGAGCATAGCTTAACTGATTAAGAATGTGGAATTCAGAGTCAAGACAAATCTCGGATTCAAACCCCAAGTGTCTCTGCATCCTGTTTTCATGGGAACCCTTGATAAAAGGCACGTACCAATTAATGGTGGGTGTCCAATGTATAATGATTTTTTCATTCGTTCAATACTTACTGAAGACCTACAGTATATCAGGCTCTACTGAGATGTGACAGTGAGCAAAGCAAATGAATTCCTTTTACTAATGAATGAAGTGCAAAGGCTCAAGTCCCTCTCTGCTAGTCACTCCTTAGCCTGCTCATGTTATTTTACCATTTCCAGGGTATAGATCCTTTACCACCTCTTCACCAAACTTGCTTTAGACAATTGGATTTTAACCTGGTAGCTTTGCCTAGATACTTTCATTTCCTCTTGAACTGCTGTCCTACCCAATTCTTGTGCCCAACCATTTTCTATTTGCTGGACAGGAGAGAATTCAGACATTTATCCTCTGATAACCGTATAAGAAGGAAAGAGCATTATCTAATTCCCAGAGACCCAAAGAAGCCCTTATTTACCTCTGTCTTGCTTTTTTACTTCCATGGCCTTTCAGGAGGGGATCAGATCCACACCCAGTGTTAAAAGTTATCCCACTTAAGACCCCAGTTCTGGGGAATCTCTGTGCTGTGTTTATGTCAGATTCTGGCTCCAGCTGAACTGTTTTGCTTGCCTTCCTTTTCACTGTATTAGTCAAAGGTTCTTGAATATGAAGAACAACAATAGACCCTGGTTAACATAAGTAGAAAGGAAATTTGTGAGAAGGATATTGGGTGACTCACACAATTGGTTGAAAAATGGAAAGTCAGACTTGGAGAACAGGTAAGAACCAGAAAGCTGGCGACTGGAGAGGTCTGGATGCCAGCAGGGTACATGTCGCTGGCATTGCGTCCTTCATCATTGTTCTGCATGGCACAAATGGCACTGTTGTATCTAGAGTTGCATACAATCACAAATAAAATATGACTAGCTCTTCCTCCTTGAATTATTTACTCTGAGGCCTAGAAATAGAACCTACTTGCAGAGCTCAGGTCGTATTTCTACAAGCCACCCAAAATTTGATAAGGTATTCATTGATTACCCTCTTTTCCTTTTCTTTTCTTTTCTTTTTTTTTTTTTTAAAGACAGAGTCTAGCTGTGTTTCCGAGGTTGATCTTGAACTCATGGATTCAAGTGAACCTTCCTCTTCAGTCTCCTGAGTAGCTGGCGCTATAGGCATGTGCCACTGTGTCCACTTGATTACCCTTTTTATTGCTCCCCGTTTCTCTGGACTGATACTCCTCCAAATTTTATGGCTGAGGAGATGAAAGCATCAGGGTCGACCACAGATTGAGATTCAAGAGCGTATTTGCAAGGAGACTTTCATGAGTGTCATGTGGACCCTATTTGGGCCCATTATTGTGTGTAAGTTCTCTGGGATACTACTATCATTTTCTCACTGAGTTGCCCTTGGTTCCTTTGTCTCTCCCTTGCCATTGTTCTCCACCTTTTGCTTTGCCATGTTTTACTGCAACTTATTTGAACCTGCATTTTCATTACTGAGACCCTTTTTCAATCTCAGTCATGTTAAACTTTTAGTTCTGTATTCTTTTTCCAGGTTTTGGATCATTTTGACTCTGGAAAAATCTGCACATGTAGCTAATGTTATTTCTCCTCAACCATCTCATTCTGCCATCCAAATACTTCACTTAATTCTTTTTTCCCCACTTAATTCTTAAACCATCCTACGCATAAAGAAAATAATTTATTCCCCAGAATCTACTATTCTTTTGCATGTTACAAACCTCTAATTTCTATTTTATTGTTTTCCTAAATTACTACGTATTTTTTAAAATTTGGAAATAATTACCCCAAGTAAGGTTTCAAAGAGCCTTCTTTTTCAGTATTTATATAATGTTATTTTCCCACTGAAATATTTTTGGTCTGTATGCTTAGGTATATTTTAATTCAGCATTGGTTTTAACAGCAAAACATAAGGTCTAAATGTCCATTGATAGTAGACTTGCTAAGGAAATTATGGCACTTTCATATAATGGAATTCTCTACATTTAAAAGAATGATGCAGAGTTATATACTGGTATAGAGTAATACTCAATACATCCTGAGAGGTGAAAAAGGAGGGGAAATAAAGTGTGTGCATGGTTTATTACCACTTGTGAAAAAATTCAAGTATGCAATAATTATCTCCAGAAGGATACACAGGAAACAAGTAATGGTGATTGCCTCTGGAACTGGCTATGTAGATTAGTGATGGAGCACTTGCCTAGCATGCATGAGGCTCTGGGTTCCATCCCCAGCATTGCAAAAAAAAAAAAAAAAAAAAAAAAAAAAAATAGTGATTGCTTTTGAAGAAGAAATCTGTCGACTGAGGGGAAACCGTGGGAGGGAGACATTCTTTTCACTGCATGCTCGGTATGGCACCAAAATAAAATATATTATTTCCACTAGGGGGAAGTCCAGAGACAGACAAAAACTGTCATAATTTGTGATTCTTCTGAAAGATCTTGAATTACTACATTTAAAGACGATTTGGTTCATAGTTTAAATATTTTCTGATTTCTCCTCTTGGTTTGATTGCCGCAAAAACTTTGAGGAAAACAAGATCTTTAGTTTACTGTATTTTCTTTGGAGAGACTGATTGGCATTTTTTTCTTTTCTTTTTTTTTCTTTGCAGTGCTTGGGATGGAACCCAGGATTTCATACAAGTTAGGCAAGTACTCTTCCCCAGCTTTGATCTGCATTTTTTCCCACATTTTTTATTGGTACATTATAGTTGTACATATTGATAGAATTTGTTGTTCTATATTCATACATGCACACACTATAACAATATAATTTGGCCAGTATCATTCCCCCAAATTTTCCCCTACTCCCTGCCTCTCACCCCTTGCCAATCTGTATTTGTGAAGAGGCATTCTAGAACATAGAGGTCGAATCTAATGGTATCTTCCCTCTGTCATTTACTTGTTTAAGAAGTATTTATTGAGCATCTATGGGACACCAGCACCCATGCTAAACATTGAAGTGGCCCATATTCTACAAGCAGGTTTCAGATCCTCTGATGAGAAGAAAGTATACAAGAAAATATAAGCCTGATAATGATAATTCTTGCTCTGTCACTGAGAGCACAATTCTGTGTAATTTTTTTTAATTCAAGTTCTTGAAAAACCAGTAAAATGACTTGAGAATTTAAAAACCAAAAATCCTTGTAGACTTAGACCTCTTTACTTCCAAACTATATTGTTTTTCCTTATAGTATTCTAGGATTAAAAAACCAAGGGTTACTCTACCACTCAGCTGCATCCTTGCCAACATGACCCCCCCCCCTTTTTTTTTTTTGGCAACAGGATCTCCTTAAGTTGCCCAGACTGGTTTCAAACTTGAGCTTCTCCTGTGTCAGCCTTCTAAGTTGCTGGGATTACAGGTGTGCATCACTGAGCCAGCCAGATGTCAAATAATTTTTAAGAAGCAAAGCTTTTTGGTTTTGTTACTGTTATTTATTTATTTTTTTTAATTTTTTTTTTTGTGGTGCTGGGAATTGAACCCAGGAACTTACACACGCTAGGCAAGTGCTCTACCACTGAGTCACATCCCCAGCCTCCCCCAAAGTTCTTATTTTCATAGTATAAGCTTTTATAGAACAAATCAAGTAAGTGATAGATCATCAAAATGTCATAACAGAAGTTTCTGTTAAAAATATATAATTATAAAAATATATAATTTTGTTCAAATACTTTTTATCAGTGTACTTGGGATCTTAGTGATTTTATTAAAATAATGCTTCAGTTTTAGAAATTAATACTTGTAGCCTCTTTTTCCCCATTTGGCATTTTACTGACATCTACAGGAGTCAGTTAATTCTTCCAGTTCTTTTCCAAAGATTTAGACAGTTATTTCCACATGAGACATTCATGGATACTCGATAAATAGCAGAGCAAGTGAGACAGAAATATGTGGCACTTCACTCAGCCAAGTTGCAATTGTAGTGTTCATCAGTTTTCCAGTGGGGTCGATCAGTGAAAAATAACCAGCCTGAGCCAAAAAAGAAGCCATCAAGAGGCCACTAAGAAAAAAAATTGACCATAATGGCTTAAGGAATAGCAATCTCAGAATGATGGTGCCGATGATGTGGTGCACTCAGGTATTTCTGCATATTGATGCAGTTGATTTTGCCTGGCTCTCTCCTTTAGCTAGAAAAGCTACCTCCTCTTCTACTTCTCCTTTCATAAGATACGTAAAAACTTTAGAGTGCTATAATTTGGGAGGGGGCGTGCTGAGGATTGAATCCAGGGCCTCATGCATGCTAGGCAAGCACTCTACCACTGAATGTCACCCCCTACAGCATTATATTTTTTGTACATCTTTTGCTTGAGTCGGTGGCATAACCAAATGTTGCACATGCTAGGCAAGTACTGTAATGCTATTCAAGGAGACTTTCAAGGGGGTTACAAATAGAGATCTGGATCCAGGCAGTTTTGTTAAGAGGCTTTTGAGGGGGCAAAACAGCATTGACTACAGGTTAGAATCTTTGTTATGGGAAAAGTGCTACATACAAACAGTTGCACAGTACCCCAGGAAAATGTCTGGGTGTGCACTTTTGGCAGAGACATATTTCTGTCTGAAATACATTTTCTTCCCTTCCCTCTGTCTTTAGTCTCAGTCACAGCTTAACTCTGCAGCACATAATAAATTAGCCAAATTTATAAACTATTCTTCCTAAATTCTGATCCCTTGAAATTATGACCTGGTAATTCCTCCTCCCACCAGTAATTCTGAAGTCAACATGGCATATAAATAAGGCAACTGAATAGCCACAGTTTTGATTTCAAGTTTTATTTCTCGGTATTAGACTTTGTCCCATTTTTGGTTCATTTTTCTGGAGGCCCTATAACAACAAGTTTTTGTTAGACAACTACTGTATCCTATAACTTTTAAGGTATTTTGCTTTATTTATGTTTTTAAATATAGGGTAGGAAGAATATTTGTATTTGAGCAAGTCCAAAAACTTCACCAGCAATAGAAAATGCAAATTGCAATGAGATATTGTTTTTTAGAAAACACTTTCAAATAACATCTATTTAAAAATTTTAGTATTTGAGGCTGTGAAGTTCAGCAGGTCAGTACATTCTCTGGCAGAAATGTAAACTGAAAGTCTTTAAAGCAATTTTGCTATATGCATGGAGAGTATTAAAAAGGTCTCACATACTAAACTAATAATGCTGCTTTTAGGAAATCTGTCTAAAGAATGTAGACAAAGATTTATGCATAAATATGTTTATGAAATTGTTGATAACAAAACATTAGAAAAAATCTAAACATTCATTTTTAAGAGATAAGTTACCTTAATTTAGGACTATATATTCATGTGCTAGAATAATACGTTGGCTTTGAGTTCTCAGCATGTAAATGTTCTCTGAATGAAACTGACTGAAAATGGTGATTTAAAGAATATTTAGCCAGGCATGGTGGCACACAGCCTGTATTCCCAGCAACTCAGGAGGCTGAGGCAGGAGGATCGCAAGTTAAAAGCCAGCCTCAGCAATTTATCAAAGCCCTAAGCAACTTAGTAAGACCCTGTCTCAAAATAAAAAACAAAAAGGGCTGGGGAATGTGGCTAAGTGGTAAAGTAACCATGGGTTCAGTCTCCAGTACCAAAAGAAAAAAAGAATGATGAAATAATGTTCATGGTGTATGTGTAGAACATAGAAACAACCTGTATGTATAATATTTAATTTATGCTAATACCCATGTGTCCAACTGGGTTAAATCAAGTTCTCTGTTAGATTGTGACTGGTTTTATTTTTTATTCTTTGCACTATTTTGTGCTTTCTAAATGCTCTATAATGAGCATGTGTTACATTAAAATCATTTTAAAATACTGGGGCCAGGGATATAGCTCAGTGATAGAGCATTTGCCTAGCATGCATGAGGTTCTGGGTTCAATCCCTTGTACCATAAAATAATAAAAATAATCAAATAGAAGTCAGAGGGAGTGAGCAAGGAGGTCAAGAGCCAGTTGCAAAAGAAACTCCTACTAGGAAAGAGTAAGACAGGCAACCATTCTGCAGACCTACCAGTGAGAGTTCAGTTTGGCAAGGGAATAATTTTTTCTTCTTTTCTCTCTCTTTCTTTCCTTTTCTTTCTTTTTCTTCCTCTTTTTTTTTTTTTTTTTTTTTTTTTATCACTGGAGGCCAAGTGCTAGGTAAGTGCTGTACTGCTGAATTACAACCTTAGCTCCAGAGAACATTATTTAATAAGTGCTGAGAATTCAAAACTTAGTAATGCACGATCATGGAAGAATTTGGTTTAACTTACTTAAAATAACTGAGAACTCTCTGTAAAGGTAGATGATCAGAGAACATAGAACCAAGAGTTTGGGGCTGGAAGTGTAGCTCAATTGTAGAGAGCTGCCTAGCACATGTGAGGCCCTGTTTTTTTATCCCAGAACCACCCCAGCTCTGCTTAAAAAAAAAAAAAGTTTATGTAGGTTACTAATGAGAACTGATAGCAATGAAGTCACACAGCAAGGTAGAAAAGGCAGAATAGTATCTTCTGTGAAGGTCAGCCATTCATCCAGATGTGCCCTCCACTTAGGCACAGAAAGATGAAAATTAAGAAATTAATCATTTTATTTCTCATTTATTTATCCAAGATATTTATTAAGTATCCCCTAAGTGCTAGGCACTGTGCAAGGGAATATATTGGTGAATATTTACTAAGAACACATTTATAATTGAACAAGTTAGGTTGATTACTTATTGTTGCTAAGTAGAATACACACAATGGGGCACTGTGGGAAGACTTAGTAAGAAATTGTTACAAAGGACTTAAAGGATTTGGGCTTTGGTTGAATAATTCTGGGTAGGATCTATTAAGTATCACTTAGATACTTATTAAGGTTCAAGCTGGATTAGGTGCTTTCTGAAAATGGGTTGGGAATCTCTATATGCCTTATCTATAGAGTGGACAGGCAAGAGGTTAAGGCTAAAGCTATATAGTAGTAGCATATATGTTTCAAGACCCCCAGTATATGCCTGAAACCAAAACCTATATATACTATGCTTTTTCATTTATATGCATATCTATAATAAGTTTTAATTTATAAATTAGGTTAGTAAGAGATGAAAAATAATAATAAAATAGAACAATTGTAATAATCAAAACATGTTTTCTGTTCATATCTTCTACTCACAAATTTAATGCCTTTTCCATTTAACTAAGCACTTATCACATACACTGTGGCTGTAACTTTTGCAATTATAGGTACAAGAGCAAAACTAGCATGGATTCTTTTTTGTTTCTCACAGTTTCACCAATGGATTTGTTCTTACTGCAAACCTTAGCTACCTCTGCATATACCTTTATTCTTATTAAGTCAAGAACTTTCACCTTTTCAGTTCAGGGAAACACTTTAAGGCTTCTCTTTGGCATATTTGAATCACTTTGGGGCCATTATTAAGTAAGATAAGAATCACTTGCATATAAGCACTGCCTGCTGCGATAGTGGATCTGGTGACCTTATAGCTACTAAGGTACGATGGAAGAGTAACGAAGTGGTAGTGTATACAGCCAGAATACTCTGAATAAAAGGATGATTCGTGATACTTAGATACAACAGGACTGCAACTCTGAATGGCACACAATTTAAAAATGGTTTGTTTCTGAAATTTTTCCATTTAATATTTTCAGACCATATTGATTACAAGTAACTGAAGCCGTATAAAGTGAAATTGTGTATAATGGGGGACTACTATAATTGGGGAAGAAGTGGTAGTCATTCATGTTAGTTGGAGAGAGGATATTTGGCATTTTGTAGCTTGAACAATGATAATTCTTGTCATTTTTTATTAACCCCCCCCCTTTTTTTTGGTTGGTCCTAAGTAGAAGGTGTTTTCTTGAATAAAGGTAAGTAGTACTACCTTTCTCATATATGTTCAGATGCTAGGCTAATCCTGGTTGTGGAAAGTATTCATATACTTTCTCTTACTCCATGTTCCTGAGACAGGATGACTTTACTCAAAGTGCTCAAAATGCTGCAAAAAGGAAAGAGAATTGTGCCTAAAAAGTAGTAGTGAGAAAAAAAAATGTCCTAGAATTGGGGAATGAGTTGAAGAAAAACTTATCCTTTGAGATTAGTATATTCATTCATTCAACTGTGTATTGAGCCATGTTCTGGACTAGTTGCTGAAGAATATAGGTGAGAAGAAGGTCTCTGCCCTCATGTCTTTTCAGTTAGCCATTAACCAATTAATTTGCCAAATCATTTGGGAGTGAAACTAATAATAATTATTATAAACTACAAATTTAAATAGTGATCACACAGTTTGATAGATGAAATGGCCATTTATTTGGAAGAACAAGTCCAGTCCAGAGACGAGTACTTCCTAATCTCATCAACAGAGTTGCTCAATGAATCGATTCTGGGAAAAAAAATGAAAGCACTTGGCTATAATGTGCCAGGCCCCAGAAGCATACACACAAAATGTGAACATACAGAATGATCTGTCTTAGAAAAGGGAGATCAAATGAGCTAGATTCGTGACTGCCACGATGTCACACAGGGAGAATGCCTGGGTCATCCTCTCCGAAGATTTGACTTGGTGATATCTCTGGATAAGCAAATATTCTTTTGCCATTTACTGTCCTTATAAAATTGAATTAGTAAGTCTGTCTCCTCTGTGAATGGAAAGAAACTGCTAAACTGAATTTTAAAGGTCCACCTAGTAAGGATGTATCATCTTTACTAAATATTGTGGATTTGGGGATTTTTAGTAGTTAGGATTTTGGCATTGATGTCCATAAGAAATATTGGTCTTTGGTTATCTTTCAGTGTAATGTCTTTGACTTTATCAGATGAATAATGGTCTTTTAAAATTATGTGGGAAGTGTTTATTATTCTCTTTTCTGCAAGAACTTTTATAGGATCTATATCATTTTTTACTCAAACATTTATTAACATTCACAAAGTAAGCCATTGAGGACTTGAGTTTCCTTTGTAGAATGGTTCTTTATTATAAATTCCATTTGAGGAGAGGGTGCTGGAATTGAACCCAGGGCCTTGTGTGTGTAAAGCACACACTCTACCACTGAGCTGTATTCCCCAACCTCAAATTCAATTTCATCAACAGATACAAAGCTGTTCGGGTTTTCTGTTTCTAAATTTTTGTTTATGAGGAAAATTTACCACTTCATCTAAGTTGTCAATTGACATGAGTTAATGTAAAGTTGTTTATAATATTCTCTTATCTTTTAATGTAGGATCTGAAGTGATATATTTGCTCACGTTTTCAATCAGTCAAGTTGCAGGCTTATTTTAATTATATTTTTAAAAGAATTATCAGTTGGTTTAGTTGGCTTTCTCTTTTTTTCTCTTTTCCAAGTTTAAAATATTTTCTGATTTGGGGTCTGGGGGTATAGCACAATAGTAGAATACTTACCTAGCATACACAAAGTTCTGGATTTGATCCCCAGCACTGGAAAGAAGAAAATGTGTGTGTGTGTGTCCTTAAAAAAACTAGGATTTTTTTTCTTGGAGTCTTCTCAATGGTTCTTTTTCTCTCAGTCCAACTCCGTCTCATACGTTTGTTTTTTTTTCCTCCTGTACATTCATTCAACAAATATTTATTATTCTTAATCCATTTTTTTAACTTATAAAGAGTAGAGGTTTATTTACTTCACAGTTTTGGAGGCTGGGAAGTTCAAGAACGTGGAACTGGCATCTGGTGAGAGGTGCATCATAACATGGTAGAGGGCATCACACTGGCGAGACCTCACTGGTTCTTTATTGACCCTACCACAAGGTGCTTGATACTATTCCAGGTTCTTGAGTAGCATGAGTGAATAAAATAATATCCCTGTCCTCATGTAGCATATATTCCAGTGATTCCAGTAGGGGTTAGAGTTTAATTTTATTTTATTTATTTATTTTGCGGTACTGGGGATCGAACTCAGGACCTTGTGCTTGTGAGGCAAGTGCTACCAGCTGAGCTATCTCCCCAGCCTGGTTACGGTTTTATTATGTGTACTATATTCATTCCTAACAAGGAGTTTCCTTTTTTTTTTAATCTTTGTGTGTGTGTGTGTGTGTGTGTGTGTGCACGCGTGCGTGCACGTGTGTGTGTTTGTATGTGTATGTGTAACCAGGGATTGATCCCAGGACTTCATGCACGCTAAGCAAATGCTTTAACACTGAGCTTATCCCCGGTTCCCTGCCATTTGTTTTCCTGAGTGTGTGAGTGTGTGTGTGTGTGTGTGTGTGTGTGTAGAGACAGGTCTTACTAAGTTGTGCAGGCTGGCTTTGAACTTGTAATCCTCCTGCCTCAGCTGCCTGAGTAACTGGGATTACAGATGCCATGCCTGACATCTTGATATACTACTTCATACATCTTCATTATAACTTTAAAATACTTACTTGCAACCATGAAATGATACTATGACTTTTATGTTTAAAAGACACTTAGTACCTCATATTTATACTGCAACAACTGATTCAGACCTATTTTTACATGTATTTCCTAAGTTTATAATCCTCTTCGTGAGATAGTACTTATTAGGAGATGTGTTCTATTCTATCATAGTTATGCCTTTTCCTGTCTGAATGGAGATGGACTAATTTCCAGAAGCATCTTTCTTTTAGCTTTAGGATTCCATCATCACTAAGGTTTTCTAACATTGTCAGCCCCAAAATTACTAAAGTTATCTCTAAGTGCTGATATTATGGTGATTTATATTTTTAATATTATAATTATTTGAAAATTAATTAAGAAGAAATTTCTGCAGTGATCTAAAGACTTATTAATGACAACCTTTCCTGGTCACTTGCAGAATGATCCTAGTTTTTAAAATAATGCATTGAAAAAACAAATAAGTTGGGAGGTTTCAGGATGACGGCCTGGAGGGTGGCTGCATTTCGTGTTGCTCCAGGACTCGGGATTCAGGGGAGGGGATGTTGGGGCGCTTGGGACCGGCTCAGGGTGGCCGGGTGACTCTCGCCCGTTGGGGGGGCGTCCGGGGTGGGACGGTGGTCCCGGAGCGCAGGAAACTTTGTGAAGTTGAGCTGCCGTTGAGACGCCCCTCCCCCCACTGGAGCAGTGGGCTCGGACAACTGGGAGCGCCGTAAAGGAGGCCGCTCGGCACAGCGCTGGGACTCGGGGCAACCACTGGGGCTCCGGCAGCTGCCCAGGGGAGGAGTGGCGAGGAGAGCTGTGTGGACTCAGGGCACCGGGGCCTGCCCTGAGGAGGAGGAGGGAGAGCGTGGCCGCTTGGATTCGGAGTGACTGCACCAGGGCTACGGGCGGTTGCCGGGGGAGAGGCCGCGCGGCGAGCTGTTTGGACTCAGAACGACGCTTCTGAACCCTGGGGCCTGCCCGGAGGGGTGGGGGGAGGAGAAGGAGGAGGAGCGCGGGGGTCGTTTGGACTCGCAGTGACTGCATTAGCGCTCCAGGTGGCTGCTCATTGGGGGGGGGGGGCGAGTGGTGAGTTGTTTGGACTTAAAGTGACAGCTCCTGAACACAGGGGGGCTGCCTGGAGGGGAGGCGTAGTGGGTCGCTTGGTCTTGGGTGGCCGCGCCAGAGCTCCGGGCGGTTCCCCAGGGGACCCGTGCGGCGGGTCGCGTGGGTTCGGAGCCGCTCGGGGCGGCCGCTCCTGAACACCCGGGGGATTGTCTGGAGGGGGGGAGGAACGGGGAGGGTCGCTTCCACTCGGAGTGGTTGGTTGCCCAGGGCTGCAGGTGGTTGGTGGGAGGTGGAGGCACGCGGTGGGTTTCTTGGACTCCTAGTGACCGCGCCGGAGTGCTGGGCGGCTGTCTGGAGGAGGAGGCGTGTGGCGGGTCTCTGGGACTCGGAGCGATTGTGCGGGGCCCCAGGTGGCTGCTCAGAGGAGGGGCCGCATGGCCGGGTGATTGGGTGCAGAGCGGGGTCCCAGGATCTGGGGGGCTTCTTGGTGGAGGAGCCGTGCGGAGACGGGCTTGGGGCGGAGCGGGGGTTCCGGGCCTGCGGGCGATTCTCTGAGGAGGGGCAGCCTGAGGAGATTCATCTGCGAGGGGTGGGGCTCCGAGGCCCAGGAGGTAGGGCCGGGCCCCTGGGAGCTTTGCAGAGGAGGGCAGCCCAGCCCAGGCGGAAGCTGTAAATTGAGGGGAACCTCTAGGAGGGAACTGACCAGCGAGACCTCCCCACTGGGTGAGTCTTCCCTGCCGGGTGAGGTTTCCCCACAAGGACGGTAAAACCAGAGACTCAGGCCCAAACAGGCCTTGCCTCAGCCCGCAGCCTAGGTCCCCTTTGGATGACCATTGGTCAACAAGTGGAGGCACCTCTGCCCACTAGCAGGGATTATACCCCACCTGAAGGCCACCACTCCTAGAGAGGCAGCTTCCTTGTGGAGCACCGCATTATCAACTTCCTCCAAGACTTCAGCCTACTGAAGGCTAAGAGGGGATATATATAGAAATCTTCAGGAACATTGTAAGTCAATAGAGGAAATCTGCAATATCTCAGCGGTCCAATGATACCTGAACAATATGAGAAAACAAGGAAAGAAAATGCTGCAAACAAATCTAGATGTTACATCAATAAAACCCAATGACAGCATGGCAGAAGACATGACAGAAAAGGAGTTCAGAATGTACATAATTAAAATGATCAGAGAAGCAAACGATGAGATGAAAGAGCAAATGCAAGCATTGAATGATCGCACCAATCGACAGTTAAAAGAGCAAATACAGGAAGCAAAAGATCATTTCAATAAAGAGTTAGAGATATTGAAAAAAAACCAAACAGAAATCCTTGAAATGAAGGAAACAATAAACCAAATTAAGAACTCCATAGAAAGCATATCCAATAGGATAGAACACCTGGAAGACAGAACCTCAGACATTGAAGACAAAATATTTAACCTTGAAAACAAAGTTGAACAAATAGAGAAGATGGTAAGAAATCATGAACAGAATCTACAAGAACTATGGGATATCATGAAAAGGCCAAATTTAAGAATTATTGGGATTGAGGAAGGCCTAGAGAAACAAGCCAAAGGAATGAACAATCTATTCAATGAAATAATATCAGAAAATTTCCCAAATCTGTAAAATGAAATGGAAAATCAAGTTCAAGAGGCTTATAGGACTCCAAATACACAAAATTACAACAGACCCACACCAAGGCACATTATAATGAAAATACCTAACATACAAAATAAAGACAGAATTTTAAAGGCTGTGAGAGAAAAGAACCAAATTACATTCAGGGGGAAACCAATACGGATATCAGCAGATTTTTCAATCCAGACCCTAAAAGCTAGAAGGGCCTGGAACAACATTTTTCAAGCCCTGAAAGAAAATGGATGCCAACCAAGAATCTTATACCCAGCAAAACTTACCTTCAAATTTGACGATGAAATAAAATCCTTCCATGATAAACAAAAACTAAAAGAATTTACAAAAAGAAAGCCAGCATTACAGAACATTCTCAGCAAAATATTCCATGAGGAAGAGATGAAAAACAAAGAAGCAAATCAGCAAAGGGAGGAATTATCCTAAAGGAATTGTCAAATAAAGGAGGAAACAAGTTGTGTCAAACAAATAAATAAAATTTAAAAAATGAACCAAATGACCAGGAAACCAAATCATATCTCTATAATAACCCTGAATGTTAATGGCCTGAATTCATCAATCAAAAGACATAGACTGGCAGATTGGATTAAAAAGAAAGATCCAACAATATGTTGCCTACAAGAGACTCATCTCATAGAAAAAGATACCCATAGACTAAAAGTGAAAGGATGGGGAAAAACATACCATGCACATGGACTCAGCAAAAAAGCTGGAATATCCATCTTCATTTCAGATAATGTGGACTTCAAGCCAAAGTTAGTCAGAAGGGATAAAGAAGGTCATTTCATACTGCTTAAGGGAAGCATAAATCAGCAAGATATAACAATCATAAACATCTATGCCCCAAACAGTGGTTCATCCATGTATGTCAAACAAATCCTTCTCAATTTCAGAAACCAAATAGACCATAACACAATAATACTAGATGATTTTAACATGCGTCTCTCACCACTGGACAGATCTTCCAGACAAAAATTGAACAAAGAAACCATAGATCTCAATAACACAATCAATAATTTAGACTTAACAGACATTTATAGAATATACCATCCAACCAAGAACGAGTATACTTACTTCTCAGCAGCACATGGATCCTTCTCTAAAATAGACCATATATTATGCCACAAAGCTAATGTTAGCAAATACAAGAAGATAGAGACACTACCATGTATTCTATCAGATCATAATGGATTGAAGTTAGAAATGAAAGAGTAAAACACAGAAACTATTCCAACATCTGGAGATTAAACAATATGCTATTATATGATGAATGGATAACAAGATATTAGGAAGGAAATTAAAAAATTCTTAGAGGTAAATGAGAACAAAGAAACATCATATCAAAATCTCTGGGACACTATGAAAGCAGTACTTAGAGGGAAATTTATTTCATGGAGCGCATTTAATAAAAGAAGTAAAACTCAACAAATAAACGACCTAACACTACAGCTCAAAGCCCTAGAAAAAGAAGAACAGACCAGCACCAAAAGTAGTAGAAGACAGGAAATAGTTAAACTCAGAGCTGAAATCAATGAAATTGAAACAAAAGAAACAATACAAAAAATTGACAAAATAAATAGTTGGTTCTTCGAAAAAATAAAATTGATAAACCTTTAGCCACACTAACAAAGAGAAGACGAGAGAAAACCCAAATCACTAAAATTCGGAATGAACAAGGAAATATCACAACAGACACGAGTGAAATACAAAACATAATTAGAAGTTATTTTGAAAATCTATACTCCAAGAAAATAGAAAATTTCGAAGACATCAACAGGTTTCTAGAGACATATGAATTGCCTAAACTGAACGAGGAGGACATACACAATTTAAATAGACCAATTTCAAGTACTGAAATAGAAGAAGTCATCAAAAGCCTATCAAGAAAGAAAAGTCCGGGACCAGATGGGTTCTCAGCCGAGTTCTACAAAACCTTTAAAGAAGAGCTCATTCCAATACTTCTCAAAGTAGTCCATAAAATAGAAGAGGAGGGAACCCACCCAAACTCATTCTATGAAGCCAATATCACACTGATACCTAAACCAGACAGAGACTCATCAAGGAAAGAAAATTTCAGACCAATATCCTTAATGAACATCGATGCAAAAATTCTCAACAAATTTTAGCAAATCGCATACAAAAACATATTAAAAAGATAGTGCACCATGATCAAGTGGGTTTCATCCCAGGGATGCAAGGTTGGTTCAACATCAGGAAATCAATAAACGTAATTCACCATATTAATAGACTTAAAGTCAAGAATCACATGATTATTTCAATAGATGCAGAAAAAGCATTTGATAAAATACAGCACCCCTTCATGCTCAAAACACTAGAAAAAATAGGGATAGTGGGAACATTCCTTAACATTGTAAAGGCCATTTATGCTAAGCCCATGGCTAATATCATTCTAAATGGTGAAAAACTGAAAGCATTCCCCCTAAAAACTGGAACAAGGCAGGGATGTCCTCTTTCACCACTTCTATTCAACATCGTTCTTGAGACTCTGGCCAGAGCTATTAGACAAACCAAAGAAATTAAAGGGATACGAATTGGAAAAGAAGAACTCAAACTATCCCTGTTCGCTGATGACATGATTATATATTTAGAGGAACCTGGAAATTCCACCAGAAAACTCTTAGAACTCATAAGTGAATTCAGTAAAGTAGCGGGTTACAAGATCAATGCCCATAAATCCAACGCATTTTTATACATAAGCGATGAATCTTCAGAAAGAGAAATTAGGAAAACTACCCCATTCACAATAGCCTCGAAAAAAATAAAATACTTAGGAATCAATCTCACAAAAGAGGTGAAAGACCTCTACAATGAGAACTATACAACACTAAAGAAAGAAATTAAAGAACACCTTAGAAGATGGAAAGATCTTCCATGTTCTTGGATAGGAAGAATTAATATTGTCAAAATGGCCATACTACCTAAAGTGCTATACAAATTCAATGCAATTCCAATTAAAATCCCAATGACGTACCTTACAGAAATAGAGCAAGCAATTATGAAATTTATCTGGAAGAATAAGAAACCCAGAATAGCTAAAGCAATCCTTAGCAGGAAGAGTGAAACAGAGGGTATTGCAATACCAGATCTTCAACTCTACTACAAAGCAATAGTAACAAAAACGGCATGGTATTGGTACCAAAATAGAAAGGTAGATCAATGGTACAGAATAGAGGACACGGACACAAACCCAAATAAATACTATTTTCTCATACTAGACAAAGGTGCCAAAAATATGCAATGGAGAAAAGATAGCCTCTTCAACAAATGGTGCTGGGAGAATTGGAAATCCATATGCAACAGAATGAAACTAAACCCATATCTCTCACCATGCACGAAACTAAACTCAAAATGGATTAAGGACCTCGGAATCAGACCAGAGACCCTGCAGATTATAGAAGAAAAAGTAGGTCCAAATCTTCACCTTGTTGGTCTAGGATCAGACTTCCTTAACAGGACTCCCATAGCTAGAATCAACCACTGGGATAAAAGCTAGAATCAACCACTGGGATAGATTCAAACTAAAAAGCTTTCTCTCAGCAAAGGAAACTATCAGCAATGCGAAGAAAGAGCCTACAGAGTGGGAGAATATCTTTGCCAATCATACTTCAGATAGAGCACTAATCTCCAGAATCTATAAAAGAACTCAAAAAACTCTACTCCAAGAATTCAAATAATACAGTCGACAAATGGGCTAAGGAAATGAATAGACACTTCACAGAAGAAGATCTACAAGCAATCAACAAACATATGGAAAAATGTTCAACATCTCTAGTAATAAGAGAAATGCAAATCAAAACCACCCTAAGATTCCATCTCACCCCAATTAGAATGGCGATTATCAAGAATACGAGCAACAACAGGTGTTGGCGAGGATGTGGGGAGAAAGGTACACTCATACATTGCTGGTGGGGCTGCAAATTAGTGCAGCCACTCTGGAAAGCAGTGTGGAGATTCCTTAGAAAACTTGGAATGGACCCTCCATTTGACCCAGCTATCCCACTCCTTGGCCTATACCCAAAGGACTTAAAATCAGCATACTACAGAGATACAGCCACATCAATGTTCATAGCTGCTCAATTCACAATAGCCAGACTGTGGAACCAACCTAGATGCCCTTCAATTGATGAGTGGATAAAGAAACTGTGGTATATATATACAATGGAATATTACTCAGCCATAAAGAATGATAAAATTATGGCATTTGCAGGCAAATGGATGAAATTGGAGAATATCATGCTAAGTGAGATAAGCCAATCTCAAAAAGCCAAAGGACGAATGATATCGCTAATAAGTGGAGGATGACACATAATGGGGGAGAGGGAAGGGTTAGTGTTAGGGTTAGAGTTAGGGTTAGGGAGGGGGGCAAGTATTGAGGAAGGAAGGACTGTATAGAGGGTAAAGAGGGGTGAGAGGGGTGGGGGGAAGGGAAAAAATAACAGAATGAATCAAACAACATTACTCTAGGTAAATTTATGATTACACAAATGGTATGCCTTTACGCCATGTACAAACAGAGAAACAACATGTATCCCATTTGTTTACAATAAAAAAAAACACAAATAAGTTAAATTGAAATTAAAAATGAGTAACCAAGAAGGATTTAAGGTTCAGAATATATCAAGAACTCCTGCAACTGAAAAATAAAAAAGACAACCCTGATTAAAAAGTGAACAGAAGACTAAATAGATGTTTGCCAGAGAAAATGTATGAATGACCAATAATCACCTGAAAAGATGCTCAACATCACTAGTCCTTAAGGAAATGCAAACCAAACCACAATGAAATACCACTTCATACGCATTAGGATGGTCATTGTAGAAAAAGAAAACACCAGAAACTAAAAGAAAAAGGTGTTGGTAAGGATATGGAGAAACTGGAACCCATGTACATTGCTGGTTGCAAAGTAAAATTGTACAGCCTCTGCAGATGGTATGATGATTCCTCAAAGAACTAAACCCAGAATTACCATGTGATTCAGTAATTCCTCTTATGGATATATGCCTGGAAGACTTGAAAGTAGGGATCCAAAGAGGTATTTGTACACTCATGTTCATAGCAGCATCATTCATAATAGCCAAAGATAGTAGCAATCCAAGGGTTCATCAACAGATGAATGGATAATCAAATGTACTATGTACATACTATGGAATATTATGGAATATCATTCAGCCTTAAGAGGGAGTTCTGACACATGCTATACCATGAATGAACCTTGGAGGTATTAAGCTAAGTGAAAAAAGTAACAAAAGGACAAATTATGTATGGTTCCAACTACATTAGGTACGTTAGGTACCTAGAGATTCAAATTCAATATCCTGTAGGAGGAATTTAGAGTTTTTTTATATTTGTTCTTATATAAGATAAAAGAATATATTTTGACATATTATATATATATATATATAATATATATATGGAGTATAACTTCTCATCCTTCCAGTTGTACATGATGTAGAATTACTTTGGTTGTGTAATCATATATGCACACAGGATAGTAATGTCTGATTCATTCTATCTTTCCTATTTCCATTACCCCTCCCTTCCCTTCATTCCCCTTTGTCTAATTCAAAGTACTTCTATTCTTCCCTACCACCCCCCTATTGTCAGTCAGTATCCATATATCAGAGAGAACTTTGGCCTTTGGTTTTTTGGAATTGGATTACTTCACTTAGCATGATATTCTCCAGCTCTATTCATTTACCAACAAATGCCATGATTTCATTCTTCTTTATGACTAATATTTCACTGTGTACATATACCACATTTTATTTGTCCATTCATTGTTGAATGGCATCTAGGTTGGTTCCATGGTTTAGCTATTGCAAATTGAGCTCCTATAAACATTGATATGATTGTGTCACTGTAGTATGCTGATTTTAAGTCCTTTGGGTATAAACTGAGGAGGAGGATAGCTGGGTCAAATGGTGGTTGCATCCCAAGTTTTCTGAGGAGTCTCCATACTGCTTTCCAGAGTGGTTATACCAATTCGCAGTCCCACCAGCAATGTATGAGTGTACCTTTTAGGAGGAATTTGAAATTGTATTGTGTATATGTGAATACTTAAGGCTTTGGGAGCCATATGGTTTATACTGTAACCAATTGATGGTACCATTGGGTGTAAAAGCAGTTAGACAATGAAAAAAATGAATGTTCACTATTATGTTCCAATAAAACCTTATAAAATTTAAAAAAATAAAATTAAATGCATAGGGTCATTCAACATGGTAGAGTCAACACTGCCATGGGATTTCATTAATAGAATTCATTGATATTGTACTGAATTGATACATCTTTATCAGACACTTTATCCAATAGCTCCTTTTCCCTTTTCTTTTTTGAACCCAGGAATGTGTCACCACTGAGCTACATCCCCAGCCCTTTTTCTTTTTTTTTTTTTTATTTTGAGACAGAGGCTCACTAAGTCGTCCAGGTTGGACTCCAGCTTGTGATCTTCGTACCTCAGTCTCCTGAGTCTTTGGGATTACAGGTGTGCACCACAGTGCCTAGCTCCTTTTTTCCTGTTTTAAATCCCTGTACTTCGCCCTCATCATTCTTTAGCTCATTCATCCTGATACTACCTCAGAAGATCTAAGTGCTTGATGTTAAATTGCTATATTAGTTCATGAATATCCACAGCAATCTGAGGAAAGTATTACTATTTCTATTTTAATGGCTGGGGAAACTTGGGCTCAGCAACGTTGAGTAACTTGCTCACTGTCACGTAGCAAGCCACTGGCGATGTAGGAATTCAGATGCAGGGCGATCTGTTTTAGGACTCTCTCCCCAACTTCACCAGCAGGCCGTGCCCTCCACTGCTTATCATGTTCTTCCTGATGTCCTAACTCTGTGAAGTAGGAAGAGAAGACATAAATCACATTGCTGAAGAACCACCCAAGCCAGTTTTGAATTGGAAGTATTCTTCTCTAATTTATTTACTTTTGGCATTTGCATTTGTCTTCACTTGTCCTTTGTTTCTGAGTTTACCTCATGAGTGGAACAGGTTTTAGTTATTTCTATCAGTGCTTTCTCATTCATATAGGAACACAGTTTCACTTTTGAGTGTTCTGAGAGGGCGAATGCAGTCTCACCCTTGGACAGAATCACGCTTTCTGTGGGAGCAACACTCTCCCTGGGCACTGCCTAACCAGAGCCAGAGCCACCTCGCCATGCTCTTTCCAGAATACCATCCAACTCCTTTCTGATGCTATGAGTTGACTTGCAATTAGCATCTTCACAACTCTGCCCTCCTCACTATCCTGTTTTAGGATATCCACAGTTGTGGCACATGCCCTTGTCAGGACCCAAGGTCAGATAGAGAAGGAAGTATGGAGTGTCCCCTGTTCTTCAGTTCCATGGTGGTCATCCATGTTTCAGAAAAGGAGGGACCCAACCTTCTTATCCCAGAAATTCCAGGCATCTCATGAAGCCATCGTCAAGGAACCCACAACATCGTGTGGCAGTAGGTGGAAGGCAGCAGCTGGACCTCTCTGCATCTCTACTCAGTTGACAAATGGTACCGGCTGCCCATGAGGCAGGCCTAATCTTTTGTGTGGAGTGTTCGTTCACTCCAGGACACAAAGTTATAAAAAAATTTAATCATGGGAAAGCAAAAGAGGAACTTTTCCTCCACCTGGGATAGAAATGGGATGGGGAAGGTGATGCTGTCTTGAGGCTTGAATGCCAGAGAAGAGTGACCAGAGGAAGAAGGGGCAAATCTGTTCTAGAAAGAGGAAGTCACACCAGCAAAGATTTAGAAGGATGATGTGACACAGCAGCAAAAGGGGAGTGACGAGAACTTGAAGCATTATAGAGGAGGAAGCGACTCCTCTGGTTATAGTGTGGAAGATGAATGGGAAATAAGACTGGAGGCAGAAAGGCCAGTCAGAAGGGTCTTGGGCTTAGGAAGGGAAGCCCTTCCACAGAACCCATTTGCTACATTATGGTTGTGGGTCCTTCAGGGAAAGTCTGTAGCACACTTGCTTCCTACTCTGCTAGACACCACTGGTGTTCAAGCGTATGTGATTCTTTGGGAGTCTTTTAATAACAGTCTCCTACAAGAATCTGTTTCAGTGAGAAGACAATGTCATAGGGAATAGGGTCATAAGAGAGGTGGGTCACAGCGAACTAGCAATGTAGGGAAAGGAATCCCTGAATCAGTCCTGGCAGTGGGTGGCGTCAAAGAGAGCATCACGGGAACAGCATTAATGTAGGCTCTGAGACTCAGAAGAGGTTAATTTGGTGGGTGGTCTGTTAACAGGGAAGTAAGGATGAGCATTCCAAAAGGATAGAACAGCGGGTGCAAAGCCATCCAGTACTTGGTACAAGAAAGCACATTTGTACCAGGAGGATAGAAAAGAGTTCAGAGTGATTAAGGTGAAGGGCCCTTGAGGAAGAGTGTGGGTGAGCAGGTGGAGAAGGAGCCTGAACCCTATCTGGAGTGTCATGAGTACCTTGCTAGAAAGTTTTCAGGTGACATTCCTGGGTCATAGAAGATCATTGATAAGTTTGATCGAGACAAGCACATGTCCTGCTTTGGGTATTTGAAAATCACTTTGGGAGTTGTTTTAGTCAACTTTTTCATTGCTGCAACCAAAAGACCTGACAAGAACGATTGGAGGAGGAAAGGTTTATGTGGGGGCTCTTTGTTTCAGAGGTCTTAGTCCATAGATAGCCAGCTCCATCCATCTGGACTGAAGGTGAGGCAGAACATCATGGCAGAAGTGTGTGGCAGAGGAAAGAAGGTGGGGATATGGCATCAGGAAGTGGAGAGAGACAACTTCACTCTCCAGGGACAAAATGTATATCCCAATGACCCACCTGCTCCATCCACACCCTGCCTGTCTACACCCTGCCTGTCTACCACCCAGTTAATTCTCATCAGGAGATTAATGCACTGATTAGGTTAAAACTCTCATAGCCCAATTTTTTCACTTCTAAAATTTCTTGCATTGTTTTACACACAAACTTTTGGGGATTATCTACTATCTAAACCATAAAAGGAGTCCATGAGAAGGAAATGAGATGAAAATCAGGGATACCACTGAGAGGACTATTATAAGATACCAAGTAATAGGAGGTGAAACCTGCAGAGAAAAATGGCATAAGGAGCAGAGGAGAAAAAAAGGGTTCCAGAAATATTTGGGGGGTTGAATGAACAGGGATTGGCAATAGAAGGAAGAATATAGAGACTCCTGTCTTCTGACTTTGGCAACTTGGTGAATACAGATGGCAGAATTTTAGGAGAAAAGTGATGATATACGTTTTGGACACATTGATTTTGAGATGACTGTGTGACAATAGAGATATAGATTATTCAGTTGGATATACAAATCTGAAGTTCAGCAGAGAGGACCAGATGACAGATCAAAGTATAGAATTCATCAGCAAACAACTGTCTTCTCACTAAACAAGATTTCCAAGAGCTGTTAGAATGAAAAAGGACAGAGGGTAGGGGGTGACCACAGGGAAAGAGCTGTACTTAGTGCAGGAGAAGAGGAAGAGAAGTCCACAAAAGAAGTTCAAAAAATAACTAAAAAGGTAGGAAGAAATCAAGGAGCGGTGGTGCCCCTTGACCACAGGAGGAAATAACATCTAAGAAATCCAGGAAAGTGCCTGCGGAATCTGACAGTCAATCACAGATACTGAGAGTAGTTTCAGAAGGGGTTCTAAGGACAATATCCCAGTTGCAAAGGACTGAGGAATTTCTGGCACGCAGTTGGAATGCTTGTAAGTGTAATGATGGTGATGGAGTTGCTAGAAGGTCCAGACAGCCTTCATAGAAAGCAAAGTGATTTACTGAGTTGGTGGGCTTAAAACAATATGTGTGGTGGGAGACTTGAAAGAATTGTCTGAGAATGAAAATCTTCACTGAGCTCTACTTCTGTCAAGTTCCTAGTCAGCATTATTCTTTCGTGCTAAACTTTGTGAAAAATCTCCTTGCCTTTTCATGTTCTCTCCCTTTACTCCTTAAAACCACTTTCACTGTAGTTTGGCATTTATCTGTATATAACAATGACTTTCAAAACTCAGCAGTGACTTTTATGTCACCTAATGTACACTGTGTCACTCAATATTTTTATTTGAAAGAATTAAAATATGCCTGATATTCTTTTGGGGGGGTGCCTAGGGGGATGCTGAGGATCCAACCCAGGGCTTCACACATGCTCGATAAGTGCTTTTACCTTGGATCTACACCTCCAGCCCTGTGCCCCATAAAATTCCTGATGTCATTAACAACCTACTCTATGTTTATGTCTAAATTATATGCTTTTGATTTCTAACATTGAAATGGGAACATAAGCTCCATTTACTTCCAGCCTCAGAGAAATGTTGGTGAGTTGACAGAGACTGTTAAAGAACACAGACCATCTCTGACATAAATAGCTATAATTTTATCTTCCCAATAAAATTATTGCAGAGATTAAATGAGATAATGCATGTGAAGTCCTCCTATTTTTCTTTTGTTGGTCTTTGGGATTGAAGCCAGGGCCTTAAGCATGCTAAGCACAACTCTACATTCCCAGCCCAATGCATGTAAATTTTCAAATAAATATCTGGCTTTTGATAGTAAGGATAATGATTATATATTTTCATTTGAAAATTAGCCAACTAAAATTAAACTAGTAAAAAAAAGAAAGTTTTGGGGGACTTAGGTAGAAAAACACTTGGCAATTATGAAATGATACCTGGAATTTCCTTCAAAATAATCTTCCATATTGTTCTGTGGGGAGTAGAGGGGACTGTCCCTCTCCCCCCCACCCTCTGTACCAGAGATCCAACCCAGGGCGCTCTACCACTGAGCCATATCCCCACCACTTTTCAGTTTTTAATCTTTGAGACAGGGTGTCTTGAGTTGCTGAGGCTGACCTCAAACTTGAAATCTTCTTGCCTCGGCCTCCTGTGTCCCTGGGATTACAGGAGTGTACCACCCGATGCACAGTGCATGCCCGGTGCTTGCCACTTGTTTGAAGCGGGATGTGCATTCTAATTTTGTATACATCTGACAATGTCATAGTAAAAATCAGTGCAGTTAATTGAAATCTTATGAAGACTTGGTTTGTGACATCCCACACCACTCCCCAAGAAAAGACGGCGAGGCATGAAGATGTCATTTGAAGTGTAGGTGAGGGTTTGAATTCACGCCTGTTGTATCGTGACGGGGCCTCACTGTAGTTACCGGTTGAGCGCATCCTGTCCTATTTCCACCTACGCCGCCGCCTCCCGCCCCGTCGCGTACTACACGTCCCAGGATGCACTGCACGACCAACGTCGAGGCCAGGACCCCGCGCCCCGGGCGGGCTGCTCTTGCCTCCTTGGAACGGCGATGGTCCTAGTGGACATTGGCGGCTGCGGCCCGGAGCAGACGGCGGGGGGCTCCCAAGGCCGGGTCGGCGGAGCGCGCCGTTCGGAAGGGGCCGCGCGGAGGCTTTCTGCTCAGGCGTCGCCCGGGGCGGCCTCGCCTTTCCCGGGTCCTCGGCGGCGACGGGCTCGGTAGTGCGCCTCCAAGATGGCCACGCTCTTGGCGGTAAATTCGGGTAAGTGCGGCCGGGCGAGGAGGGCGCGGGGCAGCGCGGAGGCCGGCTGTCCCGGGGCGACCCGCCGCGAGGTGCTCGGGGTCCGGGCCCCGCCGGGCGCGGCCCCGCTTTGCCCGCGCCCCGGCCCCCGGGCACGCCCTCCCGGTTTGAATGGCGCGCGTTGGCGCTGCGGCTCTCGCGCTCGAGCTGGGGTTTGAGTGGAGACCGGAGGCTGGGCTCGGTAGGCACTCGCGCAGCCTCGCGCAGCCTCGCGCAGCCCCGGTGAGCCTGGTTGCTCCCACCGCCTTCCCATCACGAACCTACGGTCCAGGTTTCGTCGTGATAAGCGTCGAGCCTCTGGCCGCGAGGCCAGAGCCCCCAGGTAGTTCTCAGCCATAAGCCGAGGTGGAGAGTCACCCCTCGGAGCAGGCATCGGGGTCCCTGCTGGGGTGGAGGTGGTTCCTAGAGGCGGCAGGCGCTCGGGTTGTGAAGTCTGCCGTCCAGGAGGGCCTGCGAAGGGGCGCCACGAGCTCTGCAAATGCCTGCCAGCTCTGCGGGCGAGGTCCGCCCTAGGCAGTCCTCTACGTGTATGTATAGCCCTGGACTTTGGCGTAAGTGGAAATCTAGACGGTAGTAAAGGAGCTATGGAAGACTTGGGGTGGGTCGTCTTTTGGTAATTTTGAACCCCCCCCCGGGACTCTTGAAAGAGTGGGTGCATTTTGACCCTCACGATCCTTGCGGTTCAGTACAGGCTTGTAATAGGCAGGGCAAAGATTCCAAAAGAACTGAGCCGGGCAGAACGGTCCTGAAAACATCCAGAATGCTAATTCCTTGAGTGAGACTCCCTTAACTATTAAGAGATTTTCTGTGGCTAATGCCATTCAAGAGAACTAAGACAACTCTTTCTTGGGAGTGTTTTCTGTCTCTTTGCAATCTTTTGTTGTTGTTACTGTTTGATACAGGTCTGCTTTCACAGGACCAATAACCATTTCAGAAATGCCCTAAGTTATTTGCAATAATGAGGTGTTGTATTTATTGAGCAACTACTATGTCCCAGGACTGGAGAGGGTGTAATATTTGCATTACCTCTTGCAGTCTCCTTTATGCCCCCTGGAGTAGCTGCTATTAAATACCTCACTTCATAAGCTTAAGCACAACTTAATTGATTTTATGACATCAGACTTTTTATATTTACATTTATGAATTTGGCAATCAAATTACATGCTTGATATTGCAGACCCTCTCTCACTACAGGTACACTTAAAAGCAAGGCTTGCATGCTACAATTGTGGAAATATCCAGTTGTTCAGTATGTACTTTTGGGGGGTAGAGAGGAGGCTACTGGGGATTGAACTCAGGGGCACTCAACCACTGAGCCATATTCCCAGCCCTTTTTTGTATTTTATTTAGAGATAGGGTCTTGCTGAATTGCTTAGCCCCTAGCTGTTTCTGAGGCTGGCTTCAAACTTGTGATCCTCCTGCCTCAGCCTCCCGAGCTCCTGTGATTACAGGCGTGCACCACCACACCCAACTTAGCATGTACTTATCCTGAGTTATTATCATCAAACAAATCACTAAAGGAAAGAAAAGTTTCCCAAAGCTGCAGATTATACATTGTATAATAAAGCTTTGTGACAGAAGTGTTCAATTAGCAACCAAAAAGGAAACATTTTTAAAGGCCTGGAGTAGGAGAATATCTTTTATTTATTTATTTTTAAAAATTTATTGTTACTTTGTTTTTGTGGTGCTGGGAATAGAACTCAGGGATTCATTCATGGTAGGCAAACACTTTGCCATTGAGCTATGCTCCCAGCCCAAGAGACTCAAAACAAAACATTTTACTGTCTGGCAAGGTGGCACCTGCCTATAATCCCACCGGCTAGGGAGACTGAGGCAGGAGGATCTCAAGTTCAAAGCCATCCTCAGCAAAAGTGAGGTGCTAAGCAATTCAGTGAGACCCTGTCTCTAAATACAAAATAGGACTGGGGATGTGACTCAGTGGTCGTCTGTCCCAGAGTTCCATCCCTGGTACCCACCCACTCAAAAAAAAATCTTAGGGAAACAACCCAAATGTCTGTGGATGAATGAGTGATGGATGAATGAATTAACAAAGTATGACATATATATGCAAAGAAATATTGTACAGCTTTAAAAACAAAAGAAATTCTATCATGTTACAACATGAATGAATCTTGGAACATTTTCTAAGTGAGATAATCAGGTCACAAAAGACATTGTATAATTTCACTTATAAGAACTATCTAAAATAACCAGACTTTTAGAACAGAAAGTAGAATTGTGGTTGTCAGGGTCTGGGAAAGATAAATGAGTTGTTTGATGGATGTACTATTTAAGTTTTGCATGACGGTGTGAATATACTTAACAAAAGATGACATTCCATGTTGATTCTTCTTTAATCTTACACACACACACACACACACACACACAAATGAACAACTTAAAGTTGGAGAAGGGAAAAAAGAATGAGAATTCTAAGACTTATGCTTGAGATTCAGTTGTATGAGTTGCTAGTATTGTGATCTGTATCACCTCCACCAAGTAGACACACTAGCAGGTGTGTGTGTAAGCAGCTATTAACATTGCTTGACAGTTCTTTTGTGGTAGTCTGGTCAGCCCTGTCAGTCACAGCAGTGACTGTTTCCGACACTTTCTGCTCATCAGACCTTTAAATCCCAACCCATCTAGAGAAAATAGAAGGCACCAGGTATGAACTCTCCTTATTCATCCTTAAACCTAAAAATCTAAATGTATTTGCCTCCTTTTGAATCAGTTTCCTTCTGTCTTACCTGAGGTAAATCCCACCGGATGTCCTACTCCCTATTACTTCTCTCTCTTGTATATTTACCTCTTGCTCTTTCTTTTTTCTCTACTATCTCTGTTCTTTATGCTGATCTTATGCTCTGCTCCATTTACTGTCCTCTTGCTCCTCTTCAGTGTCACCTTTGAAAGGATTTGTCAGTTTTCACCGTATCTTCTATTCCTTCGTCTGTTCTAGTCTGTTCTCATCTTAAACTGCTCTCAGTAAAGGTAACATGTTCAATTTCACTCAGTGTAGCAGACATTTTAAATCTTCATCTTGTTTGATCTTTAGGGTAACACCAACATCCTTAGCATGGGCTAGGAAGTCCTGTGCGGTGTGGCAGTTGCCTGCCTTGCCCATCCTTGTTTTCAGTATTCCTGCTCTCTCGGCCTTTTTTAGTTCTTTGACAAGGCAATGTTCCCTCTTGCCGTGGGGTCCCACTTACTGTCTTTTCCTGGAATGCACCTTTTTTTAAAAAATATTTTTTTAGTTGTTGATGGACCTTTATTTAATTTATTTATTTGTATGCAGTGCTGAGGATCAAACCCAGGGTGTCACACATGCTAAGCAACTGCTGTACCACTGAGCCCCAGCTCCATTCCTGGAATGTACCTCTTATCCTCCAGCTAACTGCTACTTTTACTTTTCAGAGTTCAGCCTAATTATCACTTCCCGAATCCTTTCAGCTGACTTCTTTGGTTGGATCATGTTCCCCTATTATGTGCTCTCTTGCCCTGGGTACCTTCCTTCCTAGTACTTATACAATTGGAGATTACATTTATGCACAATTATGTGATTGATGGGCCCTTACACTGTAAGCTTATAGTACCTCATACATGATGGATGAATGAATAAGTGTGATTTGCTGGAGGTATCCCAAAATGTTTAGGAAAATTCAAGTTGTTCAGTAAAGTGTACAACTTTTCTCTTTTGTATGGTACTGGGGATTGAACATAGGGATGCTCTACTATTAAATAAGCTCTATCCCCCAGCTCATTATTTTTATTATTATTATTATTTTATTTTATTTTTTTAAATTTGAGACAAGATCTCACTAAGTTTCCCAAGTTGCCCTGTAATCCTGCCTCAGTTTCTAGGGTTATAGGCATATATCACTACACCTGGCCTAACTTTTAAATTGTAATCAGTAAAAGAATCCAAAAAATGCAAATTGATCAAACTGAAGATAAATCTTTATCGTGGTTACTTTTGGTGATGTGTTGATGTTAATGATGAACTAAGTAGGCTAGTACATGTGATTTTTGTGTGTATATGTGGATTTTTGATCTGTTATTGACTGCTTCCCCAGAAATGGAGAAAATGGAACTTAAGTTCACTGAGCTTGGACTGGGGTTGTGGCTCAGCTGTAGATCACTTGCCTCGCACATGTGAGACACTGGTTTAGTCCTCAGTATCACATGAAGATAAATAAAATAAAGGTATTATGTCCATCTACAACTAAGAATATATTTTAAAAAATGAAGTTCACTGAGCTTATTATGCCAATCATGTAAAATGCAAGAACAATTTATTAGTTCTGCAGAGGTCCTGTTATATATTAAATATTTTAAGGGTATAGAATTAGCTTTTGTCAGCTCTAAATCAGATTTTTGGAATACTTGTGAGGCATGTTTTGTTTGCCTAGGGGTCTTTTTTTCTCCCAGCATTGAAGACTGAACCCAGTTCTTTGCATTCTACCACTGAGCTGTACCTCCAGTCTCTTTTTTTTTTTTGATACCGGGGATTGAACCCAGAGGTGCTTCAGCATGGGGCTACATCCCCAGCCCTTTTCATTTTATTATTATTATTATTTGTAATATCTTTATTTTATTTATTTATTTTTATGTAGTACTGAGGATGGAACCCCGTACTACATGTGCTAGGCAAGTGCTCTACCACTGAGCCACAACCCCAGCTCACTTTTTATTTTGAGACAGGGCCTCACTAAGTAGCTGAGGCTGGCCTTAAATTTGTGATCCTCCTGCCTCCACCTCCCAAGTTACGGGATTACAGGTGTATGCCACTGTACCCAGTTTAGGATTGTTTCTCTTATTCCATGTGATTCAACCTGTAATGTTCATTGATGGAGCTTAAAATTTTTAGGTAAATGAATTTGGCTGAGTTTAGACAAATTTGCCTGTGCTTGTCTAGATGTGATATATTCATTTTGCCACTGGCCATTCTATTTACCATGTATTTCTGATATATCTAAATTCATCTTCTGAAACCTTTTTACTTTCCAAGTATTATGCATGGAGGCAGTATAACCTGATGGTTTGTGCACACTCTGATGCCAGACTGTCCAGTTCAAGTCCTGCTTCTCCGGTGTGATCTCCAGTGATTATTTTGACTTTTCTGCCTCAGTTTCTGTATTTGTGATATGGAGGAAGACATGTGTTGACCTTATAGGGCGCTATAAGATATAATAATACATGTAGAGAGCTTAGGACTGTGCTTAGTAGCACATAGCCAAAACTCAATAAAAATTACCCATTATTGGCTGGGTGTGGTGGTATGCACCTGTAATCCCAGCAGTTCAGGAGGATTACACATTTGAGGCCAGCTTTGGCAATTTATGGAAACCCTGTCTCAAATTAAAAAATAAAAAAGGGTGGGATGTGGCTCTGGTTGGTAGAATACTCTTGGGGTCAACCTAGCACCACTGGAAGGAAATAAAAAGGCAATTATTGTTATTACATTTAGTAAATCAAAATGTGATCCTTTTTATGTGACTTTAAAATTATTTTGTGTTTCTATGCTATTTAGTTATTTAATTTTTGCAATGTTAGATGTCAGTGCTGTTTTTTAAGAGCTCATATCTCACCCAAAATAAAAAACAAAGTACATTTTTTCAGCTTCTAAATCAAGTTTTTTATTTATTTGTTTTACAAAGTCTGGATTATTTTCCTACCCCTGCTTTTCATTTGGATATTAGGAGGGGAGGAAAGGCACTACCTTTATTGAGTACTTGTGACATAGCAGTTACTGTATTGTGTTTATCTCATTTAAAAATTTAAAAACCATCTAACTCAGTGCAAGTGCTTCTGGGTTTGATCTCCAGTACCAAAATAAATAAATAAATAAATAAACAATGATAAAAAAAAAAAAAAGAGGACTGGGTTGTAGATCAGTAGTAGAATGCTTGCCTAGCATGTGTGAGGTATTAGGTTCAATCCTGAGCAGCACATAAAAATAAATAAATAAGCAAATAAAAATAAGTACAACTGAAAACTAAAAAAAAGAAAAGAAAGAAAATTGATGTAAGAGAATAGTTTGAAAAATGTATTTTGCAATCGTTAGTGTATATGTGTATATATGTGAATATATATGTGCACATGTATATAAATAAAAACATTAAAACCCTTTGGAGCAAAAACACAAAGTTTATATCATTGCCTAAGAATTCTACTAAATTGCTTTTATATTAATGTTTGGTTTGTATAGAACCTCTTATATTAAAAAGTAGTCACAAATAAAAGCAAGAATCAACAACTGGGATAGATTCAAACTAAAAAGCTTTCTCTCAGCAAAGGAAACTATCAGTAATGTGAAGAGAGAGCCTACAGAGTGGGAGAATATCTTTGCCATTCATACTTCAGATAGAGTGCTAATTTCCAGAATCTATAAAGAACTCAAAAAACTCTACACCAAGAATACAAACAATCCAATCAACAAATGGGCTAAGGAAATGAACAGACACTTCACAGAAGATGTACAAGCCGATTATCAAGAATACAAGCAACAATAGGTGTTGGAGAGGATGTGGGGAAAAAGGTACACTCATACATTGCTGGTGGGGTTACAAATTAGTGCAGCCACTCTGGAAAGCAGTATGGAGATTCCTCAGAAAGCTTGGAATGGAACCACCATTTTACCCAGCTATCCCACTCCTCAGCCTATACCCAAAGGACTTAAAATCAGCATACTACAGAGATACAGCCACATCAATGTTCATAGCTGCTTAATTCACCATAGCCAGATTGTGGAACCAACCTAGATGCCCTTCAGTTGATGAATGGATAAAGAAACTGTGGTATATATATACAATGGAATATTACTCTGCCATGAAGAATGATAAAATCATGGCATTTGCAGGCAAATGGATGAAATTGGAGAGTATCATGCTAAGTGAGATAAGCCAATCTCAAAAAACTAAAGGACGAATGATCTCACTGATAAGCGGATGATGGGGGTAGGAGGGGTTAGCGTTAGGGTTAGGGTTAGGTTTAGGGTTAGGGATAAGGAGGGTGGTAAGAATGGAGGAAGGAAGGACTATATAGAGGGAAAAGAGGGGTGGGAGAGGTGGGGGGGAAGGGAAAAAATAATAACAGAATGAATCAAACAACATTGCCCTACGTAAATTTATGATTTTTAATTTAAAAAAAAGTCACAAATGTGAACAACATGTTTAGATGGTAACCTCGCATTACTTCCCAAATGGTATGTTTTTTATTTGATGCTTTATTTTATTTGATGTTTTATTTGTTCATTTTTTTCTTCCAGCTGCTAGTCTATGGGGTCCTTACAAAGACATTTGGCAAACAGTGGGAAATGCTCTTTGGAGAAGACAACCTGAGGCTGTTCACCTTCTTGACATGATTTTGAAGAAACACAAACCTGATTTCATCTCATTGTTCAAAAACCCAGTAGGAAATTTTCTTCTTGAATTTTCTTTTTTTCTCTCTTTTCTTTAAAGGATTGAAGGAGCAATTAAGCTCTTAATGCATGTAAATAAAATGTTTCTTGAAATATTCTGGTGATTCAAGTTTTTCTTTTAAAAAATAATTTTTCCTGAGAGTAATTATTGTCTTTTTGTTCTCTGTAGAAGTTACTGTTATCTCCAGCTAAGAGTTAAACTTAATAATATTTGAAGATAATTTAGGAAATTCAGTGTATTTCAGAAATATTAGCTGCCTTAGAATTTCAGACGTATAGTTATTAATATATCTCACCTTGATAAGATTATTTCCAGACACACATCAGCATTTTAAGTGTTCATAGTGTTATGTAATTTGTGTTAGCTGAACTAATTAATTCTCATCATAATCACTATATCTTGAAAACCTCTGCAACTAGTAATAGAATATTTCAGTGGAGGGGATTCAGATTTGGAAACTCCTTTGCTTCTTTGACAGATTTTCTTTTTCATATTAACATGAGCAAATAAGAACTATTTATTGGATTGTGTGATAAGAAATGACTTTTTGCTTTTTAGATTTTTTCTTTTTCTTTCTTTTTCTCTTTTTCTCTCTTTCTCTCTCCCTTTCTCTTTCTCTTTTTCTTTCTCTCTTTCTTTCTCTCTCTCTCTTTCTTCCTTCCTCTCTGTCTTTCTCTTTCTTAGAAAGAGCCCTGTCCTCGAGCCTGGGAGCCAGCTGAGCTGTGTTCCAGACTTGATTCCATTCTAAAGAGTTATATGATCACAGAAGAGTTACCTGGCTTATCTGGGTGTCTGTTTTCCTGTCTGTAATAAAGGAGCTCCGTGAAATTACTTATGTAACCTTTTCTTTTTTCTCTCTCTCTTTTCATTTATTAATTTTTTAATTCATGCTAGTTGACAGTAGAATGCATTTTGACACATCAAACATAAATGGAGTATAATTTTTCATTCTTCTGGTTGTACATGATGTAGTGTTACACAATCATTTATGCACATAGGGTAATAGTGTCCAGTGCATTCTACTATCATTCCTTATGTAGCTTTTTCTAAGATCTAAAATTTTATGATCTGTGAGGTAATTCTGTCTGTATATCTTTTGTTAATTTTTTTTTTTTTTGGAAAGGGTCTTGGGGATTGAACCCAGGTACTTTACCACTGAGCTACATCCCTACCCCCCACCCCATTTTTAAAAAAATTTATTTTGAGACTGGGTCTCATGAAGTTACTGAGGCTAACCTCAAACTTAAGATTCTTCTGTGTCAGCCTCCTGAGTGACTGGGATTATAGGCGAGTGCTGCTGTGCCTGGCATTTGTTAAATATTCAAATCAAAGAATGTTTTTGGAAATATGACCACTACTAGGATTCACTCTGCTGATAGTTCAACAATTCATATGTCCATTTATTATTTCCCATTTAAAACCTCACGTTTTTTTATTAATTAGGCATACATTTGGAAAAGTTCTTTTGAAACTTGAAAAGTAGAATGCTGTTTGTGTGTTTTCTCTGAATTTTATAGTTCAGAGTTTAGCAGAGACAGTTTACTGAGAAGGTAGTATTAGAATTAGAAAGTTGAGTATTGCAAAACATTACCTCCTAAAGATAAGATTCCAGATTGTCTTATAAGGAATACTTGGTTTGTCTTGTTATAGGCTGCATTGTCATGAATATGCTTCTGTAGGTAATTCTGTAGGACCTTGTCTCCATTTACTGTTTTCATTACTTGATTACAATTTTTTCATTCTAGCCAAAAAATGTTCAACAGCATGAGAAGGTTCAGAAAGCCAGTACAGAGGGAGTCGCCATCCAGGGTCAACAAGGAACCCGGCTTCTTCCTGAACAGCTCATTAAAGAAGCTTTTATTCTCAGCAACCTTTTTGATATTGGGGAATTGGCAGCTGTTGAGCTTCTTCTTGCTGGTAGGTTGACATTCAGCTGATACAACGATAAAGTAGTAAGAACTATAAAGTTATGAACTCACAGTTTAAAAATATTTTGTTTGGATTCTAAAATAATTTCTAAGGATGTGGTTTACTTGACAAAACAGTATTAAAAATATTTCTTTTTGTTTACCTTTGATTAAAGGGAAGACCTCAACTTAGTGATCAGAGTTGTTACATTGTTACGGTAATTAAACTACTTTATGGTAGGTAGGCTTTCACTTGGTAACTTAATAGCAAAGAATAATAGGTTGTATTGGGTATGGTGGCACATGCCTATAATCCCAGCAATTTGGAAGGCTGAGGCTGGAGGATTGCAAGTTTGTGGCCAATCTCAACAACTTAGAGAGACCCTCAGCAACTTAGCAAGATCATATCTCAAAATAAAAAATAAAAAGGGTTGGGGATATATCTCAGTGATAACATGTCCCTGGGTTCAATTCCCAATACAAGGGGTGGGGGAGAATAAGTTTCATCTCAGAGTTTTATAGCACAAAGCATTTATTGCCTAAAGGTAAGGTTACTTCTTTTTTTGGAGATTTTTAGAGGGGGGTGATTCAGATAATGAACGACTAGGTCAAAAATAAGATGATTTCAATAATAATATTTGGAATAAAATAAGTTAGTGGGACATAGAAGGGGCAGGTTAGGGTAATTCTATATAGCATACTTAATGACAGCTTCTTAGGTGGGGATATTTGACCTGCAACCCAGTGATGAGAGGGTGCCAGCCCCCATACCTATTGGAAGGCTCTTCCAGGCAGATTAAACAATAGGTGTTTGCGGTGTGAAAGAAGACCTGGTTAGGGGTAAAAAGATCCCTGGGCTGGAGTATCATGAATGGGGAGTGAGTGGAGGAAGATGAGGATGCAGCAGGAATCAGATCGTGTTGAGTTTCGTAGGCCATGGAAGTTATAGGGATCTTATTCTGATTGCAATGGGAAGTTGAAATATATGTAATCCAGAATAACTTTGAGATTATTTATTTGGCTGCTGTATAGACAAGATCTTGGAATTTCTATAAAATAAGTAGTTTATTTTAATTTTAACAGGAAATTTGAAGATAATACAGGCATTTTGAACCAATGTTTAATGTCTAAAAGTATCATGTGCCTATCAAAATCCTTTTTGTTCTAAACTTTGTTGGAAGAAATATGATATTGAGAATGAGTTAGGTAGTTTTTCCTTCTGTGTAAGGGATACTTACCCTATGCCAGTCCTTGTGATAAGATTCTAGCAATACAAAGATGAATAAAACCTGAACTGGTATAAAGGAACATATAGTCTAGTCATTGAGAAAGATGAAGAAACCATTTTGAAACAATTCGGTGCATGAGTTCAAGTTTGTATGCAACTTAGTGACAGTCCTGAGAAAAGGGGACTAACTTGACATTGGATTGTGCAGAGGCCTTCACAAAGTTCCTGAGGTTTAATTTAGGTGTTGCAAAATGTGGGAGGGACACTCAGGAGAGCATAGTGCAACAAGCAGAAGACATCACCTGTAGGAGGGGAAAATAAGGTGAGGAATTTGGAGAACTGAAGCGGGTGTAGTGGAAGAGTGATTGAGTAGAAAGGAAGGAGATGAACTGAAAGATGGCGTGGAACTCATTCAAAGGGGAGTAGGTTAACAGGCAGAGTGCACTTGAAATGAGCAAACATTTATTTTCAAAGACTCCAGGAGAAGAAACTTCCAAATCTTTGTAAGTTTCCATGTAAAATGAAATATGGACATTGAATAAAATTAGACTCACTGAACAACAGTGAATTCTCACCCAGTATATAGAAGGTTTCTCACTCAATATATAAAAATCAGAGAAAGTAAAATTGAGAGTTTGGAAAAATGGTTAATTGCATGTCAGTGCTGTTGTTTGGCATAGCTGCATGGCCCTTTGCATAAGTTGTGCAAGGATTGAAAACAGCGGATGAGTATTTGAAGTGGAGGGCATGTAGGCTCCATTAAACTCTGTGGTTCTATGTTTCTTTGCACCATACATTGGCATAGTATTTTGTTTCATCTTAAGCACATTTGTTATACTTACTAAATTATTGTTCAACTCTTTTCTAGGAGAGCACCAGCAGCCACATTTTCCTGGACTCACTAGAGGATTGGTAGCTGTTCTTTTATACTGGGATGGAAAGCGGTGCATTGCGAATTCCCTGAAAGCATTGATACAGTCCAGACGCGGAAAGACATGGACTCTAGAACTCAGGTCTGTTTGCTTCTTGGGATTTCAGAGGTTAATTTGAGATTACTTGAAGAATTACAATTTTAAAAATAACAGAAATTTTACTTAGTTTGTACAGTTTCAGTAAAGTATGGAATATAAGCTTAGTAATATACCCCCTTATTGTATTGAGAATGACACAGCAGTTTATACTTGCTTTATTTTGTTTAGAAATAAAAGTAATTGTTTAGCTGGGCACTGTGGCATCTGCCTGTAATCCCAGTGGCTTAGGAGGCTGAGGCAGAAGGGTCATAAGTTCAAAGCCAACCTCAGCAACTTATTGAGGCCCTAAGCAAGGGAGACTGTCTCAAAATGAAATATAAAAATGGCTGGGGATGTGGCTCAGTGGTTAAGTGTCCCAGGGTTCAATCTACAAAAAAGATAGGTTATAATTACTTCATCCTGGTTGTTTTCAGTAATGTGTTACCAAAAGAGCATTTGCTGTATCATTTATTATGAGGAAGTATAAGCATAATTGTTTAATATAGGTTTATTTCTTTTCATTACAGTCCAGAATTGGTTTCCATGACAACACGTTTTACAGATGAGCTGATGGAACAAGGATTGACTTATAAAGTCCTTACTCTGGTGTCACAGATTGATGTGAATAATGAGTTTGAGAGACTACAACGAGAGAGAGGTTTGGGCAGTGAAAAACATCGCAAAGAGGCAAGATGAGATGAATCGGGGAGTTTTTGTGTCAAATCTGAGGCAGAAGAATTATGACAATTAGAATATTTTTGACATATAAGCCAAAGAAAATTAATGCATTTCAAAGTTATCTGTGTTCACTAGCATTTGTTTCAACTAGTCATTCATGTGCCATTCTAATATTAGTTCTGAAATGAGCTTTTTAAGGAATTGGTCATTCCATTTTTTAAAAGAATTTAAGGATGGGGAATAAATAATAGAATTTATTCACAATTCTAGAGATAAAACTTTAGGATCAGGTAGTTTTGTTAGCCTTAATAAAAGGTAGTTTACCTTTTGTACTAAGATCAGGCTTCCTGTAACTTACTTATATTATAATCATATTTTTTATTTCTAGGTTTCTGATCTCATCAAGGAGTGCAGGCAGTCTCTGGCAGAGAGTCTTTTTGCATGGGCATGCCAATCACCATTAAGCAAAGATGACACCCTCCTCCTTATTGGACATTTAGAAAGAGTGACAGTTGAGGCTAATGGCTCACTGGATGCGGTGAATCTGGCTCTTCTTATGGCACTTCTATACTGTTTTGATATCAGTTTTATAGAACAAAGCACAGAAGAACGAGATGGTATTCAATTTTACATATTTCAGTACATTTGTTTTTAGAAATGAGATTTGAAATTGTGGAGATAACATTCAAGAAAGGCAATATTTTAACTAACCAAATACAAAATTGCCTATTTTTGTTCCTGTGTGTACAATTCAGCCTTATTTGAATATTTAAATGTAAGATCCCATTTAAGACTGGGGATTCAGTGGTAGAGTGCATGGTTGGCACATGTGGCAACATAAAAATGCAACTCCCTTAGTTATCCCTATGGGATTGCTTTCTTTTGATATTTGGAGTGGACATGTTAAAGTATATATTTATAGATGCTTATGAGTTGGTTGGATTGCTTAAGTTTCTTTACTACTTATTTATACTTTCAAACTTTTCATGAAAACAGTTTGTTGACTATAATTTCAGTATTTCATCTTTGCTGTATAGTTTTTGTGAGATAAAAATTTTTGTAGACAAACTTTTTTTTTAACCAAAGATTGAACCCAGGAGCATCTAATCATTCAGCCACATCCCCAGCCCTTTTTAAAATATTTTATTTTGAGACTGGGTTTTGCTGAGTTGCTTAGGACCTTACTGAGTTACTGAAGCTGGCTTTGAACTTCTCATCCTTCTCCCTCACCCTCCCAAGCTGCTGGGATTTCAGGTGTGTGCCACTGTGCCTGGCTAAATAAAAATTTTTTGCTCTTAAGGATCGGCATTTATTTATATTTTAGAATTTGCATATAGAAAAAAAAATGAGTGGCTCTTGTTTCTAATTTTATGTTATAAAGATTATTGAGAGTAGTGAAATTAAAATTTAGAATTGGGGCTGGGGTTTTGGCTCATTGGTAGAGCACTCGCCTAGCATGTGCGATGCACTGTTTCAATCCTCAGCACCATATAAAAATAAATAAATAAAATAAAGGTATTCTGTCAATCTACAAGTAAAAAAAAAATATTTATTTAAAAAATTTAGAATTGTTATGTTTCTTCTTTTTTGTGTGTAAATACTTAACAGTGGTATGTATAGTATTTCACACATTAATGTTAACTAGCCATAATTCTTTTTTTAATATGCTCAGATATTCTGACTGCTAGACATTTTATTCCTTTGGGTCAAAAGTGAGTATTTATGTACTTTTGGGTAAAGTTATCTATTTTTGTATTTTCAGATATGATTCATCAACTTCCACTGTTGACAGAGAGACAGTACATTGCAACAATTCACTCTCGTCTTCAGGACTCACAGCCTTGGAAATTGCCTGGACTGCAAGCCACGGTTAGACTTGCTTGGGCACTGGCATTAAGGGGAATATCCCAGCTACCTGATGTGACAGGTAAAGTTTAGGTAATTTCGTAATGAGAGATAGTATTATCAGTTAATGAAATTTTGGAAGAAGTGTTATCTTTTGATATATATAAGCATGAACATAAATAGTCTTTCTTTGACCACTTTATGAAAAAATTATTAAGCCAGGCATGGTAGCTCATGCCTGTAATCCCAGTGACCCAGGAAGCTGAAGCAGAATGATCACAAGTTCAAGGCCAGCCTCAGCAACTCAGGGAGGACCTTAGCAACCTAAAAAAAAAGGGCTGGGGATGTGGCTCAGTGGTCAGTTACTCTTGAGTTCAATCACTTGTACCAAAAATAATAAATAATAATAGTAATAATAAAGTAGGTAGCCATTAGACTTTAATGTTCATGTACAAACTCTTATTACAGAACTACACATACTCTTCATTTATACATTTTTATTTCATTACCTTTCTTATATAAAATTAGCCTTTAAACTCTCAAGTGGCTATGATTATTACCCAAATTCGTACACCATGCTTTCCCATGCCACTGTTTTAAGTCCCAGGTCTTTGGCTACTGAATCTTTTTGGTTCTATATTATCATATTCTTTTATAAATTTTAGTCATTAGGGCTATTAGATTTTTGTGGGGGGATGAGTAGTGATGAAAATCAAACTCCTTCAGCCCCAAGAAATCGTAAACTGTAAATGGTGTTAATAATATTTAGCTAATTTAGTAACTTTAGTGTCATTATCAATCTCAATAAGGAATTAAGAGAGTATTTTGTTCACAGGGAGTTTAATGCTATGGGTAGAATGCAGATTTCATTTCAGAAAAATAAAAGGCCATCTATTCTGGTGGAGACTATCCTGACTTCTATATATTCCCTTTTTCAAGGCAATGAAAATGTACTTTCAGTAACAGACTGGGTATTGGGTGTATATGACAGCCAAGCAGAGTAAGTCACGTAGCAATTCTTCTCCAGTGCCAGATTGCCACAAAGCTACCTAGCAATTATATATTTAAAGTTTAAAAGCAGTTATAAGCAATATGTGTGTCTTGTTAGAAGATTGCAACACCACTTACGCCGTACTTACAACAAAAATCTGAAGTCAGATCCAGCCTCTCTAGATAGAACTACCACCTTTTAGTATTTTCAGAAGAAGGAGAATGACCTATACCACCAGGGTACAGTCCCTAACTACACTGTAGAAGTTCTGTGGGATGAAAGACCCAGTTTCTTCGGCAAACAAATGGCAAAGAAAAAATAAAAAAGATGTATAGAAGCCTACAAATGTATATGTTAACTGCAATATGTGGACTTAAAGCAAACAGAGTGCAGAAAAGATAAAAAGCAAAACAAAATCTTTCATTGCATTGATAATGTAATTGTAAATTTAATCTGCATATTTGACAGCAAGGAGTTATTCTTTAAGATACGATAATGAGGAGTGGGAGGGGTGGGGGGGAAGGGAAAAAATAACAGAATGAATCAAACAACATTACCCTATGTAAATGTATGATTACACAAATGGTATGCCTTTACTCCATGTACAAACAGAAACATGTATCCCATTTGTTTACAAAAAAAAAAGATATGATAATGATATTGTATATGTATATAGATCATTTTGTTTTTTTCTTTTCCTTTTTTTTCGGTACTGGGAATTGAACCCAGGGATGCTTTACCACTGAGCTAACCTTATTTTTTGTTTTGAGACAGGGTTTGCTAAGGTACTGATGGTCTCACTCAATTGCTGAGACTGGCCTTGAGCTTGTGATCCTCTTGCCTCAGCCCTGTACATGACTGAGATTACAGGCCTTACAGACATTATAGACATACTACTGCACCTGGCTCTTCTCAATACCTTACTGAGTTGTGTAATGAAATATTAAAATGTTGAAATGTTAAAATACTGAAATGTTTAATTAGAATTTTCTTCATTGTAGTATTATTGAAGGGAGGAATATATAGATGAAGTAAATTGATAATTCTGAAATGAAATGATGGTCTTGTTGAGGTTCATTAAGTTTGTTTGCAGTAACTTCAATTTTCCAAATAAAATATTAAAAATATAAGTGGGCCAGTTTATCATTAAGAGTTAGTTTTTCAATTTTAGCTACTTGGTTACAGAAATTGTATATTTATTTAACTGGTCATGTTTGGGTTTTGATCTTCATGTTTTGACTTGATGATTTTTTTCCTAAATGACCAATGAGAATTCATTGTTATGAAAGTCTTAGCATCTTTTTAATATTTTACTGTTTGGATAGTAACTGATTACATCAGTGTTATATTACACATCAATAAATTAATTTTCATCACTTGATATTATTAAGAGTACGTACTTTTATAATATACTTTTTTAGTAATTCTTTGGAGTTTATGAGTTACAGTTACACATAATTTCATTTTAATAAGTATAGCATGTGATAGAATGTTGGTAAGGTATCTGAAATTTGAACCATCAGCGGACCATTAAGAGGTGTCTTCAGTTAATGACTTTTTCTCAACGTATTTGTTTCTAAATGTATTTCCAGCTCTGGCTGAATTCACAGAAGCAGATGAAGCAATGGCAGAGCTCGCAGTAGCTGACAATGTTTTCCTGTTCCTCACTGAGTCTGTAGTCGTGTCAGAAAACTTCTATCAGGAAGAATTTTATATTCGTAGAACCCATAATCTCATTACAGATTTCCTCGCACTTATGCCAATGAAGGTAAGAGTAGCAATATATAAGATGAGTAAAAGGTAGTGGAAGAATTTTGTATAATAATTTTGAACTGATTGATCAGCTTAGTTTATGTTTTGGAAACTTAAAAAAAATCTTTTATTGTAGACTTAAAAAAAGTGTTTTTGGCATTCTGGAGATGGATCCCAAGAATGCTGTATCACTCAGCAATATCTCTAGCACTTTGTTTGGTTTTGTCTCACTAAGTTGACTAAGCTAGTTTCAAACTTGTGATCCTCCTTCCTCAGCCTCCTGAGGAGTTGCTGGGATTGTGGGAGTGTGCCACTTCATCTGGTGCTAATATAAAATTTGACTGTTGTGTGTTGCAATTATAGTTGTGACTCATGAAAATGAAATAAAATGATCACCGTTAGTCAAAAGTAAACCATTAGGAAGAGATGTTTGACATCGAAAATGGTTTATAATGAGAAAGTAGTAAGTGAAAGTGCTTTTGTGGATAGAAAATTACTAACTCCATGATACTGCCCTAGGGATCAGTGCTGACATTGCCTTTTGTAATGTAGTTGGCCCTTTCCATCTATAGGTTCCACATCTATAGGTTCAGCCAACAGAGGATTGAAAACATTTGGGGAAAAATAATTGCATCTATACTGAAGATGAACAGGGTTTTCCCTTGACCTCATTTCCTAAATATAGTATAACAACTATTTATATAGCATTTGTGTTGTATTAAATATTATAAGTAATCTAAAAATGAGTTAAAAAGTATATGGGAAGAGTTACATAGATTGTTTGCAAATGCTGTATATTTTATATAAGGAACTGAATCAAGTGTGGATTTTGGTTTCCTTGGGGGTGGGGTGCTGGAACCAGTCCTCCATGGATAGCAAGGGACAACGATATTTTTATACATGATTTAGAAGAGGCACAGTGAATAATCTCATCTTACAGATAATTGTTTATGCTCTTGGTCGTGAATAAATGGGACTCAGGGTATATACAAGTAACATAACGGATTTAAGAAACTGTTATGCAGTGGCTTGAGCTGTAACCGTGATCCAAAAAAGAGTTGTTGGAGCTATTTCAGACAATTCCTTTATATAGCGTATGTTCTGTGTGCCATTTTGTGCCTAAGAAGTCATCAAAATTGTGGCAGAAAGTAAATGTGTGTATATTATAAAACTTCCTCTTTTGTGTGTTAAAAAGAAAACACCCCAGAGGTTCTACACTTAAAATACATTATGAATTTCTGATACCATACCTTTTGAGAAACACAAAGCAAATGGAAAAAATGCCAAGAGGAAGACATAAAGCTGATGAACACATAAAAAATGTCCTGGGCTCAATCCCCAGCACCATGGGGGTGGGGAGGAGTAGGAAACCTACTCCCTTTGAGCAAAGAATTTATAGTCTAATCAATGAAGTAGATATATATAAAGAAAATAGATTATATAAAGAAAATAATGAGAAGTGCGGACAGTAAATTACAATGGTAAGTGTAGCTTACTTAGGGAATAGAATAGTCAGAGTGTACCTAACAGTTACTTTAAATGTCAGCAACATTGAAGCATCACAGAACTTTAATGAGACCTTGCCAATCCTTTATTTAACATTTGTAGAATCCTTAGAAGGGTTAAGACTTAAAATGTTTTCCTAATTAGTAACCCAGATGAGTATGATTATGGAAAGATGAGAGGAATTTGAATAGAAGAATCATAAATGGCTTGGATAAGGTAAATACTGAATTTACATGATACTGGAATATTGGAATTTATTTAATAAATAAAATATATATACGAAACTACTTGGATTATGTATTTTTTTCTTGCAAGAGCTTTGGCAGTTTGTAAGTATCAATAAATATGTCTTATTTCCTTCAAATAATCAAGTTGATTGGCATAAAGTGAATCCTAATGTACTGTATTGTACTTTTTGTTTCTATAGGATCTGTAGTGATATTTCCTTTAATTCCTGATATTGATAATTTATGTCTTTTCCCACTTTTCTTAATTAACCTGTCTAGAGGGTTATTAATCTTACTGGTCTTTCTAATGAATCAGTTTTTGGTGTCATTTGTTGTTGTGTTATATTTCATTTCAGTGTTCCTTATTTCTGCTTTTCAGTATTTTCTTTCTTTCGCTTTGGGTTTAATCTTCTTTTTTCCTTTTTAGTTTTTTAAGGTGGAAGCTTAGATTATTGATTTGAAACTTTTTCTCCCTAATATAAACTTTTTTAGTACTATAAATTTACCTTTAATAACTGCTTTAGCTGTGCCACACAAATTTTAACAGATTGCATTTTATTTTTTGTTTTAGTTTCAATGTATTTCCTAATGTTCCCTAATATTTATATAGAAGTATGTTTTTTAATTTCCAAATGTTTGGAGGAATTCCCAGTTACTTCTCTGTCATTAGTTTCTAGTTTAGTTCTGTTGTGGTAGGAGAACATCATAAGATTTTAGTTTTGTTGATGTTTGTTTTATCTCTCAAAATATAGCCTATCTTGATTAATACTCTATGTACACCTGAAAGGAATATATATTCTATTATTCTATGGAATGGTCCATGAACATCAATTAGGTTAAGTTGCTTGATGCTGTCAAATCTTTCATATCCTTACTGATTTTCTCTGTACTTGTTTTATTGAGCTTTGAAAGAAAGGCATTGAAATGTCCAGCTCTATGTAATTGTGGATTTGTCAAGCTATTTTGTTTTTGTTGTTGTTAAGAAGTGATTCGTGGGGACTGGAGTTGTGGCTGTGGTAGAGCACTTGCCTGGCAATGTGCGAGGTCCTGGGTTCAATTTTCAACACCACATATAAATAAAATAAAAGATCCATTGAAAACTAAAGAAAAATATTTTTTAAAAATTGCTTATTAAAAAAAAGTAATTTGTTCTTTCTGTTGACATTTAGTTTACACAAATGTAAGACAGTGGTTCTCAAGCAGGGCTCTAATAATCTTCACAGCATGTTGGGAAATGAGTAAGGCTGCATTTGCTTGTTACAGTTGCCATAGTGTTGTTACTGGTGGTTAGTATAGTTCCAGAGATGGTAAGTTTCTTGTAATGTTCAGGATGATCCACCCCAGTGAAGAAGTGTCCTACCTGAAATGTCACTAGTGGCCCCATTGGGAAATACTGTGGTTACACTCACCTTTAAGTAGTCAAAATTTCTTTGAAGATTTAAGATACTAGAAATTATAGGTAGTAATGTTGTGATAAGTTTCCTTGCATACGTCTTCATGTCACTGAAGTGGAATAGGTACTTAATGGTTTTCTGTTATGTAATCATTTTAAGATAGTTGTCTAATATTCTGATTTCATTATTTAAGCCATAAATAAGAAGTTTATATTAATTCGTCTAATAATTTTAATAGGTGAAACAGCTGAGGAACCGGGCAGATGAAGATGCTCGAATAATTCACATGAGTATGCAGATGGGTAATGAACCCCCCATTTCTCTCAGAAGAGATCTAGAACACTTAATGCTCTTGGTAAGACACTAATTATATTGAATAGTCTGTCATCTCTTTGTCCTTTCATTATTTTTTTCCTTAACTTTAGAAAATTTTAACTATAGTACTTTAAATTCGCAAGGAAATTTAGTACTAGTGTACATTTTTATTTAAAGCAGTTTTTTACTTATAAGCATTTCTCACAGTCTTTGCTTACTCATTGCAGATTGGTGAACTATATAAAAAGAACCCTTTTCATTTGGAGCTCGCCCTAGAATATTGGTGTCCCTCAGAGCCTCTGCAGACTCCCACCATCATGGGCTCTTATCTGGGGGTGGCTCATCAGCGACCCCCACAACGCCAGGTGAGTCTTTAGGCTCTTTACTTTTATATTCTGGTGTGGTAATGGGGAGTTTTGAAAACATGAAAAATGTTACTTCCTGATGTTGATGCTGTTTAAAACAAAAGACCTCTAGTCTTAACTATGAGAAATTTACACTTTTCCCTTATTTGCATAAGTTTAAAACCATTAAATTCAAGTTCTAATCATTTTGCAGGTTGTTTAGAGGCAAAAGGGAACGTCTCATATTTATCACTTATTTGAGTTTTATTAGTATTTTAGTCTGTCCTCCAAAGGTGCAACAGTAATGAATATACATGATTTTAATCAAGTTTTAGGAGTAGGAGAGGTACAGATATTAAGGAACAAGGCTTAGAAGTTTTAATTGATGAGAATATGCCTTCAATGACTATTGATAATGCAGGCAAGAGTTCATTTTCCATCCTATATTGTCTAAAGTGTGAGGTACAGAAGTAAATAAAATGGACTGCCATGTCAGTATTCATATCTTTGGGATATTTGTTGTAGAAGCTTTCATGCTGTCTATTTTTTATTTTCTCTGGAGTCTGTGATCAGATGTTCTTCTATTTTACTGTATTTCTTGTATTGTTTCAGTTTTTCCCCCATTCTAAAAAAATGTTTCAGAGAAGGATGTAATAAAACCTTTTTAAAAATTAAAAAAGTTATCTATTAAAAATCTGAAACATTTGGAAGACAGAATAATTATAATGAATATCCAACATCTTAATTTCATCTTTTAAGTTCACATTTTGCCATGTTTGCTTCATCTACTACCATTATTCCTACCACTTTTATTTTGCTGGGATTTTTGAAAGGAATTTGTATAGTCAATATCACATTTCACACCTCAGTAGCTACAATAAGTAGGATCTGTCTTCAAAATAAGGATATTTTCCTACTTCGTCATAAAACCTTGTTACACCTAACACATTTAACAATAATTCTCAGACGTCTGTAGCATTTTCAGTTGTGAGTTCCAACTAATGAGTCCGAATTAATATTTTTAGTTATAGGTTTAAAATAGAAGCAATTTAAAAGGGAAAACTAAGAAAGAGGTTTAATACAACAGGAGTATAGGAACATTGTTTTGGTGGCAACTATCAAAATAATAACAGGCTACTTGGTTTTCATACTAATTTAGTTGGGATTTAGGAACTCTGAGTTCTAAGTATACCTTTGAATTTGTTGGTTAATTTTGGATTAGTAAATTTCTTCAGCTGTTTTACATATTTAAAAATGTGTATAGTCACACAGTTTTCTTGGAACATGCCTACAATCACAGCAACTCTGTAGGCTGAACTGGGAAGAGAGTAAATTTGACTCCAGCCTGGGAAACTTAGGAAGACCCTGTTTTAAAATAAAAAAATAATTTTTTAAAAAAAGAGCTAGACATGTAGCTCAAAGTTAGAATGTCCTTGGGCTCAATATTCAGTTGTTGTTTTTTGGTACTGGTAATTGAAACCAGGGGTGCTTAACCACTGAGCCACATCCCCAGCCCTTTTTTATATATATGTATTTTTAAGAGACAGGGTCTTGCTAAGTTGCTGTGGCTGGCTTTGAATTTGTGATCCTCTTGCCTGAGTCTCCCAAGCTGCTGGGATTATAGGCATGTGCCATTGTGCCTGGCAGTTCAATATTCAGTTCTGCAAAAAAATGAAAAAATATGTATAGTCTCTTGTTGTAACATTGAGATGTTTGGGGGAAAATGCACTTTATGTTCACAAAAATATTCTGTAATTGCATTAAACTGCTAATGATGAGTTTAGAAAACAATTTTCATAAATAGAATACCAATTAATTTTGTCTTTTGAAAGGTTTAAATCAGAATACTTAATTGGTTTTAGTTCGTTTGTAGTCTTTATTAGCTAGTCTATGTTGTCTTATAGTTAAGATTCAGTTTATTTAAACTTTTTTCTTTTCTCTATTTCAGGTTGTCTTGTCAAAGTTTGTTAGGCAAATGGGTGACCTCTTGCCTCCGACTATATATATTCCCTATTTGAAAATGCTCCAGGGCTTGGCCAATGGGCCTCAGTGTGCACACTACTGTTTTAGCCTCCTCAAAGTCAATGGTAGTAGTCATGGTAAGGAAATCTAGATGTTGTTTAAGTTTGTTGTTACACTCTTGAGTTTGGTACCCTCTGCTTAGTAAAGAAGGTTGTTTTGTTTGCTGGGATCCACCAAAGGTATAAATTGTTCTTATGATAACAGAGGGCAAGAGGCACCTTGATTATGGTCTCACAGATTTGGGGATTTGTCATTCCTCTTTACAGATACAGTTCAGTATAACAGATCAGAATAAGTGTAAAAATTCAAGAACACATCTGGTGTACAAAGAAAAAATATATACCCTTGCCACATCTGTTTTATTTCTTTATCTTCATAAATATTTTTCTAAAGTTTTCTCTTGACCCTCTCCCAGTTTCCTTACTTCATTTTCAAACTAGGTCTGGTTAAACCAGAAACAGTGCAAAAGAGAAAAAAGATATTAGACATCTGGTTCTTCAGGCAGATACTATTCTCATTTTTACATGTGAAGAAGCTGAGGTTTAGAGATGTTAGATAATTTACCCAAGGTCATTGGTCAGTCAAGATCAGAACTAAGATCTGCCTGGTTCCAAAGCCAGTGTTTTGACTACTTTGTCAGGCCTGCCTATTCTATATGCTGTAGTCTTGCCCCTACTGCTTGATGTGTAATAGAGTAGCATAAATTTACAAATCTAGAGTGTAGTTACCTTTCTTTGGGAATTCAAGCTCAACATTTGTGCATTATTTTGTGGGGAAAAGCAGCCCTGTGTAGCTGCATGACAACACAGAGAACTCTCCTGGATTTTAAGCAGGTAACTGACATACAAAATAATTAGTATTTACATAGGCATCACCCCATCCTTAGCCCTTAGGAAAAATTAATCCAGAGTTCTAGTTCATAGAGGGATTATAACCCTTTTTCAACATAATATTTACCTAGGCAAGATAACACATTACTTGCCTAGGACAAAGTTTGCCTTTGTGTTATGACAAAGGCAAAGTTTATTGTTTTAAATTAACTTTCATTTCCATTTCTAAGCAAATGAATAGAGATTTTTGAAAAAAATTCTGTACGCCTTTCTTTACAGTTGAAAATATTCAGGGAGCAGGTGGTAGTCCTGTTTCCTGGGAGCATTTCTTTCACTCCTTAATGCTTTACCATGAACATCTCCGGAAGGATCTTCCAAGTGCAGATAGTGTCCAGTACCGTCACCTTCCTTCACGTGGCATCACCCAGAAGGAGCAAGATGGATTGATTGCTTTTTTGCAGCTCACGTCTACCATCATTACTTGGGTAGGTAACCTGTCGATAGCATGTTTATTTATATTCTAGCACAGTGATATTTTAAGGGGTCAGACATTTTCTTTTAATGCTTAATAGTGATAAATTTAGCATGATAATATAGCCTTTTGCCTTTAAGCACTTTGTTTTCTTGTCCTGCAGAGGGTATAAATTATGGAATAATCTTGGTATGAAAATAATGGCCTGAACCTGAAAGAAAGTAGCTAGAGTGGCATGTAAGAATCATTGTTAAGCGTGCATCCTTCTAGAAGCTTTTCTAGCATAAGTGTGGTGTTAATGTGTGTGCATACATAGAGAATAGCTTTAATTAAAAAGAAAGGTTATTTATGGAATTATTTCTCTCCCTATTCCAAAGCATTTTACCAGCTACAAATCAGTCTTTATGAAAGACATTATTTTCATAACATTATTTTCCAACTTTAAAATCTCATTTAGTGGTTTATAATGTTCACTAGAGCAAGTTCAGTTGCTCAGGCTAATGTTTTCTCTGGAGAAAAGGAATAGTATCTTTCACTTGTGTCCAGGAGTTAGAGATCAGCCTGGACAACAATAAAACTCAGTGTCTAAAATAAAATACAACTGAGAAGTCTTTCTCTCTCTCTCTCTTTTTTTTTTTTTTGGTGTTCATTTCTCAGAGTGAAAATGCTCGTTTGGCTCTCTGCGAACATCCTCAGTGGACCCCTGTTGTGGTGATTCTGGGACTTCTGCAGTGTAGTATTTCCCCTGTTCTCAAAGCTGAACTACTGAAGACCCTTTCAGCTTTTGGAAAGTCTCCTGAAATTGCTGCTTCCCTCTGGCAGTCATTGGAATATACTCAGGTAGCGTTATGAACTCCCTTATTTGTATTGTTTGGAAAGTGAGCTCAATAACAGCATAGAAGCAAGAGCATCATGTTTGGACTAACAGTATACCATGGACTTCTCAATGAGAAATTATGGTTTGGGGTCCACATACAGCATCAGAAACAAAGAGGCCTGGATTTTTCTCTTGGATTACTTGGCAAGTTCATTAAGTTACCAGAGACTGGTTTTTCAAATACATTTTTGAAGACCTTGTTTTTCAATGTCTGTAAAGATATTAGGAAGTGGAGGGAATTCAACTCTGTCTTCAAGACCAGGCTAATACTGTAAGCCTTCATAAGTCATATATACTCATGAGGGAAATGTCTGTTTTTTCTTTCCTGTATTCATACTGCCCTACATCAGAAGAGTGAAATATCTGTGGAGGTTGTTTTCCTATTAAAGGACAGCACAAACTGCTAAGTTTGTACAAAAATTTTAACAGTAACCAGAGGACTTTTTACTGCTGATCATGAAGGCTTATTGCCAGGAATAAATTTTGGGCATAAGTGGGAATGTAGCAAGAATTTTTGACTTCTTAGGAAATGTACTTAAACTGACATGGGAAGGGAAATATATGGGTTGTATAATGTTTGGGGGGGTCAATGAATTATTAATTTTTCCTTCTTGAAATGCAAGCTGTATTGGAATATTTTTGTCAAGTATATTCTCTATGTATAATGTGAAAAAGGAAAATAAGGATATCCTTTATAGGAATATCCCTAAGAAAATGGTTAGTTGGAATACGTGTTGTCTTAGAAGCAATACAATATAAAGTAGCCTGTAATTCTAACTCATTATTTACAGAAGCAGCTTTTTAAAGTAATAAAGTATTCTAGAGTAACTCTAACATAGGCTTCCTGAAGATGTGAATGATACTTTGTAAAAAAATAAAAATAAAAACAAAAATTAGTGGGACTGTGTGTTCAGAGACGGGGCCACTTTTGGCCCTGAATTGCTAGTGAAAGTCCCAAGAGAGACTCCTCCCTTGTCATTTGTGATGGACAGTGTGAGATGTGTGGGTGTGGTGGGTGAGGTATGTGATATCATATTGCATAGCCACTCCTGCTCATTGGTGAATGAGGAGTACATCTAACATCTTCTTCTTATTTTAAGGTACTGCAGACTGTCAGGGTTCCCAGCCAGAGGCAAGCTGTTGGTATTGAGGTAAAGTTTTCCTTTTAGTTTAAATGCTATACTCATTCATACTTGTAATGATAAAAGAACTGTGAAAATTTTTTCTTAACCTTTTAAATTTCTGTGATTTTCAAATCTAGTGTTTTTACATTTGAAGGGTTTTCTGATCAGTGTTGAAATGGAGATAAAATTCTCAATGAAAGGAACCAAAATATTTAATGTTTCACTGTTGGAAAAGGATGTTACATGGCAGCTATCCAAACTGAAAATTCTTGGTTCGAACTCAGTTTAATTAGGTTACTTGAGTTAATCTGAAGCAAGAATTAATTCTTTAAGTTTCTATTTTCCCTCTTTTTAAAGAAACATTTTAAGATTTCTAGTTTTTTGTTGTTGTTTTTCGGGTTTTTTTGGGGGCATGTACTGAGGATTGAACTCAGGGGCACTCAACCAATGAGCCACATCCCCAGCCCTATTTTGTACTTTATTTAGAGACAGGGTCTCACTGAGTTGCTTTAGCATCTCACTTTTGCTGAGGCTGACTTTGAACTCATGATCCTCCTGTCTCAGCCTCCTGAGCCTCTGGGATTACAGGTGTATGCCGCTGCGCCCTGCAAGATTTCTATTTTTAATTCAATATTGGGATGATATGTGGGAATTTGAAATTCTTTCAGTTGACCCATCTATATTGATATAATATTTTGTGTTTTTCCTCTCGGTGAAAAAGTAGTAATATCTGTTACTTATCTTTTATTGTGATAGAGTACTATGAATTAATTTCTGTAAAATGCTGTGCACTGTATAGCTGTTAGTTCTGTATTGCCAGATTTTCTTTATTTTTTTTCTTTAAAGGTTGAACTCAATGAAATAGAATCCCGGTGTGAAGAATATCCATTGACTCGGGCCTTTTGCCAGCTTATTAGTACCTTGGTGGAGAGCTCATTTCCTTCTAATTTGGGCGCTGGTCTGCGGCCCCCTGGCTTTGACCCTTATTTGCAGTTTCTTAGAGATTCTGTTTTTCTCCGATTCCGTACAAGAGCTTACCGAAGAGCAGCTGAAAAGGTTATGTTCAGAGAAAAGTTTATTTCTCCTTATTTATTTACTGTTGCATTTTCTTTATCCAGGGTGAAAGAGGCTATAAATTCATTTTAGAGCTTTTGAAAGTTAGTAAAATTCATAGTTTTAATTCTGAAATGCTTTGGATGGATTAATTTGTGTGCATTAGAAATAAGTTTGGGCATTAACATCAAAGCACTGACATTTAGTGATCAGTCATTGATATGAGTTTATAGTCTTGTAGTCTAAGAGATTCTTAATTGAACAAATTTTTACTAAAGTTGAACCACAAATGTTATACCTTTGTTGAAAACACACTTCCCTATAGGTCAGGGATTGAAGGAAGTTTAAACTTGCTCACCATGTTGTATCTGTTAGTGCTGTGGGTTGCAGAGTGGGAAAAGGAGTATCTTGACCCGTGAGCCGCGTCTGCCATGGTTGAAGGTTGAGGGAGCACTGACATTTATGCACATATTGGCTCTGCTTGCAAGGCACCACTGAGCTTATATATCATTTTATGTAATTCCAGTGTTGCCTTGAGGCAGGTACTATTAATATTCCCATTTTACAGATGGAGGCTTAGCAAGGTTAAGAAATTGCCTAAGGTCCAGGACCAGGATTTGAACATAGGACTCTGATTCCAGATCCAAGCTCATAACACTAAACTATGTAAAAGATCCTTCCAGGTTCTGATGTAATTCGCATTAGTCTATAGTACTGTTTATTACTTCCTAGAATACCCTTGGTTCTATCTTGTAGGAACATTTCTGCTCCATTTTTATAGTTTGTTGTTTTTGAACATGATGGGGTTTGGGGGATTATATTAATGATTATAAAAATAACTTAGTTCCTGCTAATTTGGGGGAATTAGGAAAATTCAAGAAGAAATTTTATTATCCATAACCCTGTTGCTAAAAGGATTCTTACTTCTAATTTTTTTCTACACGTATATATTTAAATAACACTTGAGATAATTAGATCCTTTAATGTTCCTTTTTTACCACTTAGCTTCATGTTATTAATGATTCTTTGAAAATAGTCTTTTTAGTTACTGAATAACATTCATTATTTGTATGTAGCATAGTTTGCTTATTCATTGCCCTCAGTGGAAAAACCTTATTTCTGATAATAATCACAAATACTCAAATTTCTTTTTTGTCAATTGCTTAATGATTTTTGTTTCCCTTGTAGTAAAAATACACGTTTAAGAGGGAATACATTTTATGTAAGCTCTAGAACTATCTTGTTAACATGAATTTCCTAATCTGATGAAAATGATAACAGCAGCCATGCCTCATTAATAAAGTCATTTTAGATGAATAATGCTAATCATTGCAGTATCTTCAACAAAATGTTCTGACACTTTTTTGCACTTGTTTTAAATGTCCTGTCTGCCTTTTCTTAAAAAGGTCAGTATGACTTAAGTGTATGGAGTTCTGGTCAGCCATGTTCTTTCCAGATGTTACTCTCTTCAACCATTTGTAGCTACTTTTCAAGTGGTGCTGCTTTCCCTGCCTGTCATTGATTTCTGTTCCACCCCCACATATTTACCTGAAAAAAATTTCCCTCAATTCTTAGAATTTATTTTACTTGAAAATCTTGAGCTTAACTTACGTAACTATTTTAGGAAATAACTTCTCACAGAAACAGTGGTTTGGATTGAGACAAATAATAAATATAGCATGTTATAGGCAGTTTCTATAGGTATCAATTCTAAAATCTATCATGTGACAATACATCTTTTTATTTGAATAAATTTTGAAAATTTTGGAAAATACAAAAAAATTAAATAAAAATAAATGATTATCCTGTGGTCCCATTCCAAAATTCAGTCTTGATAAAATTAAGTATATTGGAAAGAATGATTTTAAGAGAATAATTTTAACAACCATCCTGTCTACAATACCAATCTTAGTTTTACCAAAATTCTGTGCCATAGATTTTTAAAGTGAAGTTTTAATTTTACCATATATATTGCTATATGTATTCATCCTTTGATGTAAGCATTTTTCCTTATTTGTACAGAACTTTCAAATCCAGCTTTAACAAGGAGTTGATAATGGGGTCATTTGGGGCAAGATACCAGTGATTGTATCTTTACTGTCTTTGGCTGTAGGCATGGGATAGAACCATATTCTGAGGAGACCACGGCTTAACTTCCGGCATGTTTGCTGTCAAGCTATTTGGTCTTGGGGGATCAAACACCACTTTGAGCTTCATCTATAAATAACAATTAGATGAGATGATTTCTTAGAGCCTTTCCATGCTTTTTAAAGAAAGTGAAATGGTTGGCTATAGGAGAGATCTGCTGTTTAATTAAAAATTAAATGTGACTAGGTGCTAAATGCTTTAAATTTGTTAACAAGGGCTAACCTCTTCTATAGAAATGTTTTAAAAAATGTTTTACTGGAAAATGAGCAAATCCGTTATCCTTCAGCAAAAGAAAGTAACATGGACTAGGATTTCTGTGTTGCTTAGCATAAATTAATAAAATAAACAAGGGACTTCACTTATTTTTCAGAGAAAAATGTTAGGAATGCAAAGCCTGGCAAGGCTACTACCTTGGATTATTTGACTGTTATTAAAATGCTTGTTTCTTTCTGTAGTGGGAAGTTGCCGAGGTTGTTTTAGAGGTGTTTTATAAATTGCTCAGAGATTATGAGCCTCAGCTTGAAGATTTTGTGGACCAGTTTGTGGAGCTACAAGGTAATTTGTCACTTTTCAAACAAGGTGTCAACTATTTAAAAAGCTAATTGTAACTTATAACTTATGTATATATTATATATAAGTTCAAATTTATATTTATAAACTAAATTAGAAGTTATTAATAAGTTAATTAGAACCTAATCTTTTGTTTCATTGTTTTAATCATCTCAGTTGTTTTGTTCAAGAGAAAATTCAGTAAAATTCAAATGAAAAATGAAGAGCATTACATTTTAGATTCTTTAATGAGTTAACCTATAATCGGCGACTAGCTGCTATGTGAGTCAATTATTCCCTTATAGGAATTCCCTTTTGGGAATTATTCCTCTATACTACCATTATATAGTTTGTGTCACTGTCTCTAACTCAAAATTTACCTTCATTTGTTTAGATCCCATTGAATTTATAAATCTCATGATTTCATAGAAAGCAAGGGTGTGATGAAAACAAATTTACCATCTTTGGGACTGTGTTGTGTTCTGTCTAGGAGAAGAAATTATAGCATATAAGCCACCTGGCTTTAGTCTGATGTATCATCTTCTGAATGAGTCACCAATGTTGGAGCTTGCTCTGAGTTTACTGGAAGAAGGAGTTAAGCAGCTTGATACCTATGCTCCCTTTCCTGGTATGTACCTGAAAGTTGTTACATTTTGAAAACAGTTTTCTTCTTCTGTAAAAGAGAGTACTTTCTCCCAGTCCTGAGGATTGAACACAGGGTGTTTTACCACTGAGCTATATCCCCACCACATCCTTTCTTTTTTTTTTTGAATTTTTATTTGGAGATAGGATCCTCTAAATTGCTTATTAGGGCCTTGCTAATTTGCTGGGGCTGCTGGCTTTGAAATTGTGATCCTCCTACCTTGACCTCCTGAATCATTGAGATAACAGGTGTGTACTACTGCACCTGGCTCTAACTTCCATTTCTGGGTTTCAGGGAAGAAACACCTGGAGAGAGCAGTACAGCATTGCCTTGCACTTCTCAACCTTACTCTGCAAAAGGAAAATCTCTTCATGGATCTTCTAAGAGAGAGTCAGCTGGCTCTCATAGTCTCTCCTTTAGAACAGCTGTTGCAGGGAATTAATCCCAGAACTAAGAAGGCAGACAATGTAGTAAACATTGCAAGGTAAGTTATATTTATAGGTAGAGAAATGATGATATGAATCAGACAGACACTCTAGCTTTGATTTCTAAATCTTGTTGGATCTCTAATGCATCCCTTATTATTGGCCTTTTAATCTTGCTTTTTCTAGGTCTTTTGATTTTAGTAACTTCAGATCTCACAATTTCTCCTCTCAGGATAATTCTGTATCCTAAAAATATTTGAGTTTGAAATACACATTATTATTTGTTTTCTGCGGGGTAACTGGGAGTTTGGATAATAGGGCTAGATAGGAAGTAAACATCTTTCTCCATACATATATCCTAACTTTCTGATGGTTTTGTGTTCCATGGCTTATAGAAGTATTACCAGTTTCACATGGTGATAACCTTGTGCCTGTTTGTGTCCAAATCCTCAGTTTTTATGAGACCACCAGTCTTATAAAGCCCCCTTCAGTGACTTCATCTTTACTTGATTTGTTACATATGCAAAGATCCTATTAGAACTTCAAAATGTGAATTTTGGAAGGACACAATTCAGCCTAAAACAGGCTGTTTCTAACTAGAAGGGGACATCTTTTTCTGATTTATCCCAAAATGCTATATGACTCGGGGAACCCCTGGTTCTAAATTTTTCTTTATTGAGAATAATGAGAAACCAAGTTTGATCAGATTGTTCCTCAATGTTTTCTTGTTCTAAAGATACCTGTATCATGGGAATACTAATCCAGAACTGGCTTTCGAAAGTGCTAAGATCCTCTGCTGTATCTCTTGCAACTCCAATATTCAAATAAAATTGGTTGGAGATTTCACACATGACCAGGTAATTGATGTTGTTTCTGGTGCATTCTGACAGAAGTCACAGTATCTATGGAGGAACCATATTCTTGTTTGTGAAAAAATTCTCCGAGAATAGGTACTTGGTTGGACTCTTCACAGGTACACTACATACACTATATATAGGATGTGCCCTGTAGCTTACAAAATGGCTCTACTCTAAGCACATTTAAAATGACAGGGTTTGTAGATGCAACTTCTGTTTGTTTTCAGTCATTCTGTTAGTTGCTTCTGTTCCCGGTGAGCCTCTGCAGTGCTGAATGTGTTTCACTGTTGTGAGCTGTCTACTTCTGTGGCTGTCTGGTGAGCCCATCTGTGTCACTTCATGTGCTGTTATGCTGTAGAGTGTTTTTATTCACAGTAGTTGTGTTTCTATTCACTGAGCAGCTACTATTCGGGACTCCTTTTACTTTCTTTGTGAACATTTATCTTATTGTATCTCTACTTCAGAAATCACTGTTTTATCTAAAGGGTTGTATCCTTCAGAGTGTTTCAAAACAGGAGCTCTTCTAGCACTTTCACCTTGGGTAGGACAGATCTTCATTTTGTGAGTAATTGTCTCTCACATTGCTAGACCTTTAACATCATGGGTTCTCCTGCCACTCAATGTCAGGAGTAACCTCTAGTTATGACAAGTTGAAATGCCCTGTGGAATGGCGGTACCACCCGGGTTGAGAACCACTGTTCATATGTCTGATCTGTGAGTTCTTGAGACTATGGGATAATCTAGGGATACTGAAGATTTTTGATTTGCTAACATTTTATCTTCCTTCTAGATTTCTAAAGAGAAATCAGCCAAGACATATAAGATAAGCAATGCATTTCTAGAAAGAAGAGGAGAATCTTAATTTTATATTTTGGTTAAGATCTCAGAATACTGAGTATATAATGAAGACATCATGAAACAGCAACTTAATGTTATTTTTTTTTTAAGATAATAATTTAATTCTTTGGGAATGAAAATTAGGCAAGTGAAAGTTTTAGAATCAATAACTTGAGTTTTATTAGCTTATTTTCATAACACTAATGTAAAACAATTTAAGGAATTGAGTTTTCTAAATATAACCAAAATCTAAAACCTAAATCCTTTACTTGGAATAGATTTGCCTGTTTTTTTTTTTTTTTTTTCCAGACAGATATTTTTAGGTAAACCATGTTTATCATAGTTTCTCTAATATTTAGAAACCTTTTATTAATTTATTATTATTATTTTTGTCTATATGACCTTAGAGTGTAAGCCAGAAACTGATGGCTGGATTTGTGGAGTGCTTGGATAGTGAAGATGCAGAAGAATTTGTCCGTCTAGAAGAGGGTATGCCTCAGATTAACATGCTTATTTCTTATTTTGCTTTTTTTGGTACCAGTGATTGAAGCCAGGGGTGCTTAATCACTGAGCCACATCCGGAGCCCTTTTTAATATTTTGTATAGAGATAGGGTCTCACTAAGTTGCTTAGGACCTTGCTAAATTGCTAGGCTGGCTTTGAACTCACGATCCTCCTGCTCCAGCCTCCCAAGCCACTGGGATTACAGGCGTGTGCCCCCATGCCTGGCAATTTTTTACTTTTATATTCTTAACATAAAGAATAAAATCTGAAACTTAACTGTCTAGTGGTGATGTAAGACAAATTGAGGATTTGCTAGGATAAATGTCTAAGGCTTTTTTTATGTTTTATTTTGAGACAGGGTCTTGCTAAGTTGTTTATGGCCTCCCTAGGTTGCTTAGGGCTTTACTAAGTTGCTGAGGCTGGCTTTGAACTCAATGATCCTCCTCCCTCAACCTCCTGAGTCATTCGAATTACACTATGCCCTAGGATTCTTAAATAAATTAGACCATTTTAATGGCTCATTGGGTCAATTAAAATGAACATGGAGATTAGGGAAACTTGTGTTATATCCTCTACTACTGAGCAATATCCCCAGTTCTTTTTATTTTTTTAAATTTTGAGATAGGGTCTCTCTTTTAAATTGCTCAGTCTGTCTTTCAACTTGGGATCCTCCTACCTCAGCCTCCTGAGTTGCTGGGATTACAGGCATGTCCACCACCATGCCTGGCTTGTGTTGCATTTTTAAATTTGATATTTGTTAACTGTCTGTTGTTTCATAATATTGTTTGTGATTTCCACATTAAGGATCAGAAATTGAAAAGAAATTAGCTGTAATCCGTCATGAAACAAGAATTCACATCTTGAATCTTCTCATCACATCTCTGGAACGCAATCCACCCAATCTTGCTCTCTACTTGTTGGGCTTTGAACTGAAGAAACCTGTCAGTACCACAAACCTGCAGGATCCAGGTATAACCGTAAGGCACATAGGCATTTATTTGTTGCCGTACTTGTGTATCTGAGTGGTCTTTTATTGAACTTTGTGCTCGTGTGGTAATTCATTGAAAAAAGTAGATGATGTGAAAGATAATATGATGGGTCAGTCTTTAGGACTTAGAGTAAGACTGGGTAAATGGAACTTTAGAGAATTGGCATTAGTTAAGAGTGTTTATAGCAGTGCATATGTTTACATGTTTACAGAATTTGTTATAAAGACAATCTAAGATTTCTAATGTAGCAATTCTATAAGAAAAGTTGAAGGTTCTTTTGGTTTCACGTAGGAGTGTTAGGCTGCCCTCGGACATGCCTGCATGCCATCCTAAACATCTTGGAGAAAGGAACGGATGGGAGAACGGGTCCAGTGGCAGTGCGAGAATCTCCTCAACTGGCTGAGCTGTGTTACCAGGTATTCTGAAGACTGCTTGATAGCATTGGGTAAAAGAAATTTGCTTGATGTTTGAGTGTACTCAAAGAGGGGAGTATAACAGTAAGACTGAGTTGAAATGAGATCATGTAGTAATTTGACCAGTCTTTCTTTTATGGATAAAACCCATAAAGTATTGACTCCAAAAATCCTATAGATCTGAAGATCCTAATCACTTGAAAATGAGGGAAATTAGGATTTTTTGAATCGATTTTTGACCAGGTAGCATAGAAACTCCAATAGTGTCATATACAAAGTAGCTCTTTTTGGTGGTGAGACCAGTGAATTTGGGTAAGACCTGCGGTTTCCATCTTTGCCTGAGAATAGTCTTGCATCACGTGGGCATGCCACACAACTTCTGTGAGACTGAGCTTTTCACTCTGTTGAAAGGGCCGTTGTGCGACTACAATGGGAGTGTAAGTGGAAATGCCTGTTAACAGCCATGTCGTAAAGCCTGGAGCTGTGTAAGGTGGTAGAAAGTCAGATTAGTGTGAAGCTTAAATTATGAGAACTTTTGTGTTTATTTCTTTTATTTATTTTGTAAGTATTTTAAGAACTAGACTTTATGTGACTTATCTAGTACCATAATTCACATTTTTAAAGAAATGCACCATTAACCCCTCATTGGCATTTTCTATTATTCTACATTTCTATTGGTAATTTTTCACTATTTCTGTTTTCTGACTGTACAAACGTACTTTCACTGCACTATACTGCAGCTAGGTGTTTTTGTGAATCAAATTTAATTCTTCCTTAAAGGCAGAGCAAATTTGCTGTACACTTGAGTACAGTGTTGTAGAACTTTATATATAGGTAGAAGCAATTGATGAGCTTAATCATCTAGGCCACAGGCAGGTAAAGTAAGTGAATGAAGCCAGGTTTAAGTCAGAAAAGGAGGGGCTTGGAGGGAGAGAAGCGTCTGACGAATGGGAGAGCACACGCCTTGCTCTTCAGCTCCAACTGGTGTACCGAGTTAGAGAGCAGGCTGTTCTGCCAACTTATTATTTCTCTCATATCCTTGAGCATCTTATTGTATTTTCTTAATTTTGTTTGAGAAGTTTAGTATTAGCTTAAGGTTCTACTTACAGAATATCAAAAAACAAGCATGCAACTGTAGCAGAACTGTTCGCTTTATACCTTGCCTTTCCTTGAGTATACTTATTGTTTATTTAGTTGTATTGAGGACACGTGTTCTTTTACTCCCTCTCCAGCTATACTTTCAGGATTGCTGTAGTGTAAATTTCATTTAGGTTATTTACCAATTTTTACTCTGCTCTCATGAATATCTTCAGTTTCTTTGGCTTGTTTCATATTTTACTTAAGAATATATCCCCCATAAAGAATATATTTCCAGATATGGATTTGCAGTTAATTCTCATTATTCATAGTAGTTACGTTTTAAGGAGTCATTGTGAACACCGAAGGGGAGGATCCTGAGCGATAACCCCTAAGAAAAATAGAGGACTAGATTCCTGCAAACCATGGATCCTAGCATTCTCCTCAACTGATGAATCCATAATCCTGTTTTATGTGTATTTCTGTTTAAAAAACACTTATGTAGTATATATTGTTGATTCCTTAACATTGAACTCTGGGCAAATAGCAATGGAACTCTTATCTATGTCAGTTTTGTCTTACACACGGTTTTCCTCCCAAAATGCCTGTGTGAAGTTTATCTTTACACACATTTTTCACCGTAGCTTTCTTGGGCTTAGGAACACTAAATGGCATTTCAAAACCAGGCTGGACTGTTTAAACAGCAAAATCACCAGTAAAAAGCATGAAAATGAGAAAAATGTGGCACTAGATAGACCACAAAAAGATTTGTTTGCAATGCAAGAAATTAGAATAAGAAGGCAGAGAGAGTACTCCTTTGTTTGAGTGTATGCTGGTTGAGATTTTTCAGTACTCTGCTGGAAGTACTTTGAGTATTAATTTGGGGGTTACAAATAAATGTTAGCATGTAAGCATATTTGCAAATATGGAATCTATAAATAATTGAGTATCAATTATGTAGGGTCAGAAGGTATAGTTTTATAACTTTAGTTTTTAACTTGTAAGTATAACAATTGTATTAATGGTGCCAATAATAGATAGGACTAAAGAGTCTGTTACATGGAAAGCATTTAATAAATGTTGGTTAAATGAACCACACATGAATGAAATTTTCCTTTGCTGCTTTGCCAAATACCACAATTTGCATTTTACAGTTAGAATTTTTGTTGGTTTATGAGCTATGACACCTGCATTATTATTTCCTTATTTTATTTACTTATTTATTTTTTTAAGAGATGGAGCCTTGCAGTGTTGCCTGGGTTGGCCATGAACTCCAGGGCCCAAGTGATCCTCCTACCTAGCTTCCTAAGTACCTGGGATTATAGACATGTGCCACCATGCCTAGGTTAATTACTGTTTATTGCTGAAAGAAAAATGACGTTTTTCTTTGATTTTGAATTATTTTCCTCAAATAAAGTGGTTTTTCCATTTTTGTCTATTTTAGATCTTTGTGATATTTTCAAACATAATGGAGATCTTATTTATATTAGCGCTAATCACCTTTTCTTACATTTGATATAAAAAAACTTTTACCCCTAAATCTGTTGTTTTCAATTAGATTTATGTTCAAAGTTTATATTGTTGAGTTTGCATATCTTTGTAATTTTTGCAATTTGTTCAGTTTTGGTGTATCATCTTCCTGAGGTTGAAATGAAATATGTATGGTTGTCAGAAGTTACTGCCAAGTAATTTGCTTCTATAATGATTAAAATACTAAAACTTGTCAATTGACTATATGCATATGTATTGCCAAATATTTTTAAATGGTTTTTAAATTAGTTATAGGTCAGCACTCTCTTTTGTGTTTCAATATTTTTTTTTTTTTTTTCAATATATTTTCTTGAGCTAGGAGGCCAAGGACTGTTGATAAATTTGAGTTTATATTTTATATATGGTTTTATCCATTTTGTTGAGATGTCAATGTCTTAATTTTTCACATAGTAGCTCTAAGTTAATATTTTGTTATCTTAAAGTAGCACACAAAAAAGACTGATTTAAGAATTTTCTTATTTTATTAGGTGATATATCAGTTATGTGCTTGCTCTGATACATCTGGTCCTACTATGAGGTATTTGAGAACCAGTCAGGATTTCTTATTTTCTCAGTTGCAACATCTACCTTTCTCTAACAAAGGTAGGCCATTATTTTCTTTTGCTATTATAGATTGGGTATCCCTTATCTGAAATGCTTGATACCAGAAGTTTGAGATTTTGAATCTTCCTTGATTTAGAATATTTGCGTATACATATTGAGATCTCTTGGGAATGGGACCCGAGACTAAATGTGAAATTCATTTATGTTTATGTACATTGTATGCACTTAATCTGAAGGTAATTTACACAATAGTTTGTGTATGTATTGTTTGACTGCAGCCCATCACGCGGTCAGATACGGAGTTTTCTACTTCTTGGCACTCAAAAATTTTGAATTTTGGAGCATTTTGAATTTGAAATTTTTGGATTAGGTATACTAAACTTTTCTAACAAATGTATAAGCTAATGTTGAGTGATTTTATTCATACAGTATTTGAGGGGAGCAGTTATCATTTTTATGAAATTCTGTTCTAATTTTGTTACTTTGCTTCTGTAGTATTGTGGGTTGCTTTTGTATTTTGTGATTGAGAAGCCTGACATTTTAGCTTCTATCATAAAATTATTTAAACATATCCCGTTAAGGACAGAATTTCATTCTTTTATTAACAAAATTTAAAGATTTTGTTGAAGGGATAAAAAGTTTTACATAAGAAAATTATGGAAATTTTAGATTTTTTTGAACTGAAATTGATTTATAACAACTCTTGATTTACCTTTTTGGTTGTATTTTTTCACGTCTTGAAATAAAAATTTGAAAACTATAGTGAAAAACGTAAGTTAGTTGACATGGATAATAATTATCACAGACTAAGTTTTATCAGAATTTTTCTTTTTTTCTTAATTGATATTTAACAATTTTCTGAATTCAGATTATATCCAGAGAGTAGTGGTTTATTATTTTTTTTAAATTACTTTATATCATCTTTTTGTGATTTTGAGGCTCACAAATTTCACTAATAAATGTTCATTACTAGTAACTGGAAGCTTCTGATTTGTTTTTTAGAATAACACCCCTGGGAATTATGACAAAAAAATCTTGCACTGGGTTTGGGGTTGTGGCTCAGTGGTAGAGTGCTTGCCTTGCAGGTGTGAGGTACTCAGTTCGATCCTCAGCACACATAAAAATAAATAAAGATACTAAAAAAAAAAAAAAAAGAATTATTGATCATTTAAAAAAAATCTTGCACTTCATTTTCAAAATAAGTTTCTTATTTTTTAGTCTTGAAATTTTGTTTATATAAGAAGCTTTTAGAAATCCTGTCACCTCTTCTCCCCATTGTTGGGATTTGAACCCAGGGCACCGTACCACTGAGCTACATCACTAGCATTTTTTATTTTATTTCGAGGCAGAGTTTCACTAAATTGCCAAGGCTAGCTATGCACACTAGTGCATGACTATAATCCCAGCCACTTGGGAGGCTGAGGCAAGAGCATTGCAAGTTTGAAACCAGTATTAGCAACTTAGAGAGGCCCGAAGCAACTTAGGGAGACCCTGTCTCAAAATAAAAATTAAAAAGGACTGGGGGTGGGGCTCAGTGGTTAAGTGCCACTGGCTTCAATCCCTGGTACCAGATAGTTAGATAGATAGATATATAGAAGATATATAGGAAAACTAGCCAGGACTAGCTTTGAAATTCCAGTCCTCCTGCCTAAATCTCTGAAGTTGCAGTGAAACCCTCTTTTTATACCTAGCTAATCAAAAAGAATAGTTAATATTTACTTATTAAGGCATGGGGTTTTAAAAATTGATTCACTTTGCATCAAACTATTAATATTGTTATTTGGTGAATTTTATGTTTGTACTGTTATCATTTAGGATTTCAAAGGCAAGCATATAAAAATAATACTGAATTCAAAAACTACTCTTGTATTTGTGATTCCCATCCTTTCGTTATTTATTAAATCAAATGTTCTCAGTTATATTAGAAAATCTCATAAAATTATGCAATGTAGTTTTAACTTATTTTAAATATGTGATTTGTGAAATCAAACGCAAATTGTGTGATAGTTTTTATGAGATATATTTGAAAATACTCTTTGAAACAAAATATTATGTTTTAATGTCAAATAATTGCAGACTTAGAAGATCCTTGTGAAATTATTCTAGTAATGAAAACTTGATTTTCTTGTTCTTCATTTGCTTTACCTCATCTTTTATAGATATATACTATCTTATTTTTTTCCCTTTGTATCTTTTTCTTTTGTAATTTTACAGAGTTAATCCTGTGATGTTGCCAAGTTTCTTAAATTATTGACTTCTTTAATGGAAAAATATCTGATGAGTTATGGAATTTAGGTCTGTTCCGATCCCGTGTTATTACTCTGGGAAATGAAATTTATATGTTTAAATTTCAGAATATGAAATCTCTATGTTGAACCAAATGTCCTGGCTTATGAAGACGGCTTCAATAGAACTACGAGTTACTTCTCTGAATCGTCACGGTCCTCATACCCAGAGGCTCCTACACCTTTTACTGGATGACATGCCAGTGAAACCATACTCAGGTGAATATGTGAATTTCGACATTTGTTTTATTGTGCTGGTGACTGGTCTGTGTCAATGTAAATGCAAATCAGGATTTTATGCATATGTGATTGTAGACCAAAACAGTTCTTTCTATCATAAGAATATTTTTCCTTAAAACACAAAATTTAGCCAGGTGCAGTAGCACATGTCTATGCCCAGCTGCTCGGGAGGCTGAGGCAGGAAGATTGTAAGTTCAAGCCTTGGCGACTTAGTGAGGCCCTAAGCAACTTAACAAGATCCCGTCTCAAAATAAAAAATAAAAAGGGCCTCAGTAGTTATGCATCTCTGGATTCAATTCTGGTACCAAACAAATAAGACATAAAATTTAAGAATCATGCCATGATTGTCATTTTATTTTTGTTTTAAGCATCCACAATACAGTTATATACAAAATATTTTGTTGAGTTTGTCACACTGAGCTAGGATGACCTAAGCTATTTCAGTATGTCTTACACATGTGAATTAAAGATAAGGTTTTGAGTCATTTCATTGTCATGGTTGGATCTTACCAGTTTTGAAATTCTGATTATCCTCATTAAAATTGTGAATGAATACCATAGGGATGGAAAGAATTAAATGAATGTTGGTGTGGGGGTTTTAATTATTCATTAGCAAAAGACTCGTTGACCTAGACACAATGACCTAAAAATAAACACACTACATTTTGTCATTTTCAAATAAATGTAGTTTTAAGAGTGTGTTTGTTTTCCAATCTATTATTATTGATACTCCAACAGATGGTGAAGGAGGAACAGAAGATGAAAATAGGTCTGTCTCTGGGTTCCTTCACTTTGACACCACTACAAAAGGTAAACCTTTGATTTCATAATATACTTATTTTGTTGACATAGTCAATTGCTTAAAACTCATGTAGTTTATTTTGTCTGCAAATTCAGAACTAGTATAGAAAAACTATGTAAAGCTTTATTTGTCATTTATAAATTTTTTTAATTTAATAGGTAGGGTTATAGGGTAGGAAGGAAATTATTTTTCTAAGTGTATATAGCAGAAATAAAATCAGATTTAAAGATTTCAGCACAAGTCTTCAGTTTCCAGACTAATGCCCTTTCTGAACATAGTAGTCTTTGAGAGTGAATTGCGTATGATAGGTTTGTTCATCTCCTCAGATACCCCATGTACAACTGATTTACTGTTTATTGTTTTTAGTACGTCGAAAAATTCTAAGTATTCTTGACTCGATTGACTTCAGTCAGGAGATTCCTGAGCCTTTGCAGTTGGATTTTTTTGATCGGGTCCAGATTGAACAAGTTATTGCTAACTGTGAACATAAAAACTTACGGGGACAGACAGTCTGCAATGTCAAGGTGAGGATTGCTTTAAGTATCTGAGTACAAGTGGTTCAGCCATTGAGCCATAAAAAAAAGTATAACTACTATCCACTACCACCCTCAACCCCCACAATAGAAATTTTGGTTCCTAGCTCATTGGTCTGTGTGAGTGTGTAGGTGTGTTGTTGTTTTGTTTGTTTGTTTTTAAATCAAACAGCCAGGAAATAAAACTTAATAGATCACACTAACTTGTTTAGAAGGTTCCCCATCCTTCCTTATTATAATTATTCTGCCACACTAGTACTGTGGAATGGTTTTAACTACTTAATGTTCTGTCACACAAATGGTAGTGTCCTCACACAAAGAAGATAACCAGGGCACTTGCATTGACTTACCTTCCATGGAGGTTCTTTGGTACCACTTTCCGGAATGGAGAAGATTCTTAATATTTTTGTCTGGAAATTGAATAGTGCCATTGTTAGATTATGTATAGAGATATCTGAAACTCCCTTTAGGCCTACTTATAGTAATTGCTAAGGATTATTATTTCTACCAGTATCTGAAATGGTCTGTTTTTCTCTTTTCCCCTAATTGCATAGCTTCTTCATAGGGTTCTAGTAGCTGAAGTAAATGCTCTTCAGGGTATGGCAGCCATAGGACAGAGACCACTATTAATGGAGGTAAGTTCTATAAAGTAGGTTAGTTTTACTCTTTTAACTACTTAAGTAAACTAAGTTGCTTGTTACAGGACAAGACTGTAAATTGACTTGTAGTTTATCAGTTAGTAAACTACTTAACTATTCACTGGGTACAGTGGCTCACATCTTATAATTCCAGCTACTCAGGTGGCTAAAGCAGGTGGAGGATTGAAGTTCAAGGCCACTCTCAGCAACTTAAGGAGACCCTGTCTGGAAATATATTAAAAGGACTAGGGATACAGCTCAGAGGTAGATGTTTGTGTAGCACATCTAAGGCCATGGAATAATCCCAATATAATAATAATAATCTCATAAAACAAAATAAAACTACTTAAAAATTAAACCTTCATGGAATCTTTTACTTTTGATTTTGTGATTTTTATAAACTGAACTGAAGCTTAGTGTCTGGTGTGTCACATACATTTTCTGATATGCAGGTCAGGGATTTAAACTGTCAGAGAGGAGACTCATTTTTCATTACAAGTGAGGGGAGTTATGGGTAAGAGGTCAAACGGGAAGAACTGTATACATAGAAACACATCTGGCCAGGCCAAGTAGAAGGGCAGAGAAATAAAGACATGTTAGGGAAACATGCAATTGAACTTGGGGTTTAGGTAATTCTAGGGCTCTAAAGTAAATATAAAAAGACAGTTGCAAGGAGAAAGATGGGGTTACAAAGTTCATTTCCATCTTATACCACCTCTGTACCTGCATCTCTCTCTCTCTCTCGTGTCTCTCTCTCTCTCTTTCTGATTCTCTCTCTCTGTCTTACACACACACACACACAACTTTATATGTCAAGTTTCATAGTGTTGGCCACCAAAATAACATGAAAAAGTGTCTGCTGCCTGGCCTGCATATCGTGGGTTTTCAAATAAATGTTTTATGAGTAACTGACAGGAACCTGTTAATAACAAACACTACTTGCCCTTTGTGTTAACCTAGCTTTTCATTTTCTATGGCTTTAGGAAATCAGCACTATTCTTCAGTATGTGGTAGGAAGAAACAAATTACTGCAGTGTCTTCATGCAAAACGGCATGTGCTGGAGTCATGGAGGCAGCTGGTAGAAATAATACTCACAGCTTGTCCCCAGGACCTCATTCAGGCAGAGGATCGACAGCTGATTATTCGTGATATTTTACAAGATGTACATGATAAGGTGACATGCTTCCTAAGTACTTCATAAGGTTGAACAAATATATATGCCATTTAAACAATATATTTTGTCATCCTAATTTTTTCCAGTTTAGATTGAAAGTAAAATAGAGTTGTATGATACCAGTGTTAAGACTTTCCAGGAGAACGGGATTAATTCTGTTAAGTAGGGGCTCTCAGCTACTGTGGGTATATCAGAATTGTCTAGGAAGCTTTGTAAAAATATACAAGGACAGATCACACTCCACACCTACTGAATGGGACCCTAGTAGTGAGACCATTTCTGTGAATTTCAACAACAAAAATATGGAATGGAATTTTGACAGGAATCCCTTCTGGTTAAGAACATCTGTTTCTCCACATCGTATTTAAATTTCTCCCTGTATGTTAGCTTTTCCCCTTCAAATAATATTTATATTCCTTTTTTATATTGTTTTTGTAGTTGAAAAGTTAAAAAATATATATATATAGACTTGTTAATTGTAGCTGAAAGCTGGATCCTCACTCTGATTTGCCTTTGTACTTTAAGATACTGGATGATGAAGCTGCACAGGAATTAATGCCAGTGGTCGCTGGTGCTGTGTTCACCCTGACTGCTCACCTCAGCCAGTCTGTCCGCACAGAACAGAAGCAGCCATTGGTCTCAGGACCCAGAGAGGCTCATTATGCGTTAATGCTTGATAGTTCTTTCTCCTCACCTCCTCCATCAGAGAACCCACTGGTGGGTTTTGCTTCTATTGGAGATTCTTCACTTCACATCATATTGAAGAAACTCTTAGACTTCATTTTAAAGACAGGTTTTTTCATCTAAATTTTCTATAAATTACAACTTTTTATTTGTTTTAACTTTCATTGAAGAAAAGGTTTTCAAATGCCTGTATCTATTTGATTCCCCAGGTGGTGGATTTCAACGAGTAAGGACTCACCTGTATGGCTCTCTGCTCTATTACTTACAAATTGCCCAGAGACCAGATGAACCAGACACCTTAGAAGCAGGTAGAATTAGATCAATTTCTAATCTTGTTTTTAGAGATAGTTACTTTAAAAAAGAAAATCACTTCTCCACCTTTTGACTAAGCACACATATAATTAATGAATCTTAACATAATCATTAAAGACTAAAATCAAGGATTCATATTGTTTTTAAGATTTATTAAGATTAGTACATGAATACTATAAGGAAAAAAAAACCCTTAAATAATATGTAAGCTTTATAACCTTTTGTAATGCTCTCATTTACCTCCGTTCCCATTGAGCAAAATGTGCTATCCAGAGTTGTATAATGTCTCTTTTCCCTTTGTACTATAGCATAGTATATATCTAGGTGATTCTTTAAAAATGGCTTATTAAAACAAGTCATCAAGATGCCAGTTTAAAAACTGCTGCTATGTAGTTGTTGATGAAAAATCACAAGGTTAGTTTCAAATACAGGATATTGCTTTATTTGGTGTATTTATGAATCTTTTCGGAGGTTTGGGTGAATCTTATATGAAATGTATGATCATACTATTAATTACCATTGGATACTTAAATTATCTTTATAACAGATGTGCTTTTTGTTTTTAATAAGTACTTCAAGTAAAAAAAATAAAGAATAAGAATGTGTTGGATGTGGAGGCATATGCCTGGGGCCTCAGCTACTTGGGAGGCTGAGGTGGCAGAATCATCTGAGCCAGCCACTGTGTTCAAGGCCGGCCTGAGCAACACAGTGAATACCTGTCTAAACCAACCAAACAGTTAAAAAAAGTATATTTTTGGAGGAAGATTTCTGTCTACTTTATACCAAATTCCTCAAAGATCTCAATTAAAGGTAGCGGGAGATTCGTTAGCAGGATAAATGCAGGATATTGATTCTCTTGGAGTCTCATAATTTATTTTTGTTTAAGTATGGTTTATCCTTTTTGTGATACAATTGTTATTTTAGTGCACAAGCGTGACGTATGTGCATTGTGTTTGTGAGGCTCACCTGACTGGACTGATTGGTCAGTGACCCTTTGTGTGCGTGTAGTAATGGAAAGATTTTTTTTTTGTTGCATATGAGGTACTCAGTTATTAAACTGCTTTTTATTGGAATTTTTTTTTTTCCTGTTTTAACTCTTTAGCAAAGAAAACCATGTGGGAAAGGCTAACAGCTCCTGAAGATGTATTTAGCAAATTGCAGCGGGAAAACATAGCTATCATTGAGAGTTACGGCGCTGCTCTTATGGAAGTGGTCTGTCGAGATGCTTGTGATGGTCATGAGATTGGAAGGGTAAATTAACTGTTAATATTATTACTGAATGAATATTTTTGACTTTCTGAATGTATAAACTGAGTCAAGTTTTAAAATTTAATATATATCAGATTGTATATTTCTTGAATATTTGTGTGGGTTTTCTGTAATGCACATATACAATTTTAGAATTATAAAAAGCAACCTATTAAAAAAACATACTTTCCTTTAACAAGTAAATGTCTTAAGTTTAGCTAAAATATATTTAATGCCATCATACTAATGCGTTAAGTTTGTATCAAAAATTTGACTTTATCCTGAAAGTTTTCCTTTTCTTAATAAATTGAGATTCTGGATACATATAGTTTTCATCTCAAAAAAAAAAAAAAAAAAACAACATAAGGAAATTTTATTGCAAGTAACCTTCTTATGAGAAAAATTTGTAACTGTTTTCAAAAAAGGCAGTTATTATTAATTTTGGTAGCCATCAGCATGTTTGGACTTTGTTTCCTTCTTCCTTCAGATGCTGGCCCTGGCTCTCCTTGATCGGATTGTCTCAGTGGATAAGCAGCAGCAGTGGCTTTTGTATCTTTCTAACAGTGGCTATTTGAAGGTCCTGGTGGACAGCTTGGTAGAAGATGACCGTACTTTGCAGAGCTTACTCACTCCACAGCCTCCCCTTTTAAAGGCCCTTTATACTTATGAATCTAAAATGGTAAGGTTTTATTCATATTTACTGTTAAATCAGCAGTTCATTTCCTCTTGGGGCTATACATTTATGAAGGAAAATCAATGTGACATACATTTTGAATATTTTTGTCATAAGCTGTAATCATTTTTAAGGAGTTTTAAATGGGAGGGTCTGTGCTAATAATGATCTGAACATGCAGAAGACAGGCTGAAGTGATCCTGAGAGGGTTAGTTGAAAATGGACTGCTGCTAACTTACTCAGCTTGCCCATGTTGGCCATATGACCCAGATATTCCTTGAGGAGAAAGCAACAAAGTTGCAACTGTATTAGTTGACTTTTGGAGATCCCACTGTGCTGGTTCAATATATATGTTATCATTTCCTAGCTCTCAAATCTGTTTTAATTTTTCTATGTCCCCCTGGTTAAACTTATCACAGTGTCAGAGTAATAGAAGTAGTAAGCAGTAACTTCTTAGATTCTTCTTTTACTCTTTTCTCCTTCATTTATTCAATAGTTGTTTATTAAATACCTACTGTAAGCCAGGTGCATAGTATTAAGTACTAGAAACAACTGTTACTAAAACTTCTGTGCCCTCCGTAGGACCACATGATGATGACAGAAACTATAGTGTAATTGAATATTTAAATCATTAAAGTCACCATATGCAAGCCCCTTAGATACGTTGTACCACTGACTTCTCAAAAACCTGTGAGAAAGGAGATTATACACTTGCTGCTGCTCAGAACTTGTCTTTAGTGGTGACTAAAGATGAGAAATGTGCCATGGAAATGTCTCATTTTTATATAAGGACATGATTTCAGCACTGATAATTTCCTTCTGTAACTTTGTAGGCATTTCTCACAAGAGTGGCTAAGATACAGCAGGGTGCTTTAGAGCTTCTGAGATCTGGGGTGATTGTGAGACTTGCACAATGCCAAGTCTATGACATGCGCCCAGAAATGGACCCACAGGGGTAAGTGTCCACAACTAGTTTGATTAGACTCCTGGTAAAGGATAATTAAGGCTCACCTGCAGAACTATATTACCTACAGGAAAAAAATTATTTTGTTATTGCTTTCTAAAGTTTTAAATATGAGAATTATTATTTTTACGTTACCTAAAGGGGGCTGCAGTTCATGTTCTATCAGTATCACTTCTCTGTACAAAGCCTTTTATTTATTGCGTTTTATTTTCATATTCTGCTTCCATTTTCATTTGTCTAAAAATTAAATGTAAACATTTATAATGAAAGATAATTTTCATTTGTCTAAAAATTAAATATAAACATTTATAATGAAAGATAATTTATTAATACAGTATCTGAGGCCTAATTTTAAAGGTTAAATGATTTTAAAACCTCATTTTAACTTATTTTAATCTCATTTTGTATAATGGACAGTTTAGATTCATTTTTGGCTTGAATATAAGAGAGGGAAATTTGGGGAAATAACTTTCTGATTTCTTATTTTGGGGGTTTGTTTTTTGTTTTTTGTAGCGCTGGGAATTAAACCCAGGGCCTCACTTGTGTTAGCAAATGTTCTACCTCTGAGCTGCATCCTCAGTTACTTTTGTTTTTATCTGTTTCTCAAGAGTCTCTGACCCAGGGAAGAACATTAGGGAAGAATAAATATGTTTGAGAAGTTTTAGGCATTATATTTCAAAATTTTACTGATTTTCCTTGATAGGATTTTTCAAACATCAACTAACTCCATTTTTAGTAAGCTATAAGTTTAGGTAAGAATATTTGTTTGATACACTGATAGAGTCCTTACTAGTAGTTTTACATCTTAATCAACGGGCTGTGTTTCCTTGCCATGTAAATGGTAAGGAATTGTTAAGCTCCAACCTTAATTCTTGGAATGTTGCTTTCTCTCTTTTGGTTGAAATGAATCAAGCATGTTTGGCATGAGAGACCCTCCAGTGTTCATCCCCACGCCAGTGGATCGCTACCGGCAGATTCTGCTCCCAGCTCTCCAGCTGTGCCAGGTCATCCTCACGTCCAGTATGGCCCAGCACTTGCAGGCAGCAGGGCAGGTAAGAGGAATTCAGCTGAGAAATTATCTAGTACAAAAGTCCTCCTTTTACAGATGCAGAGTCCCTATGCTTATGAAGCTTGGTGGGTTTACCTTAGTCTATTGGTGGCAGAGCTACCTACAGAAAAGAGGTTTCCTTATACTTTGCCTGGAATTATATTGGTCTGTTTTTGTATTTTTTGTTCAAATGAAATATTCAGACTAATTAATAAACTAGTGCAATGGAAAGCAAAGATTGAAATTTGTTCCTCTAGAAAATAGTTATGATAGGAATAAGCTGTCTTTTAAGGTGTAATTTAACCAAATATTTGCTTAGAGAAGGAAGTGCCAGGCCTCACAGAAAATATATTAAAAAATAGCAGTGCATTTATTGTGATTTTTACGGAATGAAATTAGTTTTATTTCCATAACTGTTCATTCAAACATTTATTTCTGTTCCTTTAAATTAATAATACATAATTTTCCTCTCACTGTTTAATTAGGCTCCTCATCACGATTCTATAGTCTTTTGTAATATTGCTTTATTATATTTGATACCTTTAGGAACTGCCCTGAAATATTTTGATTTCTGGTAACTTTGCTTTCCTTGCCATCAGGCTCAGACTTGTCTCACCAGCGTATTTGCTATTCCCGAAATGATACCTGTTTTACGCTTAGTAGTCTAGGTCACATCCTACAGCCCTTTCATACACATGGCCATCGAGTTAGTTCTTTCCTTATTATCTTTATGGAAATATAAGATTTTTTAGTAGCTGTGGGACACTGACGTAAGACCTTTGTTCCCTAACACCAGCCTTACATTGAGTATAGCAGAGTCACTTGAGCTTCTTTGGCAAGTGCAGATTACTGATCTTACGTTCAGTGGTGGGCTGAGACTGGGGATCTGAAAGCTGGCACAGTTCCTGAGTGGTTCAGGGGCTCAGTGTGTTTTGGCTTAGTCTCTGCCTTCAAGGCCTGTCTCAGTCTAGGTGAAACCAGTGTACGTGAATGTGCTGAGAGAATCCTCCAAGGCAGTGCACTATAAAATAAAAGGTCAAGGGGAAAAGCAGAGTTTTTATCTCCTTTGTTCTACATCAGAAGGAGAATTAGACAAATATTTTACTTGATTGTTCCCATGTCGTCATAGTCAAACTTCTCATATTGCAGTTTCTCAAATTCTGTAGCCATTTTTTACTCATTTATTTAAAATTCTTATTCTAATTCCATTTAAACAAATAAATAAAATAAGGGTCAATTAACAGTTTTCACATATTAGTTCCAGGTTATAGTATATTCTTTTGCAGTAGCCTCTAATGTTAATTTATGGACCTGGAAATAGTTCTTACCATTAACCCTCTTGTGAATTTAGTTAAATGTTTGCTTCTTAAAAAAATAAACTACATAAGTGCCGAAGACATTTGTTTCTCTTATTCGTCCTCATTACATTGAATTACTTGCTTCAACAATACTGAGAAGATGAATTACACATTTATAACATACTTCCTATTCTTCTGCCTGTTTCTTCCTTGTCACCTGTTCCGTGGCTCAGGTGTTGCAGTTTCTCATTTCACATTCAGATACCATACAAGCAATCCTCCGCTGTCAGGATGTTAGTGCTGGATCTTTGCAGGAATTGGCTCTGCTGACAGGAATTATAAGTAAAGCAGCACTGCCTGGTGAGTTGATTGTGTTGAGTGGACTTTTAATTATTCTTTACACACTGACATGCGCTTATTGAAATCAATTTTTGTTATTTGGCAGCTGCGTATTATTTATTTGAAATTGATACCAAAAGTCACATGCCTTTTTAAGTGATATGTTTATAGAAATGATATACACTTATAAAAATATTTAAAAGTTCAAGGAGATAAAAATTTTCAAAATCTCATTACCTAAAAATTGCCAAATGTTAACATTTGGTGAATAGTTTTTCAACATTGTACTATGTGTGTTCACTGAGAAAGAGAAATGGACACATGCAAAGGTGATTACCTTTTCACATGCCGTTTTAATATACAAATATTTAATTTTGTTTGAATTTGATTCAAAAAACCTTACTGAAAAGAAATAAAAGGGATTGCTAAATCCTAAAAAAAATGTTTCTTCACTACAATAGTATAGATATAAGCTCTTAAAAGGTCGGTATGTTTACAAGAAATTTTGAAAAATGATTATGATTTGTTACTTTTCCCCCAGTATGATTTCTTTACTTATATATAAATGTTAGACTCATTTAACTCCCAGATGTGAAAGAGGAAGTGATGAGTTCTTTTATACTTCCTCTTCCATGTTCAAATTATGTTTGCTTGTTATCTTTACTTCGTCAGGATTTATAACATTTAGTCAGTCTTGAAATCTCAGTATCTCCAGTTATAGTTTTAGTTGTATGTTTACATGGATTCACTGCAAAACACCATTTCTTCTTCTCTGTCCCTGTTATTTCTTTTAAATTATCTCTTGATATTTTTAATTTGTATTATAGTTCTCTTCCCTCCAGGAAAAAAAAATGCGTTCTTTGAATTGCTCGTGTTAAGAATGTCTAAAGACTGTCTTTGTTCTGGAATGACAGCATGACCAATTATGATTTCCTTTCCTTCAGAATATGTAGTACCAATGATGACACTTCATTTATTTAGCATTTATATACCAGGCACTGTTTTAATCATTTAATTAGTTTGAGAACCCAACAGTCTTATGAAGTAAAACTGTTATCCACATGTGACAGGTGAGGGAACTAAGGCACCGAAAGGTTAACTTGTCCTAAGTCATGTAGGTGACTCTGGTAGTGTAGTTCCCTATACAATGTGGTTTCTGTGTCTGTGTGCTTAACTACTAGGCTATACTATCTCCATTTTTATGTTGCTCTGGAGAAGTCTGAGATAATCACAAATCTTACCCACCATCCCCAATTCTTTTCCTCTCTGAAGATGCGTCAGTAGCAGAACAGTCTGGGTGGGCAGAAGTTGAGAGTTGGGAAGGGCTGTGAGCTTGCCTATTGAGGTACTTGGAGCCTGTCCTGTTCCTGGAGAGATCTCAGGGTCCTCTCTGCCCAGTCTGTCTTACGTTTCCTACTCAGTCCAGCCTCCTACAATGAGACTGAGCCAGGCCTCCCTTTCTTGCCTCTTCAAAGGTCCCAGTAGTGCCACGGAGTGGTTTCCTAGTGATTTTCTTTTGATTCCTCCAAGACTTAACTAATTACTCTCAATATGCTTGTTTTTAAGTTGCAGGCTCTCCATGAGCATTTGTTGGTTTATCTTCTTTCCCTCTGTATTACTTCTGAGGAATAGATGAGAATCATGAGCTAAACTCACACTGCTCAATCCACCGGAAATTTCTCTCTTTTTCTGTCAGCCACCACCATCCCTCAGTATTTATGGCATAAGTTGGCCCCTTTCCTTTTTTTAAGTGAAACTTCTAGGTCTAAAGTCTTTCATTAGACAGTAGTTAACTGTTGAGTTTAGAAATTTTTTTTATCTTTTATGGTTATAAGTAAAAGTTTTTCTTGAAATATTTTAGTGTCTTTTTTTGAAATCACCAATTCAATCTAGATTTTAGATTGTATATAAACACATATGTGCTGATTCATTGTTATTAATATATAAAAAGCACTTAGTCAGGCCCGTGTTGAAGCTTCGTGGTAGAGCACTTGCCTAACACATGTGAGGCATTGGGTTCAATCCTCAGCACCACATAAAAATAAATAAAATAAAGTATTGTGTCTATCTACAACTAAAAAAAATATTTTTAAAAAAAGCACTTGTCTTTGTAGAATCATGTTTCTCAAAACTTTCATGGCAAAAATCTCTTCGTACACAAAAGAATGTAAAAATCCAGAACCTCTCTTACTATTTTTTTAGTTTTTATTTTAGTATAGAACTATATTTAAAAGTATTTCAAATTTTATAGGTATATTAAGTGAACTTGATGTTGATGTAAATGAAGGATCTCTAATGGAGCTACAGGGACATATTGGAAGATTCCAGGTAACTGATTCTGTTTCTAAATAACGGTTTAAAATGTGTTACAAAATATAATAGTCCTCTAACCTGTCTTCCCCATTATGCTACCTAGATTGGGCAACTCCTTTTGTCTGTTTTAATTTATTCTTTATTATCTCTGAATAATATGCTTATATTGATAATATATAATATGCTTATATTGCTGGTACTTGATTTCCCATTTTGGAAATCAACTTTGGTTTCAGTTGCAGAAGATAAAATTTAGATCTTGTTACTTCTTTTCTTTTGTCATGCAATTTGAATAGTTTCCATCATACCACACAGAAACTTAATAAAATCATATCATAATTTTTTTTTTTTTTATTGTTCAGGGTGATTGCTTTTTTTTTTCTTTTATTGTAAATGGGATACATGTTGTCTCTCTGTACATGGAGTCAAGGCATACCATTTGTGTAATCATAAATTTACATAGGGCAAATTTTTTGGATTCATTCTGTTATTATTTTTTTCTCTTCCCCCCCCAACCCTCCCACCCCTCCCACCCCTCTTTTCCCTCTATACAGTCCTTCCTTCCTCCATTCTTACCACCCTCCTTATCCCTAACCCTAAACCTAATCCTAACCCTAACGCTAACACCTCCCACCCCCCATTATATGTCCTCATCCGCTTATCAGCGAGATCATTCGTCCTTTAGTTTTTTGAGATTGGCTTATCTCACTTAGCATGATATTCTCCAATTTCATCCATTTGCCTGCAAATGCCATAATTTTATCATTCTTCATGGCAGAGTAATATTCCATTGTATATATATGCCACAGTTTCTTTATCCATTCATCAACTGAAGGGCATCTAGGTTGATTCCACAATCTGGCTATGGTGAATTGAGCAGCTATGAACATTGATGTGGCTGTATCTCTGTAGTATGCTGATTTTAAGTCCTTTGGGTATAGGCTGAGGAGTGGGATAGCTGGGTCAAATGGTGGTTCCATTCCAAGCTTTCTGAGGAATCTCCATACTGCTTTCCAGAGTGGGTGCACTAATTTGCAGCCCCACCAGCAATGTATGAGTGTACCTTTTTCCCCACATCCTTGCCAACACCTATTGTTGCTTGTGTTCTTGATGTTCGCCATTCTAATTGGGGTAAGATGAAATTTTAGGGTAGTTTTGATTTGCATTTCTCTTATTACTAGAGATGTTGAACATTTTTTCATATATCTGTTGATTGCTTGTATATCTTCTTCTGTGAAGTGTCTGTTCATTTCCTTAACCCATTTGTTGATTGGATTATCTGCATAATTTTTTTAAAAAATTTTGTACATTTATTACTAATTTTTCTTAAATTCTCCTTTTTTTTAAATTTTTTTTTTTTTATTTTTACATATATCAGGGATTGAACCCAGGGGTGCTTAACCACTAAGCCACATCCCCAGCCTTTTTTATATTTTATTTAGAGGCAGGGTCTTGATTGTTGCTTAGGGCCTCGCTACTTAAGCTGGCCTTGAGCTCACAATCCTGCCTCAGCCTTCTGAGCTGCTGGGATTACAGACATGTGTCATTCTGCCTAGCTCCTTTCATTATATTCAAACATATTAGTTTTATCAATCAGGTTTTTCTTTTTAATTTTAAATTTTTTTCCTCTTTCCATATTTTTTATTGGTGCATTATAGTTGTACATAATAGTGGGATTTGTTATTACTTATCTGTACATACACATAATATAACAATATATTTTGGCCATTATCACTCCCTAGCACTTCACTTCACTTCTCCCTCTCCACCTCCCATTCCCTGGTCCCTTTCCTCTATTGATCTTTCTTTGATTTTCATGAGATTTCTGCCTCCACCCCCCAAAGCTTTCTTTTTCTTATTCCTGTCTAACCTCTGAATGTGAGATCCTTGACCTTTTGAGTTTGGCTTATTTCACTTAACATAATGGACTTTAGTTTTGATCCATTTCCTGCAAGTGACATAATTTCATTTATCTTTATGGCTGAATAACACCCCATTGTATATACATACCACATTTTTTTTATCCTTTCATCTACTGATGGACACCTAGTCTGGTTCTGTAGTGTGGCTATTGTGAGTTGTGCTGCTGATGAATATGGGTATGCGTGTATTGTTATAATATGATGGCTTTAATTCTTTAGTATAAATACAGAGGGATGGTATAACTGGGTCATATGGTGGTTCTATGCCTAATCTCTTGAGGAACCTACTTTATCACAGTTTCTGGGAGCCTCCTAACCTACTTTGATCTGAACACCTTTACTTTTTATTGGCTACAACATAATTATATACTAGAATTTATAGTCCATTATTTTCCTACAGTAATTTTCTTAATCTGTTCTCTTTTCGAAAATTGTTTTTTCAATTTTAAAAGAAAAATGCTGGGGCTACAAACGCAGATCAGTGGTAGAGAGGTTGCCTAGCATGTGTGAGGTCAAGGATTTGATCCCTAGCACTACAAAAACAAAAATAACTGCTATCAGCATTTTTATATACATATTTTAAATTCTGGCTTAAATAACATGTGTTATAACTGGGTCCAAGGATATGCCTATAGTATATTTTGACAGCGTATTGTCAAATAGCTGCCCAGAAAGGGTAGCACTCTCAGCAACAAAACCCAAGTGCCCTGGGTTTTTTTTTTTAGTCTTCTCACTTTTTTTCACAGTAGGAAGAAAAAAATCTTTTTTGATGGTTCTTTCATAAGGTGACCTTTGGAAATGTTTAAGCATATCTGTTTTATATTCAAGGGCAGCAAATACATTTATAAGTTTGAAAAATAGAAATGACATTTGGCAAAATAAATCTATAGTTCGATTAATAAGTTTTGCCTTACTCAAACTTATTTAAACAAATATCAGTTTATATAACAAAACATTGTATATTATAAATGTATATTCTGAATATTTGTTTATATATAGAAGATGTATAGTGTTACCAGGTTTTAAAAATACATGCTTTTACTATATTCTAAGTGCAGAACATTGTGCTAAACACTTTAAGTATAATACAGTGTCTCAAATAATCCTGACAACAATCTTTTAAGATAGGAATCTTATAAGATAGTGTTATTACCACTTTAGAAATGTGAACATAGAGGCTTGAGGAAATAAGTAACTTGTCCTAGGTCACATGCAAAACATTTTGACTGCTGCTGGAACCCATGTTCTGAATCCAAACCCATCTGCCAATCACTGGATATGCTGCCAGTTTTGAAAAGTGATTCTTTCCCTCTGAGAACCCTAGGAACAAATGTACCCTCAGGTGAAAAGTACCAGCATTTCAAGATGGTATGTTGCCACCCTGTATGTCCCCACCCCCCTCTATGAAGTCTCTACATGCAACCACAGCAGTAGTGGCCTTTAAATTTGAGTCTAGTAGACAAAATTGTCATGGTTTGTTATGAAGCAAGTTCTAGTTGCCCTCTCATTTTGCTTTCATGTGTTTTACAACTTATGTTGTATAATAACCACTATCTCCCAAAGAATTAGTAAATGCTGTTTTGAATATGGCATAAAATTCTTTGGCAAGCATTTAGATTATATTGGGGATCAATTGCTGAAAAAATTTGGTACTTTTTTTAATGAATTGACAAAAAAGGTGAATTTTAATGGAGCTACCTTTAGTTGGCTCATTTAGAAGTAAGATAACAGATGTTTTTAAGAGCAGTTCCACTCCCCACTAATTTTTTGGTTTTGTTTTTTGTTTTTTGGGTTTTTTTCATCCCTCAAGAAGAAAAAGAGTTCACTAATTTTAAACAAAATATCTTTTTTCTTTCTTAGCGCCAATGCTTAGGACTGCTAAGTCGCTTTGGTGGCTCTGACAGACTACGACAGTTTAAATTTCAAGATGATAATGCAGAAGGAGATAAAGTGAGCAAGAAAGATGAGATTGAGTTGGCCATGCAACAGGTAGGAGGGGTGAGAATTGTGGAACTATGCTGAAAAGTTTTTGTGTCTTGGGAAAACTGCAGTGAAAATAACAGAGGTGTATAATTTTACAAATTGATTTACAACCTTGGTATCCTTCAAATCTAGATTTCTATGGTAGTAGACCATTTGGGGGGGCACATATTTACTGCTGTTCTTCCATTGTAGATTTGTGCCAATGTAATGGAATATTGCCAGTCACTCATGCTACAGAGCTCCCCTACCTTTCAGCATGCTGTGTGTCTCTTCACCCCTAGCCTTTCAGAAACCATTAATAGAGATGGACCACGGCAAGGTGAGCCCAGTTTTTTCATGTGTCTGAGGGATGAAGGTGCCCTGATCATAATGTAGGTCTTCATTCTGGTCCTAAGGAGATGCAATTTTTTTTTATATGAGTCATTAATGGGGAAATTTTAAAATAACTCTTTAAAGAAGGTGTGGGAGGTACTATCGTCAGACCCACATGTAAACCTGGAGAGTTGAAGAGAACAGGGAAATTCCTGATTTTCTGAGGCTAACTCTAAAAGATCCATGTGGGGGAGTATAGTTTTAAATAGTATTTGAGATCCCAAAGAAAGAATCTAGAATTGGAGAGTAAGCTAGCAGGGTAAAGAATATGAAAATACAATAGACAGTTTTGTACATTAAATCTGATTCAGCTAAATTCAGTGTCTAAGTTGGGGTTTGTATTATAACTGCAAATTTCTGTCACACAGCAAAGTAAATTTAAAAATACTAAGTAGGCTGACTTAACCTGTGATTTTCTAATGAGTCAGTAGGGAAGATGCAGAATGTGGGGCAGGATTATAAATGTGTTAAAGCTCTTATCCTGTGGGCACTCAAAAAACAAAGCCCCTTAGTATTAGGTAGTGATAATGGAATAGACTGGTGGTGATTTTAGGAAACCTTTGAGTAAGATTTTTGGGAATGTTATTTTAATAACATATTTCTTTATTATATAATTATGCTAAGAATTCCAACTCTACTATAAAATATTCTAGATAATAGGATTATATTCTTCTGAAAATTGAGGTATTCATATATAAAAAATTCAGTCAGCTTGAATAATTTTAGTAATAACATAATCACTTGTAAAACTCCTGTCACAGTCAAAACATGTAAATTATTTTCTCTTCCTTAAAGGCTCTTCTTGCTCCTTTGCATTTGCTTGTTCTTTCAACCCCTGGCCTAGACACCTACTATTCTGCTTTCAAATAGTATTTCTGCATTTTTCCACCAGTGTCTGTTTGCTTTTGTTTATATTATGTCCAGGGCTTTTTGTTTTCTGCTGGTGAGTCTCAAAGAAAGCAGAAGCTTGTTTGGTGTGATCCGTTTGTCATTCTTGGAAGCAGAAGTTCTACTTTTTTTTTTTTCTTTTGAGGTGTTTGTGTGTGTGTGTATGTTGTTGGGGATTGAATCAAGGGACTTATGCATGCTAGGCCAGCACACTAACACCATGCCCAACAGAAATCCTTCATAATTCATAAGCTACCTTTCATTTGGTGATTTCATTTGGAATAGTCTTTCATAGATGAGAATATACTTTAGAGAAATTTGGAAAGTGGCTATAGATTTATAGTCTATAGGATAAAATGCTTAAGTCATTTAAACTAGAAGTATAAAACAATTCTTTTGGCTTGGTTAAGTAAATTAATTCTATGTAGTTCTAGTTCCCCCCCTGTTCAAAAAGTTTATTGCCAGGATGATCACTCTAGAATAAAAAGGGACCACCATGAGAAGATTCCAATCCCTACATCCCTAGCATGAGGGGTAAGTTACCTTTCCCGTCCAGGTGACTCCACCAATGTGAAGAGAGTGGTTGACTTCACTTTAGAAGGCCTGGAATGACTGCAAGTCTTGCCCAGAGTCTCCTTTTTGTTCAATGGACTGGGGTTCCAGCAAGATTTTTTAAGCTGATGTATTCCCTTTCTAGCATTTGGTAAATGAACATCAGTCTGAACATACTTAAAAGATGTACTTTATGAAACTTTATAAATTGGTCAGCATTTTTCCTTAGACTTTTTTAGGGTCAACAGCCACATTTTCCTCTACCAATTTTAGGCACAAGAGCATGTAGGTATATAGTAGGTTTGAAAATAGACAATTCAATGTAGTAGTCAAGAACACAAGTTGATAACAAATTGCCTAGATTTGAATCCCAGTTCTACTACTGACAATTGGTGTGACTTCAGAGAAGTTACTTACCCTCTTTTGTGCCTCAGTTTTTTTTTATGTGTAAAATGGAAATAAACTCTCCTCTGACAAATTATTTTAAGAATTAAATGTGCTAATGTAAGGAAACTAGCATTGTTTTTCATAGTAGTAGTACCTGCTCCTAGTAGTACCTGTTGTTTGCTATTATTATTGTTAGGGTTATCATGTAGCATATTACTTATTATTTGTGATCCAGAGACCCTTTCCTGCAGGACTTCTACTTCCTAAGTCACAGTCTGAGGCCCCTGTGGGATCTGTTTCTGTACTCTAATTTCTCAAAAACCATCCTCATATGATGGGCCTCTGAATGCTCTATTATTTTCTAGACTTGAACAAGTCAGTGTGGTGAGAATTTCTAAAATGTTTGAGTCCTCTGAGCATTAGACCATCCTCTTTGTGGATATCAGTTTTCTTTGGGTACCAGTCTACCCAATTTCACCAGGAGAAGGCTCTCAATAAAGACTATCATGTCTTCACTGAAGACTGGAAAAGAAAATCTGGCTAATCAGATTTGTTTAGGAAATCCTGATTGGTTGCAGCATCTGCAGATAATACATCCCCTCCACATAACATCTGTGGAATCTGATTTTAGAACAAAATTAAGGGAGTTGGTAGTGGAGGAAGCAAGTATAATCTCCCTTTCAGAATCATGGCAGTGTGGGCCACCAGACAACTATTATCTCCAAATCAAACTTGAAATGTTCAAGTATTTCCAAGAAATCCCCTAGTCATGAGAAGAAATTGCTCTAATTATGCTACATAGGAATGATATCCTTATTGCTCCCTAGTTCTTCTGCAAACAACTTTTATGATATCCCACTGTTGGTTTGCACCTTTGTTGAAAGGTAGTCACGTAGAAGGCAGATTTTCTTATGTAGCTGGGCATGGTGGTACATGCCTATAATCCCAGAGACTCAGGGTTTGAGGCAGGAGGATGGCAAGTTTGAGGGCAGCCTCAGCAACTTAGTGAGACCCTTAGCAACTTGGCAAGACCCTGTCTGAAGTTAAAAAATTAAAAGGATTGGGAATGTAGTTCAGTGGTAAAGTGCCCTTGGGTTCAATCCCCAGTACAAAACAAAACAAAACAAAAACAAACAAACAAAAAAACCCCCTTGTTTGCTACCCATATAGAATTGTAGTAAAATACTTTTTAACATTTATGTGTGCAGTATTTCAGTTAGTGTTCTCCTGGAATCTTTCAAAGAATGACTTTGAGCTTTCAATTCAACAACCAGAAAAATGCAGTCTACAAATGAATGCAGATAACGACAACTAATGGTGAGGCAGGGATTACTGACCAGGGGCTGAGCACTCCCAAATTTGGGTGTCCGCATTGAGCAGGTTGAGGGGTGAAGGTAGAGGTATATATCTTTCATGAAGTTCACAAAGAAGTCTTCATCCATTAAAGAAAAAACTCTGCTGAGTTCCACCACTCACATTTCTTTCTCAAGGTCTCCAGTCTTACATACATACCTAATTTTACTTGCTTCTAAACACTTGTTCTTTGAATTATCATTGTTGTTTAAATGTACTCTTGGTTAGTTTTAGTGGTAGTTTACATGTCCTTAAATTCTGGAGTATCCATTGTTTTATGTGGGTCATTTAAAATTCATACAAAGGGTTTATAAGTGAAACATAGTTTTGTGTCATCTACTAGATACCCAAGCTCCAGTGGTTCCATATTGGCGCCTACCTGGTTTGGGCATTATTGTCTACCTACTGAAACAGAGTGCCAGTGATTTCTTCAGCTACTACGACAGTCACCGACGTAGCGTCAACAAGCTACAGAATGTAGAGCAGCTTCCCCCAGATGAGATAAAAGAGGTATGAATCTTGAGATGGGAACTTGAGAAACCATTGCTTTTATTAATCAGAGTCAGAGTACTGGTTCCAGATTTGGGAGTGAAGATTATGTACGAAGTGTGGCTTAAGGAATCGCATGATTCTTCTGTGTGATTAGAAGGAGAGTTTCACCTTTGCACCAGGCTCATAAGCATAGACATTCTTGACTGAAAAACAGTCAAGTAGGGGGTGGGGTTGTAGCTCAGTGGAGGAGCGTGTTCCTAGCACATATGAGAAACTGGGTTTGATCCTCAGCACTGCAAAAAAATAAATAAATAATAAAAAGGTATTGTGTCCATCTGCAACTAAAAAAAAAAAACCAAAAACGAACAAACATAAAAACAGTCAAGTAACTCCTGTTCAAGAAAATAGAAAGGGAGCTAGCCTTTAAGTAAATAGTTTTGGGTAATTTGTACTCTAAAATCTGTGCCGAGCAGTTGGCGTTTATGTTGCAGATAGTTTGGTAGTAAAACTTAGGTAAATTTCTCTGTGCCTTCAGCATCCTCCGTGTCCTTCTCGTGAATTTTTCAAACAAATGGGATTGCACATCAGGCTTGACCACTTTCTCAGTGACCCAGAATCATTCCCCTCTTTCTGTAGCTCAAGATGCTGAGGTACTGGGCTTGCTCCCTAACTAGCTTTCCTTTTCTGTTTGGCACAGCCAAGCTTGGCCACTTCTTAGGTCCTGGTACTAAGAATTAGCTTAGCACCTTAGCTTCTTGGTGCTCAATGGCAGCCTGGATATTGAGCTGTTTTACCCATCCTGGTTTATACCAGACTTTCATGACAAAAATTCCATGTCACTGGTGTGATTAATCAAAGCCTACTCCCTTTTGAAACTCTTCTGATAATCACAGGAAACATTTATTGAGCAATTTGTGAGCTACATGTTCTAGCTAAATACACGAGGCAGGTATTGTTGCTACTACCATTTGTCAAGCAAGGAAACTTAGGCACAGAAGGCTGGGATAACTTGCCCAAAGATACATGGCATGCAAAAGTAGGGTGAGGCAGAAGTTACTGACTAGCTTCGGGTCACCCCTGAAACCATGTAGTTCTTATCTGGTAGTTCTTCCTCCTGTTGTATAGTTTATTGGCAATGCTGAAAGGCTTATTCCTCAGTATACCCAGGCTGTGAATTCCAGGACCCCCTGCCACATTCCCAGGAGCTAAAGTCCCCTATGGTATAGCATTTGTATATAACTTAATGCTCACCCTCCTGTGGACTTTAAGTCATCTCTAGATTACTGAATGCCTAATGCAATATAAATGCTGTGTAAGTTATTGTTACAGTGTATTGTTTAGGAATACTAAAAAGGAAAAAATCTACGTGCTTAGTGTAGATGTATTTATTGTTTTAAAATGAGTTCAATCTGTGTTTGGTTGATTGTGCAGATGCAGAAACCGGGGATATGGTGGCATGTGCATTCCATCAGCCCCTCTTCTGTATACCTTCTGTCAAACCCAATGTCAGAATATTAAATTGCACCACTGTGCTAATGTGCATGTGGAGTCCAGAAGTGCTCAGGGGAGGTTTGGGTTGATGATCGCTTGTTTATTGTGCCCTAGAAGTCTATATTTCTTTTTCTTCAGGAGGTGCCTGACAGCTGTTACAGAAATTCTCCCCAGCATTGTTTCACCTACCGATTGAAAAACCTGTTTTGTTTTATTTCAGCGTAATAGGAAATTCATGGTTGGTGGCCCATTAGCAGGTTGGAAATGTCTATTTCTGGGACAGACTTTCTCAAAAGGCAGCAGGTGAACAGTCATTTGTGAATATGACTGCTTTGGCTCTTATTTGTAGATACTTATTTGCAAGGATTTTTTAAATGAGTGTTTTTCACAGCATTTATCACAGTGACCTGCTTATGGTGGAGTTTTGTTAAATTTGTTACAATTATATCACTTTCATGCTACATTTCTTTCTTTCTCTTAGTTGTGCCAGTCTGTGATGCCTGCTGGTGTTGATAAAATTTCCACTGCCCAGAAATATGTTCTAGCGAGAAGGCGTTTGGTGAAGTTGATCAACAATCGAGCTAAACTGCTTTCCCTTTGTTCTTGTATCCTTTATGAAGTCAGATTTGAGTGGTGACCTTTAAATGGAGGAGCTGTTTACTTATTCTCACATTATTTGGCCACAAAAACCAGGTGGAAGGGGATGGAATTATTGTTAATTTTCTTCCAGTAAATACATGATATATTTCCAGATTTTTTTTTCTTTTAGCATAGCTGGTAGTACTCTAATAAATGCAGGTTTTCTGTCTGGATGGGAGTTAAGGACTCAAAACCGTGGACCCAGTACCCTGCCACCTCCCCTATTTCCTCTCAGCACATCATGCTATTTTCTCTTACCCACACTGGAACCTTACCTGTCTGTTAGACTAAGGTTGTAGATGTATCATTATGTGAGTGCAGTCTCTCCTTTCCCCCTCCTTAGAAACTGGCTAGTAAAAAAAATACATGATGAGATTATTTTCCTTTAATCTGAACTCAGTTATCATAGAGACCTGCTTATTTATTCTTTGGCGCCATCTGGAGTACTACTTGTTACATTGCACACCCACAGATTCTCAAGATTCCTTATTTGCTTCCAGAACCTTATTTAAAAACAGAAGACTACAAGGTAAACTTTATTTTGAAAGTTATGCACATTAGTGCCTTGAAACTCTGGTAACTTTTTTCTTAAACAAAATCTCATTATGTTAGTGTGGTATCAAACTCTTGGGCTCAAGTCATCCCCCTGCCTCAGCCTCCCCAAGGAACTGGGACTATGGTCATGTACCACTGCACCCAACTATTTTTGTTTATTTATTTATATTTTTTATTTGTTTTTATTGGTAAATTATACATAATAGTGGGATTCACTGTTACAGATTTGTACATGTAGATAATATAACAATATAATTTGGTCAGTTTCCTTTTTATGTTCCAGTTTACTAAGAGTGAATTGGGTAAGCGATAACTACTTAGTCATAGATGTAGCTATTTTTTGTATTTTTCTTCTGTCCATGGGAAATTATGCTATGTATAACAATATTTTAGAGCCTTCTTATCAACTGTTTTTTAGCTTCTTGAGGTTAAGGGCTGACTCAGCTCTGGAGTCCTTTGGTTACAGTTTTTCAGAAGAATAGAAGTGGGTGAGCCACTAGGCTATGATTCTTATTGATTGCTGGAATGAGCCTCTGTGAGTGAGTGACTCAGGTGAGAAGAAACAAGAAAATCTTGAGAACCCTGGCTTGGATCAATGAAATATTTCTAGGAGCTTCCATGGCTGCAGGAGTTTCTTTCTTGCCCTGCATTGTTCACTTTCAGCAAGTTATTCCACTGGCTAGTAGGTCTGTACTTGCAAAGCTGTCTTGACTGTGTCTTTTGTCTCTAGATTCCTTCTCCTCAGAAACCAATCTGGATTTTAAAAGTGGGCTGACTGTAGTGAACCAACATGATATAGACCAGGTAAGGTTCTAGTCTTACACTGTTTTTTCTCTCTTTATTAAAGTAAAAGGGAAAGCTTGGTAAGTCAATAAAGATTATAATTCTCAGGGTTGCATATAGAGACCTGATTTGAATTCAGGCTTGGCTCCTTAATACCTGTGTGGCTTGGAACAACCTAACTTCCTAGCCTCTATTTCTTTATCTAAGCACTGCGAATGATAATTCAACCTTGGAAGATCTCGTCAGAATTAAATGAGGTTTTTGTTTTGTTTTGTTTTGTTTTTGCGGTGCTGGGAATTGAACCCAGGACCTTGTGCTTGTGAGGCAAGCACTCTACCAACTGAGCTGCATTCCCAGCCCTAAGTGAGGTTTTGTATAGTTGAAGCTCCCAGTGGAGTGCTGGGAGTATGCTAACTGCTGCTTAACCAGTAGGCATTGTGATCTGTGTGTTAGCTCTATGTCACTATAATTAAACACTTGATATAATTAACTTCTAAAGGAAAAATATTTATTGTGGCTCACAGTTTGGGGGGATTCAGCCCAAGACTGGACAGATCCATTGCTTTGGGTCTCCAGTGTGCATGCTGGGTGGCAGGTAGAGCAAGTTGCTTATCGCATGGCCAGAGAGAAAGTACAAGGCCTAGTCCCATAGTCCTCTTCAAGGGTGCACCTCAGTGACCTAAGAACCTCCCACAAGGCCCCGCCTCCTAAAGATTCTACCACCTCCCACTACTGTGGACCAGGCCCTTAAACACATGGACCTTTGGGGGACATTCATCTTCCAAACCATAGCAGTGTAGAAATCCTACTATCTTTTGATTAGCTTTGTAGAAGAATTTTTAGGCAGTCTCACTCAACACCTAATTTTTCAGAAAATAATGGTGAGAGGGATAATAACCATTAAAAATTCTACTGCAGTAGTCTATAAATAACAGGTAGCATTATGTTCTTTTTTATTTTTTTATTTAAAAAATTTTTTCATACATGTATATAGGGTAATAATGTCTGTCTCAATCTACCATCCTTCCCATCCCCACCCGCTCCACCCCTCCCCCTCTGCTTTATGCTTTTAAATAGCAGTATTGGTAAAATTGAAGACCATTCTGAAAACAATTGAAATGAACATCTCAAATTAAACTAGTAGCAAAGTACGATATTAGGGAAAAATCACTTGCAATTAGATCTGCCAGTGGGCATCTGAATACCCTTAGCCATGATTTGATAAGCCTCTGCTCTTCCCTAATCCCTCCTTGTTGCTGCCTTCTTAAAGCTGCAGGTTGGGCCTTATCAGAAGAGAGGTACAGTTACAGCAGCCTACAGAGATGTCCTGGACAATGTGCTCTCATCTTAGGCCTGATTGCATTTGCTCCTAAGTAAAAGAAACTTGTTTTTTGGATAGGCTTGAGTAGGGAAGTTAGTACCAAATGAGTCCAAGTGCAGAATTAGGCAAAGAATAGATCCTCCAGAAGATGTTTATAATAAAAATATGTTGAATTGCTGACTGTTACTGTTTCATTTAGAGTGGTCTCTTAAAAAGCTAGGGGAAGAAATGCAGGATAAATGGTCTCACTCAATGCTGTGATTTTAATGCAAAACTGAAGGCAAGTGGATTCATATAATTTTGTTCTTAATTTTAGCCTTTTTGCATAACATCAGAAAGATATTTCTGATATTATAAATCCATTCTAAATAGGTATGAATTCTAAAGCATATACTGGGTCAGACTTCCCCATTGATATTTTATAAAAACAAAACATGCAAATGTATTTTTTAAAATTACAAAATAAAGTAGAAGGTAAAAGCTTCTTTCCCACCTGCATTTTTTCTTTCCCCCAAAGAAACCACTCTTAACTAATTTCTTATGTGGCACTTTAGAAATTGGTTTTGTGTGTATGTCAGCATATCAGCATTAACAGTTTTACTATTTAAACAGATCTTAAAATTTACACATTTATACAAGAAAAGTAAGAAGAAAAAATCAGTAGGCTCATACCAAGAAATTCTAAAGTAGAAACTGTGAATGTTTATTAATTTTGGTACCATGTTACAAAAATCCAAGCATATTTTACCTGGAAAGACTACATTACAAAATAGAAAGGTATTTTAAAATTCAAAGGCATAGAATGAAAGAAATATTTGAGACAACAATTTTAATAATACAGTCTTATCTGTATTACCTCTAGCTTCAGGCCGATGCCGTCAGCGCTTTTGGAGAATCACTACAAAAGAAACTTCTGGACATTGAAGGATTATATTCAAAAGTTCGATCTCGCTATAGTTTCATACAGGCTCTTGTCAGACGAATCCGTGGCCTACTGAGGATATCAAGGAACTGAGAGCCTGTATGTATGCTCTTCAGTGGAAGAAATAAATTGGGAAACACTGTCTTCTTTTTATAGTTTGTTTCTAAATTATGACCAAAAAAATATTTTGCTATTTCTTTCTTTATATATAGACATTTTTTTCTGTAAACTCTTTACCTGATTTCATTCTCACTTGTAAAAAATAAAATCTTTTTTTAAAAAAACAAAGCAAACGTATGATCATTCTTTTGAAATTTTATCTAGTAAGTGATCTGCATTATTGGCAATCTAACAAATAAATATCCACAAGAGTAGTTTGCCCCTAAAGACATTCTTAATGTTAAAATAGAGGCATAATCTGGAAACCCTAATTTTTCACTCTTTGTATATACATTATACTTTTATGATATTCATGGTTACTCCATGGGGTAGGGTGGATAAGAATACTTGCCATGCTCTGTCATTGAATAGTGTATGCAGTATTATGAAAGCATATTATAGAAGTGTCTCAAAAAGTCACGTAGTCTCTTTTCCTAAAGTTAGTTTTTGCCCTATTTTCCTTTGGACCATGTAAAATGACAAAATGGTAACTTGCATTTGTTCCTTACAAATTATTGTGAAATTTCTTAAATTAATCATCTTCAATATTTCTCATTAATATAATGGGTACCTCCAGGACAAAAAAAAATATATACACCACTATTTCCCAATTATATTCAAGTGACTGTGTCATCTGAGAGAACAATTTCTTCTTTCCAACCAGCAATTATTTTAACCTAATATGCAGGAGAGAGACTAGATGAAGTCTTGATTCATGTAGAAACAGAAGATTAATACTTAGTTCAACAGTGGTGTAGTGTTGTTTTTTTAATCTATAATAAAATTTCCATGACTTTTAAATATTTTTTAAAGGCTTGATCATTGTTATATTCTGAAGTTAATTTACTGCCCACTACTTATAAACAATAGTCTTTAACTGGAAGACATCCTGATAGTTAATAGAAATCTTGGTGGGAGGTAAATGAATGAGTGGATCCCAAATATTGTTGCTCATGTCTGTTGCTCCACTGCTTATAAACTGTATGAGGCTATATAGCCTGTATATTATATAAATATATATAATCTCCTCACACAAGCTAGGCAAGTGTTCTGTCACTGAGCTACATCCCCAACCTGCATATAGTGATTTTCTTTTATCTGGAACACAGGCTCACATCCCGAATGATCAGCAGAGCGGAGCATGTTTATAAACCTGTGTTGTGAACCCTTCCACAGGAGATATTTGCTAAATTTGGAATTAAGATTGTGGGTTTACTAAACACCATTATCTTGTTTTCTTATTTCTTCCAAAAGTGTAGCTGACTGTGGATCAGAAGTTGGGGCAATGGAGAAGTGTGTGGGAGGGAGTTGGAGGAAGGACTGCAGCTTTATTGTGGTTTGGACCAGAAATGCTTTTTGACACAGGCAGAAGCTGACAGCAGCTGAGCTGAGAGGGCGGCCTGCTCGAGCTTTGTTACCTAGGTCAAAGGGTGTTAGGTACAACCTGGCTCTCCAGCAAAGCCAAAGGGAGGAAACCAGTGTTCAGATACTTTGATTTAAAATGTAAGCAAAGGTTCATCTCGTCCTCAAAAATAATAAGTCAATGTATGATTTTAATTTGTTTTTTACTGAGTTAATCAGTTTGTTGGGTTGGGAAATAAATGTACCTTTTTCCTAGCCATTATCACTATAGTTTTGACAAAAGGGTAATGTACACATATGTGTCTTATTTGAACTATACAAGTTGTGAATACACAATCTAGCCTGTTCTAAATATTTATTGTTTTCCCAAACCTATTTTGAAAATTTTTAAATCTTCAGAACAATTTGAAGAAAACTACAATGAAACCATATGCTTTTCACCTAGATTCCAATCGTCAACAATTTGCATATCTTTATAAATGTGTATGTGTGTATACACACATATCTGTAATTTTTTCCTTAAGTTATAATCATGACACTATCCCTAAATATTTTATCAAGAACCATATTTCCTTCTGAACTACAATTACCACATTTAAGACATTTGACAAAAAATTTTCTAATATGTCCATATCAAAAATTTCTCAATTGATCAAGAAATGTACTTTAGAACTTTTATTGGACCTAGGGTCCAATCAAGAATTATACATTACAATCAGTCATTTTATTCTCAAAACAGTTCCTTACCCCTGTTAGTGGGGAGGAGTTGGAGTACTTTAGCGGTTTTGAAAAAGCTTCCACATATTTTCTTTTCATTAGATTCATTCAGGTTAAATATTTTCAGTCAGAATCCAACTATAAAGGTTATTGTATAAGTGTGCCTTAAGTATATCCTATCAGGAGATTCATAACAGTCTGTTTCATTAACTCTGATATCTTGGTCAAGGTGGCATTTGACACATCTCCATTATAAAGGTTACTTCTCATTGTAATAAGTAATGTGAGTGATAACTTGGAGGCTGAATATCTTGTTCCTAGAAAACTTCACAACCACTGCTTTAATCAATTCAAGTATTTTACTTAAAAATTATCTACTATATGAATCATACAAATAAGATCAGTATAATAAACATCAAGATATTTACTCATGTCATCCACCCAATTTTTTCAAATGTTAAAATTACACGTTTTTTTAGGTTTTTTTTTGTGAAAAGAAATATGATAGATAGCAATGAGAAGTCCCTGATCCCACTCTCCTACTTCCCTCTGAGAAATCACCACTGTCAAGAACTCATTGTTATTCTTTCCCATATGTTCTATACTTCCATTACATGTGTGTATATTCATAGGCATTAAAAGGTATTGTTTTGAAGCTGGTTATGTTTTTACGTGTGTTATAATACTATATGGAGCAATTTGCAGGTTTTTTTCATTTGGCATGGTTTTTATAATTTCTCATATTTGTTTATTATGATTATTGAATAGATACTATATCCTGTTGTACAAATACACTAATTATGCCCTGTACTATCAGTGGATTGGCAGACATTTCGGTTTCCAATTTTGCAAACTGCAGTGATTATCATTATATACGTCTCTTTAGATGAGACATAACACATAAGAGGCTTATCCAGATCATATAATTAGAAGTGGAAATCCCACATTAAAGGTTTAGAGCCTTCCTTTCACTAGATATTATAATATTTTTCTTAGTGATTTCTTCAGTGTACCTCTACCTGTGTGACTATACATTGATGATACTTCAGTTGTACTTTTAATCTTTACCAATCTGATGGGTGTAAAACATTTAAGTATCTCAATTGATTTGCATATTTGTGTATTATTCACCATTCTTTTTTCCCCTCATGTTTTAGTCCCCCCCTCCCCCCCCATTTTCTGTGTAGGGAGTGGTTGTGCATTCAGAACGGCTTTAATTTTTTCAGTTTTCTCTGCAGATACTTGCTGTCAGTCTGTTGACTGACTTTATGGTGTAGGTTACTGATTGTTTTATCTTGTCAGAGAGAAGCAATGAATCGGATGTATGGAGAAAAGCAGGAATGTAGAGAAAATGATTCCTAATACCCCATTGCTGTTCATCGTATGTGTATAATGCATTCCGGTTTGGTTTAAGCTTATGATTTTTTTTTTTTTTTAATTGGAAGCCAGTTCTACTTAATAGAGTAGATAAAATTGATTTGGGGTACTGAGAGCAGTCAGAGAAGGGTGGGCCCACTGTGTGTGCTGAGGGGCATTTGAAGACCAGGGGCACGAGGGAGCCGGCAGTGTGACCTGGCTTCCCGGAGCTCACTGTCCTATGGCTCCCTTACGTGATCTCCCCGGAGCTCACTGTCCTATGGCTCCCTTACGTGATCTCATTTGGTTCCCACAACAGTTCCACAAGGTAGCTGGGGTGGACTGCATTTATACGGCGGAAACTGAACTTCAGAAGTGTTAGTTGCCCATGGCTGCCAGATGGTTAAGGAAATCAGGACCTGGGCTCATAGCTGTGCCAGCCTCCAAACGCCTCCATCCCAACCATTTAAGCCCCTCATCTCATGCGTAGTGGAGCTTTGAAAGTACAGCCTTCCTCCGTAGCCTTCAGAGTCCACGTGGGGTTAGGGTAAATGTCGGCAAAGCACCTGGATCTGCGCACCAGGGATGGGACGCGCTGCTTCGTCCCGCCTTGTGGGCCACGGTGCCCTAAGCCTGGCTCTGCATCAGAATCTTGGGGGTGCTTGGGATAACACAGACACCTGGGCATCGGGGCAAGCTTACAGAAGCCGTTCGAAGCTGCCCAGCCAGGCTCGGAACCTGCACTTCCCTGGCCGGGTTCTGGCGGCGAGCCTGGGACGCTCCGCTAGGAGGCGCCGCGAGCCGCTTCCGGCACGGGGGGGGCGGGGCCTGACCCGGAAGCGGACGGCGGGCTCCGCCCTCGCGCCGGGGAGGCAGGCTCGGACCGGCCCGCGGAGCTGTAGCCGCCCTTCAGGCCCTGCTTGTCTTCCCGGCCGACAGCATGCTCCAGTTCCTGGTGAGTGGAGCTGCCGAGGAGCAGGACCCGCAGCTCGGGGGTCGCCTCGGGATCCGGCCGCACCTCCGGTGGCCCTTGGGCTCTGGGCGCGGGACCGTCCCCGCAGCCTCGCGCCTGTGGTCGCCTTTCGGGGAGTCCTGTGGGGTTTTCTTCCTGGCTCTCCCTAAATCCTTTGCAGCGTTCATCTGCAGGCATCCAGCTTCGAGGGGCGTTCAGAGAGCTCATTGTGTAATCCTCGCGTGGAAGCTTGGTCGTTAGAGGTCCTTAGTGACTTCTCGTGGCCGTCCCTCCTTCCGCGTCCCGGTCCCGCGACAAAGGCCCAGGCCCTGTCCTTGACTTAGAGCCTGCTGATTGGCACAAACCTTAGTAAGCCACCTCACGAGGTCAGTTAGGGGCTTAGGCAGCCCTCACCCGACCTTTTTATAAGTTTCTGACTGTGAGGAGTGAGTCAGACGCTGGTGTACAAGTAATTTTTCCCAGAATTAGTCTTTTGGGAGAAATAAATATCACCATGAGTAAGCAGATTATTTCTCATGGCTTCTATTTGAGTTAAAAACGCATTTTCTGTCAAAGCTCTATTTCCTGAATTGCCTGGTGAAGAAAGGTTCCGGGAGGACTTGCCGAAGTTCCAAGTGAAAGTTTTTGTTTTTCACCAAGTTATTGTGCGTCCAAAACTTGATGCTTTCAGCCTTTTATTTTATCATTGTTTTGGTACTGGCGATTGAACTCAGGGGTGATCTACCACTGAACTACATCTCCAGCCCTTTTTATTTTTTTATTTTGAGACAAGGTCTTGCTAAGTCGACCAGGTTGGGCTGGAATTTGCTGTTCTCCTTCAGCATCCGGAGTAGCTTGAATTACAGGTGTGGTTGCCACTGTGCCCAGCTCAATCTCTAATTCTAATGAGGCAGATATTCTGTGTCTTTTAGATGATCAGTGGAAACCTGGTGCTCTGGGAATGAGTTAATTTCCCAGTGTTCTTTGGAAAGATAGTGATTGGTTATTAAATCCAATTAACCAAGAGAGAATCCTTGATCTAAACTGCCTGTTTAAAACAGGGTTGCTCTTTGCCTGTGGGAGTTTCTTCAGTGTCATCTTAGGAGTTAGGAGTAATTACAGTCATCTACTTGTAGAAAGCACTCAGTTAAAAGCAGTATCAACCTCTAAGTGTATGATGATATAATTGAGCATCTGTTGCTCATTGATAAGCGGAGAGGTCATTGGCCAGTCACAATTAACTTTTTAAGTGCTTTTGCAGAATGAGTTTACTTCTACTGTATATAAACTTGGATTCTGACTTGAGAATTCAAAATTCTCAGCATTTAAGGAGAGATGCTGAAGCCATTAATTAAATTCCTAGCTCTTTAGTAACTGGACTTTCTCGCCTTCTAGCCTTCCCTCCTTGTTGCTTTTGTTGAAAACAGTGGGTAGCATTGCTTTTCACACTGATTCCTTTTCATTCAGATGATTTACTAACTGTTAACTTGGGAAAGTCTTTCTATTTGTTTTCAGTCATTTCATGTATAAAATGCTGGTCATCTTATCCTAGTGTTTAAGAGGTTGGACTCTTAGAATCCTACCTCTTATCATTCTCAAGCTGTGGGAGTTTGGGTAGGTTATTTAAATTTTCCATGCTTCTGTTTCCTTGTCATGGTTTTGTTGTGAGAATTAAAAAGAAGTTAATACAGTAAATACTTTAGTGAAGTTCTGGTGCACTTGTGTTGCTTATATATTCCTTTCATTGTTCCCTTCTCCTTAAAATATTTGTCCATCATCCCTGTATCTACAAGTTGTTCCTAATTAAACTATAGTTATTTTAAGGAAGCAGTTCTAAGGGAAAGCATAATTGGTACCACTGCTGTGCCTACCACCTCTGGTTACTGTTGCTGTTGTCATTTGTTTTTCTTCTTGAGGACAGCAGCACTTTTGACTCAAATCACCTCATTTTTAATCTTTCTTAGGCTTTTGGATCTCATATGTTGGTACTTTGCAATATTCTTGTATGTTATAACATGCGAGAATTATTTTTTCATGAAAAAACCTGCAGAGCTAAGGTGACCAACTCTGGGCACTGGTTCTTCCCAGGACTGAGGGGATCATATCTGGGTTCACCAGTTGGGAAACTGCTCACATTTCTCCTGTTTTTACTGACTGCTTTTCCCTGCTTTTGTTTCTATATGTTGTTTAAGGCTTAGTTAGCCCTTGACCCTCCTCTCTTCTTTACAGACTCACTCAATTAACCAAGTTGGGAATGTGTTCCTTGTCATGCCATCACATTTCACCTGTTTGAAGGCAGCTTCAAAACGACTTTGAGTCCAGTTCCCTGATATCAGCTGTCAGCTACTCATCTCATATCTGCCTCTCTGACTCCACTGTCTAGACCCATTATCTCTTTCCTCCCTTCCAATGCCTACCCCACCTAATTTCTTTTTCTATTCTCCTGCCCTCCCAAATTTGAAATATTGACGTAGTCTTTGATTTATTTCTTTTTGTCATTCTTGGAGTGTTTTATTTGGTACTGGATAGTGAATCCAGGGGCATTCAAGCACTGAGCCACATCCCCAGTTCTTTTTATTTTTAATTTTGAGTCAGGGTCTCACCAAGTTGCTTAGGGCCTCGATAAGTTGCTGAGACTGGCTTTGAACTTGTGATCCTCTTGCCTCATCCTCCCAAGAAGCTGGGATTACAGGTGGGCACCACAGCCCACAGTTCCTTCCTTCTTTATATTATTTACCTGCTATTTTATCTGGGCAAGTTCTTTTATTGCTCTCTGCCTCAATTTTCCAAGCATGAAACTGGGCAGGGGTAATACCTGCTTTATAAGGTTATGTCGAATGTGAGTTAATTCATGAAAAAAAAAATTAGAATGTTACCTTGCACATAAACTGTCAATAAATGTTCTTTTTTTTAAGCCATTAATTCCCATTGCTTATTTAGGAAAAGTTCTCTCTGTTCCCACCGCTGTTTTGCAGAGCAGGTAGTTTTCATACCACTCTCAGACTAGCTAGCTGGTGTAGAATTTACATTTTGAGTTGGAAGGGTTATTTAAGGCTCTACATTCCAACTAATATACTGACGGTTAATCTCTACTACTAAGGACCCTAGTAAGGGGATGTACAAGGCGCTTGGTCAATACTTCATGATTGATTTCATTTACAGTTAGCTCTCCATCTTAGCAGGCTGCATCTGCGGATCCAACTGTGGATCAAAAATATTTGAAAAAAAATTGCATTTGTATTAAACATGTAGATTTTTTTCTTGACCTTATTCCTAAACAATACAGCAAAACAACTATCTAAAAATATAGCATTTATATTGTATTAGGACTTCTAAGTAATCTGGAGATAATTTAAAATATACATAGGTTACCATGCCATTTTATTGAAGGACTTGGGCATCTATGAATTTTGGTAGCTGAGGGGGTCCAGGAACCAGGCCCCTGTGGATTGGGACAGCTGTATTTAATTGTAGGTCTTTGTCCTTTGCCTCATTACTACTCTGAAATAACATAATATTTGCATCAGCTTCCTTGAGGACAGTCAAACAGTTCTACCTGGGGCACCCTTGTCCAGAGTGTTACAGGTTTTTCATGAGTGTCCCTATTTAACTTACTGGTGCAATTAAAAATTTAACAGTCCACCCCCCTTTATTCTTTCTTTTTTTTTTTTTTTTTTTGCGGTACTGGGGATTGAACCCAAGACTTTGTGCTTGCGAGGCAAACACTCTACCAGCTGAGCTATATCCCCAGCCCTTTTTTAATTCTTTAAGCAAAATTATTGAATATAAAATGTAGCTTACTCTTAAAAATGTGCTTTTCTGTGGCAGTAATAGAAGGGAGGTAAATTATATCCTTAGATTTTCAATTTAAGGTACAGAATGTGAATTTTATTTTTACTTGAAGTAATTGTTAAACTCATTTGATAATGTTCTCCACATAGGTTTAAAAAGGTAGAGCGCTTGCCTAGCAACCTGAGGCACTGGGTTCAATCCAGCACTCATAAAAATTAAAAAAATAAAACAAAGGTGTTGAGTCCATCAACAACAACAACAAAAAAACTAAGGCATAAAAAATTGGTTACTTGTTTTTGTGTCTCCTTGGAAGGTAGAGGTCTTTTTTTGAGGGGAAGAGGGGAGTGTCCACCGGGGATTGAACTCATAGGTACTAAGAGACCACTGAGCCACATCCCCAGCCCTATTTTGTATTTTATTTAGAGACAGGGTCTCACTGAATTGCTTAGTGCCTTGCTTTTGCTGAGGCTGGCTTTGAACCCCTGATCCTCCTGCCCCAGCCTCCTGAGCTACTGGGATTACAGGCATGTGTGCACCTGGTTTGCAGAGGGCTTTTGACTGCTTTTCTAGCTGAGTTTGATATTGAGAAAGAAAATTATCAACTTTATGTTAAATAATATTTAATTTTTTTTTCTTGTTGGTGTAGGTTTTCTTACCTCAGGCAGTGAACCATCTTTAGGTACCCTTTTGAATGCCAGTTGTTTGCTAAATAAAATGAGATTATTTTTAGATTTCTAAAATGAATGTCAGTAACTCGAGTTTGGGTGTGTCACTTTGAAAATGTAATTGATGAGTCATAGTTCAGACAGATACTTTGGGTTATTGTCAACCACTGTAGGTTATTACCAGGAGCTAACTCCCAAAACATTGTAACTTTATTTGCTAGCAACTTTTTGATTGGGGAAGGAGTTAAGCAAGATAAGAGTTTGCTTTGGATTTGGCTTTGTTCTTTTAAGAGTTAATAGGTAAAGTGTTTTCACTTTTTACATTAATAGGTCTATTGTGACTGGTCTGCTTCTGTATGTCCATACAAAAAAAAATGGCTAAAAACATTTTTCATGGAGCTGTCGTACAGAACCAACAATTTATCTGACTTTTTCATTCAGTTTATCTCCTTTTTTCATTTCTCGCATTTTCATTCTTTTTAAACATTAGTACATTATGGAAACCTCTAAGTTGTCTTTGATTTCTTCAGTTTCATCCCAGTGGCTGACATTATTTTACCAAATTTTAATGACCGTTTCAGCTTTGAGATATAATTCTTCCATTTAAAATGTATAGTTTTTTTGTTTGTTTGTTTTTGTATCAGGAATTGAAACCAGGGAGCTTTATCACTGAGCTACATTCCCCAACCCCCATTTTGTTTTTTTGAGACAGGGTCTCCATAAGTTCCTAAGGCTGGCCTGGAACTTGGGATTCTCTTGCTTCAGCTTACCCAGTCACTTGGGATTACAGGGTTGTGCCACTGTCCATACCTGGCAAGTTCAATATTTTAATGTGTTCACAGACTGCAGGCATCAACACTGTCTCATTTTATACCTAATGTCTCATAACCCCGGAAAGAAACCCTGTACATACTGACATTCATTTCTCATTTCTGTCTCCCCCAACCCTGAACAACCAATTTATTCTCTGTCTCTGCGGAATTGTCTATTCTGGGTATTTCCTTAAAATGGAATCATACAATATGTGGTTTTTTTGGATTGCCTTTCACAGTGTTTTCAAGATTCATCTGTGTCATGGCATGAATCAGTGCTCCATTCCTTTTCTTGGCTAAATATTACTACATCCTGTGAATATACCACATTTTGTTAGTCATTTCACTAGTTTATGGACTTTTAAGTTTTTTCCATCTTTTGGCTATTAAGAATAATCTTGCTAGGAATATTTACGTACAAGTTTTTATGTGGATGTATGTTTCACTTGTTGTAGGTATATACTCTTAAGTGGATTTGTGGTATGTATGTTAACTGTCTGCTGAGCTTTTTGAGGAACTGTTAGACTGTTTTCCAAGGTGGCTGTATCATTTTACATCCCCAAAAGCATGGTATAAAAGTTCCAATTTCTTCACATCTTCAGCAACATTTGTTGTTCCTTTTTTTTGACTATGGTCATTTTAGTGAGTGTGAGTTGGTATCTCACGATATTTTTGATTTGCATTTCCTCAGTGATAAATGATGTTGAGCATCCTTTTATGTGCTTATTGACCTTTTGTATCTTCTTTGGAGAAATCCTTTCAAATCTATTGCCTATTTTTAAATTGAATTATTTGTCTTTTAATCATTTAATTGGTAGAGTTCTTTCTCAAGTATCCCAGATATATTTTATCCTCTTCTGTGGATTGTCTCTCTCCTTCCTTTTTGATGCTCAAAGCAAATCTTTTATCTATTTGCTTATGTATTTTACAATGCTGGGGATCAAATCCAGGACCTTGAGCACACTAGGCAAGCCCTCTACCACTGAGCTATACCCCCAGCCTGGTTTTTCCTCTGAAATACACCCGGAGCTTGTCTTTTCTCTTTTTGGTGGTGCTAGGGATTGAACCGAGGGCTTTGGGCATGCTAGGCAAGCACTCTACCAACTGAGTTATATCCCCAGCCCTCTTTTCTACTTCTTAATGATAGTCTTTGAAACACAGATATTTTTAATTTTGATGAAACCTAAGGTATCTATTTTTTCTTCTGTCATTCTAGGCTTTTAGTATCATAACGAAGAAAACTATTCCTTAGCCCCAGGGTATGAAAGTTTACTTTTTTTTTTCCCAAGTTGTTTTACAGTTTTAGCTCTTATATTAAGTCTTTGATCTGCTTTGCGCTCATTTTTGTGTGTGAAGTAGGGATCCACTTTTATTCTGTTGTCTCAATATCATTTCTTGAAAAAACTATTCTTTCCCCATTGACTGTTATGGCTTGGATGTGAGATGTCCCCCAAAAGCTCACATGTGAAACAGTGCAGGAAGGTTCAGAGAAGAAATAATTGGGTGGTAAAAGTCTTAACCCAATCAGTGAATTAATCGCAGAGGGATTAACTGAAGTGGTAGGGTGTGACTTGGGGAGGTGGGAATTGGGGCATGGCTTTGGGGTATATATTTATATCTGGCGAGTGGACTTTCTCTGCTTCCTGATGTGATCTCCCTTCCCTCTGCCACACTCTTCTGCCATGATGTTCAGCCTCACCTCACCCTGAGGAATGGAGCCAACCTTCTTTCGACTAAGACCTCTGAAACCACGAGCCCTCAAATAAACCTTTCCTCCTCTGTAATTGTTCTAGTCAGATCATTTAGTCATAGCAGCGAAAAAGCTGACTAAAACAGACTGCCTTAACGCCCTGTAGCAGATTACTTGACCCTAAATCTAAAAGTTTATTTCTGGACCTCCATTCTATTTCATTCATCTTTATTCATATTTAAGAAGAAAAGTCATTTATGTTTGCATGTTTTCTCATGTTACCACATTAATCTGGCCCATCTCTAATCTGTATTTAGCCTTTTCTGAAGTGAATGCTTCCAAAGCTGTGTTTTCATCACATTTCTGCTGGTGGAGGGTAGTCAGTGGCTCCCTAGCATCTTATGGGAATGAAATTCCTTTGCTTCCTTTTTAAGGTCTGTCAGCTAGCCTTGCCCAGCTCTGCATGTGTATTACTCTCCATTCCCTGACTGGAATCCTCTTTTCTAATCAAGCCTTTGTCTTTTAGTCCAGTGATGTCCTCATTCCAATCTTGTGTCTTGCTTCTCCACTGTCAATTCCCCTTCCAGTTCTTTTCTAATTTAAATTTTAACACTTCCTCAGCACAGAGCCTTAAAAGGCACAACTTCTAGTACCTCCATTCCTTTCCGGTGTGGTTTCTTAACTGTATCATTCATTTTCCCACTTAATGCATGACCTGGTTCTAGTTGTGGGAGAACATCTTATACCATTCAAGATCCTGTGCTGGGTGCTGCCTTACTGTTGTTATATAACTGCCATTATGTAGCATTTCTTCCTATATATCATATAAATTCTCCAAGAGCAGAGACAAATTAAACCTTCTGCAGGGTTGAATATGAAGTTAATTTTAGTAATAGGAGACTGCAATCTCTTAAAATTTTGGGGCCCAGATATATTTGGGAAATTAAATTACCTTCTGGTTTTAGAAGGATAATAAACTACATAGTAACTTGGTACTTTAACAACCTAGCAGGGTCTGGAATAGCTGTTTGTAATCAAATGCACTGAAATTTTTGCTGTTAAACATTTTCCAGTGGGGTTGAGGGCAGGATCCTGTAAAGATTTCTATTTCTATAGCAAAAAAAATGATTATTCACCCTAAAATGTGATAAAGACAGTCATATATCTGTTTAAGTCAGGTATGATTTTGCTGCCAAATGAGCTGTGATGAAAATTGGTTTAGATAAGGTTTTGAGTTTTAGAATTGTGGCTAACGGATTGTGGCGCTTCACTGATTCTAAGTGTGCTTTGTTAATTATAGAGCCAGAAAATGCCATTCCTCTCTTGTGCGCTACTATGAACCCGTTTCCACTTCCCTTCTGAGGCTGTTAGCTCCAGCATCTTCTTTCCACCCACTGCTCCTCTCCACCATCTCCCTCATCTCACTCCTCCATCCCCATGCCTCTAGTGTCCTACTGTTAATGGTTTCCTGTGTGTTTGTGAGAAGCCGGTATGTTTTCAAATTTCTAAAATGTCAAAATCATTGCAGAGGGTATGATAGTAACATATTTAGTGAAGAACTTGGAAAGAAGGCATTTCATTTTCTGTGCTCTCTTCAGGGAGTGGAGGCGGGGTGGACCATGTGATGGTAAAGAGTAGGAATCTTAGTTTGGCAAATTATCTTTCTGGATTTAGAAAACTTCTGTCTTTGTGATCTCAGTCTGTCAGTGAAAAAAAAAAAAAATCATTCTGCTTCTTGGTGCTTCCTTGGTAAAAATATGATTTTCCAAGATACTGCTGATGAATCAAATGGTCAGAAAATGATCTGTGATTAGAGACTGGATAGCCTCTTTTATGTTTCTTAATTTGCTAACAACAAACCAATTTAAATTCCACTTTGGGTGTTTAAAGCTTAGTAAGTTTATGTATAGTAAGGACCCAGGTGTATTCTATTCCTCTGTATGCATTTGCAATTTGGAGATAAGTTTAGACCATTCCATGTATGATTGAAAACACATTAAGTGCCACACTTTGGTTTTGATTTTACCATGACTAGTGTGATTGACAAAAGCAACACTGATTAAACAAAATGATGAAAGAAATGGATGCCAGTTTGAATTTATAAAATTAGAAATTAAAACTTAGTTGGAGGTTCTTAATTACTAGGGAAAAAAAATGATTATTAAAATTTGAAACTAAGGAGCTTTGACCCTTTTGGCATATAGTGAATACTCTAGATTTTCTTGAAACAGCTTTTGTTCAGGAAAATAGTTACCCAAGGGGATAAACATTTATAGTTTTCCAAAAATTGTGACTGTTCCTCTCAGCACTGAATTGGACCCCTGTTCCCCACTCAGCCTAGGCGTCCTGCCCTTTGAACTCCACCATGGCAGAGTGCTAATAAGCTCAGTGGTGTATCAGAGTTTCTGTTCTATCATTACATATTTTATTTTTTGAGTGCTTATGTAGTTTAGGTTGTCCTATACTCCTTGCTGTGAATTACCCTGTGTAAGTCACTTTACTCCCTGGACCTTACCTTCCTCTTCTGAAATATGAAGAGATTGAAGTGTGAGAGTCCTTTCATCCTCTAAGATTCCATGATTCAACTGAATATTTTTAACTGAATAATTTTTATTTGATGTGAGGAATAACAATATCCATAATCAAAAAATTACAGCATTAAACAACAAAATCAGAACTTCAACTTGGATTTCTCGAATTTATAGTCTAGTATTTATGGGATTTGTGAGGGGACAAAGAATTTAGAGTAGATTTGTTCGTTTTTCTTTCATATGTTCTTTAACATTTTGGAGGAGGGTATATCTGTGTTTATTTTATCGGATAAAAATGTGCATCTCTTGCTAACCACAATCCTAGGTTGGACATCAAGGTCCTTTACCTGTCCTTAGCTCCTGAGGAGGATCCTGTCTGTGTGTTGTGGTCCCGTTGACACAGGACTTGGTATGCAGTGTAACTCTTCCTGTTCTATTCTTTCAGCTTGGATTTACTTTTGGCAACGTGGTTGGAATGTATCTGGCTCAGAACTATGACGTAAGTGGCCGTATTCATGTTTGATAGTCTTTTCTTTGTTGAGGTAAAGCGTGCACTCTAGCATAAATGAAATCTTTAAGTCTGAGGAGAAAGTCCTGAATTTTATAGAAAGCTTTTCTACTGTTTTGGGGGGGAAAAAATCTTAACATCTGTCCTCCACGTTACCACAAGAGGGCAAAATCCCATCAGTTTAGGTGGTCTCACAATGATCCCGAGCTGTGCTACTTAGTCCAGAGTAATATTAAATTTGTTCTTTGGAAAATCATGAGATACTTGAGAATTGAAAGATTGATTGGATAATCTTTTCAGGCCTCATACCCAGTAGTAGAGATGACTAAGAATATTGGAGATGGATCAATGTGGTGTAACACGTTTAAGGAGGACAGAGTTCGGTGAAGTGGGGAGTCATATTAACCTTATTGTATAGATGGGGAAGTTGAAAGCCAGAGACGTTTTAAAAAGACAGGCAAAGGAAAGAAATTAACTTCTGATTTGTTTTGTAGTAAAGTTCTTCCCTTTGTCAACCTTCATTTGAGTCATCTGCCTTTCTAGACAGGGGCTTTACTGATTTCTATCAATGTACAACAACTTTCACTTGGCTTCAGATTGAGGGGCTAAGTGTATGTTCAAAAGGAGAATCAGAATCTGGTGTTCAGAGAGAGCATTCACTTACAACCTCTGATATCTTTTATATATATATAGTTATGAGTCTAAGAAATACCACTATTGAGCAGGTCTCCATAGGAAAATAAAAACTTCTAGAACTGTCCTTGGAGGAAGAGAAGTAAAAGAATGTTAATTGAGTAAGTGTAATAATCCTTACAATAATCCCTTTTCTTTTTAAAGATACCAAACTTGGCTAAAAAACTGGAAGAGATTAAAAAGGACTTGGAAGCTAAGAAGAAACCCCCTAGTTCCTGAGGCCCGCTCCAGCACTACATTCTGGATACCCTGATTCTGCTGTTCCTGAGGGGCCTCCTGCGCCATCTGATCCCAGAGCTTTTGTTTTCATCTCCAGCCACAGCAGTTTTCTTCTTTGATAGATCCCGTGTTGCCTCAGAGCAAAAGTGGGGCCATAAGTTAATAACTTCCCTTTATATGTCCAATAGCCTCGCCTCTTCCCCTGCCTTCCTTCCAGCTGACTGGAATTATGGTGCTAGATTAGCAAACGTGACCTTTAATCAGTCGCCTCTCCCCTATTCTTTGGGATTTCTACTACCTTTTGTCAAAAGAAAAATCAGTGAGTTTTGTATAGCTGATCAGATACCAATAATGATAATTTCACAGTTTAGCAGTTATAATGGGTGTTTGTTAAACATTTGTTATTAAATTTTGTTGTTTCAAAGTAATTAAAATTAATATCTAGAAGCCAGTTTCTGATGAATTATCCATTTATTTTATACTCTTATCAGGCAGCTCCATAGTTGGTAATTCAACTAATAAATCAATTATGCTATTTGTTAACTGGGAAATTTTATTCTAAGAATCTTGTAAGTAACTGGGGAATTAAAAAATGTGAAAAATAATGTTTTTTGTCCCAGTGGAGTTCACTTAGCATAAGTGTTTTTCCTTAATGATGTATTTGATCTGAATGTTTTTTCCTTAAAAGAATCATTTTTGGGATTACAGGTATATTTGACATTACATCATGGATAAATGTGAAGTTGTTGATAAAGGAAATGTTAAGGCTTTTCACATTAAAAGATATATTTATATTTAACAATAGTGCTTCTCCTACGAAAAATGTGGTCCAATATATAATTTGTCTTTTTTTTTTTAAATGAAGTCTTCTGGTTGCCTAGGCTGGTCTTGAACTCCAGGGCTCAAGCAGTCTCCCCACCTCAGCCTCTTGAGTGTTGGGATAACAGGTGTGTCACTATGCCTGGCTAGTCCTTTTTTTTTTTTTTTCTTCAGTACTGGAGATTGAACCCAGGATTTCACCCGTGTTGGGCCAACACTCTACCGCTACATCTCCAACCCTTTATTTTTTATTCATTTATTTGTGTGTGTGTGTGTGTATGTGGTACTAAGGATTGATCCCAGAGGCACTTTCTGCTGGGCTATATCCCAAACCCTTTTTATTTTGAGACAGGGTCTTGCTAAATAGCTGAGGCTGCCCTTGAACTTATGAGCCTCCTGCTTCAACCTCCCAAATCACTGGGAATACAGATGTTCCACACCACATCCAGCTTTTATTTTGAGAACAGGGGCTTGCTAAGTTGCCCAGGCTGGCCTTGAATTTGTGATCCTTCTGTCTCAATTTCCCAAGTCGTTGGGATTACAGGTGCCTCATAGCTAGTTGGATTTTTTTTTTTAATTAAAAATGTTTAGTAGGTAACTTTTCCCATGGATGAAGATACAGAAGTGATTTCATATAAATAAAGGCCTGTCTCATTCCTATTCTCTTATTTCCAGCTCCTCTTCCGTGGGCAGTCACTATTACAAGTTCCCTGTGTACTTTGAAGGAGGAGTCTGTGCCTAAGCACTATACACAAATGGTAACAAACTAATTGAGCTCATTCTGTATCAGTACTTAAGGAACAAGGAGACACATTCCCTTTTTGACTGTATACAATTCTATTGAATGGATATACCATAATTAATCTGCTACTGAAGATTGTTTAGGTTGTTCTTTTGCTGTTACAGTGATGATACAGAACCTAATGTTATATATTCCTCTACAGGGTATAGCTGTAAGATAAAGTTTTGAAAGTATGCCCATTTCATTACGTATTTTGTTTCAGAGGGCTTGTTGGGTAACATTGTCAGTAATGCCTTTCTGAAGGCAGTTTAGAAGAATCAAACTGGAAGGATTACTTAGAGATACTTTTTTTCAGTGATGACACTAACCCTATAAGTGTTTCTAAAATAAAGTGATTCTGATTTTCTTTGAAAACATACACAAATATGTTTTATCCCTATAAAGATTATCCTTGTGTGAGACAGATTAGGATCAAATTATGGTTTGGCTTCTCCCTTGCAGTGGGAAGTGGACAAGCAGCAGCACATTCTTTCTGAAACTCCTGTATTGTCTGTAAGATGTGGATGTATTACCTACCTCATAGGGTTTACATGAGAAATAAATGAAGTAATGTGTATGGTGTGCTTTGCAAATTGTCCAATAAATAGTAAATTTTAGTCCAAATATGTTGCTTTTGGTCAGGATACTTTTGTATTTCTGCAATCATTTTTGGAATCAGTGCAATCATTTTTGGAATCAGTGCATGAACCCTGCAAATTACAACATTATTCCGTGGTAAGTCTTAGATATAGATGAAATTTTACAGTATCTACCTTGATCATACTGCCTCATTCACACGATTTGATCTTGAATGTTAGCAGAATTAACTACAGCCTTGATGAATGAAGGTTTACCACTCTTGAAGATATTCAGAATGCTAGAGGCTTACTTGGCTCCATCCCATGATAGCATTGTTATGTGTGTGTGGTCTCCCAGGGTGGCTGCTTTGGGGACAGTAGTCACTTAGATATTAGAAGATTAGCTCTCTTTATATTATACCTTATAATCAAAGCTTATATGGTTTTTGTACTTCCCTTAGAAGTGACACTTGTCCTTGTTGATAGAATCTTTTCTACCAAGGGGGCGCCATCGAGCACATCAGTTCTTAATTCAGCTTGAGGACATAAACTGGTACACAGTGAATACAGACTGACTTCATGTTTGCCATTCAGGTACCCTCTGCTGGTTTTATGATCTTGCTGCAGCGGGAAGGAACTAGGCAAGGTGATCTTGACTCAAGGATGTTGGAAGAAACTGGGACTATCAGATTTTAAGGTGTCATTGAAAATTGAAAATGTGAATGGGCTTGTAGCGATTGTGAATGTGGCTCTTAGTTTCTCTTTTGTAGGAAACTTTGCACACAGAGCAATAGGAAGAAATCAAGGTGTGCCCTTTTTTGTCTTTTAAAATACATTTTAGAACTTGGTGTGTTTTACAGAAACTTTCTGCCAAACCTTTTCATTAAAGGAGGGTTACTCAAAATCTGCCAGATTGTTCTGATACGTGAAATGGAAAACCTCAGGTTTGATATTTGAAACCTAATAACATTAAACTTGAAAGACTTAAACTGTAGCCTTCCCAAACAAAACAAAATCGAGGGAACAAAATAAAACCAAACTAATCTTTCTTAAAATTGCCAAAAGGGGCAGAATTCTATGAATTGAACTTACTAATTGACATCTATAGACTTTTCTTATTTGGTTTTCACAGAGTTAAGCAGTCATTCATTCACTTAAAAGGAGCAATTTTTATTTTTTCTAATTCAGTATTCATCCGTATGACTACAGAGAAGCTGTGTGGTTTTCCTAGTTTTCTGTACATATTAGTTCATATGTACATGTGTAATGTTTTCATTTCCAGTGAGCAGTTCACGCCCTAGATACTGTACTGGTGTTTGTTTTTCTGCTAAGGTCTCCCACATTTTAAATGCTTTTTCTGAGCTAAAAACTGTATACTGTACTGGAGCAAATGAGGCTTTTCTTAAACTTCCAGTCTTGGGTTTTGCACGTAGCATTGCCGTTCCTTATGCAGATGAATGGATTCTTTTTCACCACTTTACGGCCTTTCCTTATGGAAAGAAATAGGGCAGTGAAAGGAAAATATTTTGAGGCTTGCCTGGTCTCTATGGGGAGTTTGTGACACTTAAAATTTTAAATGTTCAGTTTATACCTTTCCTAAATTTGGTTGCAACATCCAGTTAGGTACTAAAGTCCTAATAGGTGGCATGATTTACAAGAGGAAAAAAAAAAAAAAAAATCTCAGCAAAGGGAGATTTTGTGTGAAGTGCCCACCCAGGGTGGGTGTTGTGAAACGTGGGTCCTGGGCTTACCAGAATCCCTGCCTCCATGGTAGGACTGTGTGAGAAGTATAGTGGAGTCATGCTGTCATACATGTGTGATTGTTCAGAGCTGGGACAAAAGAAAGGTGCCTTTTAAAGAATTGAGTTGTGCTTAGCGTTCATTCAGTGAGGGCAGCCCCAGGATGAGCTACCAGTGTACTGAGGGTCTCAGTTCGCTTCATCTTCTAATGGTTCAAGTATCCTGGCAATACAGTGGGATGTTCTAGTGTTTAGAAATAATTCATTTTAAATAATTTTTTATTTTTATGTGGTGCTAAGGATTGAACCCAGTGCCTCACATGCTAGGCAAGCACTCTGCCACTGAGCTATAAGCGCCAGCCCTAGAAATACTTTCCCAATGTAGTCCCCACATGCAAGTGGCCAACTATATTCATTTGTCTCATTTGTCCCTTGGTATCCACAGGGGATTTGTTCTAGCCCCACTCCCCACTGCCATGGATACCGAAATCTGCAGATGCTCAAGTTCCTTACATGCAGTGGTATAATAGTCACAACCTATAACATCCTCCTGTGTACTTTAGATTACTTACAACAGTACAATGTAAATGCTATGAAAATAATGACAGGGAACAAAGTCTGTCTATTCAGTACCAATGCAGTTTTTAAAAAGTATTTTCAGTCCAAGATGGTTGACTCTACTGAGCCAAAATCTATGGATACAGAGGACAGCTGTACTTCATTTGATTTCAGCTAAAGAAATAGAAATCTATTCTGATGTTGGAGGGAAGAGCAGCAATTTTTAAAAATTGAAACGTGGTATTTAAGTCTTTGTGACTTGTAAATGCCAATGTAAAAGTTTGTGTACCGTGTACTTTGGTGACTTAAAGGAATTTCAAAGGCAACTTTGACTAAGCAAATTAAATATATAATTGACTTGAGAATAAGATGCAACTAAGTGGCTCTGACTCTTCCAACATCTGGAAATTTATCTGGTATAAGATGATCATTTAAAGCTTTTTCATCCATGTTCTATGACATTAGAAGATTAAAATAATATGGAGACAAGACTACTAAGAAGGGCTAGAAGTTATCCAACAGTGGGATGATTTCATATGACTAGGGAGTTTTTTGTTTTGTTTTGTTTTTAGTACTGGGGATTGAACGCAGGGTTGCTTAACCACTGAGCCATATCCCCAGCCTTTTTAAAAAATATTCAGACACAGAATCTAAGTTGCTTGGGGCATCGCTAAGTTGCTGAGGCTGGCTTCGAACTCACATTCCTCCTGCCTCAGCCTTCTGAACCACTGGGATTACAGACATGCACCACTGCACCTGGCATGACTAGGAGTTATTAATTTTATCTGCCATCTCCTGTCACTGGGATGGGCAGTCTCCTTTGGCTTGAATCTGGGTTTAAGAAAAAATGGTGCTTTTTTTGAGAGCGGCTGGTAGAACAGATTGAAATAAACGTGCTTTCTACACCAGCGGGTTGAATGCACCTGCTGATGGAGCACCGGCTGCGGCTGCAGTGGGAAGTGGTGCTGTTTCCCCTTGAGTGACTCGGGGTCCCAGGTAGGTGAACAGGGGCCAGTAATCCTGAGTCCACTTAGTTCTAAGTCAACTTTTCTTTCCTTTTTTTCTTATTCTCCTAGAATCTTACTGATTTTCTGTGCCTTTGCCTTATCCTCTGACTTGGTGTAGGGTCTGTATAGGGTTGAGAAATGTGATGAGCTGGCTGCCCTGACAGTAGGAGCCGCACCCTGAGTCTTGAATACTTTAAGCAGATTGGAGGGATGCTGACTTGATCAAAGCAGCTGTAGCACAACTTACACTGGCATTTCATCCGGGCCCCTGAGATCTTTACTATTAAAATTGGCCAGATATCAACTAAGCTAACCAACAGGGCAGAAGCAGTAATATTCCGTTAGACCTGGCCAATCACAGTTTGTGGTTGGAGTGTTGAGTGTTGACTGGCACAAAAAAACAAAAGCAAAACAAAACAACTTTATAACTCAGACACTTGATAAACTAAAGGAGTGACTTTATGGATAAATTATTGTGGGAAAACCACATGCTATTGATAGTATCTTAAAATCAGTTAATACAGTGCAGTAACTATGGGGGACTACTTTTTCCTTAAGATGTATTTAGTAAGCAGCTGATTGTAGAAATTGGAAATACGTAATGGCAGCAAACTCGGAAGGACTGAGAACTATATCCAGCTTTGCAGCAAGGGCATCTCATGGGAAAAGAATGGCTTGGTCTACAGGAGGGAGAAGGCCTTGCCTTGCAGAGTGATTTTTCTCTTTGGGAGTATTTATTGAGCAGTTACAGCTTACCACATTGTAGAAGTTGCCAGGGGAATTCGAGAGACACAGGCATCTCCCTCCTCTCAGGGGGCTCACCAACGCGAAGGAAGTGATTGGCATATTAGACCTTTGGGTCATAGTACTTTGTCTTCTCAGGAATGAACTACTCATTAAATCCAGAAGCAAGCCAGCATAATACCAATAATGTGGTCGTTTTAAAAATATTTTTTTAGTTGTAGATGGACACAATAACTATTTTTATGTGGTGCTAAGGATTGAACCCACTGCCTCACACATGCTAGGCAAGTGCTTTGCCACTGAGTCACAACCCCAGCCCTTAGTGATGTGGTCTTAATTGTAGTTTTGGTCTCCCTAAAACAGATATGAAAGTTTTCCTTCCTTCCCTACGTGTAGCCAAGGCAATGGTATTTCCAGTTAGTGAGTGGAGAGAGAGCAGCTATTCTCAATGTGTCTTTTCACTTCCTTTTCCTTTGAACAAAGTGAATAATGCCAGCCTCTCTGCTGATGGGGAACACTTTTTTTTTTTTTTTTTTTTTGAACAGAATTGATGTCAAAGGGGAGCCATTGAAAAAATGGAAGCCATTGTTTAAGACTAAATCAAAGTAGTGATGAAAGGGTACTGATTGCCCCAAAAGGACCTATGAAGAATTGCCTTTTTGTGAAGAGAACTTAGGATTAGAAACACTTGAGATGGCTCAAGTTCTGGATAGGATTCCCCCAAAAGAGATGTCACTGGTTTCACCATCTGCATAGGTGGAATGATTTGGATATCTCCTCCAACTCCTAAGAAGGAATTGCAAATAACAAAACCTAATGAGGCTAGTCAGTGTGGGAGCCTTCGCCCCTCAGGGGCAATTAAGACAGGCTTGCTTTTTTTCCTGTCTTGAGAAAGAGTGGATTGGAAAGACCGGACCAAGGAAGAGAAATCAGTTTTTGGTTTTTTGAGCTGTGATGCTAAGGCAGGTAGGCAGGCAGCCAGGGAAGAAGACACCAACAGCCCAGCTCATGCCTGAGGCAGTTGCAGGGTCCCTGCACTTCAAGGTGTAGATGGCAGAATCTTCTGGCAGGGCACCCTCAGTGTGGTTCTGGGGTGTGGGCTCTGGGTGGGTTTCTTTGCCTGTGGTTCAGATTGTGCTCTGCGCAGCTCCTTTGACTGATCCAGGTGGTTCACTTGTGTTAGGCCTGATCAGTGATGTTACTGACCTTCGCCCAGGCTGGAAAAGTGTCCAAGTGGAAGAGGCTAATGCCCCAGGTGTTGATGGCCACCATCACTATCACCAGGCCAATGACGTTGACTCCCAGGCCAGCTTTCACCTGTAGGACACAAGCCAGTACAGATCCCTAAGTGAGCACTTCCTAGGTCCCCAGCAAAGCCTTGCTCCACCCAGGTGGCCCTCATTGTTCCTGGGGCTGCCCACAGGTGCTCTAGTATTGCCTTGTGGGGTGACACAGGACTGTGGAAGGACTGGAAAAAGAAGAGGGATTAGGACTGGGTGAGGGCACCTAGAATCATCTGCACTTCTTGCCTGTAGTCTTCCCTCTAGGAAGTGGAAGCCCAGGAAGTCTGTTAGTAATTTAGGATGTCGAGAGTTGTTTTTGCAGGAAACGTGTTAACAAAATTAAAGAGCTCTTAAAAGCGGGAACTCCGCAGAGCCTCTCATGTGCTCATACACACAAGGAACTTGGAGGGGCTTTATTATATGAGCCTTTGCCACTGTTACCTTTTTCCCCCTCCAGGGAACAGCTTGGGGAATTAGAGTGCCTTGGGTCACCTGGGGGAACAGGTCAGCTGTCTCAGCTCAGCCCTCTACTAGCTGAGCCGGGGCCTTTGCTTCTTCCCTCCGGGGGAATTTTACCTTACTGAGTCTGACCTATTTCATTTCTGACCTGGCCTTGACACTCACAAGCTGAAGGGGGATGTGAGGAATGATAAACTGGCCAAGCCAGGGCCAGTTGGGAAGATGTGTACAGTAAGGACAGCTAGCATCCTTCCAGGGAGTAACAAGCATACAGTGTGTAGTTGAAACAGGTCCCCTGCCTGCCAGCAAATCAGGAAAATTAAAGGGAAAAAACAGATGCTGGAAAATTGTCCCAAGCAAATGACTGGACATGTCCTCTGTCCTGCCTTTTGACTGGAGCCATGGACTCCTCAGTCAGCCTGGCCCCCTGGGCCTTTTGGCGTGGAGAACAGCTTGTGCTTCTCAGCATGTTCTGAGGAGCTAAATTAAGGTCCTTTAGAGCTGAGAGGGACCGCAGGGAGTATCTAGTTGGAACCTCCTCATTTAGCAGATGAGGAAATTAAAGCCTTGAATTAATGGCGCCGCTGGTACTAGAACCCAGGACTGGCTTGCTTCTTGTCATTCAGTGCCTTTGACAAGTAGTGTCTCTGATGACTGGATTCCCATGTAAAGGGCTAGGGCTGAACCAGAGGTCACACAGCAGAGGAAGCAGGAGGCAGAAGAGCTGGGCGGAGCTGCATGAGCAGCAGACTGGGAGCAGGAGTGAGGGATGGCTGTGACCTCCCGTCCCTGAAATAGCACGGACCAATACAGATGAGCAACTTGACGTGAGTATCTACTTCCAGCTGAAAGCACTTTCTTCTTTTCTTTCATTTGCTGTTTTACAGGGCTGCTGAGAACAAGTTTCAATGGTGGAAAAACTTCTTTCTCACCTCAGTAAGGGTGACTGGGCTCTATCTATATCAGACAGCCTGGCCTCAGTCATTTCTATCAGTTTTTTTTGTTTTGTTTTTTTTTTCCTCCGTACTGGGGATAGAACTCAGGGCCTTGGGCTTTCGAGGCAAGCACTCTACCAGCTGAGCTATCTCCCCAGCCCTCTATCAGTTTGTTTATCCTCTCCCCAACCCCCATCAGCCTGTATATTAAGAACAGCAATGAGTATGGGTTGAGTAGAGGGTGGATACATCCAACCATAAAGTCAGTGGCAAAATGTCTTCTTAAAGTAATTTTTTTTTTTGGCCAGGGAAGAGGTGGGTGACTGGGGATTGAACTCGGTGGCACTCGACCACTGAGCCACATCCCCAGCCCTGCAATTCAGGGTCTCACTGAGTTGCTTAGCACCTCACCATTGCCAAGGCTGGCTTTGAACTCTCAATCCTACCTCAGCACCCCCGAGCCATCAGGATTACACGCATGCACCACCATGCCTGACTCAAAGCCATTTTTTTATAAGCCCTTGACAATTAGAAATAAAGGGTGAGGCCTCATTTTTTCATTGTTGCTTCGGTGCTTTCTTACTGGGGGAAAAGTTGAGCAGAAGGATCCTGTTCTTACAAAACACTTTTCAGCCTGGATTCACTTTGCTAATGCTTCATTTTCTGGAATAAACCAGTGGCTTTTTGAATGAATATCCCCAGTAATCCAGTGAAGAAATGGAGGCAGAGATTTGTGTAAGCTCATACCTTCTGGAACTGGGCCACACACAGTGCCTGCTCCAGCTTTTTCTATCCATCTGCCCACTTTCCTCCAGCTGAGCATTGGGAAGAGCACATTATTAGTATTCTCAGAGCTTATGTACCATTCAAGAACCTTTTTACAGGTACATTCTTTCTACCACACGAGATAGGGTGTGGCCAGGACAGACACACTGCTACAAAAGAAACTGGGAGAAGGCTGTGCAGCTGGTCTTGCCCACCCTCATGGCGGCTGAACCTGGTGGAAGCAGGCACCTGCGACTCACCATGTCCTTGATCTGGCAGTGCCCATAGCTGAAGACAATGGCATTGGGGGGGTTGCCCACCGGCAGCATCACTGCAAAGGAGATGCACATGGTGACTGGGACCAGGGTGTAGAGTGGGTTAATGTGCAGCGTTTCAGACTAGGAGAAGAAAGAATTCACAGAAACGTTAACTCTGACGTTAGGCATGCACTTCCTGTGCATGAACATGCTTGAAATGATGGCATGGTGTGGTCTAGCCTTCGCTGGACACCATGTACTAGGGCTAGCTAGTTCCCTCCCCTCCAGGGCATGCAGGGCCCTTGGCAACCCAAGTGGCTAAAGCTTTGAGGCACTTTCTAGGATGAGTGTTTGAATTCTTTTATGCTATTCTAAGGAAGTAGTTCTTAAACTTTATTCTTTCATTGAAAAATCCTTCCTTCAAACAAAAAAAAATCTCATTAATAAGCTGCTTTGATGAAAACAAGGATGCCTCACCCTCCGGGTACAGAACTGAGGGCTTTTTTCTAGGGAGCATAATTGTTTCATTTGGGATTCAAACCCATGATATTGCTGTTACTGTTGCCAAGTTTTAAATGAGTGCACTCCCAAGCTCACACATGCAAGATGGTGGAAGAAGTTGGAGACGTCTGACCAGTGGGCAGAGAGAGTGACCATGTGGAGTTTGGGGTTAGAAGAGCAGGAAGAGGCTATTTTGCTAAGATGGGGAAGGGGCCTTCATTTCCTAGATTTCACCTCCCAACGTGGACAGATGCTGCATTGGGTCAAGTTCATTACCTGGTGGTTGTCCTCTATCCCTGTCCCACAACTATTGGTCTGAGGCCATGGAGTAAGGCTGACCTTGCTCCCAATGCTCAGAACCTTCCAGAGGACTTGGGTGGAGGTAGTGATGATCCTGAGAGCTGTGGGTTTGGTTTTTGTAGCTGTGTGTGTTTTGACTCCATTTTCTGTGGTTACTTCTTTGGTCCTACTGTTAGGTTGTTATCTTAGCAGAGAAAGGTTGAGGATCGTGGGGAAATGGAATTCTGGGGTTTTAAGATAGTTTTTGTCTGTTTTTCTTTTTTTGACAGTCTGAGTGAAACCCAGAGCTTTGCATATGCGAGGCAAGCTCTCTACCACTGAGCTACGCGCCCAGCCCTTTTTATTTTGAGACAGAGTTTTGCTAAACTTGCAATCTTCCTGCCGCGGCTCCCAGGGAGCTGATACTGTAGGTGTGCACCACCACACCTGGCTGTTTTGTCCATTCTTTTCTTTTCATTTGGGGCTGCCCCTAAATTAATCTTTTGGAAAAAGGGTTTCTAGAGTTCTTACTATGACTTACTAACGTATCTTTTTATTTACGAATTGCTGTTGGAAACATTTTTTTTTCAAATTTTGGTTTTAACACCAGGCAGTGAAAGCTGTTGTGGGCAGTGACCAGAGAAGAAGGTGCAGCTGTTGCAGGCCCTAGGGCACCTGCTCAGACACCCAGGAGCCCTGCTGTACTCACCAAGCTGCACAGAATGGGCAAGAAGATGGTGATGGTGGCTGGGTTGCTCACAAACTCTGTGACAATGGACACCAGGATGCATGCCAGCAGGGTGACAGCCCAGGGTGGCAGGCTGCTCAAGGACAACATCTGGTGCCCAATCCACGTGGAAAGACCAGAGCTCTGTAGGAAGAGATGGAGGAAAAGCACATTCCAAAGGAGCTTAGACTTCAGAGCGTCGGGATTGCTAGCTGGAAGGGATCCCCAGGATTCATCCAGTCTGTCTGCTTTAGTCTGAGCAGAGACAGATGCAGTCCTAGTTTCATGCTTAGATCATTTTTGTAGCCCAGAAATTTCTGTGATTGTACAGTATTCAATCTCTGGATTTCCCGATCAGTTGGCTGTCATATGGTGTGCGTAGCCACATCTCATTGCTATGATTCTTCCCAGGACTTTTTCTTAGCAGGGGTTGGAGATCTTTACCCCTCATCTTTAGCCCCTCAACATCATCCTCACCCTATGTAGCCTCTGACACCTTCACAACTCATTGATGATGTTTCACAGAGTCCAAATGTAATCCTTTCTTCTGCCTTTGGTATTGGGGATTGAACCCATGTGCACTTTGCTATTGAGCTACGTCCCAAATCTTTTAGTTGCTGAGGATGGCCTCACATTTGAAATCCTCCTGCCTTAGTCTCCCAAGTGGCTGGGGTTATATAAGTGTGTGCCACCATGCCAAGCTCCTTTCTTCTGTTTTTGAAGCCCATTTCTCTTTATCACTCAAGAAAAAGAAAAAACTACTAATCTCTTTATGTAGTAACCATGTGTGTGCATGTGTGTGTGTGTGTGTGTGTGTGTGTTGTTGGGGGGTGAGTGGGCCAAACTGAACATTGATGGTTCCACATTATTTCACATGAGTAATGAAGGAGAGAAGGATTAAAAGTCTCTCTCTGAAACTACAGAATGAGATAATATCTTTGCTAGCTACTCTTCTGACAGAGGATCAATATCTAGAATATATAAAGAACTCAAAAAACTTCATGCCAAAAAATCAAATAACCTAATTAATAAATGTGCAAATGAATTAAACAGGCACTTCGCAAAAAAAAGAAAATACAAATGACTAACAAATACATGAAAAAATGTTCAACATCACTAGCAATTAGGGAAATGCAGATCAAAACTCTACTGAAATTTCACCTCACACCAGTTAGAATGGCAGTCACCAAGAATACAAGTAATAATAAATGGTGGAGAGGGTGTGGAGAAAAAGGAAAACTTTTACACTGTTGGTGGGACTGTAAATTAGTACAACTGCCATGGAAATCAATATGGAGGCGCCGCAAAAGACCGCCCATGGAACTACCATATGAATCAGCTACACCACTCCTTGGTATCTATCCTGAAGAATTAAAATCACAGTACTACAGTGATACATGATTATCCATGTTTATAGCATTCACACTGGCCAAACTATGGAACCAGCCTAGGTGTCCATCATAAGATGAATGGATAAAGAAAATGGGGCATATGTACACAATGGAGTTTTATTGAGCCATAGAGGAAAATGAAATTATACTATTTGCAGGAAAATAAATGGAACCAGAGACCATCATGTTAAGTAAAATAAATCAAACTCAGAAGATTAAGGGTCATGTAAATTTTCTCATATATGGAAACTAGAGAGGGAAAAAAAAAAGTGGGGGGTTCTCATGGAAATCAAAGGGAGGTCAGTAGAGTAAAAAGACCAAGGGGTGGGAGGCAGGTCGTGCTAGGGTGATATTGGCCAAATTATATTGTTATATTGTGTGCATGTATAAATACGTAACAACAAATCCTATCACTATGTACAAATATAATGCACCAATAAAAAATGTGGGAGAAAAAATGGGAAAGATGCCTCCTTCCTCGCCTATAGCATAATTCCAAACGGTTGGGTGCAGTTCCCATCATAGTTGGCAAGTACATCTGTCAGTGTTTTCTGCAGACACAAGGTATGAAGGCATATTACCCAGTCTGAATCTTTTCCATTAGCAACTATTATATGTATCCACTCAAATAAATGAATATTCCCACTTGGAATGACTCATTGAATTGGAAGATACTCATCTGCCAATGGTACGTCTCCTCTTCTAAAAAATGAAAGCCACCAGTGAGTTTTTGAACTAAAAGTCCCCAGGTTGCCATATGCATCCTCCTCCCCTCTGCTCCCTCCTCCTCTCCCTTCTGTGACTGACATACTCCAGCTCTTGCTGTGGAACCCTAGATGCCAAGGCAGTAAGGAAATGGACAGTAGGGGCAGAAAGCAAGGCGAGATGTTTTATGATTCCTCAACTTAAAGTCGTGCTATTCATATTTTACTGTTAAAGATTGCCTTCACTACACTGTCAGCAAGCCACCTTTTCTCCTCTTTCCCAAATTCATCAAAAGCTCGTTTGATCTCTACACTTCCCTTACCAGCTCACTGCAAGCTCACAGATGAATGGTGACCAAAGGCCTCCAGAATTCTCTCTGTTGGAGCCCTCTCACCTTGGAGAACTTTTCTTCCTTTTTCTTCCAACTAACTGAGAGTTAGAAACTGAATATGTGAAGATTGCATCAATTAATGGTTGGTACAGTGCTTGCAGCCTGCAGGAACTCTGCTTATTCCCTCTCACAACATTAAACCTAACTCACTGGACAAAGGCAGGGGAGGAAGAGCAGTTGGTTGAGTGGAAACAGTACAGTTTGTGAAAAAAAAAAAAATGGAGTTTTATTTACCAAGTCATCCCACTAGTACTCATAAGTAAAGTTAAAATTAAATTTTAAAAAAAGTATCCCATTTGTTTACAATAAAAATAAATTTAAAAAGTAAAGTGACATAATTTAATGGCAATTATTTTTCCAGAATTCTTTTATGCTATAATTTGAAGTAAGTTGATAAATTGGACTGCCAAGTTAGACAAAACGAAATGAAGGAAGTCTTAATTTTTTTAAACCCCTTGGTATGAAAACATTTCACATTGAATTTTCCTCACTAGAGTGAAGACTCTGAAATTATTTCAAATTCAGTAGGAATCACATAGATTATACCTGAATTACTAAAGTTTAATAATTGGTAGAATCAAACCTATCCAAATAGGTTTTACAGAAACATCAACTATACTATCTGAAATACATACACAATTTTGATTTAAAAATAGGTCTTCCTGGCTAGACTCAGGCCAAAACTAACAACTGAAATTCAATAAAGATAAATGTAGTGTCCTGTGCTTGGAATTAGAAATGTTGACAGTGCACACACAGGATCGGTTGAAGGAATTCCGGCTTAATAGTGGCTACCAAAGAAAAGAATGAAGGGATGTAGTCGATTGCTATTTCAATAGGAACATTGACTTGAGTGCCTGGGAAACCCTGTAAAAGCGTCTATAAAATTGTAGGCTGGTGCCTGCGTCAGAGGAGGGAGGTGGATTTGGTAATCCAATAGTCCATTTTGTAGCAGACTGACCATCCCGGGCCATGTCTGAATAAGCCAGGGTAGGTAAACCACAGTGAGTCCTGAGGCAAGAGATCACGATGCACCCTTCTTTGAGAATGGCTAAAAGAACGAGGGAGTTCTAGGAGGAAAAACATCAAGAACTGTATTTATCATTTTACTAATTATCACCCAGAATAGGGTTCCAGAGAACAGAGCCAGAACCAACAGTGGATGACACACAGAGAGTAAAGAACAACTGGGATTTAAATAACTACCCTTTGCATAGGGAGTGCCCTGTTATTGAGGGTGTCTGGGCCCTGGCATCTGGGAGGGGACTGTCATCTTGCATAGAAAGTGGGGCTTAATATCCTCCAATGATCCTTCCCAGGGTAGGGTTCTGTGCCCTGCCTGTCACTGATGCACAGTGTGGGCAAGTGCAGGTGAACCATGTTTAGAATGGCTTCATGCATATTAGCAGGGCAGAGGGAGAAACCATCTGAATCTTAACCCAACTCATTCTTTTTTTTCCCCCTACTTTATTTATTTATTTACTTTGGTGGGTGGGTACAGTGGATTGAAACCAAGGGTACTCAACTACTGAGCCACATCCCCAGCCCCCACATTTTAAAAATGTATTTCATTTAGAAACAGGGTTTTGTCAAGTCACTTAGGGCCTCACTAAGTTGCTGAAGCTGGCTTGGAACTCGTGATCCTCCTGCCTCAGCCTCCCAAACTGCTGAGATTATTGGTGGGCGCCACCGCGCCCGGCTCCTACATTTTTTTATTGGTGCATTACAGTAGTACATAATTAATGGTGGGATTTGTTGTTATAGAGTCACACATGCACACAATATAACAATATCATTTGGCCAGTATCACCCCCTAGCACTTTCCTCCTCCCTCTCCACCTCTCATCCCTTGGTCCCCTTCCTCTATTGATCTCTTTTTGATTTTCATGACACCCCCCTCCACCTTTGTTTTTCTCTTTCCTCTCTAGTTTCTGCATATGAGAGAAAACATATAACACTTAACCTTCTGAGTTTGGCTTTTTTTTTTTTTTTTTGGTGCTGGGGATCGAACCCAGGGCCTTGTGCTTACAAGGCAAGCACTCTACCGACTGAGCTATCTCCCCAGCCCCCGGCTTATTTCACTTAACATGATGGTCTCTGGTTCCATCTGTTTTCCTGCAATTTCATTTTCCTCTATGGCTGAATAAAACTATTGTGTATATGTGCCCCATTTTCTTTATCCATTCATCTGATGATGGACACCCAGGCTGGTTCCATAGTTTGCCTATTGTGAATCATGCTGCTATAAAAATGGGTATGCATGTATCACTGTAGTAAGTTGACTTTAATTCATTAGGATAAATACCGAGGAGTGGGATGGCTGGGTCATATGGTGGTTTCATGCCCAGACTTTTGAGAATCTCCATACTGATTTCCATAGCTAACCTGATTCATTCTTAGGACTGTTCTGTATTTCAGAGAAGGTATTTCAGCCATTTCCCACCACCCACATTAGAAAGGTCTTATTCTAGATACTCCCAACTGGGAAACCAAGAAAACTTTACATCAGCTTTGGCAAAGCTTCTCTGAAGTGTTCAATCTATCCTGTTGACCAACAGGGACAATCCACTGTGTTATCACTTAGGCTGTTCTCAGCACTTATGGACTCATCTCCTATACCACTGTCAGATCCCAGGAAATGGCTACAAAACCCAACAAACATTTTGCCTGTGGCAGCGTGGGACCTGCAGACAAGGTGACAATGCTGGTGTGCCATGACCTGTAGCACAGCTGATCTGTAACTCTCGGTTCCCAGCAGCATTGAGAAGGTCAGTGAGGGACAGACATCTATCCTGCTCTGTTGCTGTTCATCCATGTGGCTGGTAACCACCATCCTCTCCCTCAGCTTCTTTAAGCCTCCTTCCTAGGGCTGTAATGATTCCCTAGGTAAAGCTTCCAGACTCCTATTTGACCCATAAGAGCAAAATTTAAGACTTACCTTGCTGCCAGAAGCCAGGGCATAGCCTCCTCCCACCAGGATGACAATCTCCCAGGGCATGGTTTTCTGGAAGTCCTTCCATGTTATGATGGGCTCTGTCTGTAGGGAGGGCTCCCGGCTTGTACCTACATCAAAGGTCGAGAGGGATGTGATTTGTGGAGACAGAGACCTGATGGGTGAATTGGAGGATTTGGGAGATGGCTGCACTATTTTGTGGGGAGTCTGAAGAGGCTTGGTAAGCCTCCTTTGAATGATTCTTACTTGGGCATTCTTGACTAAAGCCATCCCCAACTTCTTCCCCTGAACCTTCTCTTACCGTCATTCTTTTTCCCAAAGCAGGGCTTCTTTGCTGGAATGAGGAAGAGGAGGAAGCCAAGGAAGACAGAGACGGTGGCATCAGTGCGGTAGCCTTTCCTAGCAGAGAGACAGCAGGGCTGGAGGAGGAGGGTTGAGAATTCTTGGAAATATCATGAGTCTCAGGAAAGTTTGTCTAACAAGTGCCTCTTTTTAGGACCTAGTCTAGAGATGACAGCAATCTGACTTCTTGCCAGTCGCTGGCACGCTGTCCCACGGTGGATTCATAGACCGTGGTTAAGGCCCGGAGGCAGTGCCTGGCTGGGTGCGACGTGCGAGTGTGAACTCATGGGCCCATTAGTTGGGGGAGTCGTAGAAGTGATCAGGAGCCGCTGGATAAGGAAATCTTCTTTCCTGTGGATCCACAGCTCACCATGATCTACACGTGTCCCTCCTCGAATGAGAAGCTGGTGCTTGGAGACCTTGTGGCCTGTGTCTGGTCCCGGCCCTCAAAGGAACATGCAGGAGGGGCACAGGATCCTGTGTGTACCTCTCCTTCCTTCCACAGGCCTCGGCCTCTGGGTACACAGTCTCTTTGCAGTTGGTACTCGATAGACAGTGTCTTCTTTAACTTCCTAACACCCTGTGAGACAGCTGAGGGTCCAAGAGCTCATGTGAGAAGACTAAGGCCACACAGCTAATGAGCAGTGGCTGCATCCCAAGCCAAGACAGGGATTCAAAATGCTGTGTTTCCTTCCTGACTCCACACTACCTCCTCCCTAGAAGGAGCAGACTTCTTAGGCAGTGAAAAGCCCCCTGGTCTCGTGTCTGCCCCTAAGAGCTGTGATGGACAGGTGGTCACTGCCTGAGGCAACTGGGTGAGGGATTGGTTCTTCAGGAAGAAACTACATCACTTACTTTTCAAAGAAGGAGTCCCAGCCAGGGACAAAACCAGGCTCCCGGGTAAACCACAGTACGGTCATCAGGATGAAGAAAAATCCAGTCACCATTTCAGGGTAGCTATAAAATCAAACAGAACGAGCCACTCCAGGACTGGGGAGTTTTGCTGTTGTTTTTGTTGTTGTTGTTGTTTTAAAGCTTTTTCACTGTGCTTTTGGAAACTCCTTTATTCAGAGTTGCAACACTTCAGGCATAAAACACAGTCACTGCTTGCCACTGGAATGGCTGGCAGTGAAATAGGAAGAGGACCAACCAGGCAATGCCAGAAAATAAATAGGATGTTCACCATGTGTCCTGCAGAAATTTAGGAGGGAAGGGAGAGACTCCAGCGCTACCCATTTATGACATGATTTTAACTACAGCCACAAGGAGAAGGTATGGAAATGGGCACCCTCGGATACTGTGCTAGCAGGAGTAGGAAGGGGTACAACATTTTTGAGGCCATTTGACCTCAAAATATAGACACCAGGAACCTTAAGTTTGGTCCTTCCTTTCATCTAAGACAGTAATAGGAAAGGCACACTGAAATATTACCTAGTAAAAAGTGAAAAAAAGCATTTTGTTTTTCCATTGATCTCCTGTGACACTGAATGCATCTTGGCACAACTGTGTATCTACTAATGAGATGCATCTACTAATCATCTTGTTTCCACAACAGAATTCATGACATGAGGACACAGTCTACAGTACAATGGTAAGTGAGAAAAGGCAGGATATGTGGGTATGTTCTGTATGAATTTTACCAAAAATACATGTAATTTTGTACAAAAAAGTATGGAAAGAAGCATCAACAGTTAACACTGGGATGCTAAGAACACAAGTCAATTTCAATTTTTCTTTATACTTTCCTGTGCTTCATAAATGTTCTACAGTGAACATGTATTCCTTTTACAACTTAAAGCTTGAAAAATAGTTCTCCCCGAATTGTACCCAAAGTTGTACATGCCGATACCTCTAAGAGGAGAAGGAGCATCAACCAGAATGCCGAGGCACTGTGGACATGCTGACAGAAGTGGCTGAGCACTGGTTAGTGACTTCTTGAAACTTCTGTCTTCAATGCATACTTATTCTCTAAATAGCACCCAGTCTCCAGCTCTTAGGAGTGGTCCCTGGCTCACTGTGGTGGCCCACTTGAGCAGTGTGAGGAGCCTGACTGGGGAGGGGATCCGGCATGTTCCAAGATGGCACTGTGCCATCTTTCTGTTGCTCTTTCCCCGGCTGCCTCACCCCAGACATTCCACCCCCATGCCACAGCTATGCCTTGGACTCCAAATACAGCCAAGGGGTAGGGCAGCACTGCAGTCTGGGCGAGCTTGGCCCGGCATCAAGTGGCATCTCAATGCCTGGATTCATAGTTGTGGGAAACTCGCCCAATGTCAGGGACTGTCAGGAACAAGGCTGTTTTGTGCTTCGTTTTCCCCCCTGTGTTTCTGTCCTGGACAAGGGACAAGGGCAGTGGCTGAGGCTTTACCTGATGTCTCCCAGCTTTTCATATTCCTCTTGGATTCTCTTCTCTGACAACTCTTCCCTTTTGGTCTTCTTCTTCTTGCTCAGAGAACAGGTCTCTTTAAAGCTGAGGAGGGAAAAGGAACAAAAGAGAAAAGGAAACACACTTCTGAGACCCAGAGGAAATCAGATATCAAGCAGACACCAGACCACCCACTCGCTGTGATGGCCTTTCTCCTCTTTGCTCACATGCACTGTCCTTCTGTCCTTCTGTTCATACAGCTCCTGTCTGCCTGGTTACCCAGGCTTCCACCAGCCTCCCACAGCCTCTTGGGTATATCCATCTGGGACAGCTCTGGTGTGTCTTATGTATCCGTATGGGTGCCTTTACGTGTGTTTGTTTCTACATATTCATGCATAAGAAAAAGAATCAGTGTGATGTGGTATGTAAGTCTGAATGTGTGTGTGTCTATGTGTCTATACCACAAGCATGGGGGTGTGAGTGTGTGTCTGTGTATGTGTCTGTGTGTGTGCATTTATTTGTCTAGAGTTGAGGCTCGTCTGGGGGAAATGTGGATGTGAGTTTTATATTATAATCCTGGAGTTACAGAAATATACAACCATTAGTGGTTTGATAACAGTCCCTGAGTGAAAAGAGAAGTCAGTTCTGAGACTATTCCTTGACCAGTGGAGTGCTGGGCTCTGTGGACTCAGCAAAACATCACATGTATCATCGCTTTATGTGTTTGAAACTCATCAAATTTGGATGATTATGAAGAAAAGGATTACTAAACAAATTAATATTAGAAATAATATTGTACTTTCTTTTTTTTTTTTTTTTGGTGGTGGTGCTAGGGATTGAACCCAGGGCCTTATACATGGGAGACAAGCACTCTATCAACTAAGCTATATCCCCAGCCCTAGAAATAATACTGTAAGGGACATATCAAACTTGTTATTTTGAGGGAGCAGAGCATGTTACATATGATGCCTCTAAAATTAAATCAAAGGAAACTTCTATTTGGAATTATATTTCTAAAGAGTAGTTGGAATTAATCTATATGCTTTGAGTTCAAAACTACATTAAACACTCTCTGATTCAGACTTTTAATAAATCAGAGAGACCCTCTAACCAGTTAGTTGAAATAAGAACATTTCATTTTAAAACAGAGTCAAGCAGAGTTCATGGAAGTTTAGAGCTTCTAAAGGAGACATCTGGCTCCCAGTCCAGTCCACTGCCTTCTCCTCAGCATCCTGTTGGTTATTCCCTGCTTTGAGTAGAACCTCAGTGCTTTGCCAGCAGGGCCTGAGACTCACTTGCAGCCCAGGAACAGCCAGTGCATCCAGAACCAGCTAACCACCAGCATGATGAGGGATATGGGGAAGCTGAAGAGAAACCAAGTGCCGAAGTTGACCACCTCTGCAGCTGGGTACTGGCTGGAGGGCAAAGACAGGTCAGTGATTAGAAGAGGAAGGGCTTCCAAATGGTATTTGGGGGGAATGACAGGTGAATGCTCCCGAAGAAGACATACAGAGGGGTAAGGGGAGAGTTAATGATTACAGAATGATGATTCTATCTAGAATTCATTAATTGGTTTGTTGCAACTATACAGAATCCAGACAAGAATCATGAAGTAAGCTAAAAAAAAAAAAAGTATCTAAAATCGATACCACTAACATATACATCCTCTCCTGAGTGCACTCAGAATTACTCAGGACCTGTTTGCCCTTAATTTACATAAAGATTTTGAGAAGTTTAACTCCTCTGGTTTTGGAGACCACAGAATGGAGAGGAAAGGCTGGTGTACTTTGTCATGAAGTCACTCAAGGACTGTGAGTGTTGACAGGGGGACACATAGCAGCCAATTCTAGAAAACCATGGACCCTGGGACCTCGTGAGGGTTCCAGGTATGGATGGGGCCCGTGAAGGACCAGGACTTGGAACCTCTAAGCACATACGCACATCAGCAAAATAAAACGTGGGTGATCTGCTCACATGCCAAGAAAAACAGCCTGGAAGAACAAAACGTGGTGAGGAGCCCACTGGGCTTGGCTCCTGGGTGTCAGGTCTTAATTTTCGTTGGTCTTTCCTCCCTCCTTCCGCCCTTCCTCCCGCCCTCCTTTTCCCTTTCCTTGCTGTCCTCGCCCTTCTTTCCTTCCTTCTTCTTCCTGCCTCTTGTCTCTGACCAGTCTCTCTGCTCTGGATCCATCCTTTTGTGTTTTCTCAGTGGCTTCGCTATCCACTGCCCCTTTTCCCCACATACTCAACTTCCCTCTCATCTGGATCGTCCTGACCAGAGCTTCAGTGTCTTCCATTGTTAGACCTCTCCTCTCGCTCCTTCCCTCCCTCTCTATCGTCACCTCACTTCTCCTTCCCTCAGTCAGCTCTCCATTCCCTCACTTCCTTCTTACTCCTCAAGGCACCAAGATCTGGCCTCTCTTCCTACCACTTGACCAAACCCCGGTGGCGGGGGCTACCTGTAGCCATGGTGTCCCCCAACACAAGAGCTGCATTTTTACCCCATTCTGTGTCATCCTTCATTGACAGGAAATATTGTAGCTACTCCTTGAAACACTTTCTTCCTGGCTAGAGTGACACAGATCTTCCTGGATTTCCCCTCTCCTGTCCTCTGCTCTCCCTGTCACATTCTAAGTCCTATGACTTCAATTACCCGAGGGCAACATGAAAAGGTGGGCCTCTTGCTCAAAGGGTATGAAGAGTTTCTAGACAGGGACAGCCAGCATTAACCAGAGGTCCCTCTGAGCACAGTGGCTGGGGTCACGACACAGACCGCACATGCATGGTGCCAGCCTGCAGGCCACGGACTCCAAATCTCTCCAGCCAAAATATTCTCCTGAGATTCAGAGTCATGCCCCCAACTGACACCTCAAGCTCTGTCAGCTTCCCCATTCTTCGTCCTTTCCCTCCAGTCCCTCAGCTGCTGAAACCAGGGGCTGAGCGTCAGGCTCGGCCCTCCCTCTCAGGCTCTTTCTGATCCTACCAACGCCGCCCGGTTATCTCTCTGTATCTCTCAGATCTGACTCTTTCTCCTGCCTACTGCCACTGTCATCCAAGGCTACCAAAGCCATCCCTGAGGCAAAGGCAGCAGTGTCCTAAACTATCCTTCTGCTTTCTCCTTTCCAATCTGCTCTCCATTTTTCACCCAGCATGAGTTCTCAAAACCACAAACCTGGTCCCCTCACACCCTGCTTAACATTCCTTAAAGGGGTCTCACACCCTTGCGGATGAGGGTGACGTGCAAGTTCCTTCACAGCCCTCTGTCTCTGCCACCTGGCCTCCTTTGCTCTTCTCTCCTGCCTGGGAGCCTCCTCCACACTGTTCTCCTTCTGGGAAATCTCCCTTCATCTGGTGTGCTACAGCTCAGCCTTCTGGAGGCCATTTGCTGTCACCTCTGTGGGGAGGCACTTCCTCCCTGCAGACCTGGTGAGCTCTCCTAGTAGAAGTCGGCTTCCCTGGTCATACTCAACTGCAGCAACTTGACTGTCACTTTCCCTCTTGGCACAGAACCTGTTATGCCAGCCCCTGGAACAGAGCTGGAAGAGCCCATATAGATTCCCGAGCCCAGGGGTTTCCCAGTTCCTAATGCTTAGCAGTTGGTAAGTATCTGCTGACTGAGTGAATGACTTACTTGTTGAAGTGTTCCAGGAAAATGAGGCTGGTGGAGGTGCCAATGATGGTGGTCAGGCCGCCGATGGTGGCAGCGTAGGAAATGCTCAGAGAGAGGCACTTGCAGATCATTTGGTCGTGCTGGGACCTGTACTTTCTGTTCAGCTTCTGGTTCCTGGGACTGGGAGTCAGGACTAGCGACTTTTCCTACCAAAGGAAAAATCAGTGAGTCTGCACCAGCTTGGGCTGCCTAGCACACGAAGCCTGAAAGGCAAGAGGCACCTGGTGCAGCAGAAAGGTTTTGAGCTTCAGAATCAGAAAGATGAATCCCACTTTCTATCATTTACCAACCTGGACATGCCTCTGGGTTGCAGTTCCCTCTTTGGTAAAATGGGGAAAGTCATATTTTCTCTGCCATGTTGTTGCAAGGAGTAAATGAAGTAATATATATATAAAGCACTTGGCTCACTCCCTGGCAGTTAATGAATGGTTAGCTATTATGATTCTTTGTTGTTAATGTCATGAATACTGACAGCACGTGCTTTTTTCTTTTTTCCACTTGAACTTCAGTACGCTGGTTGCTCTCCACTTTGTGTTGGAACCAGCAGAAGATGGAATTAGGGTGAAGGTCCTGATGAAAACCTAGCTCCCCGGGGACAAGGGTCCCCGTGTGTGAGTCTTCCCTGTCTGCCTCACTCTTTCCTCTCTGCCTTCTCCTCCCACCTTGCACATAAGCCTCAGCCTTGCCCTGGTCCTCTCAGGCTCTGCTTGGTCCAGATGAGGGCTTTTCAGGTCACAGAGGTGATCTCTTGTTTCAAGTGGACTAAAGAAGTGAGAGTCCCCTCCCCACCCCAGATCTGGTCACCCTCACTGATTCTTCATGAGATTGAGAAGCCTGGTGCAAATGTCAGCAGGTCAGGTTATAAGAAAACCAGGGGGAAAGAGGCCACCTTGCCATGTTTCTCATGGCCCTTAATCATTGTCCCCTCCTCCGACCAGGCCACAGACTGGGCCCTTCCACACCTCTGAAAGACCCACTGATTATCAGAGTTGGAAGAGCCCATATAGATTCTCTAGCCCAGGGGTTTCCTATGATGCTTTCTTCCAATGAAATCTTACACAGAAACCCAATGTATCAAACATAAAAGTAGCATTTCATTGGCATAGATGGATTTTGTAACAGGGACACCTGGATTTGAATGGAGATGCTGCTCTCACAAGCTCTTGGGCCTTGGGTTATGATTTCATCACTCTGCCTCATTTGCAAAAACATGGAGTTCAAAGTAACTGCCTCCTTGAGCGAAGACTGGGGAGAAAATGCTTGTCACATAATCAGTACATCATAAATGGTGGCAGATATTTATGATGATAATGGATGTTAACCAATCAAGACTGTTTTCATGAACACAAAAAATGTGAAATC